>NC_091457.1:94096834-94696834 GCF_027789765.1 Dendropsophus ebraccatus
TGACCTATATACTGTCCCTTTAAAAGAGACTTAGGTACCATCCTTTGAAAACCAGCTTCGGTACTGACCCTTTAAGAGTGACTTGGGTACCGTCCCTTTAAGAGTGACTTGGGTACTGTCCCTTGAAGAGCGACTTGGGTACCTTCCCTTTAAGAGTGACTT
This sequence comes from Dendropsophus ebraccatus, assembly GCF_027789765.1. NCBI lineage: Eukaryota > Metazoa > Chordata > Amphibia > Anura > Hylidae > Dendropsophus > Dendropsophus ebraccatus. The sequence continues at coordinate 94,096,997 of NC_091457.1, forward strand.
GGATACCGTCCCTTTAAGAGCGACTTGGGTACTGTCCCTTTAAGAGCAGCTTGGGTACTGTCCCTGTAAGAGCGACTTATTTAATGCCCCTTTAAGAGTGACTTGTGTACCATCCCTTTAAGAACAGCTTATGTACTGTCCCTTTAAGAGTGACAGGGGGGGAGATCGCGGGGGGGAGATCCGTGCCACTAGACACCAGGGATGTTGTTTACAAAGCACTTCAATGCAGCTGTCAGGTTTGACAGCTGCATTGAAGTGCTTAATTAGCCGTCGCGGCAACGGGACCCGCGCCGGCTAATGGAGGCACTGCCCGGCTGCCTGGTGGGACCCCGCTCTGAACACCCCCCGCGGCACCATGACGTACCAGGTACGTCATAGGTCGCTAAGGAGTTAAACTTAGATTTCTTAAAAACGACAAATCTGATCGAAACCCAAAATAGCACACCTCACATCGCCGAGGGCTTCGAAACGCAGTTTGAACAGAGTCTGTGTGCAAAGCGGTTCAGGCTGTATTATTCGCAGAAGAATGGCTGGAAGAAGCACTATAATTATGGCTGGGTTCTCGCTACATTCTTATAATCCATCTTTTTTCATCCATTTTTGCAAAAAAACTGATGGAAAACGGATGCATTTGTGTGCATCTGTTTTGATTTGTTTTGGATCAAAATGCATCATTTTTTTTTTTATGTACACAAAAATCTGTTTTTCCATCCTTTTTTTGTTAAATTGGATGAAAAAAAGGATTGTGAACCCAGCCTAAAACTAAATACACGCTATGTGTCAACATAGCCTTCTATGAAAATATACAGTATATATATATATATATATATATATATATATATATATATATATATATAAAAGCAGATTATGGATTATGGAACAGATAAACGACATGATAAGATGCAAACCAAATTTATCAAAGGGTGTAAAATTTAGACTGGTGCAAACTGCCCACAGCAACCAATCACAGCTCCTCTTCCATTTAACCAGAGCTGAAAGCTGAGTTGTGATTGGTTGCTGTGGGCAGTTTGCACCAGTCTAAATTTTACAACCTTTGATAAATCTGAGCCTATATGCTTAAGTCAGCCAAACCTACTGCTGTTTTGGCTCACAGTATAGGGTGTATGGGGCCTTCCAAAACTTTACCAACAGATGATGGTGATAGAGATAGGGTTCTGTATGATGATTTCTCACTGTTGGACACCATTCTTTTCAGAGGCATATGCCAGCACCAAAGCTGTCTGGCTGTGACTCCCCTGCCTATAGGGAACACATAAATGTGGGGCCGTGTTGAATATTTCTCTGTATGGGAAGGAAAGCAGAGATAACTGTTAGTAGTTATTGAAGGTGTATAGACACCTTAAAGGAGAGGGCCAGCCAGACCCATTTTTTGGGTAGAGGGAGGATAAAAGAAATAACATGCTCTTACCTCCCCTGCTCCATCGTTGGTGGCCGCATACAGCTGCTGACTGGCCCAGTGGACCTCACACGCCATGACCCAAGTCCCTGTTCAGACCAGGAAGCATGTGGGGACTCGGGGGAGCCAGAGCAGTGGTATGCGACCACCAACGCTTAAGGATGATGATAGTTGGGTCCTTTACATGGGCACTTATCGACCCGTTTAGCTGATAATCACTCAGTGAAATAAGGCCTTGGGGAGAGGTTAACGCACAGGCCAAGATTTATCAATGTGAGACTAAAATCAACAAATCACAGTTCAGCTTTTATTTCTCAGAAACATTCCCATCATGCACAGCTTCTACCTGATTGGTCCATTTGCATCAGCATACTTTGGCTGTGGCAGGTCATTGACTCCCTGTAGGATGAGGAGAAGCCTCTATGCAGAGTTCAGAGCTTGCCATCACAGTTAGCAGAGGGACATTAAGATGGCCACTGTGAAAAGCCCAACCAGACAATGGCACCAGAATGGGCTGGTGGAGAACAGAGTTACCCGATGCACTGGGGAAGAGGAACAGAACTTCAATGTTCGCAACTGGCGAACTTCATTGTTTAGCTCCAAAATGTCCCAGAACAGTTAAAGGGGTTGTCCGGCGATAAAAAATTATTCACAGAATAACACACATTACAAAGTTATACAACTTTGTAATGTATGTTATGTCTGTGAATGGCCCCCTTCCCCGTGTCCCACCACCCCCACCCGTGTACCCGGAAGTGTGGTGCGCTATACTCATTTGTCACGTGCCGACCACGGTCTCCGATCCTCAGCAGTGACGTCTTCTTCGGGCGGGTGGCGGATCTTCCCGAGTGCCGGCCGCCCTCTGCAGCGTCATCCGAAGCTCAGCCGAGATTGGCTGAGCATAACTGTGCTCAGCCAATCGTGGCTGAGCGGCTGATGACGCGGCCACGTCATTAGCTGCTCAGCTGCGATTGGCTGAGCACAGTTATGCTCAGCCAATCGCGGCTGAGCTTCAGATGACGCTGCAGAGGGCGGCCGGCACTCGGGAAGATCCGCCGCCCGCCCGAAGAAGAGGTCACTGCTGAGGATCGGAGACCGTGGTCGGCACGTGACAGGTGAGTATCGCGCACCACACTTCCGGGTACACGGGTGGGGGTGGTGGGACACGGGGAAGGGGGCCATTCACAGACATAACATACATTACAAAGTTGTATAACTTTGTAATGTGTGTTATTCTGTGAATAATTTTTTATCGCCGGACAACCCCTTTAATTACTTGCAATATATGGAGCTATGGGTGGGCTATTTAGCAATTCAAAAAAGATTTGGAGTGGAATACCCCTTTAATCTTCATTTTTGTGTTTTTAGCCAAAACCAGGAGTGGGTTCTTAAGCACAGAAACAGATTCCAATCTTACTAAAATACATTTTAAAGGATAACTCGGGCACTAGAAAAGAAAAAAAAACACTGTCAGACATAGATCTTATACTCACCATCCCTCATGAATCGATCGCCATTCGTAACTAGTGCCGGCCGCAGTCCCTGTAAGCCCCAGTCCGCATCTTCAGTTCCTCTTCATTTCCGGGTTCCTCTGTAATGAATGGGAAAGAAAAGGCTAATGGTGTGCACCGACAGCCTTTTCATTGGCTGGAGCGCACCAGTAACCTTTTCTTTCCCATACATAACAGAGGAAGACCAGGCCAGCCCCCTACTTGTGACCACAACAACACAAAATGCTGCCGGGAGAAGAGGATGTGGTCAACAGTGAACAGGTAAGGTAAGCTTTCTTTCACTTTGGGGGGGGGGGGGGGGGAGTTCTCTTACTGGCGGTCACTTACCAAAGTGACCGCCAGTAAGAGAACTTCCCTGAGATGCCACCATCCTGACATTTGTTTACCCTCTTTCACTTAGGGGTGATCAACTGCTTATATAACATAGGCAAATACTGTGTCACCATAGACCCCTGGATACTACAGCTGCAGATTCAAGTTATGGATATTACAAATAAACCTATGTAGGTAAAAGCATCAGATGTATCAGCTGAGAGGATAGCCAGACACATCCTGTTAAACATCTGAAAATCTCAGGGACCTTATGTCAGTGATGTGTTAGATGTTTTGTACCTCCTGGTATTTCAGCACATTTAATAACTTCATGCTGTGATGAGAATATTCACAACTCTCTCATCCAACCCCTGAGCAATTCACAAAGATTACACAACCCTCTGGATGAAGGCAATAAGCATGTCACAGCTCACAGGGGGTTATACCCAATGTCTGCTGGGCATCTGCCAAGTCACTGACCTGAGTGTGAACCAATCCATTTGGTGGGTGATGGGTGTGCTGACATTACATGTGTACAAACACAGAAGCAAATCGGTATAAGTTATAAGTGGGAATCCTGCCAGGCCAGGAATCACTGCCAACTAGGGGAGAGGAAAGCGTGAATCACTGAGAGCAGAGCACAGGCTAGGAATGCATGAACTTACTCAGGGCATTTTTCATTCTTTACTACATAATTGCTTATTGGCAACTAGTAACTTATCATGAGTCTCTGCAAATGCAGGAGTGTTTAATTCTTACAAACCAGGGTTTTGTATTTGCATGTTTTAGTGGTAGTTTATTTGCTCTACTTAGATCTAATATTCACTGTTGCAGAATTTTTCATGTCCATGCTCCCTTGTGCAATGTATAATAGAGTCTGCCGGTGGCAGTGCTGGGAATAAGGGCTTGAGATCAGCACCTGCTGCCGAATCTAATTTGCTATACACAGGACATTCATCTATTGGTGCTCCTTTTAGTAAATCTGTTATTAAAGTGTATTTTTCGTTAACCCCCTCCCGACATTGTATTGTATTGTAATTATATACAGAAATTATAAACCTGATGCTGCAGGGACTTTAGTTAAAGTACACAGGATAACATGGGCACAGCAGCTATGTCTGAGTATTCTGTGGCAGGTTCTGGCTATCAGCAATAGCTGGACACCCGCCACAACTGGCAGCACTGGAGCCACACACCAATGCTGACAGGTAACCTTAAAGGGGTACTCCGGTGGGGGGGGCATTTTTTTCTTGGGACCGGGGAGGAGGTGCTGAGGGAAACGACGTCCACTCATCTCCCCGGTTTCAGCGGCGGGTCTCGCATCGTGGTGCTCCGGTCCCCAGGCACTTCCTGGTGTCTGACGCGGGCCTGAGACGATACTCAGCCAGTCAGTGACAGAGGCGGCATCTGAGCGGACTTGAAACGGGCGTCTCGGGCCCGCGTCAGACATCAGGAAGCAGCCGGGGACCGGAGCGCCGCAATGCTGGACCCGCCGCTGGAACCGGGGAGGTGAGTGGACGTCGTTTCCCTCAGCCACCTCCTCCCAAGTGTCAGGAAAAAAATGCCCCCTCCAGACTACCCCTTTAAAGATGCTGCAGTCACTCTAAAATCTCCCTCTGTTACCATTAGGGCTCTGTGAAGTGATCACGGAGTCCCGATGGTAGCCATGAACACCAAAGGCCTCCCCGAGGCCTCCGATGTCCTGGCTACGGAGGCCAGCAGGGGAGAGGGGTGAGGGTAGTCAGAGATTGCAACAGTACCTTTCAGGTTATGTTACAACCTGAAAAGCACTGCCACTATCTGTGCCTGCTACCCTCCCTCCCCTGCCACTGTGACAAACTCTCCTGAGCTGGCGGCAGATTCAAATCCAGTACTGTAATGACAGAACCGGATCAGTTCTGTCATTGCAATAGAAGTTTCTATGATGCTTTTATTGCAATGACTTGAGATGAGCGAAGCGGTTGGAAATTCATTTCTCAAGCTTGGCAAATTTTGGGTAAAAAAAATTCTATAAAATAGCCAAACTATACTAGATACAGTACTGGAACTATGAAAGAAGGTCATATTTTTTAATTTATGTTCTTGTAAAAGTGTGAAAAATTGGAAAATTACAATTTAAAAAAAAACTCAGCCAGTCAATCATCCAAATCGGACAGCAGTTTACATTGGTGGAGCAGCGGGGCAATGTCAGTTTTCTCCCAGGAAAGAAGTGGACATCATTGGAGAAGCGGCGTAACATCAGTTTTCTCCCAGGAAAGTGGACATTGGTAGAGCAGGAGCTGGCGTGGCAGGGGCAGCACTCAGACTCTCTTCGACCCTGAGGGGCCTGGGACAGACATCGGCCTGGCAGCGGCAGATCTTTATGCGGTCAGAATTATGCAGACTTTGGGAAATAGGCACTTTCAGTGTTGAACCAGGTAGTTACACACTGAACTGTGTATTATCAGCTCACCCCATAGTGCTAAAAGGTGGCAGAAATATAGCTGCGCATCCACTGAGTGTTGTAGGCAACATAAACCAAAAAGCAACCATTCACAGATGAATGCCCTATAAGGCAGAGTAACCTGCCTTTCAGCAACAGATAGCTGCTAATAGTAGCTTTAGAGGTTTAGAGGACCTTTACCTCTGTGATATATATACACCATCAGGAATTCTTCCTACAGCTTTAAAGCACTCAAGAAATCACAAAAGCCATTAAAATGGTACACAAGGAGTACCCAAGAGTAATCAGGAACCATTGTGTGAGCTCTAAGGACTATTGTGATATCTTAAAAACCAGTACAGTATTGGTCCAGTTACCACGCGTCTTGAAAAATCAGACACAAATGGTAAGATTCCTTGGCTTGAAACTCCATGACTATGTTTAACAAGAAGGTAAATGTCCTTTTTGTGGCACATAGCAATGGCAATGTGTGTCTGGGTAATCCTAATCTTGGGGCATGGGTTGCACTTCGGACTGTGGCGAGGCATTAAGCTGGTGTTGATAATATGTTGGACATGGGCACTACTGTAAAAAAAAAAAGGGGTGGGGGGAGATTTATCAAAGGGGTGTAAGGTAGAATTGGCTCTGTTGGAACTGAGACAATTCTAGTTTACACGGCTTTGATAAATCTCCCAGGGAGGGGGTTTATAACTACTATATTAATGCCTTCAAGACCAAACCAATTGATGCACGGATGTCTGGGTCAAAATAATGCAATGTTCCTCCCTGCCTTCTAAGAGCCATAGTGCTTTTATTTTCCCACCTACAGGGCTGGTTGAGGTGTCATTTTTTGCGCCATGATCTCTAGTTTTAATTAATATCATATTGGTGTAAACGAAAAATTTTATGGCTTTTTATAAAAAAAAATTCTGATATATAATTTTAAAAAAATCAGCAATCCGTGTTTTTTTTTTTTTTTTTCATTTATACCGTTCACCCTGCGGAAACAATAACGTTATATTTTAATAGATTGGACAATTCCACGTGCTACAATATATAATATGTTTATTTTATTTTTTTTATTTTTATAATGGGCAAGGAGGTGTATTAAACGTTTATTTTGGAAATTGAGAATTTTTTTTCCCCTTTCATCTTTACACACATATTATGATCAAGCATCTTTTATCTTTGAGGTTGAGCCCCACAATAAGGGCTTTTCTCCAATATTATGTTAAATAGGATATGCTGTTTATGCCTCGTTTTTTGTCCAGGTGGGATTGACAGTGACGGCTCTGATTCTCTCTGCTGTTTAGCATCATTTAATTGTTTTACTGCATTATTTTTCTGAATAGGCTGCAGTAGTGCAATGAGACTCCAACATGGGTGAACATAGCCTTAATTTCATTGCAGACTATTGCAGCACCTGCTTCTGGCTGGTCAGAGATGGTGAATCACTCAGGGATTTGGGGGATCCAGCCAAGCCTCCTGTGACATCACACCCTGCCCCCTGTCTGCATCCTCAGCCTGTGCTCAGCAAACACACACAATGTGACACATCTATATAACTTTTAATGTATTCATCCAAACATAAAGGGAGAGTAAGACCGCAAACCAAAAATTATTAAAGCGACTTTGTACCCACAATCTGACCCCCCCCCCCCCAAACTGCTTGTACCTTCGGATAGCTGCTTTTAATCCAAGATCTTTCCTGGGGTCCGTTTGGCAGGTGATGCAGTTATTGACATAAAAAAATGACTTTTAAAATTGCAGCTCTGTGCCCTACGGGCGTATCTGTGCCCTAACTGTGCACCACCCCACCGTCCCTCCTCCCCACCCTCCTCATCATTAGGAATGCTCCAGGCAGATTGCTTCCTATTCCCCACCTGTATCAGCCCGGCACATGGGCTGGATCGTTAAGACACCTGTGCAATGTTCAAACAGAAGTAAATGTTCCAGTGGCATTCCTAATGATGAGGAGGGTGGGGAGGAGGGACGGAGGGGGTGGTGCAAAGTTAGGGCACAGATACGCCCGTAGGGCACGGGGCTGCAATTTTAAAATTATTTTTTTATGACAATAACTGCATCACCTGCCGAACGGGCCCCAGGACAGATCTTGGATTAAAAGCAGCTATCCGAAGGTACAACTGGTTTGGGGTGGGGGGGGGGCAGATTGTGGGTGCAGAGTCGCTTTAAAGGTAGGAACGGACAGATAACCAATAAAAAACTGTATATCCTGCGGGTCTCACACCTCAGAAACATCCCAACTCTCATTTTGGTCACTCTTCATCCTGAGGTATTCCTGAGGTGTGAGGCCTGCACAATATACAGTCCAGCGTGCGGACTCGATGAATCCTGCTTGCCACCTGTTTAAATGGGAGGGCTCCTGTGCCTTCGCTCTCTACACCTCTCCACTCAAAGAATTGACTTGTCCGAATGTGGGGGTTTCACAAAGAATTTTGGTGCCGATTCCATGGTGTGAACAGGCCGTTACTAAGGAGTCTGTGTGAAACTATTCTAATGTATCTTGAATTCCCTGGAAGATCCTGCCCGCAGATTCCTGGGAGCGCAACGATGCACCCGGGATCACAGGCATCGCAGGCATAGCAATTGAGCGAAGATGCTTCGCTCATCCCTACTTATGATCTGGGCACAACATATTGAACTTTCTTTTTTTTTTGTTCATTCCCCCCATACTGTACATGGTTATACTAATAGACATACTCTGTACTGTATGTTTTTTTCTGCCATGTGCTGACAAAAAAGTAGGATTTTTTCCATTATTTGATTCATATGTTATCATTGTGGATGCAGTTATTGCTGCAGAAATCTGATAAGGGAGAGCAATAAACCCAGGATTAAGATTTGAACTTTCCTTAGATCCAGCAGGTTAGACGACCCAGACTCAGAGAAACATTATCGTGTATTCCACCCCAGCCATGTGTCTTTTGGCCTGAGCCCAACCATCTTAGGTATAGACCGATATTAAAGAGGAGATCTTAAGAACCCAGATACAGTATATCCTTGGCAATTTGGTTGAGAGAAATATGCAGGTTTGACCAAAATGAAATTATTTTCATGAGTTTGATTCTCTGCTACATCTGGGATAAACAGCCTAAAGGCCATTAAAGGAGTACTCCGGCAGACCAGAAAAAAAACACAAACACACCTTATATACTTACCATCCCTCCAGTGACGATCGCCACTTGAATCTCCCGCCGTCCGCGTCTCTGTCCGCCGTCCTTAGATCTCCCTCACGTCCGGGTTGCGGAGCAGTGAATGGAAGAGAAAAGGCTGCCGGTGTGCATGCGCATCGGCAGCCTTTTCATTGGCTGAAGTGCATCACATGGCTTCCAGCTTGCTCAGTGAGCAGAAGACCAGGCCTGCCCCCTGCTCTGATGACATTGACCCAAGATGGCGCCTGAGAGAAGAGGACTGGGTCGACAGTTATTTGGTATGTGTACTTTATTTCTTATCGGGAAGGGGGGGGGGGATGGGGCCAGATAGCTTATTAACACACATTACAAAGTTATATACTTTTGCAATGTGTGTTAATTAAACTTTTTTAAAAATCGCCGGAGTACTCCTTTAAGTTCATAGAGAACTATTCAAATAACTTGTCTTTGAATCCAATGCACAGTAAACAAGACAGCCTCATTACAATCCAAGTATGGTGGGTGTGTGTGGTAGGTAAACACTGCCAGATATAACCAGAAAAATGTGTCTTGATGTGTATTGTGAACAATTAGTTTTATATAAAAATAGTGGCAGCATTAATAGGAATTATGTATGTCAATTCTTAAACAGTCTAATCCCCATCATGTAAGGAAAATATGGAGGACATTGGGATTCTCATTGGATGTGAAATAAGCAGTGCATCCTTAGTAGCACTATGGGGAATTGGCTGGCTGCCTCAATTGATTTTGCTTTTGGAAATTTAATTTTAGGGGGAAATACACATTACACAATTCCACATGCGACAATACAGCATTATGTTTCCACATGACTTTGTTGAGTCAGTAGGGAAGATATAACAGCAGGAATACGAAATGTGACTATTCAGACAGTAGAGGAAGCTCTCTGTGTAATTCATCAGGTATCATAGTAAAGAAACAGTACACCACACTTATACATATAACACACACAAACAGCCATCATCATTGATAGAACACTTAAAATGTTAAGATTAGAAACTTTTGAAGCAACATCTGGCTTCCATATGTAAGTCTTACAGAATCTGTCTCATATTTTTTGTTAAAATACAAAGAGCTGCGACTGATCTTTATAGCTGCTTCATCTTGTGCTTGATACATAGAAGGATAAACCCAGGAGATATTTAGTGGCTACAAATCAATCCATATCCAGCTATATACCTTCTCCTGGGATTGTCTGGTACATAAGAAACTAACCAACAGAATGATAAAAAGTGATATTTTCATCGGTTTAAAAATCATGTCCTCATTGGTAAATGTCCATCATATACACCATGTTGCTGGGGACTGATGTTGAGGTCCTCTACATTGGATTTGTTTAAATAACAAATCACTATAAATAATATTTTTTCCAACAAAACAGACCATTCATTTCACCACTTCTTTAATCATTGCAGTTCACTTCACTCCAAATCATAGGTATCATTTGGAGTGGAGTAAAGTTCAACAGTTTGTTCCCAGTGAGGACGCCATAGGAGAGGCTGCGGTCCGATCACTACATTATATATGCACTGTGGAGAGTTGTGCCTTATCTTTGCACAACCATCGAAGGTGAGCGTTTCCATCACACTTTGTGTACCAACCACGCTTTCTAAGGTCTGCACCATTGGAGCACTGTCTTTCTTTTTGTTTCCTACTTCTTTAATCATGACCACCTACAAATGTTGTGTAGTTACTGGGGTTTGGTATTTTTAATCATTTCTCCAGATATGAATGAGTACACCAATGAACCAGTACTGGTAATGTTAAAGGGGTAGTGCGGTGTTTAACATTTATTCACTAAATAACACAGTTTACAAAGTTATACAACTTTGCAATGTGTGTTATTTAAGTGAATGGCCCCTTTCCCCGTGTTCCCCCCACCCCGGAAGTGTGGTGCATTATACTTACTCAATTGCTGTTGACCCCGGCCGCCATCTTGGGTCGACGATGTCATCTCGGTGAGTCGGTCAGTATAATGCACCACACTTCCGGGGTGGAGGGAACATGGGGAAGGGGGCCATTCACTTAACACACATTACAAAGTTGTTTAACTTTGTAATGTGTGTTATTTAGTGAATAAATGTTAAACGCCGCACTACCCCTTTAATATGTGTGGGGATGACCAGGGAGATGAAGACAGCTAAAGTCAAGTTGACAGGACTAGTGTTGATCGAACTGTTCGAGAAAAGTTACGTTTTAGTCAAACATCTCGATTTTCTCGAACCGAACCGAACTTTTTACTGTTCGTTCGAGTTAGTGTTCAAGTTCGAGTGCCTTTTTGCCAGCCAATCAGCACATAGAAGTGTCAGAAACGTCATTGCTGAGGTGTAGGGGTCTCATTGCCTGCTAAAATCATATGACCATCTCATATATATACTGTGATGTGTTCTGGGTGCCATTTTCTGCTCACTCACTGTGCTGTACAGACTGCTCTCTGTCTGTTTGCATGCTGCTATTTAGCTTAGTTATTTAGTTATTTAGTTAGCTAGTGGGGTGTTTAGCAAGCTTAGGGACTTAGGGAGAAGCATAGATTTAGTTAGATAGCGTTCTTCATTGCATAGACAGCAATACTTGGGTTTGGTAAAGCTGGGTTACCGCCAGTGTACTGCCTACTATACAAGATGCTAGGAAAGCTGGGTGACTGCCATTATACAAGATGCTAGGAAAGCTGGGTGACCGCCATTATACTGACTACTATACAAGATGCTGTGAAAGCTGGGTGACCGCCATTATACTACTATACAAGATGCTAGGAAAGCTGGGTGACCGCCATTATACTGACTACTATACAAAACTAGAAAATGTACCTGGCACTGCCCGGGTATAAAGTGTCAGTGTGTTAATTAGATTTGTTCCAAGGGTGCCTAGGAGGCCAATCTATGCCCCCTTTTTTTTGTTTAACGGGAAATCGCCAGGAGCCCTATATAGCCCTAAATACCCCAAAAGATCTGCACTGTATATGTAAATTGTAGCTTATGCACATTACAAATAAACTAAAAACTTTAAACATCCTAAATACCTGAAAGCCAAACTGAGATGTCATATATTCAGACTGTATACAGAGCCTGGTTATATACAACATTGGCAGTGTTATTAACAGCCTGGTTATATACAACATTGGCAGTGTTATTGCCAGGTGCATTGACATAAAGATTTTTACCTAAGCAACCTGGAGCAGCAACATACAATTGTCCATGTAGAAAACATGCAGAATCCAGATTTATCCCACCACCTACAGTGATTGGTCTTGGGCCTTGTTTATTATCATTGTAAATGGTGCTTAATAGGAAACAGCCATCGTCTAAAAGTTATTGTTTCATCTGAGTTAATCAGTGGAATTCGTTCTGTATACCTAAAGTGTATAGTTTTTAGGGGTATACCTGTAGTGTATAGTTGGGGTGGGGGCTGTATAGCTGTAGTGTACAATTGAAGGGGGTCCTGTATACCTGTAGTGTATAGTTGGAGGGGCTGTATACCTGTATTGTATAGTTTTGGGGTCCTGTATACCCATAGTTTATAGTTGATGAACGTGCTATATACCTGTAGTATATAGTTGGTGTAGGTCCTGTATACCTGTAGTTTATAGTTTGAGCGTCCTGGATAACTGTATTTTACAGTTTGGGGTTACAGCATACCTGTAGTGTATAGTTTGGGGGGTCCTATATACCTGTAGTGTAAAGTTTGGGTGCCCTGTATACCTGTAGTGTATAGTTTGGGGGGTCCTGTATATCTGAAGTGTATAGTTTGGGGATCCTGTCTACCTGTAGTATATAGTTGGTGAAGGTGCTGTATACCTGAAGTTTAGAGTGTGTGTGTGTGGAGGGGGGGGGGTCCTGTATACCTGCAATGTATAGTTTGGGGGTCCTGGATACCTGTTATGTATAGTTGTTAAAGGTGCTGTATACCTGAAGTGCAGATCTGGGGGTCCAGTATACCTGTAGCGTATAGTTGGTGGAGGTGTAGTGTATAGTTTGGCAATCCTGTGTACCTGTATTATATAGTTGGTGAAGATGCTGTATACCTATAGTGTATAGTTTTGGGGGGTCCTGTATACCTGTAGAATATAGTTGGTGGAGGTCCTGTATACCTGTAGTATATAGTTTGGGGGTGCTGTATACCAGTAGTGTATAGTTTTGGGGGTCCTGTGTACCTGTAGTGTATAGTTTAGGGGGTCCTGTATACCTGCAGTGTAACGTTTGGGTGTCCTGTATACCTGTAGTGTATAGTATTGGGGGTCCCGTATACCTGTAGTGTATAGTTGGTGGATGTCCTGTGCCCTTGTAGTATATAGTTTGGGGGTCCTGTTTACCTGTATTGTATCGTTTTGGGGGTCCTGTATACTTGTAGTGTATAGTTGGAGTAGGGGGTCCTGTGTACCTGTAGTATATAGTTGGTGGAGGTCCTGTGTACCCATAGTGTATAGTTTTGGAGTCCTGTATACATGTACTGTAGTATATAGTTAGAGTAGGGGGTTTACCATATATTTCAGTGGATCAGTTCTCAAGCAACTGGCCCTAGCAACCAATCAGATTCCAGCTCCCTTTTAAAATGAAAGTAGTAATCCTATTGGTTGCTTAGACTTTCAACTGCCATTATTGCTGGGGAGCTGCAGCACTAATTATGTCACCTGAGTGTGCAGTGTGGAGATTCTACCATTCATTTCTATGGGACGCTCTTCCCCCTTCCCCTCCCATCCATCTGGCAAGGACTGGACCTTCGCTCTAACCTTCCCGGGCACCCAACGTATCTGCCTGCCAAATTTGGGGTTAAACGGTTCAGGCGTTTTGAAGTCTATAGAGGACAGACGGACAGACAGAAAGACTTTCATTTATATGATATAGAGGCTAGCAAAGCTGGGTGACCTCCATTATACTGACTACTATACAGGTTGCTGGGAAAACTGAGTAAACACCAATATACTGACTACTATACATGATGCTAGGAAAGCTGGGTGACCACCATTATACTGACTACTACACAGGTTACTGGGAAAGCTGGGTGACCGCCATTATACTGATTACTATACATGATGCTAGGAAAGGTCGGTGACCGCCATTATACTGACTACTATACAAGATGCCAGAAAAGCTGGGTGACCTCCATTATACAAGATGCTAGAAAAGCTGGGAGACCGCCATTTTACTGACTACTATATAAGATGCTAGCAAAGCTGGGTGACTGCCATTATACAAGATACAAGGAAAGCTGGGTGACCGTTATTATACTGACTACTATACAAGATGTTGGGAAAGCTGGGTGACCTCCATTATACTGACTACTATACAAGATGCTAGGAAAGCTGGGTGACCTCCATTATACTGCCTACTATACAAGATGTTAGGAAAGGTGCGTGACCTCCATTATACTGCCTACTATACAAGATGCTGGGAAAGCTGGGTGACCTCCATTATACAAGATGCTAGAAAAGCTGGGAGACCGCCATTATACTGGCTACTATACATGATGTTAGGAAAGATGGGTGACCGCCATTATACTGACTACTATATAAGATGCTAGCAAAGCTGGGTGATTGCCATTATACAAGATGCTAAGAAAGCTGGGTGACCGTCATTATACTGACTACTATATAAGATGCTAGTAAAACAGCTGGGTGACCTCTATTATACTGACTACTATACAAGATGTTGGGAAAGCTGGGTGACCTCCATTATACTGACTACTATACAAGATGCTAGGAAAGCTGGGTGACCTCCATATACTGACTACTATACAAGATGCTAGGAAAGCTGGGTGACCTCCATATACTGACTACTATACAAGATGCTAGGAAAGCTGGGTGACCTCCATTATACTGCCTACTATACAAGATGTCAGGAAAGCTGGGTGACCTCCATTATACTGCCTACTATACAAGATGCTAGGAAAGCTGAGAGACCTCCATTATACTGACTACTATACAACATGCTAGGAAAGCTGAGTGACCTACAACTGGCATCACTGCCGCCTCAACTCTGTTGCGTCACTACTGCCTCAACTCTGCTACATCACTGCCGACTCAACTCTGCTACGTCACTTCCTTACTACCTCAACTCTGCTATGTCACTACTTTACTACCTCAACTCTGCTATGTCACTATCTCAACTTTGCTACCTCAGTTATCCATTGCAAGGAATGAAGTATTTTACCCTTTTATTTTTTTCTGTCCTTCTTAGAGCCAAATTTTCTTCACTAAGTTGTTCCATGTATCCAGTTTACTCTTCTGGATTGTAATTCCAGATTCTCCTCACCTGTATAGGTATAAAAATTAACCCGAACATCTCCCATTGACTTTAATAGGGTTCGAGTTTGAGTTGAACCTCGAACTGAACACCATTACTGTTCAAGGTTGGACTCAAACTCGAACATTTTACTGTTCGATCATCACTAGTCAGGACCCACAAAAGAGAATAGATGAAAACACCACAATTCCCAGGGCAAAATGTCATATTTCCATAGAAACACAGAAGATTGGTCCATCTAGTCTGTTCTTATATTATTTCCCTTCTTATTATCTTAGGATAGATATATGTTTATCCCAGGCAGGTGTACATCCAGTTATTGTAGATTTAACAACCACATGCAGGAAGTTTATTTTTTAACCCCTAGATGACCTAGGACGTACCGGTACGTCCTGGAAGTCTGTGCCCAGACAACCCTGGTGTACCGGTACGTCCTGAGCTATGAAGCACGCTCCGGAGTGGAGTGCGCTTCATAACAGGTGGGGGCCGGCTGCAATCAGCAGCCGGCACCTCACTGTTAATGACGCGCTGCAGCATGACATTAACTAATTAAACGGCGCGATCGCGGCGTGGTGTTTAAGTGTAAGTGACAGGGGGAGTCCCCAGTCACTTACCGATCGGGACCCCCGCAGTCACACAGTCGCAGGACCCCTGCAGTCGTTAAAACGGACCACCGGAGGTCTCTCACCTTCCTCTGTGTGGTCCGAACGGTGCTCTGGTCACTGAGCCTGCACAGGCAGGCTCAATGAGCAGAGTGCCGATAACACTGATCAATGCTATGCCTATGGCATAGCAATGATCAGTGTATAAAATGAAAGTTATGTATGTACAAGTCCCCCAAAGGGACTTAAAATGTATTTAAAAAAAAAAAGTTAAAATCACTAACACACTACCCCAAAGCCTCTCCCCAAATGAAAGCTTAAATCACCCCCCTTTCCCATTATATAAATAAAATATATAAAAATAAATAAACATATAATATACCATAGCGTGCGTAATTGTCTGATCCATTAAAATATAATAAGCGTCATTGCGAACGGCATAGACGAAAAGAGCGAAAAAGTGCGCGGATTACCGATTTTATGTTACATTATATATAAAAAAATTTTTATAAAAATGTCCGATCTTCACAAATATGGTATTAATAAAAACTAGAGATCTTGGTGGAAAAAATGACACCCCATACAGCCCCGTAGGTGATAAAATAAAACTGTTATAAGCGTCACAATAGGCCCATTTTATTAATAATTAATATGATATGTGATATGTAGCAGAGCCAATACCCGCATGACACAGCAGAGCTGAGCCAGTGATGTAGCAGAGCCGATACCCACATGACACAGCAGAGCTGAGCCAGTGATATGTAGCAGATTCGATACCCGCATGACACAGCAGAGCTGAGCCAGTGATCTAGCAGAGCCTATACCTGCATGACACAGCAGAGCAGAGCCAGTGATGTAGCAGAGCCCATACCCGAATGACACAGAGTTGAGCCAGTGATATGTAGCAGGGCAGATACCCGCATGACACAGCAGAGCTGAGACAGTGATATGTAGCAGAGCCAATATCTGTATGACACAGAAGAGCTGAGCCAGTGATATGTAGCAGAGCCAATAACCGCATGACCCAGCAGAGCTTAGCCAGTGATATGTAGCAGAGCCAATAACTGCATGACACAGCAGAGCTCAGCCAGTAATATGTAGCAGGGCCGGTACCCGCATGACCCAGCAGAGCTTAGCTAGTGATATGTAGCAGAGCCAATAACTGCATGACACAGCAGAGCTCAGCCGGTGATCTAGCAGATCCAATACCCGAAGGACACAGCAGAGCTGAGCCAGTGATATGTAGCAGGGCCGATACCTGCATGACACAGCAGAGCTGATATCCGCATGACATAGCAGAGCTTAGCCAGTGATATGTAGCAGTTTCGATACCCGCATGACACAGCAGAGCTTACCCAGTGATCTAGCAGAGCCAATACCCGTATTACACAGCAGAACTGAGCCAGTGATCTAGCAGAGCCGATACCCACATGACGCAGCAGAGTTGAGCCAGTAATCTAGGAGAGGCGATATCCACATGACACAGCAGAGCTGAGCAAGTGATCTAGTAGAGCTAATACCCGCATGACACAGCAGAGTTGAGCCAGTCATACATAGCAGAGCCAATAACCGCATGGCACAGCAGAGCCGAGCCAGTGATCTAGCAGAGCAGATACCGGCATGACACAGAAGAGCTGAGCCAGTGATGTAGCAGAGCTGATACCCGAATGACACAGCAGAGCTGAGCCAGTGATATGTAGCAGGGCCGATACCCACATTACACAGCAGAGCTGAGGCAGTGATCTAGCAGAGCAGATACCCGAAGGACACAGCAGAGCTGAGCCAGTAATATGTAGCAGGGCCAATACCCGCATGACACAGCAAAGCTGAGCCAGTGATATGTAGCAGAGCCAATACCCGCATGACACAGCAGAGCTGAGCCAGTGATGTAGCAGAGCCGATACCCACATGACACAGCAGAGCTGAGCCAGTGATATGTAGCAGATTCGATACCCGCATGACACAGCAGAGCTGAGCCAGTGATCTAGCAGAGCCTATACCTGCATGACACAGCAGAGCAGAGCCAGTGATGTAGCAGAGCCCATACCCTAATGACACAGAGTTGAGCCAGTGATATGTAGCAGGGCAGATACCCTCATGACACAGCAGAGCTAAGCCAGTGATATGTAGCAGAGCCAATATCTGCATGACACAGAAGAGCTGAGCCAGTGATATGTAGCAGAGCCGTTAACCGCATGACCCAGCAGAGCTGAGCCAGTGATATGTAGCAGAGCCGATACCCGCATGACACGGCCGAGTTGAGCCAGTGATCTAGAAATCTTGTTTCTTATGTTTTTTTCACCTTTCCCCAGCTAACTTCAGATTGTGCCCCCTTGCTTTTGTGCTTTTTTTTAAATTAAAAACACTTCCCTTGTGAGCCTTATTTAGTACTTTAACATATTTAAAGGTTTTGATCATGTCCTCCCTTTTCTCCAGACTATACAGATCTAGATCCTTAAGTCTTTCCTGGGTTTATGCTTCAGACCATACACCATTTTGTAGCCCATCTTTGGGCCCATTCTATTTCATTAATATCCTTTTTTAGGTTAAGTCCAGTATTCCAGATGTGATCTCAATAGAGTTCTATACAGCAGGATCACAATCTCCCTCTTCCTTCTAGCTATACAGCATAAAATTAGCTTTTCCTTTCTGTGAGCGATGTTAACATTTGGCGGTTACAGCAAGTCCCAGCCACTTCAATATAAAATGATCTCCACTCTTATAATGGCTAGATCCATCTTACTATGTACTGCAAGCTGCATGGAATACATATTAATTCTACACATGCCCATCTGATCATATGGCACATAGGATTGCCAACACACCCGACTAGCATCCAGTTTACTGGGAAAACATACTGCTGGCTTACAAACACACTTTCCAAATCTTCCATCAAAGAGAAAAAAAATGAGGTCTCAGGTTCTCTTTAAGTTGGACATCAGTTGTGCGAGAATCTGCAGTCTTTATGTTTCATCAGGGGTTCAGGGATTTTTTTTCTCTGCAAAACAAAGGAGGTTAGGATTCATTTTTCTCACACATACACCATGATTTATGTAATAATTAAGTTACAGACAATGGAATTAGGAATCTCCAAGACCTTTACTCTTTTAAACCATTAAAAGAGCAAATAAACAGCACAAACGCCTTTCATTCAAATATTTTAAATTCCTCAAAATGTCAAGGAGCTAAAAAACTAGGATACACCCCTCCTTTAATTCTGTGATTAAAAGAATCCAGCCATATCAATGGCATCAATCGTCAGTAACATTAAAGGACCTCATTATGTATATATAAAAATAAAAAAAAACTCATGATGAACAGAAGATAACTCATTCCAGCCATGTTAAAGATCTGTCATGTGGATCAAGTGTTTAATTTCGTCTGGCTTCCATCAAGTTTTCTTTGTTTTCTTTTTTTTATTTCTTATTCTTAGAATACCATTGAAGTGATACTTACTGTAGCGTATTGTAAAAAATTTTTAGGTATTCCTGTATATTATCTGTCATGTTCCTAGGGGTGGATTAAGCGTAAGGATATTCAAAAAAGTGTGCCCCCTGCCCACAAAATGGTGCTAAGGGTGCATTCACACATACAGATTTAATGCTGTGTTTAGTTATTCAGATCAAATCTGCTGTGGATCCGCAGCATAAAATCCGCTGCCATACCGTGTGTGTAAAGCTACCCAAAGACTTCAATTTTTAGCCTGCAGTTTTCTGAAACACCTTATAATAGTCTATTATTTACTTTAAGTTCTTATATAAGTGTGTTGTTCTATTTTCTCACATATTGAGCATTTTGGTCACTTCATTGTTTTATAAAAAAAAATCACATAAAATGGGAAGTTTATTAAAATTCACAAAAAGTAGCCATACTTACTGGTTTGTGATACCTGGGCAAGTTAAAAGGAATCTGTCATCACTTTCAAGCTGCTTGAACTATATGGACTACATACCATATAAAGTGGTTCCCCAGTGGCTTCTGCTTGCCTCACCAACCTTGATTAATAGATCTTTTCCAATAACCCAAACTGGAAAATTATAAATCAAGGCCAGTGGGATGGGGAGAAGCTGCTGGGGTCCACCCTGATGGCTTCCCAGTTTGCATTTGTGATGTTGTTACCACTTAAGTTCCTCACTTTTGGAAAGGTTGCTAATGCTATTGGTAATTAAACATATCTGTACTTTATTATTTAATATTGACTGGCCCTAATCTTTGATTTGAAGTATGTACTTTTAGTATGTTTGCTTAATATTACAGTTGTTGGTTTGTTTTGTTAAAAATTAAGAAAACTAGATTTCCAGCATAAGGGTATGTTCACACTGAGCAAATCAGGCGGAATTCCGCGCCAGAACCCTGTCGTGCTCAGTGTCTCATTGTCCGGCTATGGCAGAGCGCGCCCTCCTCCGCTGCCGCGGCTCTCCGCTCTTATAAGTGGCATGTCACTTCTTTGAGCAGAGAGGTGAGAAAGCGGACGCGCGCCCTCTCATTCACTTACTGTAGGACACTGAGCATGACGGGATTCCGCTGCGGTGAGCTATGCCGCGGAATTCCACTGTATTTGCTCAGTGTGAACATACCCTATTGCAGACAAGCCACAATACCATATAGGAGGAAAAGAGATGACCGCTTTCCTACGGTATCCATTGGATGCCAGTTACAGATATGTGTTGTGCACCATGCTGCCTTACAGCCTAGTAGTTACACCTATTTGATCAGACAGGAAACTGTGTATCACAGAAAGCTTTAACCAGGGATGATTCGAGATTTTCTTCTTCCTAAGGCAAAAACTACAATGGTGTCCCCTCTGAATGAGTAAAACACAGAATTTCTGTGGTGTAAACAAGTATTAGCAAAGTGGACGGTGTACCCCTATATATTAGGTATACAGTTACAAAATAATACTTTTATGCAAGAAAAAAAAAAAATGGCACCATACATATTAACATTGTCAGTGGCGTAGCTACAATGGTCTCAGCAGGCACAATGGTGACCGGCCCGGCTGCCCAGGAGGGACTGCCCAGGCCCCCCTTTGCCACATCACTAACTGAACTCCCTGACTTGCATATTCCAGCTGCTTGCTTCACACAGACCCATGGATCATGAAGCTACTGCTGGACTGCTCGCCACGCACCATGCTCTGTCCCTGTCCACAGTATGTGCTGCTCTTTTACTCACCTCTCTGCTGTGTGAGGTTGTCTGCCCCACCCCTTGTCTGCTAAGGACCAATCACTGGAGAGGAGGAAGGCAAGGCACATGATGGAGTGTGCTGTGCCGCTGCCTCCTCTGACCTCTCTTACCTGCCCACTGCCTCATGTTAAGGGGTGAGCAGGCAGGGACTAGGAACACTGTGGAGAATGTGTACTCTGAGGGTGAGGGGGTCTGGGAATACTGGACACTGTGGAGAATGTACAATTACATTGCAGTTACTGTACATCCAGTGATGGCCTCTCTGATCTGAATTTTTTTCTTTACTTTTTTCCCCTATTTTATGAAGGACCTTGCTATCTGCTATCGAGTCGATCCGAACCTGAACGTTCAGTATTTGATTAGCTGGGGCAGCAGAACCTGGATAAAGCTCTAAGGTTGTCTGGAAAACATGGATACAGCCAATGACTGTATCCATGTTTTCCACATAGCCTTAGGGCTTTATCCAAGTTCAGCAGCCACGACCAATCAAATGCCGAAAGTTCGGATCGACTCGAGCATGCTCCAGGTTCGCTCATCTCTACTGCCTGAGCATCCTATCTCATGGCATATACAGGCCTGGTGCTGACACCCCATCCCCCACCCTAGTAGTTAAGCTGATACAGTTTGAGTATACTTTTATATATATCTATTATGACCTATGTTTACTTGCCCTCTTGGATATCTCACCTATTAGACATACACTCCGAGACAAAAGTCAGACACATTTTTGTCTCATGAACGGAAAAAAGCCATGATTAAGGCTGCGGTGTAGCAGCCGAAACGCGTAGGCTTCAGTTGGGGGCATGCCGCACGTGTGTACGGTGACGGAGATACAATAAACAACGCACTTGATTCCACCTTGCCGGGAGCTGGACTCGTTTCTTTTCCGCACATTTTTGTCTCAGACAGATTGATACATCTGGGCCATTATGTCTGTGATTTATACATTCACCAATAAACCACTGGTATTATATTATGTAAGCACAAGCTGAAACTCTGTGGGCATTTCTTCTATATACAAGAAGTACAGTGGATGATGAAAGACACTGCCCTACGATTTCCACTGCCTTAAATCACTGTGCGGCCCATCATAACTCTGTTTAATGTTTAAGAGCTCCCTGTACTGGGTGGGAGGGGGAGTGGGGGAGGGGCATGGTCTGCATAGCGGGGTGTACAGCACTGTACTCTGACCCAGGAAGTCTCTCTAAACTTCCAAATCATGGCAGATCTTTCCTACTTCATGCTCCCTGTAGTCTCTGTCAGCCCTTGTGTTTCCCATCCTCTCTATTTCTGCACTTACACTCAGCTATACACACTGCTGCTATAATGTGCCTGCACTTACACTCAGCTATACACACTAGTGTTATACTGTACAGTAACTAATAATATAACATATTCAGCAGTTTCTCATTGTTTGTTTAATCAGTTCTACATGTTATTCAGAATAAAAAAAAAAATTATTTTGGATGTGGAATCAATTGTCTGCATATCAATAATTTCTTATGGGAAAATTTGCTTTGTTTAAGAGTGGATTTAGCACAGTCCCGGAACGAATTATGCTCGTAATCCAAGGCACCACTGTACTTGTGGAGCTACTGACTTGTGTCATTCTATCCCTGACACGTCATGTGAGATTTTATTTCCAAACACAAGGAATCAGCTGACTGAGACATTTTTTCTAATGTCTGGAAAACTTCTGCTCATATCACTTTCCCTAAATTGAAGCCACGTTCTCACCACCTCCTGTGGGTTTTTCCTGGCTTCTGTCTCCTGAATGTGAAGCTTTATACACTTTTCGCAGGACCTAAAGCTGGTCCTATTTCACTGAACTACATTTTATTAACTCCAGGTTAAATATCTGTAAAGTCAACAACATTCATGTGTCCAGAGTGAGCTCATTGTCCTGACAGAGAGTCATCAAAACATTCACTAGTGCTCCACTATCTATAGGTCTGTACCCTGTGCTAAAAAATCAAAACCCTCAGTATTGTGCTCAACAGTTACTCCATGTCTCAGTATAATAACCATATAATAGAACTGTTGCATAAAAGATTGTCAGCAGAAAAGACCAGTTGGTCCATCTAGTCCACCCTATTAGTAATTCCTTTCTCATTGTCTAAGGGTCCATTTACACAGAAAAATTATCTGACATATTATCTGCCAAAGATTTGAAGCCAAAGATAAGATAAGATAATCCTTTAATAGACCCACCATGGGGAAATTCAGTGTGTTACAGCAGCATAGATATTACACACACAAAAAGCTAAAAGGTAAAGTAAAGGCATTATGATTAACCCGTTCCCGCATGAGGGCGTAACTGTACGTCCTTGTGCAGGTGGGGGAGTTCAAAGCGGGGCCGTGCGGCAACCCCGCTCTGAACCGCCACGGTCCGCGTCTATTAGTGGGCACGGTCCGATCGCCGTGCCTGCTAATTAAGTCTTCAGATGCAGCTGTCAAAGTTTACAGCTGCATCTAAAGACTTACTGCAGCTGTTGGTGGTCTAGTGGGGAGATGGCCCCCCCCCCCCCCAAGACGTTGTCACGGAGGAGCGATCGCTGCGTCTGGTGCCGGACGGGATCTGCGCCGTAATGGCGCTGATCCCGGCTCGGCATTCTATTGCTTTTGGCTGCAGCAGCCAAAAGCAATAGAACATTGATCTCATCAATCTATGCTGTATAACTATACAGCATAGATCTCTATGAGAGATCAGTGTGCATATACTAGAAGTCCCCCAGGGGGGCTTCTAGTATATATGTGTAAAAAAAATTTTTAATAAAAAGCCCCCCTAATAAAAGTTTGAATCACCCCCCTTTTCCCATTTTATAAATAAACAAACAAACATGTTTGGTATTGCCGCGTGCATAATCGCCCGAACTATTAATTAATCACATTCCTGATCTCATACGGTAAACGGCGCAAGCACAAAAAAATCCCGACATGCAAAATCGACTCCAGAAAAATTTTAATAAAAAGCTATCAAAATGTCGCATATGCACAATCAAGGTATCTATAGAAAGAACAGATCATGGCGCAAAAAATGACTCCTCACACAGCCCCATAGACCAAAGGATAAAAGTGCTATAAGAATGGTAAAATTTTAAGGACCATATATTTGTTAACAATGGTTTGAATTTTTTACAAGCCATCAAATAAAATAAAAGTTATACATGTTACATATCGTTTTAATTCATAGGACACACGGAGTAAAGAGGAAACTCCCCCAAAGAAAAAGAATTGCGTTTTTTTTTTTTTCAATTTCACTGCGCATATAATTTTTTTCTGGTTTTACAGCATATTTTATGCAAAAATTCAGCCCATCATTGCACAGTACAATTAGTGACGCAAAAAATAAGGGCTCATGTGGGTCTGTAGGTGTGAAAATGCAACTGCTATGGCCTTTTAAGAACAAGGAGGAAAAAACGAAAAGGCAAAAACGAAAATTAGCCCAGTCCAGAAGGGGTTTAAGTAGACAAAGAGAAGAAAAGGTAAAAAAAACTATAAAAACATTAGACTATTTTACTTCTTTTTATAGAGTGATCTCTGCATGGGTCGGTGTTGGTTGTACAGCCTAACCGCTGCAGGAAGGAAGGACTTCCAATACCGCTCCTTCTCGCACTTTGGGTGAATTAAACGGTCAGTGATAGTACTGCCCAGTGCTATCACGGTTTCGTGCATAGGATAGGAGTCATTCTCCAGTATGGAGCTCACCACTGACAAAATCCTTTGCTCCCCCACCACCTGCACCGGTTCCAGGGGGCTTCCAAGGACAGAGCTGGCCCTTCTGATCAGCTTGTCCAGTTTGTTCCTATCGCTGGTTGATATGCTGCTCCCCCAGCAGGCCACCTCGAACATGATAGCTGATGCCACTATAGAGTTAAAGAAGGTCCTTAGAAGTGCCCCCTGGACTGCAAAGGCCCTCAGCCTCCTTAGCAGGTAGAGCCTGCTGTGGCCATTTCTGTACAGTGTGTCCATGTGATCAGCCCAGTCCAGCTTATTATTGAGGACCAAACCCAGATATTTATACGTGTTCACTGTCTCAATGTCCGTCCCCTGGACTTGGAGGAAATTTGCGCTTGCGGAAATCCACCACGATCTCCTTAGTCTTTCCAGCATTAATCCTCAGGTGGTTCCGCTGGCACCAATAAACAAAATCCCTGTTCATCTCTCTGTACTCCATGTCGTCTTTGCCTGTGATGAGGCCTACTATTGCAGAGTCATCAGAGTACTTTTTAAGTAGTAGGTGAGTTGTACCTGAAGTCTGCAGTGTACAGTGTGAAGAGGAAGGGAGCCTGAGAACTGTACCCTGAGGTGCCCCCGTATTACAGATGACAGTATCTGACACACAGTCCCTGGCTCTCACATACTGAGGTCGATTTGAGAGGTAGTCTAGGATCCAGTTTGAGAGATGGAGATCCATCTCCACTCCATCATCCACTCCAACAAAGGCCAGCTTGTCTCTCAGTAGCCTCAGCTCTATGGTGTTAAAAGCACAGGAGAAATCGAAGAACATGATTCTCACAGTGTTCCCCGCTTTCTCCAGGTAAGAAAGGGCTCTGTGTAGAAGGTGGATGATGGCATCATCCACTCCAATGCCCAGCCAATAAGCAAACTGGAGAAGGTCCGAGGGCGGAACCAATCTCTCCAAGACCTTCATCAGGTGGGAAGTCAGTGCTACAGGTCTATAGCCGCTCTGGGATGTGGGGTATTTGGAACTGGTACCACACATGATGATTTCCACAGTTGTGGTACCATTTATAGCTTCAGGTTAATATGAGACATATATGTAATAATACCACACAGCTGGTCCCCACAAGTCTTAAGTAGCCGGGGACTGATGCCATCTGGCCCTGCAGCCTTTCCAACCTTAATCTTTCTGAGTTCCTTTCTCACCTGGGCACTTGTGAAGATCAGCCTGGAGTCAGATGACTGACTGTTGCATTCACTGATCTAGAGGTGAGAGCTCCCAGCAGGAGGTGAGGTCACTGTTAGTGTAGGAGAGTACTCATGCTGGGGTGGGAGGAGCTGGTGTGTGATCAAACTTATTGAACAATAGATTGAGCTCATTAAGCTACTCTGTATCTCCTTTTACCTGGGAAACAGGCTGTCTGTGTCCAGAAATTGACTTAAAGGGGAACCCCGGGTAGAGGTAAAAAAAAAAAAATGAAACTTCTGCAGAAGCATAACGCATTACTTACCTGCCCGTCCCAGTTTTGAAACTACCAAAAATCCATTTGTTTGGGGTTTTTTTGCTCTGTATTGTGTTTCTGTCTTTCCTGGTTTAGCATTTCCCAGAATGCAATGCTTTCCCTCAGCTGACCATCAAAGTCCCCACCCATTACAATCAGAAAAATTAGTGCAGTAGCTGCTTCTGGCCATTCAGAGATGGTAAATCAGTCAGCGGATTGGGTTGTCCAGCCAAGCCTCCTGTGATATCACGCCCTGCGCCCTGTCTGCAACAGCAGCAAACACACACAATGTGAGACAGAGGCATGTAAGATTTGTCTCCTGGGGGATAGCAGAAGGAGCAGGAGACAATGTGAATTGGCACAGAAGCCATTTTTCTTTCACTTCCTGGATTTCTATCAGCTACCAGTGTGGCAGAACTGTACAGGTACAGTAATACATTGTATAGACACATCTATATAACGTTTAATAGAAAACAAGTTTTTCTTATCCGGAGTTCCCCTTTAAGACTTTTCCAGACCTAACTAATGTTTCTGTGTTCCATTTGCTCTTCCATCTTTCTCTTATAATTGGTCTTTCCCTCCCGGATTTGACGCCTCAGCCAGGAACGGACAATAAACAGAGATCGGGTCATAAAGAAAATACTGAGATTTCTCTTGTTTTCAAATCCATTCCTGACTTTGGCTTCAAATCTTTGGCAGATAATCTGTCAGATAATTTTTCTGTGTAAACGGACCCTTATGCTACGTTTACACAGATCGATAATTCGCCTGATCGTACGATTAACGATTTCGAAGAAACCATTTTTTTTATATAAAGATCAGCGTTTAGACGGAATGATATATCGTACGGAAAATTCGTTTTGCGATCGCTTAAGCCTATCTTGCACATAGCAAAAATCGATGAACGACTGTTTACACGGAACGATCTGCGAATTTTTTGCGAACGACGATTTAAGAACATGTTCAAAGATCAAAATGAACGATTTCTCGCTCGTCGTTCGATCGTTCGCTGCGTACACGTACATGTACGATTATCGTTCGAATTCGATCGTTGTCATGCAAATTCGCACGATAATCGTTCCGTGTAAACGCAGCATTAGGATAGATAATGTTGATGATAATGTTAATATGTGTGGGGATGTCAGTCAAGTTGTTAGGATCTACAAACAAGAATGGATGAAAACACCTGAATTTTTAGGACAAAATTATATATTTTTTTATAGAAACATAGAAGATTGTTGGCAGAAAAAGACAACTGTGTCCATCTAGTCTGCCCTTTTAGTATTTCTCTTCTTATTATCTTAGGATAGATATATGTTTATCCCAGGCTGGTGTATGTATTTAAAAAAAAAAGTTAAAATCACTAACACACTACCCCAAAGCCTCTCCCCAAATGAAAGCTTAAATCACCCCCCTTTCCCATTATATAAATAAAATATATAAAAATAAATAAACATATAATATACCATAGCGTGCGTAATTGTCTGATCCATTAAAATATAATAAGCGTCATTGCGAACGGCATAGACGAAAAGAGCGAAAAAGTGCGCGGATTACCGATTTTATGTTACATTATATATAAAAAAAAATTTATAAAAATGTCCGATCTTCACAAATATGGTATTAATAAAAACTAGAGATCTTGGTGGAAAAAATGACACCCCATACAGCCCCGTAGGTGATAAAATAAAACTGTTATAAGCGTCACAATAGGCCCATTTTATTAATAATTAATATGATATGTGATATGTAGCAGAGCCAATACCCGCATGACACAGCAGAGCTGAGCCAGTGATGTAGCAGAGCCGATACCCACATGACACAGCAGAGCTGAGCCAGTGATATGTAGCAGATTCGATACCCGCATGACACAGCAGAGCTGAGCCAGTGATCTAGCAGAGCCTATACCTGCATGACACAGCAGAGCAGAGCCAGTGATGTAGCAGAGCCCATACCCGAATGACACAGAGTTGAGCCAGTGATATGTAGCAGGGCAGATACCCGCATGACACAGCAGAGCTGAGACAGTGATATGTAGCAGAGCCAATATCTGTATGACACAGAAGAGCTGAGCCAGTGATATGTAGCAGAGCCAATACCCGCATGACCCAGCAGAGCTTAGCCAGTGATATGTAGCAGAGCCAATAACTGCATGACACAGCAGAGCTCAGCCAGTAATATGTAGCAGGGCCGGTACCCGCATGACCCAGCAGAGCTTAGCCAGTGATATGTAGCAGAGCCAATAACTGCATGACACAGCAGAGCTCAGCCGGTGATCTAGCAGATCCAATACCCGAAGGACACAGCAGAGCTGAGCCAGTGATATGTAGCAGGGCCGATACCTGCATGACACAGCAGAGCTGATATCATTAAGCTACTCTGTATCTCCTTTTACCTGGGAAACAGGCTGTCTGTGTCCAGAAATTGACTTAAAGGGGAACCCCGGGTAGAGGTAAAAAAAAAAAAATGAAACTTCTGCAGAAGCATAACGCATTACTTACCTGCCCGTCCCAGTTTTGAAACTACCAAAAATCCATTTGTTTGGGGTTTTTTTGCTCTGTATTGTGTTTCTGTCTTTCCTGGTTTAGCATTTCCCAGAATGCAATGCTTTCCCTCAGCTGACCATCAAAGTCCCCACCCATTACAATCAGAAAAATTAGTGCAGTAGCTGCTTCTGGCCATTCAGAGATGGTAAATCAGTCAGCGGTTAACCCCCCCCCATGCCGGCGATCGCTGCTATCGGCTGATCAATACAGATCAGCCGATAGCAGCTGAAAACAGCTTCTATCGCCAATGGCGGTTGGTGCTGTCCCGGAAAGCAATGGCAATTGATGCTGTCCGGGACTAGGTGGCTGAGGGGTGCAGAACAGGTTTGTGTATAGTGTAATGCACTATACTCACCTGATCCCGGCGTCCGGAACGAAGATCTGCGGTCCCCCGGCGTCCTCTTCTCCTCCTCGTCTCACTTCCGGGTCCGGCCGGTCTTCGTCGGAAATCCTCGGCTCTTCGGGCTTTTCCGTCGCCCCTATCTTCGGCGGTCTTCAGCAGCTCCACTCTACTGCCCCCTAGCGGCTGATCAGTGTATATTATACACTGATCATTTGCTTTGGGGTAAAAAGATTTTTTGTTTGTTTGTTTGTTTATTTATGCACCCTAACGCCGCTGAGTGCTGATCAGCATCACACATAAGTGCACCGCTGATCAGCAACTCCTCCTTTTTGGTGTAGGGGCTTTTTCCCCCCTATATCCTACCGCCACTGGCTGCTGATAAGTGCAGCATTTATCAGCAACCCTTTTTTTGCCGTAGGTTTTTTTTCCGTTTCTGTTAAAAAACCCCAGTAAAAAAACACTACACTACACAAAATAAATTTTACACTACACCACTACACATTTACATACCCCATATACCAATCCCCATATAAAAATGGCCACCAGGGTGTTTTCGGTGGCGGAGGCATACGCTATTATTGCCTCCGACACCGAAACAGCCAGTGAGGATGAATGGGTGGATCCTTTTTTCCTCCATTCATCTTCATTCTTATCATCCAGTGACGTGTCTTGGGGTAGCGTAGCATACGCTGTCCCCCAGACACGTCTTTTTCGCCAGTACCGTCCCAATAAGAGATCACGGTATGGCGTGAAATTCTACAAACTCTGTGAGAGTACCTCAGGGTACGTGCACACTGTGGAATGGCGAAGGATAACCCTTTGTGCATTCCGCAGCTGGCACCCGCCGGCAGACTGATGCAGACATGCGACTCCGCACATGTCATAGACTCCATTCTATGCACTGGCGGATTTCGTGGTCCGTCCAAAGAATGAACACGTGTGACACGGGTGGAAACGCGGGCCCGCATCAGTCCGCCGGCGGGTGCCAGCTGCGGAATGCAAAAAGGGTTATCCTTCGCCATTCCGCAGTGTGCACGTACCCTTAGAGTGTATGAAGGAAGGGACACCCGAATCAAGCCCCCAGATGCCCCCCCCCATCCTCCGAGTTAGTGGGAAGATCGTTTGGGAACTGATCTTTCCACTGCTGGATAAAGGTTACCACCTGTACAGGGATAACTTTTATACCAGCACCCCCTCTTCCGGTCCGTTGCTGCCGACCTACTGTAGCTTGCGGCACGATCCGAAAATATCAGAAGCAGTAATAAAGCCCTAATATTTAGCAGCCATGGAGCGGACCCAGCGCTTCTGGATATGAAGGACCCCGTATCGCACCAGGGCAACATTCTCCAGGTGACGTTCCCCACACTGGAAAACTGAAGACGCCAGAAGAAGTGCAGAGTGTGGCGTACCAGGGGGATCAGGAAGGACACCATTTTCCAGTGTGACGCCTGTCCTGATCCCCCCGGCCTCTGCATACAGGATAGCTTCAAGGCATACCACACGTCATTGGAGTTCTACATTTTCTAAATTCTGTCCCTTATTCCTATTTCAGGGGTCACATAGATCCAGGGATTATTCTGATCGCCATTAAGGAAATTGGGAAGAAATTTTTTTCCCTGTGATGAGGCTACTGTCGTCTGCCTCACGAGGGTTTTTTTGCCTTCCTCTGGATCAACACAGGTTGAATTTGATTGGCCTTATACCCCAAATAAATTAAAATTGTCCCTTTTCCCCAGCTAAATAGGTATGGCCGCCATTCCCATTAGAGGCTTGCCATGATGCAATTCCAAAGCCTCTGTACTGCCAGGACAGTAGAAACCCCCCACAAGTGACCCCATTCTGGAAACTACACCCCATAAGGAAGCTAACAAGGGGGGCAGCGGGGATATGGCCACCTGGTGACGGGCACATTTGTGCCGTGAAAATGAGAAAAATTGTATTTTTTATTTTCACATGTTCTACATATGTGCCCTCCACCAATAGCGTCCATATGTTCACTGCAACCCTTGTTAGATTCCTTGAGGGGTGTAGTTTCCAGAATGGGGTCACTTGTGGGGGGGTTTCTACTGTCCTGGCAGCACAGGAGCTTTGTAATTGCGACATGGCCTTTATCCTCCATTCCAGCCTCTAAATGGCGCTCTGTCCCTTTGGTGGCTTGTGTTAAATTTTTCCACAAAAGCATTGATCTTGTCTTGATTTTTTTCATTTTCACAAGGGGTTAAAAGATTAAAAAAAACACAAAATGTGTACAGCAATTTCCCCTGAGTACGAAAATACCCCACTTGTGGACATAAAGCACCATATGGGTGCAGGGTAAGCCTCCAAAGGGAAGGAGCGCCATTTAGTTTTTGGAGGCTGGATTTGGCTGGAATGGATTTCGAGGGCCTTGTTGCATTTAAAAGGCCTCTGTGTTGCCAAGACAGTTGAAACCCCCCACAAGTGAATGTAACAATGGGTGTAGTGAGCATATGGACCCCACTGGTGACGGGCACAAATGTGGAACAATATGGCGTGAAAATGAAATATTAAATTTTTTACACTATAATGTTGGTTTAGCCTTAAATCTTTCATTTTTACAAGGGGTTAAAAGATAAAAAAAACAGATAAAAAGGTGTAGAGCAATTTCCGTAAATACCCCACATGTGGACATAAAGCGCCATGTGGGCGCAGGGCAAGCCTCCGAAGGGAAGGAGCGCCATTTGGATTTTGGAGGCTGGATGTGGCCAGAATGGATGATGAACGCCATGTCGCATTTACAGAGCTCTCGTGCTACCAAGACAGTGAAAACCCCCCACAAGTGACCCCATTCTGTAAACTACACCCCTCAAGGAACCTAACAAGGGGTACAGTGAGCATGTGGACCCCTTGATGGCGGGCACATTTGTACCGTGAAAGTGAAAAAAATGAACATTTTCCCTTTCACGTCACATTGTTCGACATTTGTGCCCGTCACCAGTGGGGTCCATATGCTCACTGCACCCCTTGTTAGATTCCTTGAGGGGTGTAGATTTCAGAATAGGGTCACTTGTGGAGGGTTTCCAGTGTTTTGGCAACACGAGGGCTCTGTAAATGCAACATGGCCCTTGAAATCCATTCCAGTGAAATCCAGCTTCCAAAAGCCAATTGGCGCTCCTTCCGCTTGGCACTTTATGTCCACATGTGGGGTATGTCCGTACTCGGGAGAAACTGTGCATAATACCTCATAGTAGTTTTTAAACACCGCTAATATTTCCTTAGTGGATGTAACTATCTTATCTCCGTTCTTAATAGCTACAATCCCCTTGCTACTCTGTTGGTGTCTAATTACTTAGTCAATACGGTTGACTCGGGATAAAAAACCTCCCTGGCCCCTCGCCTTCTGTACCACCTTTGGCCTTCCAGAACTGATCTCTAATTACCACCTTAAGAGCTAGTACTTCATCTAATTTGTCCCTTTCTTGCATCCATTTTTTTTTTTTTGATCTCCTATATACGTGTCCCCGTGTGCTACTACTTTTTGAACAATGATGGAGAGCCTTAGAATTATTTCTTGGAATATACGAGGATTGTCTGATAGAATAAAGAGGGCTGCAGTGTTTAGTGCCCTTAATCATTATTTGCCAGCAATTATATTATTGCAGAAAATGCACTTGGTCCCAGAGACACTAGAAACTATAAAAAAAAGATGGATAGGGGAGAACTATCACTCTACCTTCTCTTCCTACTCTAGAGGGGTTAGTATTTTGTTCCATAAGTCTCTTAAAGTAAAAGTAATTAACTCCCATATAGACAATTTGGGTAGATTTGTTATAGTCCATATGAGGTGTGAAGGTATAGAGATGGTATTGGCAGCTGTGTACTTCCCTCCCCCCTTTTCCACCAAGATGCTGATAGAGATAGATATCCATATGCATAAAAAGGCTAGATGTTCCAAATATATCATAGGTGATTTCAATGAGGTGTTTTTAGACTCTCTGGATAGATATAGAAGGGATGGGAGATTGGGGAGTCAGGGAAATACACAGCTCAATAAAGTGACAGGAGAACTGGGTTGGAGAGATTTATAGAGGGAGGTAAACAGAGATTATCAAGAGTATTCTTGTGTTAACAAATCTCACAAGGTGATGTCTCGTATAGATCTAGCGCTGGGTACAGACAATAGTGTGTCTTTAGTGAAGAAGATAAAAATTGGAAGGCGAGGACTTTCAGATCATGCCCCGCTAATACTGGAGCTTTACAAGAGTGAACTTAGAATGTGTAAACCCATAAGAATTTTGGTTGAATTTAATTCAGATAGATTTAGAGGGGGAAAATAGGGGATTCTTTGAAATCAATAAGGACACTGCATTGTTTGGGATGCTTTAAAGGCGACTCTACGAGGCACACTACATCATAAAATATCATTGTGTAAAAAAGGCGCAAAGAAAAGAGAGGAGGAATTGTATGAAGCGGTAAACCCTCTGATATCTATCCTTCAGCCAACAACAAATACACTAAACTATTCAGGGATTAGATCCAATTCTCACTAACTCTACATGGGTACAAGTCTTTGAATCTTCTCCAGAATATAAACAGTTTATTTTGGCTTAGGGGTGGACATGGATCAGAGAGTATGGTGCGGGACACCTTCTTGATCCGCTTACCCCCTCCCCCCTTTTTTTCCTCTCCTTTCACCCCCCTTCCTCCTCTTTTTCTTTTTTACTTTGTCAAACCACGAGCTTGAGGTTCAGCAGTCTCTACTTCTAATAATGTTGTCTGTTTTCAATGCGGCTACCTTCAAAATATTGTATTAAGTGTATGTTGTCTTTAATGCCTTATTGTGTACCCGATTTCTGTTTGTTATTTGTTGTTATATTGGAAAATTTTAAATAAACAATAAAATAATAATAATTAAAACTAGATAAGAGCATGATACTTATTTTTTAGTAGGCTGTATCCCAGTTTTCCAGGCAGTATTCACCCGCTGCACGGAGCCTGCAGACAGCAGGAATCAGATGCCGAGAGTTCTGGTTCATACGAACCAGAAATCCAGCGGGTTCGCTCATCTCTAGCGGTGACCCCCCTCTGAACTGCTGCAATCCCGGGATCGCAGCTATTCTATGGGCTGCATGCACCCGGGATCGCAGCAGTTCAGATGAGCGAACCTGCCGGATTTCTGGTTCGTATGAATCAGAACTCTCGGCGTCTAAATCCCGCTGTCTGCAGGCTCCGTGGAGTGGGTGGATACAGCCTAACGACCGCCTGGAAAACTGGGACACAGCCTACTTCTTTCAGCGAATAGTGGAATACGCCGGCCCATAGAATGGTGTCTATGGACCCGGCGGAAAGGCGCACGGCCGTGCGTGCGGACAGCCGACGGAATTCCGCAGATATTATCCGCGAGAATTCTGTAGTGTGAACCCACCCTTACTGCCTACGATTTGTTAGTTTTATGGGACTCTTCAAGTGACAAGTTTGCTGTTTGCATAGATTGACTGACAAGTTACTAGCAGTGAGCCAGCATCACTGGTCACATACACAGCTCTGTGCAAAGCTACTATAGTAATGTGAAAGATTTGGCGCTGGTTACATCTGGTGTATGTAGCTGGGGCCCCTAGAATCAAATTCCCTGTCGGGTCCGAAGTGCCCCAATCTGACATTGCTGCAGCCCCCAGTGTGACCAGATAAATGGCATGAGAACTGTCACAATGAAATATTTTGTACTTTGTCTTATCTAGTGACTAATGTACTGTACATGTGTTCATATAGGGGTATAATGAGCACCTTTGGTTTGGCACACTTGAAGATACCAACAGCTTTCAGCCAATTTTCATTTCCAGAAGGAGCAACCTGGAGACAGTATGGGCTGCATATGTTTATGTTATCCCTGTTATTATGTATACAATTTTCTCTATATCAGTGTTAATTATGTGCTGATTTACATGTTGCAATTTCCATTTTTTCCCCATTTTCATATGCCCAATAGCCACCACTAACTATATATATGTATGTATTTGCCTACTGCCATGTTTAAGACCGCAATGATTAAAATGTGCAATGTTATTTGTTTTTATGATCCAACAAGTTGATGTAATATTTTAATGCTTACCATTAAAAGATATGTTTGTGCAACAATTAGCCAATAAAAGTCTATGGGATTCGCATTTTTTTCTGACGTTACAGATGTAACATCCTTGACGTCCGCAAAAAATAAGGATCATTTTAATTTAAACTATGATCTTTCCTCTTTTTTTGCAGATCCACCAAAAATGCAGATGGTGAGTGCACTACAGACAAATTTTTTGCGGAATGCAGACATAATATATGGTCCTGAAATATCACTGAACATGTGAATTAAGATCTTACTAAAGGTGTTCACAGTTTGGACTGCTCAGTCTAGGAGGGTAGCAGTCCTACCCCAAGTGCACTAAACTGCCTCATTAGAATATGGATTAAACTGCAAGGTACACAAAATTGGTGCAGAACATCAAGGTAAGAAACTTACCCTCAGCACCCTGTGTGTTATAGGGACATATCAGAAGGTTGGGTGCTTCTAACCTGCTGATAGTTTCCCTTTCAACAATGTTTGCTGTGAACTTCCCATTACCATTTAACTTAATCATCACAAAATACTATGTAAATATTAAATGTATTTGTACTATATATATTCACTGCCCAGAATAGAGAAAGGAAGGCACTGGGAATCAAAACCCTTATGCCTTCTCTGTCCCTTCACCAGTATAGACTTTATTAGGCAGGTATCTGTAGGTGACAGTCTGAATCATGATGAATGAAGCATTCACATGGCAACATTTGTGATGATTCCTTATAAGTGTATTACTGTAGGTCCACCACTAATAAACAAGAAAAAGAAGCACTGCATTGCATTAGGCCCTATTACACTGTTATCCTATTATCCTGTAAAAACTTACTATAACAGCAGAAAATTAACAATTAACTGTCCCAAGTGATCAAATGAGGAGCGATAACTTGTTCATCATTGTCTTTCAACATGTCTAAAAAAATAATTGTTGGTATTTCAACGATAGTTCGCATATCTGTTTATCTTACAAGTTGTTCGCAGATTAACCCTTAGAGGATCGGGCCAATTTCAATTTTTGCGTTTTCGTTTTTCCCTCCTTGTGCTTAAAAGGCCATAGCACTTGCATTTTTTCACCTAGAAACCCATATGAGCCCTTATTTTTTACCCCACTAATTGTACTTTGCAATGACAGGCTGAATTTTTTCACATTTCTCATTTTCGCATTTCTTTTATTTGGTGTTTTTTTCGTTTTCACGCCATTCGCCCTGGGGTAAAACTGACTTGTTATATATGTTCCTCAAGTCGTTAAGATTACGACGATATGTAACATGTATAACTTTCATTGTATCTGATGGCCTGTAAAAAATTAAAACCAATGTTAACAAATATATGTTCCTAAAAATCGCTCCATTCCCAGGCTTATAGTGCTTTTATCCTTTGGTCTATGGGGCTGTGTCAGGTGTAATTTTGTGCGCCATGATACCGGTACCGGTACCTTGATTGCGCATATGTGACTTTTTGATCGCTTTTTATTACAATTTTTCTGGATTTGATGCGACCAAAAATGCACAATTTTGCACTTTGGGATTGCGAGATCAAGAATGTGATCAATTAATAGTTCGGGCGATTATGCACGCGGCGATAGCAAACATGTTTATTTATTTATTTATTTATTTTTAATTATAACATGGGAAAAGGGGGGTGATTCTGACTTTTATTAGGGGAGGGGGCTTTTTACTAATAACCACACTTTTATTTTAACTTTTACACTTATACTATAACCCCCCTGGGGGACTTCTAGTATAAGTGCACTGATCTCTCATTGAGGACCGCGGCGGTTCAGAGCGTGGCCGCCGTGTAGCCCCGCTCTGCACACGGTGAGACGGCCCTGGACGTACGGGTACGTCCAGGGTCGCCTAAGGGTTAAACATGCTGTATGGGTTGTCCTGAGTGAGCGTATGACGACCTCAATAACTATTGTTAAAGGGGTTGTTCACCAAAATGTTTTTACTTTTAAATCAATTGGTGCCAGTGGTGAAGTTTGTATCGACTGATACAAATTTCTGACATGTCGCTATGCCATGCCAGAAGTTTGTTTAAATGTCGTTAAGTACGACAATTGCTGCCTATAAAATGGTAAGAAAATTAATATAGTTTACAAAGACACTTGTTTAGTGATTGTTTATAGTTGATTGGAAAATTGCCTCGTCTAACAGGACCCTTAGACTTTTTGACCTTTGTTTTTGGTACTGCACATGACAATTTATACACCTCAAGGAGAAATAAGGTGCCATAACACCAAAGATGCCTGCCCGCCATAACCCTCATATATTCTTAGCATTACTAGTGCTGACTGCTGTACTGGAAATTTCAACAAGACGCCCATGGCTCTATAAACTACTAGTAAGATGTCTCATGTTTATTCCACTGAGAAGTCTGACATTCCTAAGGCATATTACTTTTTTACTCCTAACAACAAAAGCAACATTTCTCTGACAACCCCACCCCCACCCACTCTTTGGAAAATATATGATTTGGGTATATTTATAAGCTTCCTTATTTTGGTGGTTGGAATATGATTGCTACTGGGAAGTTCAGCTAAAATTACAGAACTGTAAGACATTGTTGCCAACTTTGAAATGTGAACTTAAAGGAGCATTCCCTGCGCAAAATGGTTACTAGTATTACCTTGTTCTGTAAACAGAGACTGAACATTCATCTCAGCCAACTGTGTCAGAAACTATATGATATTCCGCATCGCACCGTACCTGACCACTATTTGTGCATGGCGTGAAGAGACTATTGAGCTTGGCTCTGATAGTGGTAGACTTGGGATGTGCCTAACCTGTAGTGTACAGTATGTATATGCATTCTCATGTTGCTGCATTTGCGAATTGTTTCACACTGGTTTGTCATCAGCGCCTCACATATCCTTTCTAAATACAGTGGTTCACCTTCAGCTGCCATTTGTTTTGTGTCCAATAAGAACAACTAACAGAGATGAGGATCAGAGGCTCAACTCTCAGCTCATGCCCTTGTCACTAAGTGTTGCTTAGCCGTGAAGGTGCTACGTGTGTTCAATGCTCATGACATGACGCCTGTGGTTGTAGTAAAATTATGACATTGTCAGTTGCCAGCTGGCTTCATCGCGTGCCTGCAGCCAACCACAGAGCCTGCTCCTAAATAAACACAACCACTGCAGACGCGGGCAATGCCATCTCTACTTTATGTTAACTTGTCCCCTGCTAGCGAGCTGACGGCTGACACAAATCAAGCCAATGCCAGACATCATAAATACATATTTATTGAGGCAATTCAGAAATGTCTAAGCATTATTGATAACAATAGTAAAGTGACCACAGATGTGAAATACAACTGCTTTGTATCCTACACAGAGGCCTCCATTTCCTTCTTGTGATATTTATCTGTAAAATAAGACATTTCATATATTCTACACAACGCAGAGAAGCAACAATGACATTGGTGGAAACACTGCAGATAGTCCCTGTTACACATTATCTGTACAGATACATTGTGACTGGCTTTAGGCTCTGTTTACATCTTGTTTTTTTTCTCTCCCGGATACTATCTTGGACTATGTGGGATCACAGAAAGCCCATGTTTGGCACATATGCTTAATGAAAAAATAAATGCAAATGTAGGCTTACATAGCTTATGGTCCACAATCAGAGCAGGATCATGAGGAATTGTGTGAGGATTGTTATGGAACTAATGATCAGAAAGGGGACTCTTTTGCTGGTTAATAGACTGTAAAATGTATACAAAAATCAAGAATGTGCCATGAAATGATATGGAAATGGTCATGGATCCTTATTATACAACAATAGACTCCCAATTGTTCTTGGAATTGTTTTTACCATCTTGGTGTAAAGTAGAATAAATTAGAATTCAAAAGGTTATCTGGGATCAGGAAAGTTATTACTATTCCTCGCTCCCCAGCATTTCACTTGTGCCTAAGTGTCGTTTCGGAAGTATAGTTGCGGAGACAAGGTGGTCGGGGGTACTCTATCATCTTCATATGTGGTTACTGAGGGTATACATGTTGCACCTTATCAATACTACAGAGATTTATTATATCACGTACAAGTTAGTAGCTATTTTTTAAGCACAACATCAGCACTACCTATAGTATGTACAGCAGGAGAGTGTCTATTATAACAAAGGCCAGGGATCGTACACACTCCATTTTCTTGGTTGGTTTCATTATAATGCCACTGGTCACCGCATGTGGGTGTGGTTTTGTCCAAATGTAACGACTATGATGTAGCATCTGTTGCCCCTTCTTGTCTCAAAAGTTATACTCACAACACAGAGGCAAAAGTAGAGCACCAGGGAGAGCAAGGAGAGGTACTATACTACCTTTTCTTTAAAGGGGTTGTATGACACAAGTAAACAAAAGGTCTTTTTTCATCTCATGCAACCCCTTTCATTTCAGGATTTTAGAAATCATACCTTTAGTTAACTCATAATTAGATAAACAGCACCAATAACTTCTGACCACCTCAGCAGGAGCTGACAATGCTTCATAGACATTCAGGGAAGACATATTGGCGTGCACAGAGTACTTTTTAGTAGATTTAACAAACTCAAATGTACTTGAGGTTTGTGGAAACTTTGAAAGAACCACTAAAGCTAAAATATAAACTGCTTTATATAAATGTACCACAATATTTATCATGGGAATACGTAGGTAATGATGCCCAGAACATTCAGTGCAATCCCTCTACAATGTTAGCGAGACTTCAGATGGACATTACATATATCCATATACAGTATATGGCTTTGCAAATAGCTGTTGGCATTATCTGTTTATTGGTCCTTTCAGTTTCACAGATAGTAAAGTCTTTACTATCTGGACATTGCACAGTTCCATTGAATCCTGTATCAACATTTTCTTAGAGATCTGGAAAACTTCAAATTAAAATGTGAATGAGTACTATGCATGGCCGAGTGCCTGGACCCCTTAGCTCTGACAAGCTGTGGAGCTCCCAGCTTACTGAAAGCAATGTCTTTACATCTAGTGGGTTACTTTAAATGGTGTTCAATGTATAGCCTACACATTGGAAGTAACCATATATAGCACTGAGAAAGGCATGTGAGGTAATGTAACTTATATTTTAGGCATAATGAATCATAAAGTTCTTGAAATAAGCCAATTTTCATGAAAGAGTACGCTTATAGAATGCATGGAACAGCAAATTAAACAAATTTATAGTAACAGAAAAAGAACAAGTTATGCCAGAGAT
Source organism: Dendropsophus ebraccatus (assembly GCF_027789765.1). Classification (NCBI taxonomy): domain Eukaryota; kingdom Metazoa; phylum Chordata; class Amphibia; order Anura; family Hylidae; genus Dendropsophus; species Dendropsophus ebraccatus. Next base: position 94,137,221 of record NC_091457.1, read on the forward strand.
CACTTATAAACAATATAAAAAAAAATCCATTATTAAGAGTACAAAGCATTGAAAATAATGAATTATGTGGCTCTTTCCCATCTAGTCCTGTATACAATAGTCTTGTCCTGTAAGATGACCGGATGTCTGAATGTCCCCCCATTGGCAGAGTAGGTTTTTGTAGCAGATGTGCTTGATCTATACAGCTTGTGCACAGCTCTAGTTACTGGATCTGAATATCTTCATGTTCGATGTGCATTTCTGGCTGTAGGGCAGACTGCAGAGGCTCCACTGCCTAAAAAAAGAAATTCACCACAAATATAATCATTAAAATATACCATCATTTTATCATATTATGCAACATTGTGCAATTCTTTAATTATGAACGTATTTGTTATTCTGAGAGGTCCTGTCAGGTCTACGATATGTCGGCACCCCCTTTTACTAACATTTAGACTGCTGCCATTTTGAATCATTGATGTGACTGGGTGATGACAGGAGACACCTCCTAAAGCTTATCTTATGTGCAGTCTGACCTCTGGAGACTACACAGCAAAGTATCATGGAATACACCTGCTTTTCCAGCTCAGACGTAATGGGGTAGTGGACAGAAATCTACAGGCACCTTCGGTGTTCTGAGAATTAGACTGTCAATATATTATCAGTCCCAAGGTCAACTGGCTTCTTTATGGGGAAAAGAAAAGTGACTGAAAAGGTCAAGCTCAGTACAGGGGATTCCTGCTGATTCTTGGAGGATGTTTGCTTTTACTTGGATTTATTTGTTCGAGAGAAGAAGGTGTTTCAAATTAAATACAGAAACAGAATAGTTCAGGTCTTGGCATCATACAAGTCATTGCTGGCATTGATAAAACCTTAAAAAGTAACCCTGCTGTGCTGGGGGGCTAGTGCAATTATTCTATATCTGACCAGCAAGAGATGAATGTGCATTTTGGTACTCATGAATTGTACCTCGACATTCCAATTTGATGTTTTTAAAAATGTTTTCATGCAACCCTTAATCATTAAAAAGGTGCAATCGAAAAAGAGGTTTTGTGTTGAAAAGTAAAATACGAGTTATCAAGCAGAATGTTTGATCACACAAACACAGTAGGGGCTTCACCTAGTAGATTGATAAGGGAAGCTTTATATTACTTTCTATCAATGCATTTTTCATTGATCCATGTCACTAGATGTTATCTTTAAAGGGGATATCCAGGTTTAGGAAACCATGGTATTCTGTTTAGGTATAGTTTAGCAGCTCCTTTCTATTGAAGCAAATGGATCTAACAGAATTTAAACCTGCCTGGGATAAACATCTATCTATCTAACCGAAGAGTATAAGAAGGGAAATACTAAAATGGCAGACTAGATGGACCCAGTGGTCTTTATCTGCAGACAATCTTCTATGTTTCTATTATCTAAATTGTAATACCACACACAACCTGGGGTACAGTGGTGGTTCTGCTTTTAATGAAAGCTGTGTTTTTTTAAATCATGCACGACCCCTGTAATGAGGATTTCAGTGCAAACAGATTGATGGCACTTTTTACAGGATATGTCATGAATCCCTGATCAGCTGCTCAACACCCACACTACCAGTTGAACAGGACAGGAAGCAGTTGGCTCTGTTCACTGTGCAGTGGTGGCTACATGTAACTGCACCTCAGCTCCCATTCAAGTCAATGGCAGTTGAGCTGCAGTAACCAGGCTTAGCCACAACACATTAAAGGGAATAGGTCAGGTCTGTTCCAGGTACAAACCTTCAGATAGCTTTGGCACGCCAGCTTTCAAGGAAAAATTGTATTTTATAACTTTGCATATGGACATCAGCAAAGACAAAGGCATAATTTTTTTAATCTTTCCATCACCTATTTGCCTATGTCTGAAGCTCTGTACCTAGTATGGACTGATTTCCTTTAAAGGGCATCAGCTACTTCTGACCCCATTCACTGTGTAGTGTGGGTGTCATAGTGTGTAGGCCATCAATCTGTTTTACCCGGAAAACCTTTTAAATTTCAGATACTAGATTCCTAGATGTAAAGAAAGATTAGAAAGAAAAAAAGATTGTCAGCATAAAATAAGATCACACGGTCCATCTAGTCTGTCCCTTTTAGTATTTCCTTCCTTATTTTTTGGTCTTAGGAGAGATACATGTATATTTCAGGCATGTTTACATTTAGTTATTGTAGATTTACCAACCACATTTGCGGGAAGTTTGTTCCAAGCATCTACTACTCTTTCAGTAAAGTAATTTTTTCTCATATTGCTTCTGATCTTTCCAGCAACTTTTCCCTCTTGTTAATAAGTTCAGTTTTATTTTCTAAAAAAAAAAAAACACTTCCCTCCTGAACCTTTTTTTAGTCCTTTAACCTCTTAAGGACATATTCCGTACCCGTACGGCATATGTCCTGAAGAGGAGTTCGGATTGGGGCCGCGCCGCGACCCCGCTCTGCACTGCCGCGTTCCCGACTGCTATCTGCAGCACGGGACCGCAGCTATTACCGGGAGCGGGCAATCGCCGCTCCCGCTAATTAACACGTTAGATGCAGCTGTCAAACATGACAGCTGCATCTAACAGTGTTATTTGCAGCCCATACCTGGTGTCTAGTGGCGGGACCCCCCACCCCCCGCGATGTGCTTGCGGAGGGGGGATCGCTTGGTCTTACCGAGCTGGGCTTCAGCCTCGGAATGGCACTGATCCCAGCTCGGTATTCTATTGCAATGGTCTGCAGCAGACCAAAACAATAGAGCGCCAATCTCGGTGAATCGGTGCTGTTTTATACAGCTACACTGATCTCCCATAGTGAAGTCCCCCAGGGGGCTTCTAATTACTGTATAAGTTTTAAAAAAAAGTGTTTCCATTAATAAAAACCCCTCCCCTAATAAAAGTCTGAATCACCCCCCTTTTCCCACTTTATAAATAAATAAATAAATAAATAAAAAAACATGTTTGGTATCGCCGTGTACGTAATCACGCAAACTATTAATTTATTACATTCCTGATCTCGCACTGTAAACGGCGTAAGCGCAAAGAACCGCCAAAGTGCAAAAATTGCATTTTTGGTCGCATCAATTTAAGAAACATTGTAATGAAAAGTGATTAAAAATGACACCTCAATCCTCATAGACCAAAGGATAAAAGTGCTTTAAGCATGGCAATAGAGCAATTTTAAGGAACTTTTTTTTCTGTAGAAGGTTTTATTTTTTTTTAAAGTCCAATAATATAAAAGTTAAGCAAGTTGCATATCGTTTTAATCGTACCAACTTGAGGAACCAACTTTTTTTTCAATTTTACCCCGCATATAATTTTTTTCTGGTTTCGCAGCTAGAGATGAGCGAATCGGGTTTGAGTCCATCCGAACCCGAGCGATCAGCATTTGATTAGCGGTGGCTGCTGAACTTGGATAAAGCTCTAAGGTTGTCTGGAAAACATGGATACAGCCTATGACTATATCTATGTTTTCCACATAGCCTTAGGGCTTTATCCAACTTCAGCAGCGACCGCTAACAAATGCCGAACGATCAGGTTCGGATGGACTCGAGCATGCTCCAGGTTCGCTCATCTCTATTCGCAGCAAAAATTAAAGTGACTCTGTACCCACAATCTGTCCCACCCAAACCGCTTGTACCTTTGGATAGCTGCTTTTCATCAAAGATCTGTCCTGGGGTCCGTTCGGCAGGTGATGCAGTTATTTTCCTAAAAAACAACTTTTAAACTTGCAGCCCCGTGTCCTACGGGCATGGCTTAGAATATCTGTGCCTTAACCTTGCACCACCCCTCCGTCCCTCCTCCCCACCCTCTTCATCATTAGGAATGCCACTGGGACATTTTCTGCATGCTGAACATTGCACAGGTGCCTTAATGATCCAGCCCATGTGCCGGGCTAAACAGGTGGGGAATAGGAGGCAATCTGCCTGGAGCATTCCTAATGATGAGGAGGGTGGGAAGGAGGGACAGAGAGTTTGTGCCAGCCTAATGCATACGCAATCTAGGCCACACCCGTAGGGCACGGGGCTGCCAGTTTAAAAGTTGTTCTTTAGGACAACAACTGCATCACCAGCTGAATGGACCACAGGACAGATCTTGGATTAAAAGCAGCTATCCGAAGATACAAGTGGTTTGGGGGGTGTCAGATTGTGGGTACAGATTCGCTTTAAGTCTGCCATAACAAAGTACAATTAGTGACGCAAAAAATAAGGGCTCATGTGAGAAATGCAAGTGCTATGGCCTTTTAAAAAGCAGGAGGAAAAAACAAAAATGCAAAAATGAAAATTGGCTCCGTCCTTAAGAGGTTAACATGTCCCCCCTTACTTTTCTTTCCTCCAGACTATACAGATTCAAGTCTTTCCTTTAAACCAGTCAGCAATCACTACCCCTAAATCCTTCTCCTCTGTAGTCTTTGTCAACACTGAAATGCCGATATGACACTAAGTAGGCATATAGCAAACAGACTATGCATTCACATACAATTAAAAAAGGATATCCTGACACGCACTGGCCTGGCATGTGCCAAACACATTTAACAAATTCAAGGTATATGGAGACTATAAATACTATAAATTAATTCTAAGGAGAACATGAAGACATGACCCATTAGGGGTACCTGAGGCCTGGGGTTGAGAAACACTGTACTACAATGCAGGAAGGTTGGGAGATCCACAGAAGGCATGTACTTTGTTGTCTCTGTGTTACAATGTTTTTAAATTACATGTGTTTAAAAGTGTGTCTGGTATAAACAGATACTACTGTAATCATGTAACAAGGGTGAGGCCACAGAAAATACCAGATTATACCATAGTCCTTCCGAGATGCATTAACTCTTTATAAGAAGTTATTTGATTATATTATATACCATAGATAGTTATACTACTTACCTGAGCTGTTGCTGAGGCTTCACTAACTGGTGCAAGTTGGACATACTGAACCTGGATATCATTGGCCTGCAGGGGAGAGCCATCAACTACACCAGATGTTGGGTCAGCAGAGGCTACAGCAATGAGTTGTGCTCCTTGGAGAACCTGAAACAAAAGAGAAATCTCTATAAAACTCTATCAGATGTTATTGTATAGATGGGTTTAATACAATGAACTGGAGACCTAAAAGATATAGACGGGATAACCAAACCAACATGAAAGTCCTGTCTGCCCAATGCCCTTTGATTTATTCCAGCGCTGAAAAGGTAAATCAGGAATTTAGGAGAGGCTCCAGAAAACTATTGTATACTCAATGCCAGCCAAATAAGCATACCGCAGTAATGATTACAGGGGTGGAATTCCGGAGTAGACAACCACTGAGCTTTCTGAGATGGCCAGGAAACACTGAGTGGCATGTGTATACAGAGCTGCTAGAACAGGCAGCCAAAAGCATAACCCTTGCAGCTCCATTACATTCTGATGACACAACCAGGTCTATTGCTTTGATCCCTTTTTTCAGCTGATGAAATTCATGGATGACCAACAAAAACAAAGACAATGGAGACAGCCTTGTGAAAAGCATTGACAACACAGGGTCCACCCACTATAAGACTGGAATAGTTATGAATAGTTGATACCTGTACATGAACAATTTTCCTGATAAATGTATCAAATAGTCAATCCTAGACAGTGTCATACAGTACTTGTCATCTAAAAAGCCACTTCTGCTCAATATTTTAAGGAGGAGGCTTTCACAATCACAATATGGTTGGACACAGCATTGCCTCCAGTTATTATGATGTTTCAGAGAAACTTTCCCCTTTAAAGTGGAATCAGTGATTGCTGCCCCTCTGAAAGATCTGTATAACCAATCCCTTTTAACAGGATATGTTCCTGATAATTAGGGAATGGCCAATGTTATACCCATCCATACCGTAAACATACCATTAGAATCATGATTAGAATCATCCAAACCCGCATAGCTTTAATGTGCGCAGATTATCACTCTGCGTAATAAAGACCACGCTCAGACGAAGAAACGATTATCGGCTGATTTTCGTCTTACAACATGTCGAAAAATCATTGTGAGACCACATCTGGAATACTGTCCAGTTCTGGAGACCTCATCTACAAAAAGATATTGATAAAATAGAATGGGTACAAAGATGGGCTACAAAAATGGTGGAGGGTGTAAGGTATAAACCAGGAAAGAATCTAAACCTGTATAGTCTGGAGGAAAGAAGGGAAAAGGGGGGCATGATCTAAATCTTTAAATAAGTTAAATGACTAAATAAGATTCAAGAGGCAAACACTATACTAAAACAGGGGGCCACACTGGGGGAAAGGTCAGAAACAACACAAGAAAATATCACATCAGATGTGGTAGGTTCCCCCCCATGCCTGGGTTTACCACATCTATCCCAAGGTAATAAGAAAGGAAATACTAAAAGGGCAGACTAGCTCAACAAATCTGTACCATATAGTCCAAACTTGATGTTGAAATGACTTGGGCTGAGCTTGGGCTCCACAGCTGATGACCATATACCATGAGATGTAGCTAAGAACTTGCATACAAGAATGTGGACTATACTGGAATTATTATTATTCGGCAGCTCACTATCGTTCTACTGTTAATAATTTATAATGATTTACAAGATAGGTGTGTAGATAATTCTACAAAGGCAACAAAAAATGTATAGAGAAAAGCAATAAAAGAATCATTTAAAAAAATGTCTGGACATTAAATCTATTTTGCGAGGAATAGAAAGTTCAAACATTTGTATTGACTCATTATCAAAAGTCCCTGCCAGTTCCATATGTGTTTGACTTGGAGCAATGCAGCATTATGACTCGCTACTGAACATTCCTAGTGCAAGTATTTAATATAAGACAAACATCGGCCCCCTGTGTCTTCTCTTCATGCTGATATTGGGACAACTGCAGCAAATTGTAGCTTGACTGATGTGTTTAGGTCAGTGGGTGCACAGAAACCGCAATGATGTCATTATATAAACATTCTCACTTAATTGACATTTAAATATCAGATGTGTGTGTGTGTGTGTGTGTGTGTGAGAAAGTTATTCGTAAAATACCAAAATGTAAAAGAACAAATGTAGCCTTAGCTTAGACGATTGTCGGCATTTGCCCTCAGTTGCTGTAGATACAATTGTTTTAGATCTTATTGTAAAGCCCTAAACGACTCACAATATTTAACCTGAATAATTTGGTAAATGCAATAATATTTTCATTAGAAAACTTCTAAACTGAAGCTTCACTCTAAATTGTCTGAACAGTCCTATTACTATCACAGACACACATAACTTGGCAAGTAAAGCCATTACCTTATTAAAAAAAAAAGGACTATTATTGTGAACTTAAGCTTAATCCATAGATTTATATCATAGGATATTTACTCTAGATGTTGGAGAGGCTCCAGCACAGAACTTCATGCTTAATCCAATAATACAGAACCACAGCCCTTTACTGAGTCAAAATATTGAAAAAGGCTAATTTTCCTTCCACAGTCTAATTTGAATTTTCTAATTTTGGAGAGTCTCCTGGCTGATGATGCACAATAACAAGTAAGTCGCATTTGTCTGAGGAAGATTTAGGGAAAGAATCACAGGACTGCGTGAAATATTTCCTCTTCGTTTTTACCAGAAAGCATCTGAAATAGATTAACTGCTCTGAGTAGGTGAAGAGAAGAGTAGTTGAGCCATCTCTTCTGGCTGAAACAACTACAGTTCAATTTACACAATGGAAAAAGAAACAACAAATGAAATGTCCGGAACAAGACCCTTAGTACCCACCAGTGAAAGTACCAGGCAAACAGTATCATATTGTACATGTGACTATGTTTGGACACAAAAACAAGGCAACATGTCTGACTGCTATAGGGCTCACTGAGAGGAGGGCCAGGCTCCAAACTGCCCTCGTTCCACAAGAGGTGAAAAAAAAACTGTATAGAACACTTCCCCTACATCAGCAAATAAGGAGGGATTAAATACAGATTACAGGGTTAAAACAGCATTCTGTTTTAAGCTGGGTTCACACACTGTATACTTCAGGCAGTATTTGGTCCTCAAGTCAGGTACTCATAGCAACCAAAACCAGGAGTGGATTGAAAACACATAAAGGCTCTGTCCACATAATGTTGTAATTGAGTGGATGGCCGTCATATAACGGTAAATAACTGCCATTATTTCAATATAACAGCCGTTGTTTTAAAATAACAGCAAAAATTTGCCATTAAATGACGGCCATCCACTCAATTACAACATTATGTGAACATAGCCTTTCTGTGTTTTTAATCCACTCCTGGTTTTGGTTGCTATACAGCCTCACAAATACAGCCTCAAATATACATAGTGTGAACCCAGCCTTAAGGTGCGTTCACACTACGGAATCAGCATAGATTACATCCCGCAAATGCCCCCGTGCTCCCATTTCACTCTCCGTCCGTGCCATAGACTCCATTCTATGCTCGGGCAGATTCCGTTCGCCCAAAGAATAGACATGTCCGCAGTGTGAACGCACCCCTACAAGGAATGAGAGGGAAATTGTGTTAGTGCATGAGGACCTTCTTGAAGTAAGTCATTTGGTATTTCCATTTCATGTCTATTAAAAACTTAAACCAGGATCCTGGACATAGCTTTTTCCAGTCCACTGTGACTTTACCAAAGTTTTCTAGCATGTAGAATATGGCACAGATCTGTACCTCTCACCTCAATATTACACACATGGTAGGGATACAGTTCATATTTCAGTACCTTATGCGCATGTACCTCGTGACAGATTAAGTTGTCCGTAGTGAGTTGTAATTGCAGATGAGAACCTCATAAGTGCTGAACCCCCCTAAAAAAGGTCTGCATGTTCTGTATTGTATATACTGTACATCATTAAATGGCTGAAAAACAGGCCCAAAACTTTTGCTTGTCTTACTGGGATACTGTTTTCCAACAACTGACAGAAGTGAGATCCTCTTTCCATGGACTGCCCTGGGACACTGTGTATAGGGTGAAATATTCTAGCAGCATTACAACATGATAAAACAATAATAATAAACAGTAACATCTTCTGCTTTAAAAATCTGAAAAAAAGATCTGTTCAGTGTTTAAATGTAATTGAAGCATCAAGCTCAGCGAATGTTTGACCCACAATCATGTTAATGTTCCATCCAAAGGTTAATCCTTCAGATTATAGTTTAGCAAGGTGATTCTTCCTGTTTTAGGCCTAAATGCTCATTTTATTTCTGGGCCATTCTATCCAAACTGAACCTTTCGTAACACCTGAAACACCTAGTTAAACATTTTTTTCAACAGCTAATTAAAAAAAATGCAATTTAACCACAAAAGTTATAAATATACATTAAGACTCTTAATGTATATTTATAACTTTAGTGTTTAAATTGCAGTTTTACTAGGTTTAACTAGGTGTTAGGGGTGTTACGAAAGGTTCAGTTTGGATGGAATGGCCCTTCTACTTCTTTAGTTTCTAAGATAACTGTTTTATTTTTACAGCAAACCATATCTCAGTGACATTAAGATGGCGTCTTGTTGTGAGACAAACCCCTAAGAGTATTCTATCCTGTAGTATACTGCAAGAATGTTGGCATGCTGCAGTGGAGGAATTACTACTAAAAATGCATCACAACGGAATGTTAAGAAAGCCTATCTATTCAAGTTTTACAGTGCATCTGTGATATCAAATAACTTTGCAGAAATCAATAGTTCAAGTGATAGAAACTATGAAATAGATCTTACTAGGCAACAAAGCTTCCTTCTGTACTAACAAAAATGTTTCCCTTCTCTCCATTCCCTTACTTATTTGTCAATCACTTCAGCAGATTGAAGTCAAGCTTACACTGTCTACAAAACACCTGTGGAGAGAAGTGGGGTCAAGGGGGATGAGTGAGTAAGACGAGCTGACAAACAGACACAAGGGCGGGATTTATCAAATTTATCAGCCTTAAATTAGGCCCCGTCCCCTTTTTCCCATCCAAATTCACTAAGAGACGCAAGCCTCTTAGTGAATCTGGCCGATGTACCAAATCTATACCTGCTTCCAGCAGCCTGTGAGCAGGTGTAAATCATGATAAATGAGGTGTGGGAGGAGGACACGCAAAAGGGGTGAATCTGCACCCCTTTAACACCCCCCCCCCCTGCAGAATACATTACTTGCACAGCAGCACTGGCTGAGCGGGTACAACAGCAGCCAGGAGCCTCACATGCAACCGTGGCGCCGAGCAGGTAATGTATGCTGCGGGTGGTGGGGGGTTAAAGGGGCCAGGTTACATACTTGCAGAAGAATGAAAAATCTGCTGCGGGTATGCAACCCTATTGAAGTTCACTGTACTAGAATTCTCAACCCATTTCTCTGCAAACTCGTAGCGTCAAATCCGCTGCAAATCCGGTATAGTACATGTGTGGCTACCCATAAACTTTATTTTTAATAAACCAAAGGTCCTCAATACATGAAAATTTATATACCACAGACAAAAGCCAACACTCTGCCCACAGCCCTGTACAATGTACGTTTTTAATAGCCATAATCACATTGTTTTATGAGTAATAATAGTCTCTCATAATGACCCATGTATAGATAAGCTGGAAAAGCTCAAGTGCTGGCATGTGGTCACATTTAGAGTAAATGAGTCAATAGGAATATATTTTTACCAGTTCAAGGACTTGTAAAAAAAAATTCTTGAGTGTTCATTCAATTCAGATATTTAAACACTGCACAGATAAGCCTTTCATAAAAAAAAACTTAGTCTAGTGCCAACACCTAAGGCATTACTAACATTTGGAAACAAATTCCAAGAGAAAACTCCTGACTTTCAACACCAGAGACCAGTTAAACAGATTTCCTATAACGTTAGGGTATTTATGAATTAGATTATCCCCTAGTGGAGAAATGCAATGCGTGTGAGGAAAAACATAACAGACTTGTATACAGTAGAAACCACACCATGTTAAAATCTGGTCATACACTGAGCAATCTGGCTGTAGACGGTGTATCATTTCAGCCACCAAGTACATTGATTTTTCTGTCCACCAGTAAGATCTAGTCACAGACTCACAAGGGGAAACCTAAGGGTTGACCACAGAGCCAGGCAGATCTGTGCAGTCTTAGGCTGGGTTCACACTATGTATATTTGAGGCTGTATTTGGTCCTCATGTCAGGTCCTCATAGCAACCAAAACCAGGAGTGGATTGAAAACACAGAAAGGATCTGTTCACACAATGTTGAAATTGAGTGGATGGCCGCCATATAACAGTAAATAACGGCCATTATTTCAATACCACAGCCGTTGTTTTAAAATAACAGCACATATTTGCCATTAAATGACGGCCATCCACTCAATTACAACATTATGTGAACAGAGCCTTTCTGTGTTTTCAATCCACTCCTGGTTTTGGTTGCTATACAGCCTCACAAATACAGCCTCAAATATACATAGTGTGAACCCAGCCTCAAAGTGTAACTGTCGTGAATTTTTTTTTTTGCAGAAATCAATAGTACTGGCGATTTTAAGAAACTTTGTAATTGGGTTTATTAGCCGAAAAATGCTTTTTTTTTATCATGGAAAAGCAGTTTGAAGCTCTCCCCCCTGTCTTCATTGTTCTCCTATGAAGAGAGCTAAATAAAACACCAAAACAGGACAACAAAGAGTTAATCTACAAATACATCTAGGGTAGAGATGAGCGAACCTTGAGCATGCTCGAGTCCATCCGAACCCGAACTTTCGACATTTGATTAGCAGTGGCTGCTGAAGTTGGATAAAGCCCTAAGGCTATGTGGAAAACATGGATATAGTCATTGGCTGTATCCATGTTTTCCAGACAACCTTAGAGCTTTATCCAAGTTCAGCAGCCCTTGCTAATCAAATGCCGATCGTTCGGGTTCGGATGGACTCGAACCCAAACCCGGTTCGCTCATCTCTAATCACGGGCTATCTCCTCTGACAGTCAGCACTGACCTCTCTGAGCTCTGATTACAGCTGTCACCCAGCTCCCTGCCTCTAATCCTTTGTTCTGCTGTCGGCTTACTCCCTCCTCCCTCCTCCCCCCTCCCTAGAACAGACTGGGTATGTCTGATGCAACAAATTACAATTTCCTGATTTTTTGCAGTGAATGGAAAAGAGGAAGTAGGGGGGACCTGGGAAAATGCTTTTTGAATGCAGATAATGGCATATTTGCCTAATAAACTGAATTACAAAGTTTCTTAAAATCCCCTGGACTATTGATTTCTGTAAAAAGAAAAAAAAAAACGACAGTGGCTCTTTAAGGCCGAATTACACAGGCTGATTATCAGCCAGGAGCATTGCTAGAAATACTCCTTTGGCCAATAATTGGCCCTTGCATAAGTGACTGCAGTCAGCTAAGGAGCAGGAAAACACCCAATCCTCGGCTGATTGGCTTTTGGACTTCGGCAAAAAATATAGCTATTGGCTGCATATCTCCCTGTGTGAACAGTAGATGTGCAGCCGACAGCAAAAGGTAAACTGACAGCACGGATATGCATATAATTATGTTGCCAGTTTTCAGATGCCTAAAACACAGACAGTACATACATACCATCTGCTATGTGATTCAGCAACTTCAACTTCAACTGTGTTTTTAGATACTGAGGCAGCTGGAGAGCAGGGCAGGAGCTGACAGTGTCACAGACCCGCCTCTGTCAGCCCCGCAGAAGGAAGGTGAAGATGCCGAATCACACAGCAGCGCATTTGAAAAACCGTCAGCACAGGTACATGCGATCAGCCAAGGCATTTTCTCTGCTCCTTCGATATCACTTTTACATGGGCCAATTATGTCGAAGGAATATTTCTTTCAATGCACCTGGCTGATAATCAAACCGTGTAAAAGGACCTAACCTTAAGGACAGAGCCAATTTCGATTTTTGCGTTTTTGTTTTTTTCTCTGTGTGCTTAAAAAGCCATAGCACTTACATTTTTCCACTTAGAGACCCAAATGAGCCCTTATTTTTAGCGCCACTAATTGTACTTTGCAGTGACAGGCTGAATTTATTCATAAAGTACACTGCGAAACCAGAAAAAAATACATGTGTGGTGAAATTGAAAAAAAAGACGCATTTTGTTTATTTGGGGGGTATTTGTTTTTACACCATTCGCCCTGGTGTAAAACTGACTTGTTATATATATTCCTCAAGTCGTTACGATTAAAACGATATATAACATGTATAACTTTCATTGTATCTGATGGCCTGTAAAAAATTCAAACCATTGTTCACAAATATATGTTCCTTAAAATCGCTCCATTCCCAGGCTTATAACGCTTTTATCCTTTGGTCTATGGGGCTGAGTGAGGTGTCATTTTTTGCGCCATGATGTTTTGATCGCTTTTTATTACAATTTTTCTGGATTTGATGCGACCAAAATTGCGCAATTTTGCACTTTGGGATTTTTTTGCGCTTACGCCGTTTACCGTGCGAGATCAGGAATGTGATTAATTAATAGTTCAGGCGATTACGCACGTGGCGAGCCGGGGTCAGCGCCATTTTGGAGCGGACCCCGGCAGGTAATAGAAACGAAGATCGCTCCTCTGGGACAATGTCCCGGGGGAGCGATCTTTGCCACTAGACACCAGGGAAGCGCTGGATCCGGTAATCGGATGCAGCTGTCAACTTTGACAGCTGCATCTGATTATCTTATTAGCGGGCACGGCGATTGGACCAAGCCCGCTAATAGCCGTGGTCCCGGGGCTACACGCAGCACCCAGGATCGCGGCGGTTCAGAGAGGGGTCGCCGTGTGGCCCCGTTCTGAAGCCCCTTACCGACAATAGGGCGTAAATATACGCCCTTTGTCGTTAAGGGGTTAACTTATCAAAAATAGTGCAAGCAAATATTTTAAAAATGTAGTTCATCCAGCTCTATTATTAATATGAATTTAACTTATATTTTTTTAATAGGCAGTTTGTCACAAAGAGGTCAGAAAATACAATCTCATTTACCAAATTATATGGAAGTCTAGTGTTAGCTTTTTTTTTTGTCAGGTTACAAAATGTGTGAGGAAGGAAGCTAGCTTGGAATACAGTTACAGGGCTTGGCATCACATCAAGGCAGGAGTGTCCTTTTGGTGACTTGTCTTCAAGGATGGAGTTGGTTGATCAGATGTGTGGCAAGTGTGAATATGTTGTGTTGGCTGAATTTTATTTCATGGAATTCTCACGTAGCAAAGGAAAAGGATTCAGTAGCAAGCTGAAGATTTATGTAATAGGAGATAACAGACATTTTAATTATGTCTATATTAATTACCCATCAGGATATTCCAGTACTAGCATTGTATTATCCATTCCATGGATCTCATGAATCCGCACACATCACCAGCTTCTCATATATACAAGGTAATAATATCTCTAAGCCTTGACGAATGAAGAGCCAAAGAAGTGCCGGGGGTTCAGCTTACAATGGAACAAGTCCACTGAAAGACATCAAAGCCAACAGTGCTACCAGCCTGATAAATTAAAGCTGCGAACCAAGGGTTTTTGGGGAAAATCTAAAAAGGTAACAATGCCCCCCCCCCCTTTCTGTCCCTGATAGCTCTCACTTTATACACAGATACAGAGTGATATTTCCAAGATGGGGTAGACTGAGGCAAACCACCGATTGGACACTTCCCCAAGTAATCCAATATAATCTTATAGGTTGCCTATAGGCTTTTTCACATCTCAAAGTGATGGCATATCACTAAGATATGCCATATCTTTATGAATGGTATGGTCTGACCGCTGGCACCCCCTACAATCATGAGAATAAACGGGATATTTGTAGTGATAGCTTGCTCCGTGACATGTACAAAGGTTACTGAGTAGGGTGTGGAGATGTCACCATGCCATTATGTGAATGGTAGATCCTGCATTATCAATAAGGAAGGCTATGTTACCACATTTATTAAGGCATTTCAGCATGTTTTCACCTTTTTGGTTTTTCTTAAAAGGGTAGTGCGGCAGTAAAGAATTATTCACAGAATAACACACATTACAAAGTTATACAACTTTGTAATGTATGTTATGTCTGTGAATGGCCCCCTTCCCCGTGTCCCCCCACCCGTGTACCCGGAAGTGTGGTGCGCTATACATACCTGTCACGTGCCGACTCGTCTCCGATCTTCAGTCAGCGATGTCGTCTTCGGCCGGCCGGGCCGAATCCCTCCGACTGTCCCGAGTGCTGGCTGCCCTCTTCAGCGTCATCAGAGGCTCAATCGCGATTGGCTGAGCACAGTTGTATAACTTTGTAATGTGTGTTATTCTGTGAATAATTCTTTACCACCACACTACCCCTTTAAGTCCTTTTGGGGTACAGCAATAACTATAAACCAAAACATGTTTGTTTTTTTAAATTCTGTGGCATTCAAGGCTCAAAATATATGCAAAAATAAAGACCAAAAAATTTTAGTTTTTTTTTTTTCTTAATGGTCAAAAAAGGTTTGTGCGTCTGATTTTACGGCTATAACAACTACAGCAGTTTTACTGTTGAATTCAAAGTGTTGTGTGGATAAAGGACGCTGTAAAGGTTTCTCTACATAACAAAGTAAGAGTGAAAACAGCTAAATTTCAGACTTTTACCCGATGGGTACACTACTAGGTTCTATAAAACTCTTTCTTCTCTTCTTAGCCCCTTCCTTAAATCGGTGTTTAACTCAGGGACCACCCTTACCCCTTTCCCACCGCAATCTCTTGAAGCCCATATTACAGTTCTTCCGAAACCTGGCAAAGAACCCACAACCTGTGCAAATTTTCGCCCCATCTCGCTAATCAATGTAGATGTTAAATTATATTCTAAATTAATCGCCAACCGCTTAGCCGACATTTTACCTTCTCTGAACTCTAATGACCAGGTAGGCTTCATCAAAAGTCGTGAGGCAAGAGACAACACTAACAAAACACTGCTGCATGCACTCTCATGCACAAAAAACAAATACCCCGACGTGCCTTGTATCTGTCGACACCGAAAAGGCGTTCGACAGAGTACACTGGACCTTTCTAGATCATACACTTCGCCAGATAGGCCTAGGCCCAACTATGATATCACGGATCACTGCTCTATACTCCAATCCGACAGCCAGGGTCAGAGCTAATGGCATATTATCGGACCCCTTTAAAATTGGCAATGGGACCAGACAGGGGTGTCCCTTGTCCCCCCTGTTGTATGTGCTCGTGATGGAGCATCTTGCAGTGGCATTGAGATCCAATCCGGATATCCATGGCATTAAGGTCAAGAATACTCAGTATAAACTAGCACTTTATGCTGACGATCTTCTTTTATTCGTCACTGACCCTCACACTTCCTTCCCCTCTATAATATCGGAACTAGAAAAATTTGGCAAAGTTAGTAACTTTAAAGTTAATTACTCTAAAACTGAGGCGCTGAACATTACTCTCCCACCCATATCACTAAGTTCCTTACAATCTAACTTCCAATTCAAATGGGAAAAGGACGCCATCAAATATCTAGGCACTCATATCCCGACAGACCCCACTAAGCTCTACCAACTTAACTAAGCCCCCCTCTTGCAAAAGCTGAAGTCTACACTTCTAGAATACAATCTAAAACGCCTTTCGTGGTTTGGCCGTATTAATACGGTAAAAATGAACATTTTACCGAAACTACTCTACTTATTTCAGGCCCTGCCCATTACTATCCCCGAAACTTTCTTCCTTCAACTTAACAAGGCAATCAACAAATTCATCTGGGGCTCCTCACGCCCACAGGTGAGATTTAAAACCCTATGTCTTCACAAAACAGAGGGTGAGGCTGGCTTACCTGATATAAAAACTTACCATAGAGCGGCAGTATTGTCTCGAGTTGTAGACTGGCACAGATCCATGGACACCAAACAATGGGTCGCTCTGGAAAATGCAATGTCCCCGTGGTCCCTTTCCTCTTTGCCGTGGATAGATAGGGAACATATTACTCACCGTGACCTTCCCTTACTCACTCAGCACTTCCTATCACTTTGGGACAGAATGGTGATTCCCTCTGCCCTATCACATAGACCTGGACCTCTGACACCACTATTTGATAATCCAGGATTCCCCCCCAGTTGTGGGAAAAGAAAGCTTCCTTATATGGGATAGGACCTCTGCGACCAGGCTGGCAAAAAATTCCACTCATACATCCTCCCTACCGTCACTGACCGAGCTTGGAGACCTTCGCCCAGAGAGACGCTTGTTGTGGATGAAATATTTCCAATTACGCTCATACCTTTCTACTTTTGCCCAACCACAAACCCTCCATAGAAGTCTCACATCGTTAGAGACCCTGGTCACTCTGGATGGCCCTCCGCAACACCTCTCCTGCATGTATAATATACTTATTTCACATGTCCCTCCAGAACCCCTTAGCTTCGTGTTGGCCTGGGAGAGGGAGATGGGAGCCCACTTTGATGAAGACGAATGGCAGAAGTGCTTTTTATTTACCCACAAACTTCCTGCAGCGTGCCATGCGCAGGAAAAGAATTACAAAATTCTCACAAGATGGTATCGATGTCCTGCAATGCTACATACCATCTTTCCCTCCGTGTCAGATATCTGCTGGTGTTGTTCCGCGGCCACTGGAACTATGCTACATGTATGGTGGAGCTGCACAGCCATCCAACCGCTCTGGCAAAAAATCTTTCAGCTATACAATTCTCTATTCCTACTCTAGCCCACATAGGCCTCCTCACTATGATACCGGGCTCTATCTCCTCAGTTAAGCGAAATATCCTTCACCATTTCCTGACTGCTGCCCGAGCCGTGATACCTCGCCACTGGAAATCCTCGACCCCTCCCTCATTGACGGAATGGGTCTCGGAGGTCAATCATATTATGCATATGGAGGAACTACTGGCAGAAGAGGCTAACCGAAACAAACAATTCTCGCAGATCTGGACCCAGTGGTTACTGTTCCGTAACAGCCCTAAAATGGCGAACTGGCTTGCTACCCCCTGAATCCTTTTTCGCCTCTCTATAGTCTCCAAATTGTGTTCTGACGCTGTGCAAACCAATCCAATAACCCCCCCCCCCTCCTTTCCCTTCCCCTCGTGTACTTTCTGCGACTCCTCAGTCTGACCTTAATTTAACTTGTATTGTTATACCTTATTTCTCCTTTTCTGTCTTGTCTACTGTCTCATCGTCTAATTCTCCTTTCTTTTCTTTCTCTTCTTTACTGATATTTCTTCTTTACTATTGCTTTGGTACACAAGTTTTACATCAAAAGGTGTATTTTGATGTTATCAAGTATGATGTCATTGAAGGAGCCCTATTTTCTCTACAATGATATTTGTGCTTTGGCTTTTACCAACCTACATGTCATTGTTGATAGAGGACTTTGGGTCAGGGTTGGACATGATGCTGTATGACTCTTTGTTCTTGTTTTTTATGGCTCTGCGTAGCCCACACCGATGTACTTGTTTTCTGTGAGAGTTCTCTGTGTTAACTACTCTTAGCCTATCAACATCCCCAGAAGTGCGCTTTATAATGGTGACTGGCATACAGCAGATGAGAGCAATCCTACACAATACACCTTCCAGACCCTCTGCAAATAAATGGCAGCAGCATCATGCAGTGCCCCAAATGCCCTAGGCCTTGAAACCTAATAACCACCCTTTACAGACTTTGCAAATATCATTGTATCATAAAATACATATAAGAAATATGTTAAATCAATTGGACTTTAATATTTACTGACTACCACTTATATCTGCACCTTGTATTTATTCATGTTAAAAATTATTCTGAATGAAACGTCCAAGTAGAAAGGTTTTCACAAGTAAGGTCATCGTGACTTGGTGAGGAAGGAATGGAGAGGAAACTGATTAATAAGACAGTGAGATTTGTTACTCCCAGGGGAAACCTTACAGTGGTGCTTAGAAGCAGTCATCAGTACTGGGAAACCTCTCATTAATAACATTTAACTCTGTTCTATGGCACATCCCAAAACTCAGATACGCGGTCACATCCATACATCACATGGGTGGTGAACCTCTGAGTAAACTATTTATCAGCACCGTCACTGACATAAATCATCAGGAGGGGGAAGGCAATATTATGTCTTCTTTACAGCGCATAGTTACCTAAAATATATAACTTAGGGTGTTTCTGTAATAAGATTTAAAGCATTTCCCTGAATAATAAGATTAATTTGACTGTATTTGATGTCAGTGGGACTCTTACTTCATCTCGCCCGCTCATAAAAGTGGATAGCCCTAGCTTTCCCTCCCCCTACTTGTCGTATGACCCTCCCTTTAATGTTATAATGTCTCGTCTTTGTGCGTTATTGACCTGAAAAGAGGTGATTATTGAGTTGGTCAGAAAAATAATAGTTTACTGGTCCCCTGTTGGGATGAGACGTCTTTGCTGATAATGTTGATTTTGTAATACTGAAGGATCCAACTACCTTAAAAATGTGTATGTGTCTATTTGTATTGTAATTAATAAAAAATTACAATTAATAAGAAAAAATAAGATTTAAAGCATGTTGTTATCTAAGTGTGTAATAGATAGCTTAATGTTTGTCTATGAGCAGGATGTTAGGATGTTATTTTACACAATAGCACACTAAAACAATTGCAGAAACAATACATGCATAGCATTTCAGGTCACTTTCTTTCTGCAATAGTGACTGACACCACATTTTCCTTGTGACATGATGGGCTGTATTTGATTATAGTGTGTGTATAAGGGACCTCTCCACTCCCACAGTAGACTAAGCCTGCCTGGCATAATGCTTTCTTACCTCAGGCAGCGGAGGGAAAAAGTTTGAGAGGGGCCAGGAAGAGCATCCTTTCTTAAGCTGGGTTCACACACAGTATATTTCAGGCAGTATTTGGTCCTCATGTCAGGTCCTCATAGCAACCAAAACCAGGAGTGGATTAAAAACACAGAAAGGCTCAGTTCACACAACGTTGAAATTGTGTGGATGGCCGCCATATAACGGTAAATTATGCCATTATTTCAGTACAACGGACGTTGTTTTAAGATAACAGCAAATGTTTGCCATTAAATGGCGGCCATCCACTCAATTACAACATTATGTGAACAGAGCCTTTCTGTGCTTTCAATCCACTCCTGGTTTTGGTTGCAATGAGGACCTGACATGAGGACCAAATACTGCCTGAAATATACTGTGTGTGAACCCAGCCTAAGTGTGTAAAATGATTTGTGCTCTTGAAGTCACTGCACTACACATGTGTGTTGTAGTGTAGAATATTTTAAGAGCGCTCTGTCCGCTTGTGGCATCTTTACAGCACTAGTTCTGGCAGAACAGTCTTTTTCTTGATTAAATGGGTAGTTCAGCAAAAAAACATTTTCTGTCTCATCAACTGGTACCAGAAAGTGCCAAAGATCTGTAATTTACTTTAAAAAATCTCGTCTTCTAGTACTTATCAGCTGCTGAATGTCCTACAGAAAGCTGTGTATTCTTTCCAGTCTGGAGAGCAGGAGAGGTTTTCTATGGGGATTTACTACTGCTCTTGACAGTTCCTGACATGGACAGAGATGGCAGCAGACAGCACTATGTCCGACTGGAAAGACTACATCACTTCCTGCACAACATACAGCAGCTGAAGACTGGAGTTTTTTAATAGAAGTAAATTACAAATCTCCACTTTCTGGTACCAGTTGATTTGAAAGATGATTTTTTTTTTTTTTTTTGCTATACTACCCCTTTAAATGTGTGTCTATGGGTTGTTAGAATCATAAATCAAAACATAATGCAGTAAGTTTTGTAGAATATGAACAGACAGATATGTGCCGCCCAATAAACAGCAGTAATGGAGGTTATATACATCATAGTGTCTGTGGATGCTCATTAAAAGGAGCATACATTTATATTTAGAACAGACAGACAGAAAGAAGAACTCTTGACCGACACAGGCTGCAGTTTCCATCTTGTGTGAAGCTGCTGCACTTTACAGCTCACATCTGTACCCAGCATTCAGTATGAGCCATGTGTACCGTATGACATGTGACTATGCATTCCTAAAAACATGACTCAGACTCTGACCACGGCTGTTCTGTCCGTTTGACGTCACTTTGACACAACTTCTATTAACACCAAAATGTAAATCATTCTCCATCACAATGTGGTAACTGTCCATTCTCATCCCACACTTCCATCCAGGAGACTGAATACTGGTTTAACTCAGACCATGAAAAAAAATAGTGACTGGCCCAAGAAAGGATTTTAATGTCAAATTGTAATTAAGTATTAGGGAGTTATGGAAGGGGGAGTCTGGCCTGGGCCTACAGGCAGAAATTAAAGCTAGTCTTTGATGACTCATTGAGTGCTGCTTCTAATTGAAATGCAGATGTTTCGCACACATCTGCCTGTCACTCTCCTCCTTTTGCTAGGAAAGCAAAATATAAAAAAATAACAATCCAAACTGTATTACTCAATCCTTAAAATCCCTATTGCTCTCAATGTAAATCTCAGTCGTATAAATTACATTGATGACATCCATTTACACATTCTTTCCAGTCAGGAAAAAGTGACTGATGTCTTGCTAAGATTATGGAGTTCATACTAATCACAACACAACAGGAGCGTTCCCCAGCAATTTGTATGTACACAGACAATTACTTGTTACACAGTAATTATGTTTTACTAAGGTACTATAGAACGCTGCCGCTGCTTTCCACATTCACGTTACTTTCAATCTTTTCCCGCCATTAGAGGGTAGACTTTTTTCCATAACTGTTTAATTTAGGGTTATCAGGCATCAAGGAAGCTAGTAAAGCTAGAAAGATGCTGAGTGCAGGATCTGAGCAAGGAATGCAGTAAGTACAGGAATATAGCAGCAGATGAAGGGACGTCCTTGTAAATGTACCATATTTATACACTTATTTTATGATCAGCTAAATGGTCCTAGAGGTGAAGTCATATGGCCAGGGAGAATTATTATAAACAATTCTTTATATTCTCTCTTTTCCACTGTCTCTCGGGAAAGTCAATTGTAGACCAAGAATGTTTAGGAGGATTATAAAAGATGCTGCAGGGACCTGACTCTGCTTGACTGATGTTGCTGTTATTAAGAGTAGTTCCCTTATACAGAAAAAAATAGTATGGTACCATGATAACCAGAAAAATCTATGTGGTGGTGAATACTTTTTACCTTTATGAGCTAACTGCTGAGGAGAACACAACTTTTTTGATGGTCTTATAGTTATAGTTTGCCAGAATGCTCATGTGTCTGCAGGGCCGCAGTCTTTCACTATGTAGAGCTACTAACATATATTCATCTCTACTATTTCATGTACCCACACGTTGTAAACAATATACAGATGTTTGCACAAACCAGAAGTCACTTTTTGTCATACAATATATCAGCAACACCTGCCACCAATAGGCTACAATAAACCGATGACAACTGTAAACTGCACATGAAAACTGCTTCTAGCCTCAGGTCAAATTCATTGACAACATTGCACAGCTAATGGTGACAGCATGGGTTCTAGGTTTATCCCAAATGGACAGTAAAACAGAATTTCTTTGGCTTTCCATATTAATGACCTAAATCTCAGTCTTTCCTTTATGACCTGATCTCTGTTTATAGTCTGTTTCAGGCTTCACATCTTTGGCAGATAATCTGTCAAATAATCTTTCTGTGTGAATGGACCCTTACTTTCACCACTGGCAGTGCAGAGCCCATGAAGGAAGTCATGTATCATAAGCTGCTTTGTTGGGTATATTAGGTGTGCAAAAGGGCATCTGCACACATTTCCCTCATTGGTGTAGTGTTTAAAGGGGAAAATATAATTAGTTGCAGTAAAGAATGACTTCTGAAAAGCAGAGCACGCTGCTGTGGTGACAATGTATGGTGAGTGGACAAATTGCACCACTACAAAAAAAACTGCAGATCACCACATGCCAATATCAGCAACAAAATTACGCAAGAGTGGACCAACACACTATAGCAAAGCAGCTTAACACCAAAATGAATCAGGGGGCAACCAGACATGTTTCTAAAACAGTTCCGCAAACCTTACTGCTCCTAGGCAGCCAAATGGTTACTGCACCTCTGATAACAAAGTTGTATCAGCAAAAAAGGCTTCAAGATTAAGGGCAGTATAGGAATGGGACCTCTGCTGATTGACAAAAGGTTGAATTGTCTGATGAGTCAAATTTTCAGCTTCATCAAATTGATGGATTATTATTGTGTCAGGTCAAAAAAATTAACGAACAAACATCCTTTGCTGGAAGGACACAAGCTGGTGGTAGTGTTATGGTTTGGCAAATGTTCTTGGGGCATTCTCTGGGCCACTTATCCATGTGGAAGGCTTACTAAAGCAAATTGGGTATGAATCCATCATTGCAGACCACGCACACCCATGCATGCTGGTTGTCTTCCCTGGGGCTGATGGGATATTCCAACAATATAATGCAACATGATACATGGCTAGAAATGTCCAATATTGGTTTGAAGAGCATGACCAAAACTTCTGAGTACCACTATGCCCCCTAATTCTTTAGACTTGAACCTAAATGAGTATCTCTGGGATCACCTTATAATGTTTGTTCTTTGGATCTTCCACAGATATCTGTAAAAAACCTACCAGGACATTACTGAGTCACTCCCAGCCCATCTAGCTGCTGTCTGTGCTGCATATGGTAGTTATTTTAGATATTAGCTGGTGATCATAATAATGTGACTCCACTGTGAATATAAACCAGTGATCGCACCAAATACTCAGACACATTTCTTAATATAATTACTAGTATGGGTATATGTGATGGTTAAAAGAATCACCTGACTTGAATTCTGCTGAAAGTTATGATGTAGGATATTTTCCAGTGTGACATTGTTTGTCCTCTTATTTGCTGTTACAAGATGATGATTACTTGAAATTACACATGTGTAAACTCCTGTAATTGACACTTTAAGCTGTGACAGTCACACTTGTCATATACTACATGGCTGGTAAAGCTGAATGTACAGGACAGTGCAAGAGACCACCCAGGAGTCAGAGTAAATAGTTCCATTTAAGCCCCAGCATGAATAACATATCTGAATAATTCAAAAACTTTTCAGATTGCAATGATTTTGGTGGGTAGATTTTCTGGCCAAACTTAAAAATGAAAACAAGCTATTGTACACCATGTGGTTGAGTGCGTCCCACAGTGGGTATGATTTCACCTCCAGAAATAACTATTAAACATTTGACTGTTTCTACTGTTCTGCCTATGGGTTGTTTCCACAATGAGGGCAATGAGAGAGAAGACTGGTGAAGGCAGCCGCTAGCAGTGATTTGTGGTCTCCATTACATCAACATCTCATCACCACAATTCTGCCACTTTGGTAGCTGTGGAAAGACATCTTGTAACATTCCTTAAGTTTATGGAAGCATCTATACTTGGCATTAGTTAAATCTCAAGAACGTATTATAGTATTCTTGAATGGCTTACCAATGGACAACTGTGACCTACCTTTTGAACTTACAATAAAGTATTTGCTATACAAGTCCGCACAAAATGTTGTACTGTATATAAAAGTACTGTCCTATATTATGTCTTTCACTAAACACTGAAGTCGTCATCATTTATTCCCTGTGTCGTCTGCATAGTTGTCATTTATAGCTATAAAACCTCATCCAACAGTGAAAATTGTTGGACAGTGTCACTAAGCCGCCTTACTGACACTGTCCAACAATGTCAAAAGCACACAGGGGTGACAGAATCCCTTTAATGTGTCAGTTTAACAATGGAACCTGGAACAGTGAAAACTTTGGGAACAATCAGCATGGATTTGCTGCATTAACAGGAAGGCAATAAGGCTCCGTTCCCACTTTGCATTTTTGTAGCAGTTTTTAGAGCTCAAAGTGTCTGTGTGGGTTTTGTAATATGACTGTAATATGTAATGATGATTGCCAGGCTTAAGATCCTTTATGACTATTTATGGCGTTTTTGATAAACCTTTGCCATGACTTTGGCAAAGTCGTGTCAAAATGGCAACCCCACCCCGCTGACCCTTCTGAACCCATCTCTGCAGTGACAGCCAGCTCAGCCAATCACTGATCGTGGCTCTCTTCAATCTCAGTCATTGATTGGCTGAGCGGGCTGTCACTGTAGAGATGGTTTAGAAGTGTTGGTGATGGCTGCAGCCACAGAGAATTCAGAAACAAGGCAGAAGAACCCATTTTCTATATAGCAACACTGGAGTATCCCTTTAACCAGCCATTGGCGGCGCATCAGCTATTACATGAATTAGTGTGCGGACTTGTTGGAGGACAATGATCAGCCGATGAACGGTTGCCCAATCCTCAGCTGATCATTGCCTTTATTACATGGACCAATATCTGCCTGATTTGACAGATGATCGTTCTGTGTCATAGGGCCTTAAGGTAAGTGATATCACTGCAGATTGCTCACTACAGCTTTTTTATGGGTTCCAAGCTGCTGTTGCTATTTAGGCTGAACACAAACACTGTGTACGATCTCCTCCTCCGTGTGTGCACACATCATAGACATTAGGCTCCATCCACTAGCTCGTGGAGAAGGAAAAATTCAGATTTAGCTTGCAGAGCAGAATTCTGCAGAAGAATGCCATATATAAGTGATATGATGACCAGATATAGTGCTAAGTCACATGTACAAAAAGGCAGCTTGTGACAGGTATGTCCTTTATGACCATTCAACTATTGTGATAGCTTGAATATGCAAGAGCCAGTAATAAAGGGAGTCCTGCACAATGTTTCCAGGGCAGAAGGCCTGAATTTCAATATTCCCCTGAAAACTTTTATTTAGGTTACTTTGAATCACAGATTTCCTTGGAAATACACAGATGTAGCCAGGAAAACAATGAATTCACATCCTGTTAAATATATATAATAATATGTACAGTCCAAGCTATGACCCTGAAAATGTGTAGAATTAAGATTTTATAAATTTATAACAATGTGAAAAGACATATGGATGCAGTCTAGCCAAATAAATGGACTTTTTCAGATGTTTTTAGAATGTAAACAGTCTTTCAATTTAATCAATCTGAGAATGATGGATATTAGATTTATTCTTTGACAATGAGATGTCACAGCAGTACATGGATAAATCAGTCAGTAAACAATACCCACAGCACATAGGAGGCTACTGTATTTGGCAGCAGATGGGTATTTATCTTGAACTGTTGGATGTTGTGGTGGTGCTCTATATCCAAACCATACATAGCTTCAAAGGAGTATCCTTTTTTAATGTCCCTTTCAAACAAAGCTTCATTATTTTTACATGTCAATGGCCATAACAGGATGGAGCGGTACCAGAAGACTGCCAACTACAGGGCCACATAAACAAAGTACAACCACGTGGTGTACATATACAGTCTTTACCAAACATGTAGCCTCTAATCTCCTGCACAAAAACAACAAAGGCTCCAATTCAGTTCACATGCAACAATGTGACCTCACAGCGGAAATGTTTTCATGTCAGTCACACATTTTGGGAAATTTGTTAATTTTTAGGAATTGGTTCTCAGGATAAAAAGTTATTTACAGGACTGAGAGATCATGTCTTTAATAAAAGATCAAATCAGTACATACTTCGAAGTCATGTAAGCCCTCATGCCATGCTTTATGTACTTGCTGAGTATGTAATGAGTTAATAGCTGGGAACGCCCCAGCACTTTGTTAGATCCTTATGATGTGTGATATGTTCTGTGCACTCCAAAGTATAATGTTGTTAATATTACGTCATGGGAAGTGAAATAGATAAAATCTGTACCCAGTACTGTATATTATTCCTCATGCAATTTAATAACTCATAGAGCAGCAGAAAGATGTACTGTATACAGTATAGTCACTGCCCTGTGGATGGCCATGTGTAAACAATCACAGTGCTGACTTACTCAGTTACAGGACTTTACAGCTCAGTCACAATATTACAAAAATGACGTACATAGGATTAGTTCTGGTTTCCACATGGAGGCTAATTACTCATTGTAAATGAATAGACTATTTAGCTAGACAGTAGGCAATAGATGTAATACCTATAGATGTGGTAACCACCAATCAACAAACAGGAACAATCAAAATAAACTCCAACATTCTAATTCTTGCCCCTGAAATTCCAAGGGAGCTAGGCTGCAATAATTTGGTGCCACCACTACACAATGAATGGGAGATGGCTTTCAGCCCTGTTTATTGTGTAGTGTGGGCACCATGACTCTCCATAACAGCTGATCATCCAGGATGCCAGGTGTCGGCACCCTGCCAATTAGCGATTAATGTCTTGAACATAGGCCACCAATCATTTTAGCCTGGAGTACCTCTTTAATTGAGCATGCTATAAAATCTTTGCAACATTTTTAATAGTTGTCATACTGCTCAGGTGTCACATTGAATAACCTGATACAGTAAATAAAATTCTCCAGGTTATGGTGTGTGGATACCTAAAAAGTGTAGAGTCTTTATTGCTGTGTAATAAAATATATTTTGTACTTAATAATTGTGTGTTTTTATGATTGGTTTCACAGCAAAGAAGTTTATTCTCTGATTTAACCTCTTAGATAAACAAGTGAAATGAAGAAAAGAATGAGTCTAAACATGTCTGATCAATCCGCTGACAGTTTACACACAGGCAGTATTTTATGCTGAAAGCTTCCTTTGATATCCACTTCCCATTAATGTACCAATCTGCAGGACAAATGACTCATTGATAAAACTCCACCAAATAATATGATTTCCCTGGGAGATCTCAGCTTGTGCAGGAAGTCGGGAGAGACATAACCTCCCTGTCCTTATATGTTTTCTCTTGTATGCAGATAACACTGAGGGAATGAGTCACATTCTGCTACTTGTAGATGACTCACCGCAGTGTCTCAGCTGGTGGGAACTCTCAAACTTATGGCCATTAACCAAAGACCTAAGAATTCAGCTGTCTTATATGAAAATGTCCACTCCCTCAACGGACACTTTATATCTATGCAAGTATGGCTTTGAGAAACTTAACAATGTAATCACCATTTTCATTGTAGCATCCATGTACCATTATATGTCAAAAAAGCAATTTTAACTGACTAATACAAGTGAAAAATAAAAGATTTACTTAGTAGAAAAAGACACCCTGACCAGCATCCATAAAAGTTTACTGCCTCCTTTACAGGTGATATATGTGGCAGTGCATTTCTGACAGCACAGTTCCGACTCATCTCAGCCAAGGGCAAAAACCTAAGAAAAACTGAACAATGAATACTTAATGCTAGTCGCTTTCCCGGATGGGATTTCCCTCTGCAACTGTCAACAAAGCTCTGCTCCTTTATTCTCCCTGCCAAATCTCCAACATTAATTAAATAGGAAAGTCTACAGTGATTACAGAAAGCTGCAACCTTCAAGAAGTTCTTGTTTCTTGCAAGCTGGGTGGAGATTTGGAAAGAAAAGGTGGGAAAAGAATAGTGTTATTTTATGTAATCCTCATGACAGACAGATGTAACTGGGTAAACAAAGAAGTAACCAAACAACTGCCCAAGATGGTTACAAAGCAATTTTATAAACCTTCAGCAAACTTTTGAAAAGTTCAGTTCATCAGGTTTGCTGAACTTTAATGTAAAGTTTGGATTCATCTGAATCGATCGTTAACCGAACTGCACTAAAACAGCTAAACAATTGAAGACGTTTAGCTGTTTAAGGGTGCGTTCACACATGCAGGATCCGCAGCAGATTTGATGGTGCAGTTTTGATGCTGTGTTGAGTTATTTAGATCAAATCTGATGCTGATCTGCTACGATATGGTGTGTGTGAAGCTACCCTTACTGTGGTTCCAAAAGTTTGCTTATCATATTTACCTGACTGCACTCCCCCTGTGTGCTTCTTTCGGTCTTCTCTGGTGACAGCCTGCTGAGCCAATCACTGGCTGGGGTGCTGTCTTGTCCTAGTAAGCCTGTGATTGGCTGAGTGGGCTGTCCCTCTTGTCTCCAGAGTGACAGCCGGCTCAGCCAACTACAGGCTGACTAGGACGAGACAGCACCTGCAGCCAGTCATTGGCTTAGCAGGCTGTCACTCTTCTCTTGGGAGTGACAGCCTACTCAGCCAATTACAGGGTGACTGCGCCATATTCCTAAACTTCTTCCGAACTTTGCAGAAACAAATCTGGGTTCGGGAGGCTTGGCTCGCTAATGTCTACTGGCAGCCCCTGTCCAGATAAACCATTCCCTGATGTGTTACCATACTGTTATGGCCAGAGGCCATTGTAATCCAGGTAATGCACAGACAAGATATCTCCAAAGGTAGGGAGAGGTGTTTTTTTTGTAGTTTTTTTTTTTTTTTTTAACAGTGACTCACTTTCTGGAAAGGAACACCCCTTTTTTCTATTATATTTATATGCTCTTATTAGAAGGGAAAGAAGGAAGAGTCCAGCATCCTGTGTTCGTTCTTATTAAATACCAAGTCAATATATAAGGTGATCACCCTAATTACCCAAACATGCATATAGCAAAGCACAGGAGCTTCTGCAGTCCTAAGAATGATGAGGACAATACTGAGAAAATTACAACTACAATAACTTTACATTATTTCTAAGTGATTTTCTAGCTACTGTAAGAAGTGCTGAAGGAGCCATAATTACTGAGAGACACTAAGTATCATCACTGGAAAGTAACATCTGTGCAGTCCCCATACAGCTGCATGCTCTGATGTCTCCTTTTCCTGTCATAAAATGTAAGCCCTTTTTATATGCATATCCACTGGAATTGCTACTTTTGGTAAGAGTCATGGAGCTTTAAATTGCCTTATGTGAATATCATTGTTCTGGAGATTTCTTACTGTCTTCTCTTAGGTATTGTAGCTAAAGTCTGTGTTGGACATAAAATTCAGCAGAGCTCTGTGAGCTAGGTAGGAGTTTGTAAAAGAAATACTCCTGCTGCAATTGACCGTGTCTACTAGTAGCTGGTCACATGTGATCTACATTTAGCGTGTTCTCAGGGGGAAGTTTTGGAGAACATGCTAAACATGTCAAATGTCCATAGCGGTAAGCAGTGAGTCCTTTAAGCCTATCTCTGACTTGTTTTTATTCTCTCTTCTTTTTTTTGGTACAAATTACTTTCTTGGTATACATGGTATGAAATTTCTAATCACAACTATTTAGAAAGTTGCTTCATTTTGCATTCGAAAAACAAAGCACCCATCATAGCGACTGTTAAACAATATACATACAAGGTATACATCAGGGAAAAACTAACAATGTGATGTGATTAGCCTTTTAAGGCCATATTCCACGGAACGATTATCGTCCGTATTCGGCCGATATCGGCTGCTACGGACGATAATAGTCCCGTGGAATAGAGTGCAACGATCCGCCGACATCGTTCATGTCGGCTGATCGTTGCAGTCGCTTGTTTTTCAACATGTTGAAAAATAAGCGACTGATACAGCAACGATCTGCTTCCGTCGCTCCGTTGAATAGGAGCATCGGCAGCAGACCGCTGCTGTATCCTATGGGCTGCACGGACGATCAGCGATCACCCGGGCAGCCCTCCCTCACAGCTCCCCGCCGCCCCTCCCGCACTCACCCGCTTGCTGCTGCCGCTTTGAATAGTAGCGGCAGCGAACGGGGAACGAGGAGCCAACAAGCGCTGAGAGCACTTGTTTGCTCCTCTAAACGACCCCTAAAATAGGGCCATTACTAGTTCAGACACCCTGGTCTTCAATACAGAAAGTCAGTGATGCCTGGGGAGAATGAGGCATCAGAATATAGAGAATTAAGGACTTAAAGAGTCACTGTCGTGAATTTTTTTTTTTTTTTTTTGCAGAAATCAATAGTCCAGGTGAAACTTTGTAATTGGGTTTATTAGCCGAAAAATGAATTTTTATCATGAAAAAGTAGTTTAAAGCTTTCCCCTTGTCTTCATTGTTCTCTATGGAGAGAGGAAAAAGAGAAACCAAAACAGGACAACAAAGAGTTAATTAAAAGCTACATTACCCTCTGTCCTCTCTCCTCTGATGTCACCACTGACCTCTCTGACCTCTGAATAGCTCTTCCACTGAGGAATCCTTTGTTCTCTGTTTTCTGCTGCCGACATTTCTCCCCCCCCCCCCCCGTCTCTTTTCCCCCCTCCACTCTTCATAGAACAGACAGGATGCATCTGAGATTTCCTGATTATAAGCAGTGGATGACAGAAAGGAGAGGAGGGGGGGGGGACCTGGGGAAAGTCTTTTTGAATGCAGATAATAGCAATAGTGCCTAATAAACCCAATTACAAAGTTTCTTAAAATCGCCTGGACTATTGATTTCTGCAAAAAAAATTCACGACAGTGACTCTTTAAGGTCACCAACATCCTGCCTCCTACAATAATTCAGATACATGTACCATCATACTGCGTCCTAGTAGTGATAGTATGTATGATAGTATAGTATGTATGAATTTCTTTCTCAGAAGTGTTTCATTCCAGATTAGTTTCTTTGTGGCTTGAATTGTTACTGGTGTTTCATGCCGAGCAAATGTATGTAAACAACAGACCCATTCACATTTTCCTCATATAAACACAAATGAGCTCCTACCTCTTATCAATCTTCCATACCGTTCCAAATGACCCTTGGATACGATTCCAATGATCATAAAGCCGTTCCTACAACATAATTTCAAAATAATAAGGCATTTTTTCCTGGCCTCCCTTTCTGAGTATGACCCGTCTGCAGA
Source organism: Dendropsophus ebraccatus (assembly GCF_027789765.1). NCBI lineage: Eukaryota > Metazoa > Chordata > Amphibia > Anura > Hylidae > Dendropsophus > Dendropsophus ebraccatus. Next base: position 94,168,738 of record NC_091457.1, read on the forward strand.
GCTTCCAGCTGCTATTGGCTTGAGGCATGAGAGTTCAAACAGTTAGAACTGGACTCCTGATTTGCAGCAGGAAAGCCAAGACTCTGGGCCAGCCAAAGTTCTTTCCTTTCGGACGAGAATGTGCAGCGTTACCTCAAGACACATGAGGCTTTCCAATTACTGTATTGTTTTTTCCCCCTTAGTTTTCTTCTTTTTTTTTTTTTTCATTCTGTAGACAATAGGAGAGTAATATGGGGTGTGAATTTAAAGCAGACTTCAATGAAAGCTCTGAGTCTAAGATGATTACTTTCTTAGAGTACACATCTGTTTTCCCCCAATGGCTGCCAACAACGTTACTCACTTTACTGCCCACCAGGGAAAATGTGAAACTGGTGCACAACTTCCAGAAAGAAAGAAAAAAAAAGCAAGGGAAGCACATCTGTTTGTCAGGCAAGCTACAGCCAGTTAGGCAACAGAACATCTCTCCATGCTGCCCAGGGCATAGTTACCACCAATTGGGTATCTTGGAAACCTAGAATCAAAGTAAACCAGGTACCATTTAAGTATAAAGTATAGAAAGGGAAACACATTCCTCCATATAGAAGAATTTCCCCCCACTGGAACCAATCTCAGGAAAAAGTCAATGATGAAGGTGCAAAGTCCTCAATTTATGTTCTTTCTCCTCACTAAACGTAAAAGAATTCCCTCACACGTTGAATGATCCCCAAGGTACAAAATGGCTGTCTAGGAGTCAAGTTCTGTGGCTGTGAGGAGACCACTGGGAAAATACAGAGCCAGAAATACAAATACTGTAAATATAAATAATCCTGAGAGAATAAAGGTTAAAGTAAAGATGCATCTGTGATATGGAGAAGGCTAAATAATCTCAATTTATGGCACAAAGATTTGTCTGTGCACAGTAAAGAACAACAAGAGGAATTTCCTGTTGTATTCTGCTTCCAAATTAGTTTTTCCCAGGGATGGACTCTAGAACTTAAGTGTTCTGGATGGATCCATGTCAAGTTACAGCTTTCTCTTCCATGAACCTGCAGTGCTGAGCCTCAGTTAAGCCAGCTGTTTATATTTTTCTATAATAAAGACAATATCATGGATGAAAGTAGAAGGAAGAAAGTATAGAGCTCTACCTTTATCTCTGACTCCAAAAATGTCAGAACCTTTGTTTAATTTAAGAACAATTACAAGAAAAGTGGGACACTTCTGGTAATTTATGATGGCTGAACATTTAAAGGGACATACAATAGATGCAAAAATTCAGTAAAGAAGACAACATTTCTCAGGACATTGAAGGGGTTATCTAGTGCTACAAAAACATGGCCACTTGCTTCCAGAGACAACTCGACTCTTGTCTCCAGTTGAGGTGTGGTTTGCAATCAAGCTCAATTCAACTCAACTCAATGGAACTAAGTAGCAAACCCCACCAAAACTGGAGACAAGAGCGGTGCTGTCTCTGGAAGAAAGTGGCCATGTTTTTGAAGCGCTGGATAACCCCTTTAAAAATACACAAAGCATGGAGAAAGGAGAGGACATGCTATCAACACCCAAACTGATGCTACAGAACAAGAGGCTGACCACTGCTGAGAAATAACCACAATGACAAAACAGAGCATTTGCTGTCACTATAACCATACAATTATTGTGTCACCTGATTGGTCTATTGCGCTTTCCTGAACCTGCTGTAACTCTTGGTATTTCTCAGCCTTGATCACATAGTAAATGACAGCACATTGTGTCAGGTTATCCAATAATTGCATTGGCCTTTGTGGTGACATTTGTTTTGGCTGTAGAACGCTTCCATTTGTTCCCACTCACTACTTTTCTAAAGTAAAAACATTCCTTTTTTTAAACTAAAAACATTCCTTACCCAGCTCAGTGTGAAGCCTTCATCTTCTTCAGACACTATACACAAGTGGTGAAATTTCGCATACAGATAATTGAATATAAGCAGCCACAGAACGGGCTAGGTTAGTTGATTTTAATGTTCTCAAGTGGAAGGGAAACTACAATGTACAGTAAATCTAATGAAAAGTAAAACATAGAAGGAACACTATATATGATTCATGCACCCACAAAATCTAACCATTTATATATGGTCTCTTAAACATGACAGAATCAAGGAGTGGATTTTTAATATGGGTAGCCCTTATCAACACAAGAAAAGCCAACCAGGTACCTCACTGATACAGAACATAGTATGTCTTATGGGTTTCTCTGAAAACTTCATGAAAGCAACATACCCTAAGGGACAGGAAAAGCACAAACATGAGAGGTTATAAGCTCCGTCCCTTCCAACTATCACCAGTGCATTATAATCAATTTTTTAGCACCATGTGAGTATGATATTAAAAGGAGAAGTTCAGCTAAATTTTTTACTAAAGTATTGTATTGCCCCCCAAAAGTTATACAAATCACCAATATACACTTATTACAGCTGCTGGAGAGGATGATGGCAGAGCGACCATCATCCCAGCCGCCGCAGAGCACACTGAGCTCAGTGGTGGTGCTGCCCGGGATTCACCTAGGGAGCTGCTCATCGGGTGTGGAAGAGAGAAGAAGACACTCGCAACCGACAGGGGAGAGTGTGGTTAGGTGAGTTGTGTTCTGTTTTTTTAATTTTTATCAGAGGGGAACAACACCGGGGGCTATATGGGGGATGCACAATACTGGGGGCTATATGCGGGATGCACAACACTGGGGGCTATGTGGAGGATGCACAACACTGGGGGCTACATATAGGGGGATGCAAAACACTGGAGGTTATATGGGGGATGCACAACACTGGGGGCTATATGGGGGATGCACAACACTGGGGGATACATATGGGGGATGGACAACACTGTGGGCTACCTATAGGGGGAGAGACAACACTGGGGCTATATGGGGGATGCACAACACTGGGGGCTATATGGGGGATGCACAACACTGGGGGCTATATGGGGGATGCACAACACTGGGGGATACATATGGGGGATGGACAACACTGTGGGCTACCTATAGGGGGAGAGACAACACTGGGGCTATATTGGGGATGCACAACACTGGGGGCTATATGTGGGGTGCACAACACTGGGGGCTATATGGGGTATGGACTACACTGAGGGCTATATGGGGGATGGACAACACTGGGGGCTACCTATAGGGGGAGAGACAACACTGGGGGCTATATGGGGGCTACCTATAGGTGGAAGGACAACACTGGGGGCTAGCTATTGGGGGAGGGACAACACTGGGGGCTACCTATTGGGGGAGGGACAACACTGGGGGCTATCTATAGGAGAGGGACAACACCGGTGGCTACCTAGATGGGGGATGGGGATGGACAACATAAGGGGGCTACCTATATGGGGGATGGGGATGGCCAACACTGGGGGCTACCTATATGGGGGATGGCAAACACTGGGGGCTACCTATATGGGGGATGGACAACAAAAGGGGGCTACCTATATGGTATGGATAACACAAGGGGGCCATTTGTAAGGGGGACAGCACAGGGAGCCATCTATAAGGGGGGCAATCTATAAGGACACAGAGGAGGCATCTAGGAAGGTATAGGGAACCTTGGCTGTCCAGCTGTTGCAAAACTACAGCTTTAGCTTTGGCTGTCCACACATGATGGGAGTTGTAGATTTGCAACAGCTGGAGAGCCGAGGTTCCCTACCCCTGATATCGGGGATGCACAGAGGTTGTCATCTACTATAAAGGGACACAGAGGAGGGCTCTCTAGTAGATGCATATGGGGCCATCTATATGAAAGTATATATAATATACACTACAAAGAGTCAGGGCTACCCACTGAAAGAGGGCTTAAAGGGGCCAATACAGATGTGCAGTTTGTAGAGAGATGAGGATGGTGCCAGTGAGGAGCCTAATATGTTTGTCTGGCAGATTCTGTGGATTCGTAGCTTGGAGAAGTTCTCATAATGGCCCAGGGCAGATGGAGAAGAAAAATGAAAAGGAAATAACTCTGATGAGAGAAGACGTCCCCTAGTGAGTCACTAAATATAACTGCACTGTAATTTATATGTAGTACAGATCCTGTGTAGAGCTGGGTGTGTTGATGGCGTAGTGGTCGGTCGAGGGGGGGGGGGCAATGAAAAGTTTGCTATGGGGCCCAGCCATTTCTAGTTACGCCCCTGTACGTGGTGTAGACCAAGTAGCCATTTTGCAAATGTTCTATAGATGCGGCAGTTCTCTCTGCTCATGAGGTAGATACAGCCCTAGTGGAATGGGCCTTTACTAATAAAGGTGAAGGTAAGTCCTGTATTTTGTAAGATTCCGTAATAGCACCTCGTATCCAATGTGCTGGTACACATTTGGAAACCTTTCCCCCCCCCCCCTGAAATTGATCAATCAAGATGCTGCATAAGTCTAGATACTACAGGATAGCTCTTACATCCAAGATATGGAATTTGAGTTCCAGATACTGTAGTTTTAAAGGTTTTTATGGAAAGATGGCATGGAAATTATGTCTGAACGATGAAAGGTAGAAACTATATGTATAATTGCATGTTTAATGTAAATCAGTATTCTATGTAACACTTAAGCATAACTGCATGTCTAATGTGAACTAGTACTTTAACTTCACATTATTCATTATACTCTGTAGGGTCTTTACATTGGGTCATCCTCAGATCTGCATACTATATATTACGCATAAGCATAATTGCACATAGTGCATATAGTAATGTGTAGCGCATATATGCAGAATTGCATGTTCAATGTGAACTGACATTTTATGCAGCGCAAAAGCATAACCACATGTCCAAAGTGAACTAGTAGACTATTCCAAAACTTAGTTGGTCCTGTGTTTTTAATATCATGTGATTTACAAACTTGTGACATGGCGTGTAACCATTGGTTGGTCACTGTTTATAATTTGTCTGTTACACTGCTTTATTTAGACCATGACTAAGCGCACCTGCGCAAAACACATCTATCTACACTGTACCTTCATTTTTAACATGATAGAAATAAAGTTATGTTTTAGAGCATACCACGTCCTGGAGTGCCTGCTTCTTCACCTTCTACTGGAATCTACTATTTGATTTAAGCACTTGGCCAACAATGAAGCTCCGTGCACCCGCCATAGAACTTTCATTACTGTTACCATCAACAAAGTTTGAGTGAGCTGTATCTTTATCATTTTTCTTTTTGCAAAGGTAAAAACAATCTTAAGAAGAAAATTCTCCAAAACCTGTCCAGATTCGCAGTCAGAAGATACATTTTAATACATTTTGGACCTAATGCTGACTGACTCCTCAGATATACTAGGTGCTACTGTCACCAGAGGAGAAGTAGGAGGAGGAGGTAGAGAAGGAGTATTAGTCAGAGAAGCCATAAAATCGTCTTTCATCATCTGTCTAATCTCAACAGCTAGAATCTATTACATATACGGGGAGGGGGGGGTGGAAATAAGGGGAGGCCACCAACATATTCATATAAGGAAAACCCCACAGCCTTTATGAGAGAGATCCAGTGAAGAAAGATGCCGAATGTTATACATCTCCTCACATATGTAAGCACCTAGGGGAATATTTATCAAAGAGTGTAAAATGCACTGATGTAAACTGCCCACAGCAACCCATTACAGCTCAACCTTTAACTCTGGTAAAATGAGAGCTGAGCTGTGATTGGTTGCTGTGGGCAGTTTACACCAGTCTATATTTTACACCTTTTGATAAACCTGGGCCCCATTGTCCCCCAGTGTAGCACACATAGTTGGCACAGTTGAGTAGTTGAGGAGGCTTGTCTGCAGCAGAAGAATCCATGAAGATGCAGTGGAATCGGACCTGCAGAGCATCACAGTCATTTTTTATACTTGCCACGTCAACAGTCGAACTGGAAGTTCCGCCTCTTCTGGCACATAACCCCCTCACCCAGGGGGCGCCGCTGCTAGACTAGTCCATTTACGCAACTTCTACTGTACACCACAAACAGAAGTAGGCTGCAGGAGCAACCGCAGCCTAGACCGGAGATGGGAGCACAAAGAAAATATACTAAAGAGGCCAAGGCTAGGAGGAATCTCCTGCACGTCCTAAGCCACCCAGGGATTGCGTGGGAAACACCGACAAGCCATCTTCTAGTCCTGGATCCGAAGATCTAACAGCTCACTCCAGGAAGGAAGATGGCAGAGACCCCGATTGATCCAGATGGAAAGGGTCACATCTTCTGGGAGGGAGAGCTTTTTCTAATCTTCAGAAGGATCCCTCACCTCTCATGACTACCCTACAGGGACAGGAAAAGCACTGGTGATAGTGGAAGAGGAGGTGCTTCTCACCTCTCATGTTTGTGCTTTTCCTGTCCCTTAGGGTACAAGTTAACAATTTTAGAAGGTTAAGGTTTAGAACCTTAACAATCCAGAACCATCTGCCAGGACATTAAATATTTTCCAAAACTAAAGTGATCCAAATAATGCAATAACTGAAATAACTTCACCTTCCTGCTGAGAAACAGATTCAGTGGCTGCAATGCTCCAGAAAGCTTTCTATGAAGAAAAATTATTAACAGTGGTGGGAATGAGCACATCCACAACATGGTGGGAAAGGGGTTTTAGTAAATCCAATAGAGAAAGACAGCTGCTCTGGCGGATGGATGTAATTCTCTTCATAATCTGGACTCACTGGGAGTATTCCTGAAGTGTAAATATTTGAATGTATTTGTAGAAATGATTGATCACAGTTTCTGACATAACATGACAGCCGCCCGAGCACGTCACCTCACTGGTATCCACACACCAACAGCTTCACTGGAGCTCATCTACATGTTTCTGGGGTGTTATTGAATATAATAAAATAGATTTTGTTTCAATACTCAAATACTATTGAACTACAATTTTGATGGCATTTTACAGTTAGTATATAAATTCAAACAAGCCTCATCCACACAGAACAAATATTACATTTGATGTTATAACCTCATTGTTTTTACTGTACTTCATTACAACTTGATACAAACAATAATGCTCAGATTCTCCAGGGCCCTAAGCACAACTAGCCCGTGGGCTGTCATTGTTATTCTGTGATGTGCAGAGCACACGGTCCATGGCTATGGACAGCCCTATGAATGCAGTCTCAGGCTATGTTCAAACAACATACAAAAGAATGGCCGTTATTAATGTTCATGATAATTCACTTTACAAAAAAGTCTGTGGTTTAGCGTTAAATGACGGCCATCCACTAAAGAACGTCCATCATTACTAAGTTGTATGAACATAGCCTCAGAGTAAAAAGCTTCAAAATATATTTTTTACATGAAACTTACCCAATTCAACGTGCTGTAAAAAATGACATAATAAATGTATTCTCTGGGTCACTAGGATTACAGCTATAGTTTCTATTGTGCCAAAGTGTTAATAGTTTAAAAAAAAAAAAAAAAGCTATCTTCCTAAAAAAACAACAAAAACTGTCGCCACATTGCAAGATCCATAGCGTTGTTATCTTTCGTATGACGGTGCTGGTTTTGGTCTTATTTTTTGCAGGAATATGAATAGTTTTTATTGATACAAGTGCAGGGGCCCAGTAAACACTTGTTCTGATCCCGACAAAAAAACCTGTTGGGATCAGAATAAGGCCAGAATTAGTGACTGCCGTAAAAAGCTGTATCCGCATTAACCACATAAGGTTAAACATTACTATTTACGAACAATATGGCAGAGGCTTGGGGGCATTAGTGGGTGGATACAGGAGAAGATGTAAGAGAAATGTTTATGTCACCTGCAAAATGTCATGTGTGGCATATCACCAGCACTTTCTGTGCATATATCTAACCGAACCCCGGGAGAGCACATAAACCACAGACCACAGGACTCTCAGATTACACCCAGATACTGCGTTCACGTGTCCTTTCTGGCTGCTGCTATATGTTGACTGATTTATTGACACAGATTAGGACCAAAACATATATCCAGATTCAAAAATGTCAGCTGTATAACTAAAGTAATCTTTAGTAGGCCCCAGGGACAAGACAAGTCAGGTCACCCCCCATCCATTATTCTAAACATGACATAAACCAACACAGCAATTCATTACATGGATCAGAACTGCAGATAAAATCAATATAAGGGGAAACTTATTAAAGGGGTACTCCAGCACTTAAAATGTTTTGTGCTGCAATTATATAACATAATAAACATTGTATTCTTACCTCTTCGTGTCCCTCCAGCGTCCACCGGCAGCTTCTCCAATTCTCCCGCTGTCACTTCAAAACAAACTTGTTTTGGCAGAGACAGGTTGCTCAGCCGATCACTCGCTGCTATGTTGTCCCATCCCAGTTAGTAAAAGAGTTATCCAGCGCTACAAAAACATGGCCACTTTTCCCCCTCTCTTGTCTCCAGATTGGGTGGGGTTTCAAACTCAGTTCCATTGAAGTAAATGAAGCTTAATTGCAAACTGCACCTGAACTGGAGGGGAAGAGAGGGGAAAAGGGGCCATGGGGCATAGCATTAATCAGTATGTGCAATTAAATGATTGTATATATATTATATAGATATATATATATATATATATATATATATATATATATATACACCTTAGAAAATAAATCCCCAATCCCTATATAGAGGCACAATCCAGAGAGGATTAAGGTAGACAATTCCTAGCATGGTGGCAGTCGCATAGCCTACCAGTGCTGTGGTAACAGAGGGCAAGTGTACAGGGACTACAGTTCAGTTCACTGCGAATGAACTCCTGGGGCTGCAACGCCACCACAATCTCCGACTCCGGCGTCCCACGTGAGCAGATGGATCCTCTTCCGGCCGACCCATGCTGTGTTTTATGCATAGCAGCTCCATTCCCGTGACCACAGCACGTGACCGTCCGGCGGCCCAAAATCAGCTTCCTCCGGCAAATCCATCCGCCAGGGGACAGGGAGACCCATCCCTGCTTGACCGGAACCACCTCTCTCAGAGTAGGCGCACCACGCTCCGAGCCCCCAGACGGGATTGCGTTCCTCCACCCCACACAAGCGTCACACCACCAGCTCTTCCCGGCCACATACATCCTGGACGGCTCCAGCAGCCCAGATTAGTCCACGGATGCTCACACATCACGGATCGGCCCAGGTGGGATGGGGGGGTGATGGGCGGGAGGGAGGACCCAAGGTGCGTCACTGCGTCATGACGCCGAACCCCTGTTGCAGTGAGACTTGCCCCCAATAAAAGTTTAAATTAACTCCTTTCCTATTATGAAAATAAAAATTATATATTGAAGTGTGCTAAATTGTTCAATAATCTAATAAAATATAACAATATTATTACTGTACGGTAAACAGTGAACAAAAAGCTATCAAAACTTTTCTTTTACACCACTATAATACCAATAAAAATGGCACAAAATATGACGCCCCAACCAGCCCTGTAGATGGAAAAAGTTTTATGGCTCTTAGAAGGCAAGGAGAGCGCTGCTTCATTGTGACCTGAACATCCATGCATTAATGACCTTCGATCATGAAGGGGTTAACGTCTCAAACCGTGACAATTTTGACACAAACTTTTACTTAACCTTGTTTTTAGGAAAAAAGAACTCCCATAGAGAGTGCAATCCTACGCAAAAACAATAGGTAAACCAAAAGGGAACAAAAAAGCGTTATTGGGATAAAAGATAATTTTATTCAGTAAAAAGGAAAGGATAAACAACATATACCACTGTATGAATGGAAATAAATATAAACTCACACACCTGGGTTAGAAAGAGAAAAGCAATGGCCCTTAAAATGCTTTTGTATATACCAAGTGGCCAAACAGAGTATGCCAAGGTGGCCTAATGACAAAAACTCAAATCCAACCTTATAACAATAAGGCAAATAACTCAAATCCCAACAGAGAATGCACTGCCAATGTCAAACCTGCACTACTATGATGAAAGTGAAAATAGATATGTTACGGAAAGTCCAGACCCTACCTAAACCTTGTTTTTGCATACAAATTTGTGACTTACATTATTTGTGACTATGTGAAATATGTCACTATGGTGTTCCACCTAGTTTGTATGCTTTGAAAAAACAATTAAAATTGAATGTGTTCAAATATTTCACAATGGAAAACACACCAAAAGGATAATTAGTATTTCATCAGGTGTAGCAGCTGAAGACAAATTAATTGGAAGGCATTAAAAAAAACTATACTTGCTCCACTCCCCCTGCTACTGATGCTCTCCTGGAGTGAGGCCTGTTGCACAGTGCTCCTTGTGTTTGGGAGTGTAACGAGGCATTGCCTGCTTAGCCCATTGGCAGCTGCAGCTGTAACCTGTTGTTAATTGGCAAGGATCTCTCACTCTAGCATTCAGCCTGTCAGTGTAGGTGCATGTGCAGTAGGGCAGTAGGGATGGAACAGGGTCGGCACCAGCAGTGTCACAGAAACGCACCCTTTCCAGGCAGTCCTCGGGCTGTCTTCACCTTCTCAATGGAGCGGACAGACAAGCTTATCCTTCAGCTTCGTATGAAGCTAAACAAAGCCCGCTAATTTCTAATTATAACTACTGAGCTATAGCTGCAGGGCAAAGTTTTATATTGAGCTTGTGAACTGGAGTTGCCACAATTGTTAAATTCAATCTTGTAGAGCTACACAATGTCACAATATAGCCTTGGCCTTAGCATCTCAGTAGGATGGCTATAAAAGTTTTATTAAGAAGAAAAATTGTACCTTTGGTTTGGCAGTAAAGTTATTTACTTCTGTTAATGTTCGTCAGGTTTAATTAGCCTTTAAGATGAGCTGATTTTATTAAGTGGATTAAGAATTGCATCCTGCTGCTAAACAATTCCCATACAGTGAGAGGTCTCTGATTACCACTTAGTTATTAAATATCCGCCAGCGACGGTAATTACGCCTATGAATGGCCGCTATTGTCAATCCTACAAGACTTTAATGATTTAAAGCCTTTTAATGACTTGTTACATTAGTAGTTTGATGTTTAGGAGGTTTGGTTTTCGGGCGGATGCAAATTCTATTCACAACCGTTGGAAATCTAACAAAAAAAAACCCCTTTAGATCAGATAGTTAGTGATTAGAGTTTGACGTGTTCTAGGCTACACTGTTCCAGGATTTAACACATTATTCTTTCATCAAATCTTAAAGATTTATTCAAAAACAAAGGATGTGGCTTACAAAGAAGGTAATGACTTTAGTTCTACCTATCGGAAAGGAAGGATGTAGACAGATCCATCAGCAGACACAAAGGAGAAATGAATAGACCTACCTGCTTACATATCATACAGTAAAATACGGATCTAAATCTATTTAGCATATTTCACTAGTAACTTTGTCTTGGTTTTACACAAGGAGATTGGTTTGTGATTAAAAAGCTATTACTTAAAGGAGAACAACCCTAAAGAAAGTCCTGCCAAAAATACCTTATAGTACAAAAACATACAATCTAGAAATCCCAAAAAATTGCATAAATAAATAAAAATGTAACAAAGTCCTTTATTTCAATACTAATCAAATCATTAAAAAACAGATGAAGGGTAAAACATGGGAAAGAGCCCAGAGGTTTAAAAAAAAAAAAAACAGAGGGGGAGGAAGATATCAGTGTCAGTATCAGTAAGTATGAGGTAGTATAATATTTCATACTTATTGTGTTACGTACACCACACCGATATGATCCTCTCTGTTTTTTTTACCTCTGTGTTCTTTACCTGTTTTACCTTTCATCTGTTTTTAATGATTTGACCAATATTGAAATAAAGGACTTTATTACATTTCTATTTATTTATGCAATTTTTGGGATTTCTACTTATAGTGACTCTGTACCCACAATCTGTCCCCCCCAAACCGCTTGTACCGTCAGATAGCTGCTTTTAATCTAAGATCTGTCCTGGGGTCTGTTCGGCAGGTGATGCAGTTATTGTCCTAAAAAACAACGTTAAAACTTGCAGCCCTGTGTCAAACTGTGCATTAGGCTAGCACAACCTCTCTGTCCCTCCTGCCCATCATTAGGAATGCCCCAGGCAGGTATTCTCCTATTCATCAACTGTGTGAGGACGGCACATGGGCTGGATCGTTAACGCACCTGTGCAACGTTCACTGCAAAGGAATAGGAAGAATCCTGCCAGTGGCATTCCTAATGATGAGGAGGGTGGGGAGGAGGGACGGAGGGGTGGTGCAAAGTTAGTGCACAGACACTCTAGGCCATGGCAGTTTGACACAGGACTGCAAGTTTAAAAGTTGTTTTTTAGGACAATAAGATGCATCACCTGCTGAACGGACCCCAGGACAGATCTTGGATTAAAAGCAGCTATCCGAAGGTACAAGTGGTTTGGGAGGGACAGACTGGGGGTACAGAGTTGCTTTAACACCTTCAGGACTGGACTGATTTTAGCCTTCAGGACCGGAGCCAATTTAAAAAAAAAATCCAACCTGTCTCACTTTATGCGGTTGTAGCTACGTGATGCTATAACTTTTCTTTCTGATTCTGATATGACAGCTTCTGCGCCCGTGTCATCCCTGAGACGTGTCGGCACGTACATCTGCAGGAATGCTATGCGGATTTGGACGAGCAGGTAAATCTATATGGGGGAAGGGGTTAAAGGAGAAGTCCCACCAAAGTTAAAAATCACAGGCAGCCTCTAATGTTCTGCAGCTCCTCCAGCTGCAACATCATGTACCCCGCTGATGGACTGCCTGCTCAGCCAATCAGTGACTGGGACAGGACACTGCTGCAGTCACTGACTGGCTGAGCAGGACAGGGCTACAATGTGGCTTAAAATTACACTGCCATGACACCTTGCTGCAGTTACTAAATGCTTTCTAATTGCTGCAGAGTGTTGTAAGTTAGTGATAAAGGACAAAGTAATATAAACAAGCATTTAAAAAAAAAGACTGATTTAAGGTTAGGTGGCATGTTGGCATGGTTTTGGTCCACACTGCAGCCCCTACTTGTAACCTTACCTCAAGATGACTTGGCCCCCACAGACTAGCTGCCACGAGCCACCAATAATATGCGCCATATCAGTTAGTTAATATTTGCCTACAATAAAATTTGTATCAATAATTACACAAATTAAAAAGAATATAGAGCTACTTCTTCTAATCTAATAGAACTGATCTTTAGGACTGAGCATAGAATAACTAAGACAGAACTATGACAGCAATAATAGAAATAATCAAAGTCTAATGCTGTGCTTACAGAGAGATTTATCTTAAATTTCTCCTCTTCTCAAATCCATTCCTGGGTTTGGCCTAAAAAATCTTTAAGTCTTTTCTTTATGACCTGTTATCTGTTAATAGTCTGTGTGGCTTCTAATGGTCATTGCAGGTGTATAAACTGCTATCTACAGCAGTAACCTGCCACTAATAACTGACATCCACCACCCTAGCGATTAGGTTGCTGCCCACACTGTCTGTCCTCAGATCAGCACCCCTTTATAGCAATTGTGGGGTGTAAATCAGTTAACATGACATCCAGGGGCCTTCTGAAGGACTCTCATATGAATTTTTCTAATATAGTCTGCCTGTTTCAAAAGTTCAACTCCCAGCATGCCTTGGCTGTATTATGGGGAGCAGCAAGATGGTGAATATTGTTTAGATAAGTCTTCTCCAACCTCTTACAATACTACTACTCCCAGCATGCCCTGACAGCCTGTGGTCTTGTGTTGGAGACTATTACTTATGACAAGGGATGGGGAACCTTCTGCCATCCAGCTTTTGCAGAACTCTGGCTGTCCAGGCATGATGGGAATTGTAGTTCTGCAACAACCATAGGCCATTCCCTAGCTTATGACCATAAGCTTCCAGCTAACATCTGTCCACTGGCGTTTTTGCAAACGCAGTGTGAAGGCAGCCTGAAGATTCTGAGGACAGATGATACCATAATAGCACCAGCCCCTTGTTTCCTTGTGTGTGCATATGCATCATGTATATGGAAAAATGGCACAGCACTCCAAAATATAGTGAATGTCAGTGTCCCTCTTTATTTTGAGAGGAATATGACACTGCAAATACAAGGCACCAGCCAATAGTCTAAGTTATTATTGGAAGAGAAGTGGAAGTAGTGGCCAAGGTAAAAATCATATTTTTCTTTATTGAGAATTGTGAGCCATCAAACATTACACATGTTGCATTTACCGTTGTGCTGTATAGCTTATAGCTCATGTAGTTATCTGGAATTCATGCATTTTTAATTAATATATGTCCACAGGTTCATTGGTGACACAAGTACAGTATTTGTCTACATACATTGTGAGCCACATATTTGTCGATGTTATATGTAAGATACTCCCAATCCCTCAGGGTAAACGCCTGGGGACAAATGCCCCCTTTAATGGGACCCAACTAAAATATAACTTTTAATCTTACATACGAATAAAAACTGTATCAACTGGTAGAAAAAAAAAAGTATTAAAAACACAACAGTCGAACTGCTACCAAGGGGTCCAGAGCTCCTATCAGCTAACCGGGCAGAGGATTGCTAGTTCCCATTTAATGGTCACAATTTACCAGTAAATTCCCTTTAGGGTGCGCTCACACGTACAGGATCTGCAGCAGATTTGATGGCGCAGATTTGAATCTGCAGCAAATCTGCAGCAGATCTGCAGCAGATTTGATGGCCTAGAATTGATTTGCTTTGAATCTGCAGCTTCAAATCTGCGCCATTAAATCTGCTGCAGATCCTGCATGTGTGAACGCACCCTAATGCTAGGTTTACACGGAGCGATTATCGGGCGAATTTTTGCGATAACGAATTTAAACAATAATCGTACGTGTAAACGCGGCGAACGATCGATAAATCGTTCATTTTGATTTTTTAACATGTTCTTAAATCGTCGTTCGCAAAAAATTCGCCGATCGTTCCGTGTAAACAGTCGTTCACTGATTTTACCCATGTGTGAGATAGGCTTAAGCGATCGCAAAACGATCGCAAAACTAATTTTCTGTACGATATATCGTTCCATCTAAACGCTGATCGTTATAAAAAAAATCGTTACTTCGAAATCGGTAATCGTACGATCGGGCCAATAATCGCCTCGTAAAATTAGCATAAGGGTGCTAACACACACGACCGATGCGTAGCAGATCAGCAGAAGATTTGATGCAGTGTTCAGTTATTTTCATCAAATCTGCTGCGGATCCGCAAATAAATCTCTCTGTGTAAATGCACCATAACATTCTGTTATTGAATGGAATTTAACCCATCTCACTAAAGATTGTGACAACATGTGCCTAATGTTCAAAGAGCGAGCCTACTAAAATAGTACCTCTACTATGAAGAGCTGCAGCCAACAATCCTGAGTTACATAGCGTTTTAATATGGAGAAGGTGGAGGTGTAGTGTTATGTTACTAGACATCACTGTACAAGAAACACACACACACACACATTTGTTAGATTCAGCCTTGACCACCAAGACCTATGTCTGTCTATAAAATTCATTATTCTACTTGCTGCAAGTTTATTCTATGTAGTAAAATATAACAGACCATTGTCTGTTATAAGTTGCTATCAATAATATTCATAATATGCAAACTGCATCCTAAGCTTGCCAATGAGCTTCCCTAGATGATTTTGCTTGTTTTATTAGGAAGGATATAATGTAAGCACAGATGGGCCGATGATACAATACCTACAGGTGGTCTAACGTATAATGCAGTTTGATCTGTCAATGTAAAGCCCCATGAGAGCTCTGCCAGTCAAAAGTCCATTGTGGAAAGTGGTGACCTGTGTCTACCTGAGTAAGCATTACTGTTTAAAAGAAGAGGCTGGCTTCAGTACCCCAGCAAGCCTGCTCTGCTGATATTTCAGAAGATGATAGGGGAATAGTATTTCTGTAGGGCAGCAGAGGTGGACCGGCTGTGCTACCGAACAAGTTTGTCCTTGAACCATAACAGGGAGCAGAGTCCAAGTGGCTTTCAGGTCTTTATCTTTTATCCCGGTTCCAGGATATGGAAGCTAGACATCAGCTGCAAGAACACACCGGTCTCTCCACCTGGTCCAGGTATGGACAGCAGCTAGTCCTAATAACCAGACAGTGCTTATGGTTCTTTTACACGGAACGATTTATCGTTCGAATTTGCACGATAACGATCGAATTAGAACGATAATCGTACGTGTAAACGCAGTGAACGATCAAGCGCCGAGCGAGAAATCGTTCATTTTGATCTTTCAACATGTTCTCAAATCATCGTTGATCGTTCGCAAAAACTTCGCAGATCGTTCAGTGTAAACAGTCATTCAACTATTTCACCTATGTGTGAGATAGGCTTAAACGATCGCAAAAAAATCGCAAAACGATTTTTCCGTACGATGTATCGTTCCGTCTAAACGTTGATCGTTATAAAAAAACATCGTTCATTCAAAACCGTTAATCGTGCGATCGGGCGAATTATCGCTCCGTGTAAAACCACCATTAGGCAGGCTGGGCCGTAATTGGAGAATCAGAATGGAATCAGATGCTACGGGTTGTCAACAGGTGAGGCAAATGGTACAGAAGGAGTCAGATAGGCAAATGTAATGCTGGGTTTACACGGAACGATAATTCGCCCAATCGAACGATTAACGATTCTGAAGCAACAATTTGGTTTTTATAACGATCAGCGCTTAGACAGAGAAAAATCGTTAGAAGATTCGTAAGAAAAATCGTTATTGAGATCGTTTTTAAGATCGTTTAAGCCCATCTTTCAAGATAGGGTGAATCTTTGTAAGACTGTTTACACAAAGCGATCTGCGAATCTTTAGCTAACGATGAACGGCGATTTGAGAACATGTTCAAACATCAAAATGAACGATTTTTCGCTCATCGCTTGATTGTTTGCTGTGTTTACACAGAACGATTATCGCTCAAATGCGTTCGTTATAGTGAAAATTCGAACGATAATCGTTTTGTGTAAACCCAGCATTACCTAAGGGCAGTGTGCTGGAGAAGCAGGCCACAGGTGGTGAGTATATGAACAGCGGATGTAATAATTTCTGACCCTTCTTATTAGTTGTCAGGACATTACATTGTCACAGTTGCATCACTAGTATTAACATTTTCCATATAAGACTGTTTGTATTGTGGGAAAAATCATATATTAACGTTGTCTCACAATTTAGGTATTTACCACTAAGGAATGAGGACAATTGTAAGCAATGGTGAGGGAGCAGATTTCCACTTTAAGGCTGGGTTCACACACAGTATATTTCAGGCTGTATTTGGTCCTCAAGTCAGGTCCTCATAGCAACCAAAACCAGGAGTGGATTGAAAACACAGAAAGGCTCTGTTCACACAATGTTGAAATTGAGTGGATGGCCGTCATATAACGGTAAATAACTGCCATTATTTCAATATAACAGCCGTTGTTTTAAAATAACAGCAAAAATTTGCCATTAAATGGCGGCCATCCACTCAATTACAACATTATGTGAACAGATCCTTTCTGTGTTTTCAATCCACTCCTGGTTTTGGTTGCTATACAGCCTCACAAATACAGCCTCAAATATACTGTGTGTGAACCCAACCTAAGGCTGGGTTCACACTATGTATATTTGAGGCTGTATTTGTGAGGCTGTATAGCAACCAAAACCAGGAGTGGATTGAAAACACAGAAAGGCTCTGTTCACATAATGTTGTAATTGAGTGGATGGCCATCATTTAATGGCAAATATTTGCTGTTATTTTAAAACAACGGCTGTTATATTGAAATAATGGCAGTTATTTACCGTTATATGACGGCCATCCACTCAATTTCAACATTGTGTGAACAGAGCCTTTCTGTGTTTTCAATCCACTCCTGGTTTTGGTTGCTATGAGGACCTGACTTGAGGACCAAATACTGCCTGAAGTATACAGTGTGTGAACCCAGCCTTAGAATTGTATTTGCGCTATGACTAGCTTTGGTCTCATGGACCTGTCACAAACATTTACCTCAGGTTTGTGGCATCTATCACTTACCACCAATACTCCTTCCTATCTCTAACAATCTCACATCATTTTATTCCTCGTTTGGAATGAGTTTTTGGAGCCAGATTTCTCTCTCAAAACTCTGGCATGATGACTGAGCACATTTTTCCATTTGGCATCAGTGTGAAGTCTTATGATGCATTTACACAGAGATTTATCTGACAGATTTTGGAAGCCAAAGCCAGGAATGGATTTGAAAAGAGGATAAATCTCAGTCTTTCCTTTATGACCTGGTCCCTGTTTATAGTCTGTTCCTGAATGCCTGCTGGGAGGTGTTTTATTGCAGTTTTCTATGACAGTTGGGGACAAGACTCTAACATCATTTAGGTCTATGACACAGTAAGTTGTTAAAGGGGTAATCCCAGCTCAACTAACATAGTTAAAAGGGAATCTGTCAGTTGCAATTCATGTTCCAAACTGCTGACATTGTTAAATAGATGTTATTTCCAGGAGACGCTTTAGGCTGGGTGCACACTACATTTTTGAGTAGCCCACATTTTTGTGTACGTTAAAAAAACGAAAGCATTTTAAGTCCTTTTTTAAATAATGGAATGCAATGGGGAAAAGGATCAAAACAAATAAACACAAATGCATCCCTTTTGCAAACACAGATGAAAAAAATGTAGTGTGAACCCAGCCTTATCTGTTTGTGCTCCAAAAACATAGAAAAAGTTTTAGGCTGCCGTTACGCAAGGCAGTTTTTTTTTTAAACTACCACTGAAGTTTTTGAGCCAGAAATGGATCTAACAGAAAGCAGAAGTCCATCTTTTATAGTTCCTGTGCCTTTTAAATCCAGTCTTCATTTTGGCTGCAGTATGGCCACTTTCTGGTATTAGGACAGGATATCACAGGTCCGCTCAGCCATTCAGAGGCTGTAGCAGTGTCCCATCTCTGCTACTACCACTGAATGGCTGAGCCGACCTGCCAATTCACTTCTTAAGTCTCGTCTCCAGGGGACCAGAGCGGTGAAATGCAGGAGGCAGCAGGGGAGGTAAATGGATGTTATTTTTTTTCACCCAACTCATCCCTGAGCATTCTGAAAAAAGGGGTCCTTACACACTTCCTCTTTAAATCTATAGTACAAATAGTCAAAAAATCTTTTCTGAGCTCAGCAAGTTATAACACCTTCTCACTTCCCCTCCCAAACCTGAGACTGCTTAGAACTTAGCTTCCAGGTGTCAATCAAGCAGTAAGGGAGGAGAGAGGAGGCATTCCATCATCTGGCTTTTCAGAGGCTTGGAAAAGCCTCCCTTTGTACAAGAGAGTAAAAAGCATTTTTCTATCTTATGGAAGCACAGCTGGATATTTGAACGGTACATGTCTCCTTGACCTAACAGCTATCTAACAGTGTCAGCAGTTTGGAACATGAATCACAGCTGTCAGATTCCCTTTAAACTTGTCCAGGTAGGTATTTTTTCACAAGCTTGCCTTCTCCTGATATGCTAGCTCCTTACCATGTATTGTTGACAGTTCGTTATCTAGGTTACCAACCATCCCTGTGCTAAAAGAAGGTCGGTAAAAACTGTCCATAGAAACCAATCACAGCTCAGCTTTCAGTTCTGGCAAAATGACAGCTTAGCCGAGATTGGTTGCTGTGGGCCGTTTACATCAGTTTCTATTTTATACAGTTTGATAAATCTGGGCCATAGTGTGTGTATATATACTGTATATTAGCAATGTAGAACTTTAAAGCACTTGCAATCAATATGGAAAAAAGTGGTGTTCTTTATGGCTTGAGAAAAGATTCAAAAGGAAGTTGAAACATTACATTACAAAATGAATGTATTTGCACAAAAAATTAATATAAGCGCTACAAGTATAACTATATAAGTTAAGATAGGAATACCCCTTTAGTAAAGATTTGCTTTGAATCTGCAACTTTAAATCTGCTGCAGATCCTGTACGTGTGAACGCACCCTAACAAAACAAAAAAAAAAACATACTCATCTTATCGGGTTGTGTAGGAGGCACAACACCCACAGAAGGTACTAGGAAGAGACCTTGGTGGGTATAAAAGTCACAACATGAAATGCAGCTATGGTTGGGTCCTGTTGTGGAAAAAATGCTCCGATAAAAATTAAAAAAAAAAATTAACAGAAAATAAGATTCACTGGGCCCTGCATTCAGGAAGGTACATAATAAAAACATAGATTTATTAAAAGCACAATACAACAATTAGTTTCAAAGTAGGAACAACAACTTCTTCAGGTAGATGCTCCTTCAGGTAGATGTTCTGGGCACCTACCTGGTGAAGAAGTTCACAGCTTTGGAACTAATTGCTGCATTGTGCTTTTAATAAATATATATACGTTTTTAATATATACCTTCCTTAGTGCTAAGCCCAGTGGATCATTTTCTTTCTCTGAATCTTTATTCTAAGGGAATTTATGAAATTCTCATGTAAATTTGTATGGAGGGGAGGAATCCTTAGCCATCACATTTACTGAACAAACTTTGTGTGTGTGTGTATATATTACAGTATACATACACTATGGGGGACATTTACTATTGTTGCGCCCCTGGCGTACGCAAGGGAGGAGGCACAAATTTAACTATGCTAGCTGAGATGGGAATACCCCTTTTCAGCAAGTAGAGAAGTTAGTGTAGACTTATCACATGAATGACCCACCCTCATCTTTGAAGTTTAGGTACGATCTAGCTGCCCAAAAGTTCTTCCTGCTATTAGACATCCAACCATTTTTCATCATAAAAAGGTGAGGGACAGAGTAAATAAATTAAGATGTCTGAGAACACAAAACGATGCATATTACTTCTTTGGAATTACCCACTGAGCCAAATACCAGATGTAATTGAATTTTGCTAAATACACATATTAGTGATATCTGCTGTAATTGAGTTAGAATTTTCCAGGCTTTCACTCTATGTCCAGCTTTATTTTCCTGCAGCAATTATATATATATTTATAGATGAATTCAATTATTCCAGTGTGGAGTATACAGGCAGTTATAGTCGGCCATTAGTGGATGGGGTCTGGAATGTGACTCAACACTCAACATGGGGTCTGCAACATGACTCAATACTAGGAACTAGGCAAGAACAACATGGCCACTTAGGCTGCAACACACGTTGTAAGGCCAAACAACTCAATATCGGGTGCCTGCACCACTGCTAATAAAAGTGAATGCGCTTTCATTGTAATATGCAAGCTACTGTGACTGCATTTCTGGAAATTGTTGGGTTTTAGGAACTTGTGTCGCAACACAATCACATTAACATATACCTATCATTTCAGGCTGGCGGCAGGATGCGCTATAAATAACCTGCCAGATTCTGTCTGTTCAGGTGCAAGTCAGAGATGGAATTTTTCGGAAGCACTGTAGACTGCATCATCAGTGTATACAATGCAGTCAATGAATGGTGATTCCGGAAGATTTCTGTCCCCAACTTATGCCTGAATAGATAGCATACTGGCAGGATTTTTACAGTGTATCCTGCCGCCAGCCTGAAATAATAGGTACACTTAAATATGCTATGCAGGCTGGGAACACTGCAACTTCTGCCTGTGTAATATAGTTTTCAGACAAAATAGTTCTAAAGCTTAAGCTTTGAAGGGAATGTGCCATCAGAAAATCACTATTAAAATATAGTTTTGTTTTTAAGCCTTTTTTTCTTTTCAGAATTTTAATTTGATATATTTCAAAATACTTCTGAAATCTTGCAATTTTCAGTCTGTCTAAAGAGCCTAGTATTTAGCGGACACTTCCTGTTCTGTAAAGAAAACCTGTCAGCAGTCTCCTCTTTATCATTACAGACAGGATTAAAGTGAAAGGTGACCCCATGGCATAGACAGGCCATTTACAATCCTCTCCCCTTCCCTCCCTGGACCTTCATTGCTATTAAACAGTATATATACACAATGGTCTAGATCAAACTGTATAAAAAAGAAACTATTGTAAACTGCTCACAGCAACCAATTACAGATCAGCTTTTATTTTGCCACAAGTTGCCAAAACCCAACAATTTCCAGAAATGCAGTCACAGCAGCTTGCATGCTTACAATGAAAGCACATTCACTTTTATTAGCAGTGATGCAGGCACCCAATACTGAGTTCACTATGTGCAGGAGAGCAAGAGCAGATTTGATGGTGCAGATTTGAAGGCCCAGATTTGATTTGCTTTGAATCTGCAACTTTAAATCTGCTGCAGATCCTGTACGTGTGAACGCACCCTAACAAAACAAAAAAAAACAAAACATGGAGGCAGGAGGCACAACACCCACAGAAGGTACTAGGAAGAGACCTTGGTGGGTATAAAAGTCACGACATGAAATGCAGCTATAGTCGGATCCTGTAGTAGAAAAAATGCTCCGGTAAAAATTGAAAAAAAAATTAATAGAAAATAAGATTCACTGGGCCCTGCATTCAGGAAGGTATATAATAAAAACATAGATTTATTAAAAGCACAATGCAACAATTAGTTTCAAAGTAGGAACAACAACTTCTTCAGGTAGATGCTCCTTCAGGTAGATGTTCTGGGCACCTACCTGGTGAAAAAGTTCACAACTTTGGAACTTATTGTTGCATTGTGCTTTTAATAAATATACGTTTTTAATATATACCTTCCTTAGTGCTAAGCCCAGTGGATCATTTTCTTTCTCTAAATCTTTATTCAAACTGCTAACACTGGAAGGAGGCACATGGTACCTTTCATATATCGCTCTGTGGTTTCATGGCACAGGAAAATGCTTTTATTCTCCTGTGCAAAATGTCTTTCCCAAGCCTCTGAACCGTTGCACACTGAAATGCCTCCTCACTCCCCTCCTATCCCTATTGGATGGGAGCTGGAAGCGGAGCTCAAACAGGCATACAGATGGGAGAGGCATCCCAGCTTACTGCAATTGGGGGCTTGGGAACGCCTCTTTGACACTTTGCACAAAAGAACAAACACATATACCTACCTTACGGAAACACAGACAGACAAAAAGTACCAAGCCTCACCTAACTCTAAGGGTATGTTCACACTGAGTAAAATCAGTGAAATTGCAGCTGACAGATTTATGTTAAAGTGTGACTGTACCATCAGGCCCGGGCTGAAGCACTAGAGGCGGGCTGACCCACCCCCAGTGGGAGGAAACCCCTGCCCCTCTATGACACGGCTCCATTGATTTTAATGGAGTAGTGTCATAGAGGGGTAGGGGTTTGCTCCCACTGTGGGTGGGTTGGCCCACCTCTAGTGCTTCATCCCGGGCCTGATGGTACAGTCACTTTAAATTTTAAAGCAACTCCAGCCATAAATTTTATTTATTTTGGATTTTATCAGGGAGGGGCTAAACAGCGATCCTGCTCCCCTCTTACTGCATATCTCTGTTCTCGTAATAATCCTCTGGTTCTGGTCCTAGCATGCTGAGGTGTAGGTGAGGAGTCTCATGGAGTTTTATAGAGAAACTCAGAGTTTCTTTCAAATCTCAGAGTAAGTTACATAACATTTTGGCTTTTTGTTGGAGGTATACATAAGGAGAATCCCTGATATATACCTTTAATAGAATGCAGCAATGCATCTGCTTTAAGTGCATACATTGAGATGCATTGTGCACTCCCAGAGAGGAGCCCCATGGAAGCTCTGATGATGTAGATATCTATACATGCATCATTTATATATGCTCACAGTCTATATATGGGACTGGAGCGTCCTGAAAAAGTCAGCTAGTCTTCCACTCAACACTGAAAATGTATAATGCAATATGTGTGTTGGGTGGCTGTATGCCTTCCTTCCAGAGGTATCTGCTAAATTTAAGAGGTCCAGAGGTATGAAATACTGTAGTTTACTACACTACTAGGGATGGTCCGAACCGAGTTCGGTTTGGGTTCGTAAGAACCCGAACCCTCGGCAATGATTCCCCCTGTCTGCCCGCTCTGTGGAGCGGGCGGATCCAGTGGGAGGACCGCCTGGAAAACGGGGATACAGCCATAGCCATAGGACAGCGGGAATCTGCTGCTGAGCGTTCGGGTTCATACAAACCCGAACCTCTGTAGGTTCGGACCATCCCTATACACTACTCTTAACCTTCTTGTGGTGTACTGATTTAAAGTTTATTGGAATTAGTGTATTTTGTGGTGGCTATATTTTTGTTAAGTGATGAAAGGATCTTCTGCCATATTGGTTGTCACTGACAGTGTTCAGAGATGATATTAAAGTACATTTTGAATGTTTATATAACTGTGTGGTCTGCAGCTCTTGCAGTTTTTCATGCTGTACTTTGTTCATTGTTATTGTAGCCTGATATGAGTTAGTTGGACACTTGTGAGATCACTTGTGTAATGTAAAAGAAGCTGCTGGGCCCAGTTAAAGAGGAAATGACAGAATAAGAAATCTGTCAAAATTAGTCATGTCCCTCCCAAGCAGATCCAGCCAAACATAATATAATGCATCCCAGCATGTCCCACTGCTTCCTGGATTTAGTATAGCCCACCTTGTTCAAAATCTTATTGCCTAGTTTCCACTATTAACCCATTCACAAGCATTATTAGCCTTGCGGTCGCTATAAGGAACTTTGTCAGTGCTGTAAGTGTGGGGAATGGCTTCCTGTAATGGACTCCTCCCTAGGCTTTCCATCATACAACACATTTTTGATCTTGGAACATTCAGAAGGAACATTTTGCCTAGAACAGTTTTATAGGAAGAGAACTGACTGCATATTTTGGTCTGGAAAACTTAATGTCTCATTCAAGGTTATGAGGCAGCAATTTGACAGTTGTTACCTAGAAGGAGGTAATGAAAGTGTAAGAGTTTGCAGTGCAGATGGTTATATTATGGAAGTGTGGGACTTGTCTGGTATTCTTCTTTACTGCTACTAAGCTCTGCAAACTAACTAAAAAATTTAGGAGATACAATAAGTGAGTCATATAAGAGACATTTTGACAGGCAATATATACCTTAACCCTTTAAAGACAGAGGCAATTTTCATTTTTGCACTTTTGTTTTTTCCTCCTTGTGCTTAAAATTTTTCTGGATTTGATGCAACAAAAAATTAGCAATTTTACACTTTGGAATTTTTTTGTGCTTACGCCGTTTACAGTGGGAGATCACGAATGTGATAATTTAATAGATTGGGCGATTACGCACACGGCGATACCATACCAAATATGTTAATTTATTTTTATTTATAAATGGGAAAAGGAAGGTGATTCAGACTTTTATTAGGGTAGGGGATTTTTTTTATTAATAAAAAATTTTAAATTTTTTTTTTACACAGTAAGGCTATGTTCACACTACGTAAAACTACTGCCGTAGTTCTCGCCGCAGAACTACGGCAGTAGTTTTGAGGGGTGGAACATGTCAGTTTTCTGTGGCCGGAATTCAGTGAATTCCGGCCACAGAAAGACCTGTCAGTATACACAGTGAAGCAAGCGCCTCCAGCCGCTTGCTTCACTGTGGGCTATGGGAAGCTCTGATGCGGACACGCACTGTTGCGCCCGCATTAGAGCTCTGCGGCTGGAAAGATCACCCGGCCGGTACTTAAGTACCGGCCGGGATGATCCAGGCTGAGACCGGCCGTTCCGTGACCCGGCTGGGGTCACGGAACGGCTGGGTGTTCACGTTGTGTGAACATAGCCTAACCCAGGAGGACTTCTAGTATAAATACATTGATCTCTCACTGAGATCTATGCAGTACATTTACACTGCATAGATCAATGAGACTAGCAATCTTATCCTCTGGCCTGTTGCAGCCAGGAACAATAGATTGCCGAGTCAGGATCAGCGCCAGTCAGGATTACGGCGCAGACCCCCGGCCGGACAACATGGAGGGACTGTTTCCCCTGGTGGTCTACAAGGGGAAAAAAGCCATTTAAATGCAGCTGTCAGCTTTGTTTAGTAGGCACGGCAATCGGACCATGCCCGCTAATTGCCGAGGTTCCGGGCTGCAGATAGCAGCTGGGATCGCAGCGGTTCAAAGTGGGGTCGCCGCGCGACCCTCCTTTGAACCCCCCTAGCAACGCCAGGGCGTACATGTACACCCTGTGTTGTTAAGCAGTTAAAGGGGTATTCCACTCAAACATAACAGTTGATATGTTGCAGCCTATGGTGAGACTAAGAATTCATTCCATAATTATCAACTTTTTGTCTCCTTCCCCCAGTTCTGAGCTGCTGCTTTATGCTGAAAACACAAAATTCTGTGTGAGCTTTTCTCGCTGTATCCCCTGTAAATCTGTGTGTAAACCTCTCTCTCTTTCTCCCTCTCTTCCCCCCTTCCTTCTGAGACATCTGATGTAAACTAGTCCTTGGTTGGCTTTATCTGTAACTTTGTAGCTTCTTTGCAATACTGGAAGGGATGATCACAGTGAATTCATAAGCAACTTGACCTTAGAATAAATCTCCCAGCATTACAAAGAGGCTAGAAAGTTGCAAATAAAGTTAGTCAGGGACTTTTAAATCAGCTGTGTCAGAAGGGAGGGAAATGAGGGGGATACAGCGAGAAAAGCTCACACAGAATTTTGTGTTTTCAGCAGAAAGCAGCAGCTGAGAACTGGGGGAAGGAGACAAAATAGATAATAACAAGTATGGAAGGAATTTTTAGTCTCACCATGGGCAGCAACGTATCAAAAGTTATGTTTCAGTCGAATACCCCTGACATATCATCTACGCTGCGAACTGAGAAGTGAAATGTTCTATTTCTCCCAGCGTACTCTCCAGATCATTAGGGTCTCAGCAGACTGATGACATGTCATTGTGACATATCGGAAGTATTTTCTTTTTTTATTATATATTCTCTTTATTAATTTTTCCCATAAAAAGCATTTTAACATCTTAACAACATTTTTCATAAATACATACATATTACTGTACAATATACCCCCCAAAAAAACAAAAAACCCTTTTCCCGAATTCCCGTATTTTCTTAATGACAATGGCCACTTAAACAATCATCTAGTGAACGATCAGGACTATACACCACCCGTGCCAGATCTACTAGATTGTGTAAAAAGTTTCACTGTAAAAGGAAGGAAACAATCAACAAAATGCTTGATAACAGAAGGCCGAATTGTTATCGGATAATATATATTAAAAAGTTTCTTATATTTGCTTGTACTTGATCTAAGTAAAGTTTGCTGAAACAACAGCACCTCTTTAGCTGGATAAGTTCCTCCAAATGTATAGACTGCCAGAAAATTAAGTACAATAATGTTACCCTGATACATTGTTTCCCAAGAGCAAAGGGTTACAGAGCTGACCTAAAAAGCTGTTTTCACTAACATAAATCATTATTATGCTGCAATTTGCTTGAAATCATAAGCTTCTCATTATTAGCAGAACCTGTAGTTGTATAAAGCAACAGTACTGTATGTGACTGAGGGTCCCAGGCCCCAATACATCAAGAGTCTGGTAATTACAGGGTGGGGATGTATATCCTGCCCTACCCTGTCCACTCTCCTCCACAAAGTGTAACATTTATATTTTAGGTCACTTTCACACGCCACTATTTCAGTCAGTATTTTGCATCAGTATCTATAAGACAAAAAAACAGGAGATGGTCCTGTTTTTTTTAATATATATTTTCTTTGTTTACATTCTGCTCCTAGTTTTGGCTTCCAAATACTGCTAGAAAACACTGCTATACTACTAGGTGAAAATGGTTTTACTAGGGTTGGAAGCTAAGCAATAATATTATTATTAATAATTATTATTATAATATTTCATTGACAGCTGTCAGTTCAATGTGGTCGAGCTGTGACTTGTCTCCATAGTATGCATGGTAGTAAAGTCAGACTACAGCTAAGGCTTGGTTCACACTGCGTCTTCAGCATCCGTTTAACAGATCCTTTTTTTTAACAGTCAAAAAAGTAGTGTCAACAGTACTTTATTGTGCGTCAAAAAAAACGCATTCGTTTGGATCCGTTTTTTTTTTTTTTTTTTTTATAATGGAAGTCAATGGAAAAACGGATCAAAAACGGATGCACACAAATGCATCGGTTTTTTGCAATCTGTTTTTTGCAAAAAACGGATCCGTTAAACAGATGCTGAAAACGCAGTGTGAACCTAGCCTTAGCTAGAATGAAACAAATGTTATTGCATGAATACTAGTTGTGAGTCAATACCATATGGGGAAAAAAACTGAACTTTTCTTTTTAATAATTGTGCCGCTGAATAACTTAACTAAAATCCATACTTACCTATGACAACTTCATTTTGGTTCTTTGCTCCAGTGGCTTTGTATCGCTCTACCCCAAATATCTTTTTGAGGGTCTCATGTGCACAATGCTTTCTGTGGTAGGGTTCAGGTTTCTGCAGATATATAGTGAAACCTCCACAAGAAGACTACCTCCTTATCCAGGCCAATCTTCATGTGAAATTCCACGTGACTCGCAAAGATCTCCTTTATAGAAATTCACTTTTAATGCAATTCTGGCAAGGTTTCCTTATGAGTGTCATACCAAATATTTTGTACGTACAGCATCAAAATAATAATCTTCAGGTTTTACATGAAGGAGTTGTCCCAAAATTAAAAGTTATCCCCTACCCAAAGGATTGGAAATAAGTTATATATTGGTGGAAATCCAATCACTGGGTCCTCCATCAACCATACTAGCCAGAGCATGCGTTCTAGAACATGCTAGGCCAACGCCCTATTACTTGTCTATAGAGCTTTTGAACATTTCTAAGCATTGGGGGCTACTGATCATGTGGGCACACACTGTATCATAAACTTTTCTCTAAACCATGCAGTTTTTTTCTTACAATAAAAAGTCAAGAAACACCCAGCTTCTGCACTGTGAGACCCTACCCTTATTGTCATTTAAATAGTCAATCTTTTATCAAAGCAGGAAAAAGAAAAATGAAACCCATTAAAGGCCAGACGGAGAAGCCTGTGAATAACAGCAGCCATGGGATCCAGCTGGCTTCATAGAACTGTGTCTATAGAGGAGGTCAGAAGACTATTCCCAACCAGCTCATTATTAGGAAACTCAGGAATGACCATTTTTCACAGCTTCAACTAAGCTCAAATCCCCACAATAGTAGGCAAAAAGAAAGACTTTCATGTTTTAACTAAGTAAATTACTCCAAGCAAAGATCCCATGTGAAATTAAAGCAGGTCAGGACACAGAGCGCCTATAGACCCCAAATATCAGACATAGTTATAGTCTGCCAGATCCTAGCAAAAACAATAAACGCTTTCTGTATTAGCCGGGAAACTGAAGTTAGTGTAATAAACTATGCAGTTGTCTGCTGTATCAGTAGTCCACTAAGGATTTTGTCACATCACTGGTGATTCCCTTCAACTGACACTGGTAATTATTTTGTAAAGTGTTAACTATATGAACTGACTTGAGGGAGGTATCACATGCAGTGTGCATTTGAAAAGAGCATGTGGTTTCTGTTTTTTTTTATTAATTATTCTGGCCATTTAGGAGCTCACTGAATCATAAAGTAATATGGTGTTGCAAGTCCCACTGGCAGGGACATGTTCAATCCATGCTATGTGGTCATATTAGACATTATGTATCATGGACTGAACATGGCAGTATGCAGGGGGGCCTACAATGTCCATTTTTTTTTTTTTTTTTTAACAATTGTAATTTTTATTAGTTTTCAAAAAAGAAAGACATAGAATTGTACAACCTGGGTGGAGCACATGTAGAGGCAGCAGAACATTGTTAAAATGTATAACATAAATGTCAAGGAGGTAACTTAACCCTTAGGCAGGAGCAGGTAGGAAGTCCAGAATAATAAACCGTAATAAAACAACAGTTACCAGGTCCCGAACAGGGTTTGGAAAAAACAATGTCCGTTTGGGTAAGGTCCATAGACCATACTAAGCCAGTAACGAAACAACACAGAACAAGACACAGACGTAGGACGAGAAGGGAGCAGGGAATGATGAGGGGGGGGAGGGGGAGGGGGGAAGACAAGGACAGGGGAAGACAAAGACGGGAACAGACGGACAAGGACGGGAATCTAGGATGAACCAGAGGCAGGAGCCGCCGGGGAGGAATACAAGTCCCAAGGAGCCCAGATAGAGTCAAAGGCCTCCAACCGGTTATTCAGGGATGCCGTAAGGCGCTCAAGAGAGCGTAACTCCCTGACTCTAGCCTTAAAATGTGGAATGGAAGGTGAAGTCGATTGCTTCCAGCATTTGGCAATTAGGGACTTGGCTGCAGTCAGAAGGACCAATAGCAATTTAGCTTGTTTCTTCCTGATAGTTTTGGGGAAAAGGTTGAGGAGGCAGAGGCCTGGGTCCCTATGGATTTTAACACCGAGGACAGCTGATGATATCTCGCACACCTCCCGCCAGAAGGGTCGGATAAGTCCACATTCCCAGAAGATATGGAACTGGGAGCCTAATACTCTAGCACATCTCCAACATAATGGGGATATTGAGGCATTGAACTTATGAAGTACCTCCGGCGTGCGGTACCAGAACATCAGGACTTTATAATGGGATTCCTTGTAGGTAGTGCATATGGAGGAGGTGGCAGCCCTGTCCCATATAGCGGCCCAGCACTCTGGAGGCAAAGTCCTCCCTAAAAGCATTTCCCACTTAGTCATATAGGCGTGCTGTACCTGGGTATCCGCAACTGGGGAGCCCAGGATGCGATAGATGTCAGAGATAAGGCCCGAGGTTGAAGTCCCCATTCTGACTAGTTGCTCAAAAGCCGAAGGCTTAGAAACTGTGAGGGCTCCCAGACGCGACATCATAAAATGTCGGAGCTGGAGGTACATAAAGTGCGCTAAGGAAGGGAGAGCATATTTGTCGGCCAATTTATCATAAGGAAGGAGTGTACGAGATATGGGATCAACTATGTCGGCAAACTGAAAGAGTGTCTTCGATCCCCAGAGTTTGACAGTATGGGACTGAAGACCAGGAGGGAAATTTGGAAAGAGCAAGAAAGAGTTCAGGGGGGAAGCAGAGGAGGTGAGCCCAAACCTGGCAGAACATGAGGACCATATATGGAGGGTAAAACGGATAGGTCCCAAGAGCGAGAGATGTGAGAAGCTAGGCGGTGAAGAGTGCCACAAGAAAGAGTTAGGATGGAAGGGAGCTAGCCATATTTTTTCAATTTCCGCCCATTTCTTGTACGCCAGATATTTGGACCATGCCGTGATTTGGCGTAGGTGTGCCGCCCAATAATAGTGGAGAAAGTAAGGGACCCCCAGCCCTCCTCGAGATCTGCTACTCATCATAACCGAATTGGGGATGCGGTGCCCCTTGGACGCCCAGATAAACTTGAATACTGCTCTTTGGACAGAACGCAGCTCTGAGAGGGGGATACGGACCGAGAGCGTCTCAAAGTAGTATAGAAGTTTAGGTAAGATGGTCATTTTTACTGCCGCCACACGGCCTAGGAGCGAAATATAGTGGGGGGACCATTAAGTCAGGAGGTTCCGTATATCTCGGAAGAGGGCTGGGTAGTTAGCTGAGTATAGGGACGGGTAGGAGGGAGTAAGGCGGATACCTAAATATTTAATGGAGGTAGAGGTCCATTTAAATTTGAAATTTGAGCTGAGCTGGGCAATCAAGGGGTCCGGCAGATTTAGGGGCATAGCTTCAGATTTAGAGGTATTGACTTTGTATCCCGATAGGCGACCATACGTACCCAAGAGGGAATGTAGGTTCGGGAGGGAAATGAGCGGGTCTGACAGGGTGAGGAGGACATCATCTGCGAATAACATGATTTTAAACTCCTTGCCTCTGACCGACACACCTCTGATGTCCGGGCAGTTTCGAATCGCCGCCGCCAGGGGCTCGATGCAAAGAACAAAAAGCAGGGGTGACAGAGGGCAACCCTGGCGGGTGCCATTCGAAAGGGAAAAGGTCTCAGACAACATATGAGGAAATTTAAGTGCCGCTGTGGGATTGGAGTACAAGGCCCTGACCGCCGTTAGGAAAGGCCCAGAGAAGCCATAGCATTGCAATGCCTCAAACATAAAAGGCCACCCAAGACGGTCAAAGGCCTTTTCAGCATCCAAGCTCAACACAAGGGCACTCTCTTCTTGTTGATTAACAACATCAATGAGGTCGATAGCCCTCCTCGTGTTGTCCCCACCCTGTCTCCCCGGCACAAACCCCACCTGGTCTGCATTAACTAGGGAAGGGAGCCAATACCCCAATCGAGTAGCCAGCAATTTAGTGAATATTTTAAAGTCTGAGTTTAGGAGTGCAATCGGCCGGTAATTGGAGCAATCCAGGGGGTCCTTGCCAGGTTTGGGGATAAGAGTGATGAAAGAGTGAGACATGGAAGTAGGGATAGGAGATCCCTGGAGAAAGGAGTTATAGAGAGAAAGCAGTTTAGGGGACAGTTCAGAAGAAAAAGTTTTGTAGTAGAGGTAGGAGAAGCCATCCGGCCCAGGCGCCCGCCCCGATGGAAGGGCCTTAAGGACCTCTGCAAGTTCCTCCACGGTGATCGGCGCGTTCAATTCCTCGAGCGCACTAGCGGTCAGGGAAGGCAGATTGCACTCGCTAAGGAAATCAGAAAGGCATCGGGAACGGGCTTCCAGGTCCGATGGTAAGGTTGAGGGGAGGGAGTAAAGTTTAGAATAGAATTGGTGGAAAATAGAGGAGATGTCTTTAGGGTGATAGTGTAGGGTCCCCGTTGTATCCCTGAGAGCCTGCGGCGACTGTGCGGCAGCCCGGTCGTTGAGCATCCTCGCCAGGAGAGTATGAGCCTTATTGCCCTTTTCATAGAAGCGCTGCTTAGAGTAGAGGAGAAGCTTCTCCACCTTTTGCAGCGAAAGGTCTTTGAGTTTTTCACGAGTCGCCACAAGTCTCCGCAGGACACCCAGGGAGGGACGGTGGGCCAGACGCTGTTCCAGGGAAGCTATGGCAGATTTAGCATTCTGAATGGCTATCATGGAATCTTTTTTCTGGCGGGATCCTATTGCTATGCAATGACCCCGGACAACTGCTTTGTGGGCCTCCCATAGAACCCCTTCAGAGGCAACAGACCCCTCGTTTTCCGAGAAGTAATTAGAGATACCAGTCTTGATAGAGTCTCTGGTAATCTGATTTTTTAAAAGGGTATCATTCATACGCCAATGACAGTGTCGCGTAGGGGAGAGAATGGCCTTGAAGTGTACTATCACGGGGCCATGATCAGACCAGGAAATGGGGTCAATGGTCGCACTCTGGAGCAATCGAACAGTAGGAATGTTGCCAAAGAGGTAGTCAATGCGAGAGTGGAGTTTGTGGGGATGGGAGAAGAAAGTATACCCCCGCTCCGTAGGGTGATCGAGCCGCCAAAGGTCATAAAGCTTATGAGCACGTATGAGCTTGCGGAATTCTGCTGACAGTTTAGCCTGTTCCGTAGGGGTAGGCCGGCCGTCTACTGAGTGCCTATCCATTATCTCAGAGAACGGCAAATTGAAATCCCCTCCAAGGATCCGTGGAGCCGGAGGGTATTTCGCCAATCGATTGAGAACCCTACGGAGGAAGGGTATCTGGGAGCGGTTAGGGGCATAAACGTTGCAGAAAATAAATTGGCGGCCTTGTAGGGTGCCGTCCACAATAACATATCTTCCCCCTGGGTCAGAATATGAGGAGGAAATCTGTATGGGGCACCTGTGAGAAAATAGGATAGCTACTCCTGCCGTCTTATTGCCTCTAGAGGCCGAAGCAACAGTGGGATAAGAATGACAGGCAAATCTAAAAGATGCCTCCTGATCGAAGTGCGTCTCCTGAAGGAAGGCAACATCCGCGTGCAGGTTGCGAAGTTCCCTCAGGAGAAGGCGTCTTTTGGTGTTAGAATTTAGGCCTTTGACATTAAGAGATATGCACTTAGCCATTAGGAAGGGATAAGAGAACACTAACGATGATGGGGGTACTCACTCTGTCCCAATGAGTGGAAGGGATACAATGTCCATTTTATAACCCCAAAAACTGTGTGAAAACATAGCCTAAACATTGCCTAGAGGTTGTTTCCTGAAAGGCCCACCAGACACCGACTAGCTTGGGTCCCTCATGCTCTGCTCAAGGATTGGTCCCATTAGTACTGGCGGTTGATTTCCACTTAACATGCAAACAAGGGGAATTGTGGGAAAGTGTCTGCACTATTGCATGGCAACAGCAGGGTCACAGTTCAGAGAGGAAACCAGGAAGTAATCAAATGCGCAGATGAGATTTTTTTTTTACAGTGATGTAAACTTCTTTACTAAAAACATTTGTTCTTCTTTACATATAAGTATATGGTACACATCTAATGTATACCTTCTTTGTTTCATGACAACCCCTTTAAGCTTGCAGCTGAAGTCACACTGAAAATACCACTCATTTGCATGTCAGTGCAGTTGATGGCCACACCTGAGCTTACCACTGCTTCCTCCTCCCTCTTCTTCATTAATAATGCTGCCCGACCTCCTGCTCAACAGCAGTCAGTCATTCTCTGCCAATAGAGTACTGATCTGCAATCAGATATAGTTGAATCTTCTAGCCTGTGTTAGAGCTGTGGTCTAAGGGTAAACCACCTGTCTAAAGACCACTAGCAGGTCTTTCTTTGGTTCGAATCCCCTCATGGAAATGCAATATAATTATTTACACACAGAAATAATTGCTGGTGGTCTCTAGACAGGTGATCTACCCCTAGACCACAGCTCTAACACATTTGGCCTCAGAGATTCAACTATATCTGAGTGTTTCTTTCAGATATAAACTGCCTACAGAGGAATGATCTATAATCATAGACACTGACTGACAGCTGGGCGAGCAGGAGGTCGGGCAGGATTGATTATTCATGAAGGGAGGAGGAAGTAAAGGTGCCAGAGTGCAGCACAAACGCTGTGCCACAACTCCTGTTTGACTTTTCATTACAGCAGGAGATGTGAAATTGTGCATAATCCACTCCATTAACAAATTACCAAAAGGCACCATGCTTACTAGGAAACTGCCAACTACAGCACACTGTCAGCACCAGTGGAAGGGCCCAGGTGCTAACAGATTCCCTTTAACTACAGAAGCTATTGTAGCACTCCACAGAAATAAAATGAGTTTTTACAATCTTGTGGGAAATCATTCAGTATTGTTAAAAATAGTCTCAATATGCTGTAGCCCTAGACCGGCTTAGACCGAGTTTTGGTAGTTTATGTCTCATTAGCTGCTTTGACGCAACAAGACAAAGCAGCCTCCTCTCAGAAAACAGTTGTGTGATTTCATAGAGGCCAAAGGTGAGCATGGTTACAAATTCTTACTTAGAAATCTGTTAAGTCCATCTCAACTTTTTCTTTGGCTAAACTGCTCAGCAATGATATATGTAGCAATTTCTGTTAAAATATCTGCCATAGCTCAGAGATTAAATGAAAGGAGAGAATGTGTGAAAGATGATAAAAGTGCATAGCACAAAATATCAACTTTCAAGGATTTACAGCTATTACAGCTGTCAGTTCTTCGATGACCAAGTTTACCAACCCTTCAGGGGAATCTGACACAGGGAATATGCTACCTCAAATGCTGAACAACATCCTAAAATATGCTCTTTGAGACAAGTTAGTAGAGAACCATTGACATTGATATCATGTGAACAGTGGGAGTAAAGTACATGGGGTAAATGCCTAAAGGGGGTGTCTTAGAACTATGGGGTAGATTTTTTAAACTGGTGCAAAGTAGAATTGTCTTATAGGTAGTGAGGTGTAGAAGCCTGCACCGCTCCCGGACTGTGCACTATTATGGATGGAAGCCAAGGACCAGTCCTTAGGACCGAGCTGCAACTGTGAATGAGGCTGCTGAAAGGGGGTGCACACTACAGAGCAAAGAGGTACTGAAGTGGAAAAGGAGAAATATGCAGTCGCACTCACCCTTGGACTTTCAGCTTAGCGGCTTTATTGCAATTCACAGAGCTCGGGGAGGGAGAGGGTTCAGGTGTGTACGCGTCCTGGGACGGCCGTTTCGGGGATACGCCCCCTTTGTCGACCAGGTGATGAACCATTGACATTGATATCATGTGAACAGTGGGAGTAAAGTACATGGGGTAAATGCCTAAAGGGGGTGTCTTAGAACTATGGGGTAGATTTTTTAAACTGGTGCAAAGTAGAATTGTCTTAGTTGCCCCTAACAACCAATCAGATTTCACCTTTCATTTTTCAAAGAATCTGTGAGGAATGAAAAGTGGAATCTGATTGGTTGCTAGGGGCAACTGAGACAATTCTATTTTACACCAGTTTGATAAATCTCCCCCTATGCCTTTAGTGTGGAGCTACATGGCAATGATTGTTCTTGTCTGCGTTCTGGACTGTTCACACATAATTATGGTAAAATTGCACCATTTCACAAAATCAGGGTAAAAACGCCATAGTACCATAGTATGCGCTGTTGTGCAGAAGGGCTGTGGGCAGGAATTCAACGTACCTCTCTATGTGCTGTTATAAAGAAGCCTGAGGGTAAAGAGACGTGAAAAAGTGATGCTGCAGACTAGCTTCAAGGCTGAGAAAGGACTAGCAGGGAAGAAGACAGTGACATCACATACACTGGGCTGGTACATTGACAATGATCATGTCATGGATAGACTGCTCCTAATACAGAGGAGAATCAGAAGACTGCTCAAGACTACTCTGGGTGTCACCAGCACCAAAATGGTAGTGAACTGACCAGTTACCAGGTTTCCATAGGGAGCTTATAGCCAAGAAGAAAGAGTCTGAACACCCTTTAAGTGATTCACGCTGCAGTATTCTAATTTCTACAGTTATGTGTTACCAGACTATAAAAAATAAAAAAAATCACAGAAGCACAGTTTTTAATTTGTCATTTGATTGCTGGAGACTACAATAAATACATCACTAACTCTTATAACAGGCTGGCACTATATAAACAGAAGTTAAAGGGGTTGTCTCACAAAGGAATCCCCTGTCCATATGCCCTAATAAGATATACAGACATCATAGAGAGGGTTTCCTGCTCAACAACCCCTCTAAACCAGCAAGCAGCTCCCATTCTGTAGGCAGCTCCCATTCTCTGGCAGGCTATGCTCCCATTCTGTAGGCAGCTCCCATTCTCTGGCAGGCTATGCTCCCATTCTGTAGGCAGCTCCCATTCTCTGGCAGGCTATGCTCCCATTCTTTAGGCAGCTCCTATTCTCTGGCAGGCTATGCTCCCATTCTGTAGGCAGCTCCCATTCTCTGGCAGGATATGCTCCCATTCTGTAGGCAGCTCCCATTCTCTGGCAGGCTATGCTCCCATTCTTTAGGCAGCTCCTATTCTCTGGCAGGCTATGCTCCCATTCTGTAGGCAGCTCCCATTCTCTGACAGGCTATGCTCCCATTCTTTAGGCAGCTCCCATTCTCTGGCAGGCTATGCTCCCAATCTGTAGGCAGCTCCCATTCTCTGGCAGGCAGGGCCGATTCTGGGGTCTGTGCCGCCTGAGGCAAACCTCAGGCCGCCGCCCCCCCTCACTGGCACTCGAACCACCTCCCCCCGCGTGCGCGGGCCCGCAGCAAGCCCACCACCAACATACACTACCAGCCCCCACCTCCGTGGAACACCCAGGGGCCGCGGCCGCCGGAGCTCTTCAAGGCGAATCTGCCCCTTTAAAAGCAGGGGGCTCCGCTACCACTAGCTGATCTAACCAGTCCACTGAGCTTCCGGGACAGGTCACCTGATGCACGCCGACCCCGTAAGCTCACAGCTCCAGCCCTGCGCGCTGCACCTCTCTATTCTCCTGCTCGGTGGCATACATGTAACAGCTGACCGCACAGGACCGCGGGAGAGGTGCGGCGCGCGGGGCTGGAGCTGTGAGCTTACGGGGCTGGCGTGCATCAGGTGACCTGTCCCGGAAGCTCAGTGGACTGGTTAGATCAGCTAGTGGTAGCGGAGCCCCCTGCTTTTAAAGGGGCAGATCCGCCTTGAAGAGCTCCAGTGGCCACGGACCCTGGGTGTTCCAAGGAGGTGGGGGTGGTAGTGTATGTTCTGGAGGGGCCCGGCAGGCGACCCTACAACTGATAATGTGGGCGGCCCAGCGGGCATTTGCCCGGTCCGCCAGATTATCAGCCGGGCATGCTGCCCCCTGCAGGCCTGCAAAATCTGCCGCCTGAGGCGGAATACTCATTCCGCCTCATGGCAGAAGCGGGCCTGCTGGCAGGCTATGCTCCCAATCAGCTATTTGACAGGGATGCTAGGAATGGAGCCCAGGGCTCATTGCCCAGCCTTTTATGTTATTTTACATTTTAATCCCTGCAGCAGTGACAAAGAGGTTGTGTTACAAAGAAAAGCTAGTCTATACTGATGTATTATGGTAAATTAAATATTTCAAACGTACAAGCATTTTTTAAAATATATCATTTGAAATATATAGAATTACTAATCCCCCATGTGTCTGATTTGTTTGATAACCTTTTGCCCTTGGTTAAG
Organism: Dendropsophus ebraccatus; assembly: GCF_027789765.1. Lineage (NCBI taxonomy): Eukaryota > Metazoa > Chordata > Amphibia > Anura > Hylidae > Dendropsophus > Dendropsophus ebraccatus. The sequence goes on from NC_091457.1 coordinate 94,206,885, forward strand.
GCCCGCAAGGCATCCATAGCATTGGGTCACTTGTGCTCAACTTAATCACAGTCACCTGATCTGTCCCGTTAGTACTAGCACTTGGCTTTCACATCACATGCAAGCCAGGGGGATTGTGGGAAAGTGTTAGCACTGTTGCATGACAACAGCAGGGCCACAGTTTAGAGAGGAAACCAGGGATTGAATAAATCCATGGGGAAGAAGAAAGGTATTGGGATGTAAGTTACTTAATTAAAAATATTTGTTCTCCTATAAATATATGTGGTACAAATCTGATTTTACCTTATCTGCTTCATGACAACACCCCTTTAACCTAGTCCCCACTATTTGCATAATGTTCTCATATTTACCCTTCAGTGACTACAGAGAAATCTCAGGTAGTTTACAGCAAAGATCTGACTCCCTTTTCCTATTCTCTACACCCAGCTCAGGAGCTTCTCCTCTTACTATAGAATAACTCAATTTTTTGAAGCTCTAAAAATATCCCCAGCTTGTGAATCATTGTGGAATGAATGTTGTGGCTGTGCTCAATGTGCTTAGTCAGGAGATTCACAATATTCTTGTAAAGTATGAGCTTCTATTCCGATACTTGAGACAAACAACTAATCGGGAACAACAACAGTGATCTCACCTCAACACAAGCATCTGCCTTACATTAAAAGCTGATCCTTAGTCATAATCCTTTTAGTACCACACATCCATCAGTTCTCAATAGTAGTTAGTCAGATGCCTTTCTTTTTTTGAATACCGAAATCCGAAAGCCTTTTCTTTCCTTAACTTGGGATGGAAAATTACATTCAATGTGCCATTAATCAAAATTAAAGCTATAACACAGAGCTATAAGAGTGTCCAACTATGTAACATTTCAGTCTGGGGTCACCCTTTTATCACTCTGGTGAAGCTGCTAATTGCATGGTTTAAGGAAAAAACCAAAGAGACTTGGACTGAGAAGACACGTACATACCATTATTGTGAATAACTGGAGAGCTATACATAGAACAGACATTATCTGAAGAAATGCAATGATGTCTGCATTCTACAGGGCCTCAGCGATATGGCTGAAACATCAGCTCACTATTGCTGTACTTTTTGTACATCTGATATCTTGCCTCCACTAACTTAGATGAAAACCAACAACCCTAAAATGTGATTAATTGGATAAATTTGTTAAAGAGCAGCTAAGAACATGTGGTGCCAAACTTGCTGCCAAACTGGCTGTGTTTATTTATTATCCACTTAAAAAATCTGAAGGGTTACTTATCGAAATATACATAATCCAATAAGCATTAAACATTAAAATAAAAAAGGAACAATCTGTCATTGGTTCATTATGGGGACACTTTCAGGAAGAGAGAATTGTACATCCTGTGATCTGCTCTGATCACATAACATTTCTACTACCCCAGTTTACTATTCATTCATCTCTTTCACACAGCAGTATTTTGGTCAGTATTTCTAAGCCAAAACCTAAGATAAAGAAAGGAAGAGCATAATGGAAAGAATTGCACCTCATCAGTTCTGGACCAGCTCCTGGTTTGGACTTATAAACACTGATGCAAAATACTGCCATGTGAGAGTGGTTTTACATAGGCGCAAAGGGAGTTGTTACCATTACAAACTGAATGATGATAGAGCAAATTATGAATCTCAACACAACTTAATCAAATTGTAAACTATCTCTATAAGGAAAGCGGAGCGGAGATTTATTTTGGTTGTTCTTTTACCTAATGCCGTGAGAAATAAAGTCCTCTCTGTAGCCATCAGGACAGCAGACTTCAATGGAAGAATGAAAGGGTTATTAACCCCTTGATGCATTGATGTCCAGGTAAATTGAAGCACTGTTCCTCCTTGCCTTCTAAGAGCCATAACGCTTTTCGTTGTTCACCTACAGAGCTGTTTGTTGTCTTTTTCGTTTACACTGTTCACCATGCGAGAACAATATTGTTTTATTTTAATAGATCGGACAATCCTGCATGTTACTATATACAGTGGTACCTTGGTTTAAGAGCGTTTTGGTTTAAGAGCTCACAGTTTTTCAAAATTGTGACTTGGTTTAAGAGCATTGCTTTGGTTTAAGAGCTCCCTGTACTGGGTTGGAGCGCGAGTGGAGGAGGGGCATGGTCTGCATAGCGGGGTCTACAGCTCTGTACTCTGACCCAGGAAGTCTCCCCCACCTTCCAAATCATAGCAGATCCACTTAAGGCTGGGGCTTACATCAGGGGACAGGGCTGTGGAGGTAATCTATTAGTAGTTGTAACCCCTCTCTCCCCGGACAGAGAGTGCTGCATGTATGTGCCCACATCTGCTCTGCTCATTCTTTCATGCTCCCTGCAGTCTCTGTCAGTCCTTGTGTTTCCCATCCTCTCCATTACTGTACAGTACCTTATAATATCACATATTCTGCTGTTTCTGAATGTTTGTTTCATTTGTTTTACATTATTCAGAATAATAAATCATTATTTTTGGGGTGTGGAACCAATTGTCTGCATATCAGTGATTTCTTATGGGAAAATTTGCTTTGGTTTAAGAGTAGATTGGGATTACAAGCACAGTCCGGGAACGAATTATGCTCGTAATCCAAGGCATCACTGTATAATTTTTTTATATATTTTTTTTTGTATAATGGTAATAGAGGCAATACATTTTTTTTTTTTTTTTACACTTTATACATTTTATATTGCATATATAATACCCTTAGGGGACTTATGCATTGCAGCATTTAAGGGATTAATGACAGGCAGCTGCGTGACCGCCTGTCATTACCTCTGGTGCCGGAAACACGGGTGTGTGTGGAACTGCTCACAATGGAGCAGCCCTGCACACATTTAAAGCCCCTTCACTGCAGGAATGTATATATACATTCCTACTGCAGGGGGCATGTGCAGTAGGAACGTATAAATATCGATTGTGGATGTGAAAGGGTTAAAAACAGCTGTGTTCAATGTCAAATGCAAACAAATACTAATACCATACAGGTGATTAATACCTAATACTGTCAGGTATTATTACAACCCTGAGAGTGGCATATGACATGAGTAAAAGACACTGATATGCCCTTTTCCCACTTTTTATAGATCAATATAAGGCTGCATATATTTTTTGGATATATTTTGAGTAGTTCTTTCAGTTGCAAACGGCCCTAAATACTTCCCGAATGTGTACAGCTCATGAGTGAACATAGCCTTGCTTTGCTTTGTAGGCTGGATTCACAGGTCCGTATATCCGGGATTGTTTCCCACCTACCATGAGCCGTGCAGCTAAGTCATTACAGTGCCGCGGAGATTCAAACAGTTTCCCCGATGCCGGCAAAAGGTTCATACATCATGCTGGATGTGGAAACAATCGAGGAGAGCCATTCACCATCCGTAGGTCTGCAAAATATACGGACGTGTGAAATTAGCCTTAGGCCTTGTTCACACATCCCGTAATTTATGGATCCGTATTTCTGTATTCGAGTTAGTGCACATTGATGTCTATTGGGCTATTCACACAATTAGTAGATTACAAGGATGCAAACCAATTCTGAAAAAAAAAGGACATGTCCTAGTGTGGACCCAGATATTTTTTATGGATCCTCACATAGAAATCAATGGGATCCGCTATTTTAACGGATTGTTACCTGTGGCATCTGCATTTCCATAAAAAAATATGGATGACCACAACCAGGGATAAGGAGCTGCAGAAGCACAGGTGCTTGCAAACAGAAAGAGAATTAACTAATTAATTAACAGAACTGTCTCACAGTAAAGCAAGCCAAAAAACGGAAAAGTAAAATGGCTGACAAGCGATTACGTGACTTATTTTAGGGGTAGGGCATGCTGGTGCTATTTTTTTTCTAACCTTCTCAATTTTATTAACTAGTATTGTGCAGTCAGTACAAAAAACGGGTTTACGGAAATACGGATGCAATACAGATGCCCAATCCTAATTTTTGAGGATGTTTTGATCAGTCACCTATTGGGAGGTAATAACTTAAAGGACAACTCCCACGAAAGCTTATTTAACACACATTACAAAGTTATATAACTTTGTAATGTGGTTAAATACCCGGTCTGGCCCCCTTCCCCCACTTTCGGACCCCCGACCCCCCCGCCCGGAAGTTAAAAAATATATACATTACCTATTACGATCGTCACGGTCCTCTTCTCCCAGGCGGCATCTGGTGATAACGACGTCAGAGACGGGGGGCGGTCCGGGTCTTCTTCCTCCTCGGCGTCTTCATAGAGAGTGAATGGGACGGAAAAGGCTGCTGGTGCACATGCGCACCAGAAGCCTTTTCATTGGCTGGAGCGCATCACATGGCTTCCAGCTTGCTCAGCCCTGATTGGCTGAGGTTGCTGGAAGCCATGTGATGCGCTCCAGCCAATGAAAAGGCTGCCGGTGCGCAAGCGCACTGGCAGCCTTTTCCATCCACAGGACCCGGAAGTCAGAGACATCGTTGGACGGCGGACAGAGGTGACGGTGAGGCGGACGGCGGGCGAATGGAGTGGCGATCGTCACCGGAGGGATGGTGAGTATGGTGTCTGTGTGTATGTGTTTTATTTTTTGGGGGGGGTCCCACGGGAGTTGTCCTTTAACAGAGAAATTGGATCTGCCGAGGCAGAAAGTTATCTTCTTTCCCCATAGGGATAAAACGTAACTTTTATTGAGCAACGTAAACTGAAAAAGTAACACGTGCTAGTGTATATACAGTGCTATATTAAAAGATAATCAGTATGGTTGTTGTGGTCCGTGTTGGTATGTGAGCCTGCTATATTCGATAGGCTTGTTACAGTATATCGCTGGGCTGCGATGAGTATACTGTATTTTATTTGTAATAGTATGTGCTATACAACACTTAACAGTTGACTAGTTTCATTTAATATGGGGCAAGCGATTGCCGGCTAATCGCATATGTCTCCGATTCACTTGTTTAATATGAATAAAGAGCTGTTATGACAAGTATGCTCTGCGTGTTACGTGGTTTGAGACTGGTACTGTTAGTGTCACTGCTGCAGTTGTTGATAGGCGGGTGATTTCAACCGCCCTTTATTCTTTCTTTTAGATTTAGAGGTAGTGCTATTCTGTGAACTGTATGGGTTACCGCGTATTTGACAGCGCTGCGGCTTGTCACTTTGAACAGTGCGGTATCTCCCTTACAGTTGTCCGTAGAGGTCCTACTCTTGCGGTCAGCGGGTCTGTGCCTCGCTGCACCTGAGTACGGGTTTGACTACTCTAATCAGCTATGTTCACATATCGCTGTATCTTTCTTTAATATCAGAAGTAGCGCTATTTTACAAGCTATCAGAGTTGACGCGTGTTGACAGCATACGGCTTGTCACTTTTATATGTGCGGCGTATTTCTTGCAGTAAGCAGTGGAGATCCTACTCGTATGGTCAGCGGGCAACGTGCCACGCTGCCCTTGAGTACGGACTTCACTGTCTGCAATGCTCACATATACCTATGTCAGTAATACACTGTACTTTGAACACCGAACTAAATACAACTCATCTGACTATCATTAAAATTCAATGCCTAGAAGGTCCTGACTAGTTTCGCCAGAAATTCTCTGGCTTTCTCAAAGGAGGCACTGGGGGGTGGGGGGGTGGAGCTATGTGCGGCTTTTATGCCATTTGTGATGAGACTTCACCCCCGGTCACTAGTAGGTGGACCTATAATGTTTTAATTTGACAATGAGGCTTGGATGGTAAGTGGTATTATGTTTCTGATTGGGGCTTCTACACTTAACGCTCTTGGTTTGAAACGGGTGCCAAATCTTTGGAACGCCTCCTTGGAGTTTCTGACGTGCACCGAGCTAGTGCGCATGTCAGAGGACTTGGAAAAATTATTGACCGACGCAGCTTGAACTGCGCATGTCGTGGTACTTAGATTTTTTGGAGGGTAGAGCTATTGCGCATGTCTTGATACTTAGAACAATTTGGATTGGTACTTCATTCTGCGCCTGTCACGACACTTGGGTTTGGGCTACGTGTATGTCTCTGGGCTTAGTTGTAAGTGAGTTAGAAATGGAATCTGCGCATGTTCCTGGACTTTGCTGTTGGCACGATCGCACTTGGTGGGGAACCTAAGATTACCCATTCAATGTATGTATTATAATCATTAGATGATACCTATTGTATGCGTTGGTGTAATTATTATCCAATACTATATTTATGATGTCTTATACTGCCCAAGCTTATTATCTGTTGGAGATCCGTGTGATAGTACTATGATTATTGGTAGCTTTACATATTCGACGATCTTGTTGTCTTGCATACATTTGTATGGTTCTTTTATCTTGATGGGTTTGGCTTGATGAGTATCGCTTAGTTGGAAGACGAGCGTTACTTGTTATGTGTAGAAAATTTGTTTTGTCCAACCATTGTGAACTAAAAATAGTACTCTATATCTATGCAACGTAGTGTCTCTATAGGAAAGGGGTGTAAGTAAAGCCTTCGTTTAGGCCGCCTGGAGACAAAGTCTTCAATCTGTGTATCCATTTGGCTTCCTCTTGCAGAAGTTTAAGGTCCAGGTTTCCTCTTCTGGGGCCAAGTTTAACTTGTTGGATTCCCCAGAAAGTTAGAGAATCCCACAATAACCTACAGACGAGGAAAAAACCTTAAAGACCAATTAGTTCATAGTCACTATGAGGAAAAAAGTGCCATACCAACAACATGGTTGAAATCTAACCTAAAAGGATCGTACCCGTGTGGCAGCTGTACATACTGCAAATATATGCCTAAGACCAAAACATTCGTAAATCCAGCAGATAATCACGAATACACCATAAAGGAATTCATCAATTGCCAGACTAAAGGCATTGTGTATGCCGCAAGGTGCCCTTGTGGCCTACTGTATATAGGCAAAACCATCCAGCCTTTCAAAAACAGAATTGGCTCACACCTAAGCAATATTCGGACTAAAACAGAAACGAGCATCGCTCGACATATCAATGCCCAACATGGTGGAAACCCCAAAGGTCTAACTTTCTGGGGAATCCAACAAGTTAAACTTGGCCCCAGAAGAGGAAACCTGGACCTTAAACTTCTGCAAGAGGAAGCCAAATGGATACACAGATTGAAGACTTTGTCTCCAGGTGGCCTAAACGAAGGCTTTACTTACACCCCTTTCCTATAGAGACACTACGTTGCATAGATATATAGTACTATTTTTAGTTCACTATGGGTGGACAAAACAAATTTTCTACACATAACAAGTAACGCTCGTCTTCCAACTAAGCGATACTCATCAAGCCAAACCCATCAAGATAAAAGAACCATACAAATGTATGTAAGACAACAAGATTGTCGAATATGTAAAGCTACCAATAATCATAGTACTATCACACGGATCTCCAACAGATAATAAGCTTGGGCAGTATAAGACATCATAAATCATAAATATAGTATTGGATAATAATTACACCAACGCATACAATAGGTATCATCTAATGATTATAATACATACATTGAATGGGTAATCTTAGGTTCCCCACCAAGTGCGATCTTGCCAACAGCAAAGTCCAGGAACATGCGCAGATCGCATTTCTAACTCACTTACAACTAAGCCCAGAGACATACACGTAGCCCAAACCCAAGTGTCGTGACAGGCGCAGAATGAAGTACCAATCCAAATTGTTCTAAGTATCAAGACATGCGCAATAGCTCTACCCTCCAAAAAATCTAAGTGCCACGACATGCGCAGTTCAAGCTGCATCGGTCAATAATTTTTCCAAGTCCTCTGACATGGGCACTAACTCGGTGCACGTCAGAAACTCCAAGGAGGAGTTCCAAAGGTTTGGCGCCCGTTTCAAACCAAGAGCGTTAAGTGTAGAAGCCCCAATCAGAAACATAATACCACTTACCATCCAAGCCTCATTGTCAATTTAAAACATCATAGGTCCACCTACTAGTGACCGGGGGTGAAGTCTCATCACAAATGGCATAAAAGCCGCACATAGCTCCACCCCCCCACCCCCCAGTGCCTCCTTTGAGAAAGCCAGAGAATTTCTGGCGAAACTAGTCAGGACCTTCTAGGCATTGAATTTTAATGATAGTCAGATGAGTTGTATTTAGTCCGGTGTTCAAAGTACAGTGTATTACTGACATAGGTATATGTGAGCATTGCAGACAGTGAAGTCCGTACTCAAGGGCAGCGTGGCACGTTGCCTGCTGACCATACGAGTAGGATCTCCACTGCTTACTGCAAGAAATACGCCGCACATATAAAAGTGACAAGCCGTATGCTGTCAACACTGCCGGCAACTCTGATAGCTTGTAAAATAGCGCTACTTCTGATATTAAAGAAAGATACAGCGATATGTGAACATAGCTGATTAGAGTAGTCAAACCCGTACTCAGGTGCAGCGAGGCACAGACCCGCTGACCGCAAGAGTAGGACCTCTACGGACAACTGTAAGGGAGATACCGCACTGTTCAAAGTGACAAGCCGCAGCGCTGTCAAATACGCGGTAACCCATACAGTTCACAGAATAGCGCTACCTCTAAATCTAAAAGAAAGAATAAAGGGCGGTTGAAATCACCCGCCTATCAACAACTGCAGCAGTGACACTAACAGTACCAGTCTCAAACCACGTAACACGCAGAGCATACTTGTCATAACAGCTCTTTATTCATATTAAACAAGTGAATCGAAGACATATGCGATTAGCCGGCAATCGCTTGTCCCATATTAAATGAAACTAGTCAACTGTTAAGTGTTGTATAGCGCATACTATTACAAATAAAATACAGTATACTCATCGCAGCCCAGCGATATACTGTAACAAGCCTATCAAATATAGCAGGCTCACATACCAACACGGACCACAACAACCATAATGATTATCTTTTAATATAGCACTGTATATACACTAGCACGTGTTACTTTTTCAGTTTAAGTTGCTCAATAAAAGTTAAGTTTTATCCCTATGGGGAAAGAAGGTAACTTTCTGCCTCGGCAGATCCAATTTCTCAATCCGTAATTTTTGGCGGATTGTATGGGTTGTATTTAGGGACCAGAAAAAACTACTGAATGTGTTAATAAGGCCTTAGGCTATGTTCCCACACACTATTTTTGCACAGTTTTTTTGTCAGTATTTTCCTGGCAAATAATTGCTGTTAATTTAAAATAAAAATGCTGTACATTTGAAATTAAAGCCATCCACTAAATTTTAACAGTGTTGAAAAATACTGGTCAAAATACAAATTCACTTTATGGTAAATTAGCACTTTACATGGGAGAAAACCACAGTTCCTTCCTTATTGTGGTCAGGATGGTCCTGGCCATTAATGTCAGTAACATACTCAAACACAAAGCCAAAGCTGCACAAACTGCTTCAATAGAAGTCTATGTCAAAGTCCATGATACTAGGCCTGCAACCCTCTGCCACTCACTTTCACATACTCTCTTTTATCAGTGGAGAAATCAGCACTTTCACTTAACCATAGCATATAACCCAGGACCAAGCCACAGAGCTTTATTTAATTTTAAGATGGATAGGAATATACTGAGGCTTTATATTTGGTGAAGAAATTCTTCACCAATTTACTGGAAAAGAAAGTCTGCAAGTTGTAGAGCTTAATTATAACTCCAAGCGAAGAGCCAATGTTTCAAGCTTTTTGGCAACATGAGATAAACAAGCAAATGTTCTGAGTAAGCCCTTTGAAGAAATCCATCCAAGACAAACATGATGATTAAGGTTGCAGACAGATTCTGTAGGGCTTTTGTCGGGCACAATAATTGTTTCAAGGGGTATAAATAAACTTTAATATTAATAGCAATGAGGAGCCCAGCTGATGTCTGCACCAAACAGCACTGAAAATACATCTGTGTTGCAGTATGGTAAAGGATCCTAGCCCATCAAAGAAGTATGGGGGAATGACTACACAGGAAAAACCACAACAAAATCTGCGCGTCTTCATTAACTCTATGGCTCCTGGGGATAACTGACCTTTTGGTGTGCATGTTATATTAAGCTGTATTGCTACCAGTCACTATATATTTGGTTAATAAGTCTGGTGCAAAAAACCATTGTATTGACTTAAATGTACACTCAACATCCCAACCTCAGACTGCGAGCACTGTGTGCTATCCTGATCCTTGTCCCATACCAAGGTGATATTCTATTTATCAAACTGTCTATTATCTTATAAGACTGGGTTCCAAACACCATAATATCTTTTAATGTTCCACTCTGTCAACTAAACAGAATAAAAATAAGGTTGGTGCCAGATCAGTGCCAGGCTCTGTTAGGCCCCCTTCACACATCCCTGTCAGTTTTTACTGTCAGGAAATACTGATCAGGAGGCCTCAAATCTCATCAGGAAAGTATCAGGATTTCCTGACAGTAATCTGTTTTTACCTTCAGGAAACCATCAGGAAAAGCCTTCAGGATTTCCTGATCAGAAGAAAAAAATAGGACATGCCGCTGCTGACAGGTGATGATGGGAGTTGTACTTCTGCAGTCTGTGGCCGTACAGGTTGCGGAACTACTACTACCATCATGACCTGCAACCTGGATGTCCACGGGCTGCAAAAGTACAACTCCCATGATGACCTGTCAGCCAGGCATGGTGGGAGTTTTAGTCCTGGGGGGAGGGGGGTTTGTGGTCTCACCTGTCCTGGTACCTGGTCCGGTGCCACCGATGCCGATGCGTTTGGTGCAGTCCGGTGGACGGCAGCATGAGGTGAGTTCCTGAAGGTCCGGGGGGAAAGAATATGGTGAGTGCTTCGGCCGGCAGGTGGAGATGACCGGCGGGTGGAGATTGATGAGGTCCGGGGGGGGCTGGTGCTGCTGCGGGGGTGTTTCGGTCGGCGCTCAATGGAGCGTGTTGCTTCGGCCGGCACTGCAGGGGCACAGCGGGGTGATCGTTGGGCAGCCCTGTGCTGGTGTCCGGGTGCAGGGCAGAACAGTGGTAAGGTTAGTGGTGGCGCGGCGGGGTGATCGCCAGGCAGCGAGGGCAGAGAGGTGCTGGGCTGAGGTTGCAGGGGTGCCGGCGGGCGCTTAAACAATCCGGAATCCCGGGCACTTTCCTGATGTACATCTGGAAAGTGCCCATGATTCCGGCGCTCCCATAGAATTGTATGGGGGCGTCCGGGCCGGAATTCTGGACAAAAATAGGACAGGTTCTATAAAATCCGGATCTATTTTCCGGAAGGGTGTCTGTGACTAATTAAAGTCAATGGGTCCGGAAATCAGTCCGGATTTCCTGATAGGAAATCCGGGTGGTTTTTCCGGATGTGTGAAGGGGGCCTTTACTGTCAGAAAATCCTGATCAGGAGGCCTCAAATGTCATCAGGAAAGTATCAGGATTTCCTGACAGTAATCTGTTTTTACCTTCAGGAAATCATCAGCAAAACATCAGGAAAAGCCTTCAGGATTTCCTGATCAGAAGAAAAAAAATAGGACACAATGGGAGATGTAGTTCTGCAAACTGGATGGTCACAGCTTGCAGAACTACAACTCCCATCATGCCCGGCTGACAGGTCTTGGTGGGAATTGCACTTCTGCAGTCTGTGGCCACCCAGGTTGCAGAGCATGATAGGAGTTGTACTTCTGCAACCTGGATGGCCACAGGCTGCAGAAGTACAACTCCTATCATGACCTGTCAGAAGGGCATCATGGGAGTTGTACTTCTGCAACCTGGATGGCCACAGGCTGCAGAAGTACAACTTCCATCATGACCTGTCAGCAGGACATCCTGGGAGTTTTAGTTCTAAGGGGGGGAGGGGTGATCTCACCTGTCCTGGTCTTCTGAACATTTAACAAATCCAGCAATTATAGTCCAGTAGTCACTGACTCCTCACTTATCCTTTACTGTATAGTGCCCCCCCCCATCCCAGCACTGTAACGTATGGGAGATGATGGTGCACTGACTGTACTACTACTGTGCTGTATATGTACCCAGTATGGGAGATGATGGTGCACTGACTGTACTACTACTGTGCTGTATATGTACACAGCAGTCTTATACAGTACATGTAAAGCCTCTCCAGTGCTAAACTCACCACATACAACCCACCATCCACACTCACAAGAACGTTCAGATACCAAGTACTTCATGCCTGGGGGGCCAAAAAGTGTTTGAGAACCAAGCAAGAGTTCGAGAAACAAAGCAAACCTTCAGTTTGAGTTTCAAGCAGTTTGGGAACTGAGCAGTTTAAGAACCAAGGTAGCACTGCATATATACACTCAGCGGCCACTTTATTAGGTACACCATGCTAGTAACGGGTTGGACCCCCTTTTGCCTTCAGAACTGCCTCAATTCTTCGTGGCATAGATTCAACAAGGTGCTGGAAGCATTCCTCAGAGATTTTGGTCCATATTGACATGATGGCATCACACAGTTGCCGCAGATTTGTCGGCTGCACATCCATGATGCGAATCTCCCGTTCCACCACATCCCAAAGATGCTCTATTGGATTGAGATCTGGTGACTGTGGAGGCCATTTGAGTACAGTGAACTCATTGTCATGTTCAAGAAACCAGTCTGAGATGATTCTAGCTTTATGACATGGCGCATTATCCTGCTGAAAGTAGCCATCAGATGTTGGGTACATTGTGGTCATAAAGGGATGGACATGGTCAGCAACAATACTCAGGTAGGCTGGGGCGTTGCAACGATGCTCAATTGGTACCAAGGGGCCCAAAGAGTGCCAAGAAAATATTCCCCACACCATGACACCACCACCACCAGCCTGAACCGTTGATACAAGGCAGGATGGATCCATGCTTTCATGTTGTTGACGCCAAATTCTGACCCTACCATCTGAATGTCGCAGCAGAAATCGAGACTCATCAGACCAGGCAACGTTTTTCCAATCTTCTACTGTCCAACTTCGATGAGCTTGTACAAATTGTAGCCTCAGTTTCCTGTCCTTAGCTGAAAGGAGTGGCACCCGGTGTGGTCTTCTGCTGCTGTAGCCCATCTGCCTCAAAGTTTGACATACTGTGCGTTCAGAGATGCTCTTCTGCCTACCTTGGTTGTAACGGTTGGCTATTTGAGTCACTGTTGCCTTTCTATCAGCTCGAACCAGTCTGCCCATTCTCCTCTGACCTCTGGCATCAACAAGGCATTTCTGCACACAGAACTGCCGCTCACTGGATGTTTTTTCTTTTTTGGACCATTCTCTGTAAACCCTAGAGATGGTTGTGCGTGAAAATCCCAGTAGATCAGCAGTTTCTGAAATACTCAGACCAGCCCTTCTGGCACCAACAACCATGCCACGTTCAAAGGCACTCAAATCACCTTTCTTCCCCATACTGATGCTCGGTTTGAACTGCAGGAGATTGTCTTGACCATGTCTACATGCCTAAATGCACACCATGTTGCCACCATGTGATTGGCTGATTAGAAATTAAGTGGTAACGTGCAGTTGGACAGGTGTACCTAATAAAGTGGCCGGTGAAAGTATATATATATATACATATATATGTGTACATATATATACATACATACACACACACACACACACACACACATACATACATCATACAAGTAAAACGTCTGCCAATCCAACAAGAGCTTCTTGGCTAGTGCTCTTTGCAGCCAGGTTCTATATTCGTAACTAAAGGGTACGTGGCAGCTGGCAAAGGTGCTAGCTACTCTTATCATTATTGAATTGTGTGAGTGATGCGGTTTGGTGTTTGTCCATAGACAGAAGTCACAGAACATGTGAGGATGACTGGAAAATGGACAAACACATGGAAGAGTCAACAATGTGTTCTCTTGTGTTTCTTTGATGTGTCTGGAACAGTTCTTGTATTTACTCATCAGAAAGCCCATGTGTGTTGTTGGGGTTTCCCAGAGTGAGGAGGAGTGAGTAATGAGGTATATTCAAGTATCTGCTGTCTAAACCTCTGGGGGGACTCTGCTTTGACCTCAGCAGTATTAACTCTTCATTGTTCTTCAGATAAATAGTATAATTATTTGAATTTATGTATTTGAACTCTAGTCCTTTATCTATAGAAACACAGTCAAATGAACATGAGACATCAAGCCTCCCTCCCGCACAATTCATCACACTACTGAGATTTATTAACCCCATATTCATGTGTGCTGTGATTGATATATTGTCTAAATTATGGCTGGAAGGCTTAGCGGAAGTTCTTAGCCAACATACAGACTGGGAGCAATCAATAATGACATAGGCAACCAGTCACTACCAGACTGTAGAAGTAACTGCTTTACCCGTGTTACTCCATCACTTTTAACACAGAGCTTAGGTGAATAACTACAGGGCAATGAACCCATTAGAATAAATTTAGAAATCCCCACAATCACATAACACTACATGGGAGAAAAGTTATTTGTTACAATCATGCATCAAACACTGTCATTTTCAGAATCTACATTTATCCATGAGGCCTTTATACTGTACATGTTACAGGTAACTTCTCATATAAGGGATAACACCGGTCTCATTTACTGTTTAATGGTCCTATTACATGGGCTGATGAAGGCCCGATCAATATTGTAAACGAGCGCCTATCTGCTACATTGCTCCTGGGCCTATTACACAGCTCGACAATTGTTAAGCAAGGGTTGCACGGACATAATAATTGATGTCCATGCAGCCTTTGCCCAAACAGTTATTACTTTACCTGTCCACTCTTTCAGTCTTCTCCTGTGCTCTACACCGCGGGCTGGAGCTTCAGAGCAGTCTGTTTGAGCTGACAGGCCGCTCAGCCAATCACTGGCCACCACGGCGGTCCCGACCTGTGATTGGCTGAGCAGCCTGTCAGCTCAGACAGGCCGCTCTAAAGCTTCATTGTGTGGTGCCAGGATGATTACAAAGAGCAGGAAAACACTGGGACTGTTTGGGCAATTGTCAGCCATGCATCACTATTACATGTAGAGATACGCGGCTGGCGGACATTGATTTTAGGTCTGGCCCTAAAGAAACGAACAGTTGATGATCATTTCATTGACTGATCATTGTCTCTATGAGGGTGCGTGCACACTACAGAATACCCGCGGCAGATTCCGTCTCTTGCACCTGCACGCAGCGGCGTGCATTTCCGCCTGTGCCATAGATACTATTCTATGCACAGGCGGATTCCGCATTCCACTGAAAGAATTGACAAGTCACTTTTTTCGGCAGAATGCAAAATCCGCGCGTGCATAGAATAATGTCTATGGCACGGGCGGAGATGCACGACTCCGCGTGCGGGTACGAGCGACAGAATCCCCCGCGGGTAATATGCGGGAATTCCATAGTGTGCACGCACCCTTACACAGAATGATAATCGGCAGAAACTGGGACGATTTTGCCGGTTATTGCTCTTTGTAATAGGGCTCTAAGAAATGTGCCGGCAGGATGGTATATGGCTCTTTTCATGCACTGTTTTGTGAATACTCTGGAGTGGAGGATGGAGAGTTGTGGTGGGGTAATTCTGTAGACTGCTTTGTATGTCACAGCCAGTATTCTGAAATGCTTTTGCTAGACAATGAGTATCCAGTGAAGGAACTGGCAGGCCAGTTTTCTACCCAAACCAAGAGGATGAACCAGATGAATGCATGATACACAGGGTAATGTATCTGCTGCAAAACTGAAGGAGTGTTCCAGGATTAAAAAAAAAAAATCATGGCTGCTTTTGTTTGCAGAAACAGCACCACTCTTATCCTTAGGTTGTGTGGTATTGCAAAGCACTTCCATTGACGTCAATGGAGTTGTTATACCACTTACAACTAAAGGACAAAAGTGTATTTTTTTCAGACAAAAATAGCAATGTTTTGTTTAAGCCTGGACAACCTCTTTCATTATAAAAACAATACTTATTCTGAAAGACTGAAATAAAGAAGTCTGGCCTTTCTAAGCCTGCATGTCAGTGACACACTTACCCACATTCCCCTAAGATGGATATTTCCAACAATGCCCGACCCCATGCCACATAAAAATGGTTGCCAGACAGTGTTACATCTTCAGCTTGAGCAATCTACAGCCCCAGATCAATCTGAGGTTTTTTTGTCTGCCAGACAGATTACTTATTAGGGGAAGAATAGAGCTGCAATGGTGGGTATGTCATTTGGCATAAGTTATAAGCATCACTCATCTGTTCCTAAAGAAATACATATGTTAATTTGCTGAATGCCGTCTGTTTATGGATAAGCTAAATCTATGAGTGGAGAAAAGATTCAGAGACCTTTAACCCTCTGTTGTAATAGTATGTCTTAGAAACTATGCAGTTTAGAAACATAGAAGATTGTCGGCAGAAAAAGACCACAGGGTCCATCTAGCCTGCCCTTTTAGTTTGTTCCAAGAATCTACTACTCTTTCAGTAAAGTAATATTTCTTCACATTGCTTCTAATCTTTCCCTCAACTAACCTTAGATTATGTCCCTTATGTCCCTAAAAAACACTTCTTCTTGAACCTTGTTTACCTATAGACTTTCATTAGTCACGGACACCCTTCCAGATTTTTCCAGAAGGGTGTCGGTCCTGGAAAATAGAACTAGATTTTTTAGAACCAGCCCATGATGCATGTCAGGAAAGCGTCCGGAGTTCCGGACTGTCTACGCACTCCCCACCTGTACCCCTCTCCCCCCAAACTCACCGGCCTGCAACCGGCTTGCTCGGCTGCGCTGCCCCAGCTTCTTGATGGTGCCGCAATGACGTCCGCCCCCGCACATCAGCACCCGCCATATGCCCCCCCGGACCTCAGTGGCAGGGTACACGAGGGGGACCCAGTGGCTGGGTACACGAGGGGGAGGCAGTGGCAGGGTACACGAGGGGGACACAGTAGCAGGGTACACATAGGGGACGCATTGGCAGGGTACACTAGGGGGACGCAGTGACAGGGTACATAGCGGCAGGGTACACGAGGGGGGTGCAGTGGCAGGGTACACGAGGGGGATGTAGTGGAAGGGTACACGAGGGGGGCGCAGTGGCAGGGTACACAAGGGGGGCGATGTGGGTTCTTGTGATGTATGTTGGCATACTAGACCATATTGAGAACACTTTTTTTCTCTCATCAGGGAATCCTTGCCCTTCATACTCTTATCACTGTTTAAAGATTCTTATAATTTCTTTTAGGTCAGTAGATACTTGGAACAGCGGATGTTGTGAGACAAAAAGCAATTTATTTAAACACAACAGGAATAAACACCGGTTAGTTCTGAGAATGAATACACCACATAAACAGATTAGAAGGATAAATGGTGTTTATCTAATGGCAGAATCCTATGATCCTATATGGCCGATATACAAACACACAAAGTCCCAGTTTTAATGAGCTGCAACATAGACCTGTGTGAACTGTGAAGAGGTTGCAGCTGTATAATTTGGGAGGGCGCAAATGCCATCTGACGTACATTTATATGTTTACTGGAGTTTCCAATCTAATTTACATACAGCAGGGTCATATTATTCAATTGTTTATAAACTACTAGAAGAAACCTATGGGAGAAACTATACATTGCATGTAGCCCTTATAAAAGAAAGGTGGATTTAATATTCCACATGATATTATAAAAATATATAATCTAAAGAAAACATGTGAGGCTCTGCTCGTGGTTTACTTCTTGTATATTGCTCCGAAGCAGCAGACTCATAAACACGCCACACATGAAGCGCGCACATATTACCCACAGATGTGAGAGGGAAGTGGCTATGCTGGAAGGGTGACAGTCACAGAGCAACGTAACAACAAAGGAACTCTGCAGGAGCACTTTACATGGATACCCAAACCCCACCAACAGCAATAAAGTGAGGTGGAGGACTAATAGAGAACTACACAAACACACTTTAATAATAATTATAAGAATCTTTATAAAGCGCCAACATCATTAGATTGTCCGGGCAGCGCATAGGAGATAGCAGCGGCCTGCTGCTGCCGCCGCTCCTATTGCACATAGCCAACAAATACGGCCGATAATCACTTGGTGTAATAGGGCCTTTATACTTGAAGTGGTGTATTGTCTTCTGGCTACAGTTTTGCCATGATTTGAAAAAAAAAAAAAAAAAAAAAGCACAGCTTTTTTTACTGTTATTTTGCATAAATCAGGGCAAATCTGCAGCCAGGACACAATTTAGTAACATTAGAGAACATTCTGAAGGACCTTAAAATCTGGCCAAAAGTATTTTTCAATATGTTAAAGATAGACAAATTCCTAATGTACACTAATTATGGGAAATGCACATTTAGTGCTATTTCCCATAATTTAGTAGATCAGGTAGGCTTTAAATTCTCTCAAAAAAAGTGACGTCACGAATCAGGTGTAATTCCTATGGAGTGTCCAGCAGGAGGCGCACTATATGTATAAGTTTATGGCACTGTATTTGTAATGTAATGTGGTGTAATGTACACTTTGCTTTATTGATGCAGTACGTTTGAAGGAATAATTTAAGGAGGACAAAGCAGGGAAGGAGAGAGGTGCCAGTGTATCTAACTACCTCTTCCCTCCCTCCCTCCCTCGTGCAGCGGGACAGATACACACTACTACTCATCCCATCATCTGCTCATACTATGAGCAGATGATGGTGGAGTAGTAACAGGGAAATCCCCATCACCAAGACACCCCCCCCCCCAAGCTACCATCTCCCAGCCAGCAACCCACCTGGGGGGGGGTCTTGGTGATGGGGATCTCCCTGGTACTACTCCACCATCATCTACCCCTTCCATGAAGTTCTGCTTTTGGACCCAGTCCTGCTGCCATTCAATTGCCGTCGGAAGCCCTGCATGTGTTATGCTAATTGACAGAGATGAGTGTGACGTACATAGAAAATGACTGCTCCAATTTTAATTTAGTTCTTGTTGTCTCTCTGGCATCTAGCTCCCCCTCGAATCAGCTGTTTAGCAACCACACTACCAGACAGAACAGGGCTGAAAGTAGTTGGCTCTGTACTCAGTGTAGTGGCAACACTGGGTTACTTTAGCTTTGGCTCCTATTCAATTACCAAGAAGCCAAGGCTGCAGTAATGCAGTGCAGCCGCTGCAGTAATGCAGCGCAGCCGCTACACTGGGTAAAGAACCAATGGAATCCAGCTCCATTCTCAGTGTCATGCGGGCACTTAACAGCTGTTCAGAAGGGGGCAGTGGATCGACTATTAATTGTTTTATCATGAATATAAGTAGTTTCAAGCCCAGTAATCCAGTTTAGCCAAAGTTCACAGCACATTTTCCCTGTATGTTTGGGGTATATGTGGGAAACCTGTCAGAAGTGATGCTGACAGATACTGCAGCATATAGCCAGCAGGTTCACTGAGTATAATGGATCAAACTCAGTCAACAAGTGATTACATTTGATCCACTTTCCAAACGTATATATTTGTTTGGCAGGAATAAAAACCATTGTCTGCTGTGTTGTTTAGTCCATCAGAATGAAAGCATACATTTTTAAAATGGCCTAAACATTGTGACTAGTTATCTGCGTTCAGCCCATTAAACTTAATGGTTTTGCTGCCTGTATGACGTGATAACAAATTGCCAATGTACTGGAACAGCGTTTTGTGAAACTAAGCTAAGCCCCTACATGTGTGTATCTAAGCCTATCATGTCATCAGCATATGTGATACTTTTAATGGAATATGCTTGTTTACTTTGGTTATTTTTTAACAAAATAGCTAATTTAAGCACTCTCACTGGTCTGCAGACCAGACTTTTTATCTGACTGAAGCCCATGTGTATAGATTGGTGGCACCCCTTGTGATGTCATCAGCTGTCAGCCCTGAGACTGACTAGTTGACCATGCACTTACACACCCACTGCCCATCATCCCTGCCCACACTGCTGAGGTAGCTAAAGAGATGGCAAATGGTGGGAACAAAGCAAAGTACATTACAGACTCCCCCCACGGTATCCTATATTTTGTCCTATACTCTTCTACAGACAATTTACAAAGAGAAACTATTGTTCCTTAATAAACAGTGGAGCAGGTCTAGCACATGGCTGCAGTTTGGTCTTTACTGTGTTGAAAGGAGGCCATGAAGCTCAGTTATGACAGATGGAAACCTGAAAAGGGGCATTATGGAAGGCGCTCAGCATAGGAATTGTGAGGATCACCTGAGTGAATCCTTGGCACATACATAAATATTTTGATGAGTAAGTCGCAGAGAGCTATAGGTATTACATAAATGAGTTTTGTTTTGATACTGATGGTAGTAATTACCACAGGTTATAAACCAAAGAAATATGTCCTGAGAGAAATAAATTCATCTTAATGGAAGTGCTAAAGGATGGCTTGAAGTGACTAAGCTTACATTCAGCCCAAGCCCTAACAAGTCAATACAGAAAAAAAGACCTTTGAACTTTTCTTTTGAGGGATTTTTCTTCACTGTCCCCGCAGGCTTCTCTTCTGTACGTGTGGTGTTACTGCTTGTATTTGCAGAATCGAATCATGGAAAAGAGGACTCTGATCAGACTTATGTACGCAAACAGCAGAAGCAACACAACAGAGACACAGCAATCATTAGAGGAAAACAGTGCAGACACAGTATTTGGTGTGGTTTGTAATGAACTGTTAAAGGGGAACTCCAGGTAGAGGTTTAAAAAAATGAAATTTCTGCAGAAGCATATAGCAATACTTACCTATTTATCCCAGTTTTGAAACTACCAAAAAATCCATTTGTTTGGGGGGTTTTGGTTCTGTATTGTGTTTCTGTCCTTCCTGGTTTAGCATTTCCAAGAATGCAATGCTTTCCCTCAGCTGATCATAACAGTCCCTCACCCATCACAATCAGTAAAATTAGTGCTGCACCTGCTTCTGGCCGGTCAGAGATGGTGAATCACTCAGGGGATTGGGGGATCCTGACAAGCCTCCTGTGACATCAAACCCTGCCCCCTGCCTGCATAATCAGCAAACACACACAATGTGAGACAGAGGCATGGAAGATTTGTCTCCTAAGGGGGGATAGCAGAAGGAGCAGGAGACAATGTGAATTGGCACAGAGGCCATTTTTCTTCACTTCCTGGATTTCTATCAGCTACCAGTGTGGCAGAACCGTACAGATACAGTAATACATTGTATAGACACATCTATATAACTTTTAATGTACTTTTAATAGAAAAAAGTTTTTCTTATCCAGAGTTCCCCTTTAATGGCCATGTAGTTCTAAAATTAAAAATGCTGTGGCCATTATGAATGAGAAATAAGACCCTACCCTTGCAGCAAACTTACTTTGTCTATCTACTAGACCTCATCCCCACATCAGTTTTTCTCCAGGATCAGTAATGCATTGGATGTACTGGACTGTGATATTAGTGATGAATTCATTTTGCATTAGTTCTTGTGGATCCGCAAAAATGGTCAGAAAGGTAATAAAAGGCCACAGTGTGGAGTCTGTCTAGGGCTTCCGAGCCCGAAAATGGACAACACGGTGCATCTATGTGTCGTCGTTTGTTAAAGGCAAACCCATTGTCTTCTATTGGAGGTTCCAGTCCACAAAAACAGACCCTATAAGTTCAGGTCCTACCTTTGTGCAAAACAGATTAGTGGTCAAAAATAGATGTGTGAATGACCACATTTAAACTGTAAGTACTATTTTAAAAAACTTTTGCCATGTCATAACGACATAGCGTCAGATATGTATATCGCACGGGTGTGGCTGCCGAGAACCTCGCCAATAGCTAGAACAAATTCCGTAGACTGCTCGTATTAGCAGTCTATGGAATTCAGCTCCCTGCAGAAGAGATGAAGGGGCAGAGCGCATGCTAACGCACGTGGCAGCGCCTTCGTTTTAGCTATTGGCAGGAATATACACTTCTGACATGTCAAAAGTTTTTTTTTTTTATGAAAAAAAAAGAAAAAAAAGAAAATAGAGTGTATTAGTAAAGGCAGTTTTTATTTGGCGTTTACTTCTGTACTTGATGCCAAATCATCTGGTTTCAGAAAGTTATACAGATTTGTAAATTACTTCTGTTTAAAAATCGGAAACCTTCCAGTACAGTGCTTTTTGCTTCCACCTTTGTCCATGTCAGGAACTGTCCAGAGCAGTAGGAAATCCTCATAGAAAACCTCTCATGCTTTGGACAGTTCCTGACATGAACAGAGATGGCGGCAGATTCACAATTGAAAGAATACACCACTTCTCGCAGGACATACAGCAGCTGATAAGTACTGGAAGACTGGAAATTTTTACATAGAAGAAAATTACAACTGCATATCACTTTCTGACACCAGTTATCTGGAAGAATTTTGCTGGCAGTCCCCTTTAATTTCAATGCTTAAAAATGGATATCTGTAAATGTGTTTTCCCCAACATTCTTCATGAAAAATTCTTTAATCATGACATGCAACTAAAAAAGTCCATATACCAATATATATTTTACATATGCCAATATATTATTTTAGAAAAATGATCAAAAAACTGTACATACACACAAAAAAAGTGTATTCTATTTAATAGAAAAAAAAAGCAACAAAAAAAAGGTATATGAAAGAGGTCTAAATGCATAGACCCCACATTGGCCACCTAGATCACCTCTACAGCTCAGGGGACATTATTGCAAGCTCAGCTTGATCCCTGTCATAGTATAATATTGAGGTCAGCTTTATGTAACATTTCATTATTTCCCCACTAAAGCAACCTCTGCTCACTCATCACACTGAGGCTGCAAGGACCTAATACAGAGAAAACAAAGGGATTATTTTTGTATCCCCCCCCATGGATGGAGCAGAGCAGTTTTTACTACGCAGGTCAGATGTTTGTGGCTTTAACCCACAAGGTAGATGGGACTCTGAGGCATTAGGATGCAGTCAACTGACTAATGCTGATACTAGCTAAATCTACATGTTACTATAAGAGGAATACAATGAGAAAGCAGAGAAAAAAAGAAATGACAAGCAATAAATGTAGTCTTTGTAAAACCAATCTTTATAAGCTAATGCCATACATCACTAACCTGAGATCATTGTTAATACTGCCAGGGAGGAAACAAAGACTCTTTGGCACCTGGCGTTACCTGTAGTGTTGTCAGATAATCTTTCGGTGGTTTTGTACAGAGTGAGCTCTAAGAAATCCTTATTTGTTGAGGTAGTGCTGACAGGTTGGGCCCTGATTTCATTACGAGACTCTGACATACACGTGAATCACTGACCAGGATTTACAGGTGCTGCCCAGCTGTTCGGCCATAGTTCAGTCATGTGAACTTGCAGTTGCTTTACCAGCCATAAGCACAGAGCACAAAAAAGTCACAAAAAAGTGCAATGTGTGCAGAAAATACAATTACTGTGGCCAACATAGACCTGGAAAAATATTTATAAGTGAGCTCCCCGGCCAATGAAATTCACATACGGAATAAAATTCTTAAATCTTCTGCACGGAATATTGAGATGTTAGCATAATGCTCTTCCACTGATAGTTTAGCTTCATATTTACCTAGTTGTGTTCAGTCACCAATAACTGCATGGCAAAACCACACATTTTTGCAGCACGGTTTTTGGTAAAATCAGAAACATGCTTTTTACCTCTCTCACCAGAGAAAACAGCCGATGACTGCTAAAACACTGCTGAGTGGTTTTACAGCACTCCACACTACAGTTGCAGAACCAAGCAATTTATTAGTGCTGACAAAAATTAAAGAAAAAAAACACTACAATTAGTATTTTGTCATCTCACCCTTAGGCCTCTTTGTGGGTTGCACTGTGGACCCATATATTTCATAGGTCCCCATTCACACATACATGCATGTTACTGGGCCGTGATCTGTGATGCAAAAAAAAACAAACGTAAGGACCCACAATAGTGGCACGTATCACTATCTGTCTATGTAAAGTCCATGCATTGCAGACAACCACGCAATTGGGGAACTGCAATCAGGGAACGCATTGCGGGATGTGTGAATGAGATTTTACATGTTATGGTTACTATGTGCTACTAAGCCAGTTTTACTATTAGACAGTTTTTTATTATCTCCCTATTATGTGTACTTTTATGAAGTGAAACCATGATGCAGATTTTACATGTACAGATATATATATTTTTTTTTGCAACCGATCGATTATACAGTCAGCTCAGTTATGTGATCAGCTCTCCATTAGGAGCTAATGCTTTCAGGATAGGATTATTTTTCACTTTTATATAATATTTTAACATGCACATTCTCTGCCACAAATAAAATTGTCACACTTAAGAATCCCCATTTGTGGGCCTCAGGGCCTATAATAGAAGCTTTAAAACTACTGTTATTCTGTCCAAAAATAAAGCTTTTACTGTACTGTATACCCATTATAGCAAAATTTAAGTCTGCTAAAAGCTGGCTGCAGCAAAAGAAAAGTAATGAATACTATCCAGAATATATGGCTGTGTTCACATGTTCATTTTTTCATTCTCTTTTGCTGCAATCTGTCGAAACTATTGCAAAAATAACCCTATTTTATCACAATTGTGCAAATCCTGAAAAAATAGCATTATGTTTTGCCACAATTTCGCCTAAATCACGGCAAAACCTACATTAAAGGGAACCTGTCACCCCAGCACCCAGGGCAGAGTCCGCCCGACCCCCAGGTAGAGTCCTGGATACTTAACCGCTACTGCCGGTCACAGTGCAGAGAAATTGCCGTTTCATAGAGATGAGCGAACCTCGAGCATGCTCGAGTCAATCCGAACCCGGTCGTTTGGCATTTGATTAGCGGGGGCTGCGGAAGTTGGATAAAGCCCTAAGGCTATGTGGAAAACATGGATATAGTCATTGGCTGTATCCATGTTTTCCAGACAACCTTAGAGCTTTATCCAACTTCAGCAGCCACCGCTAATCAAATGCCGAAGGATCGGGTCCGGATGGACTCGAGCATGCTCGAAGTTCGCTCATCTCTACCGTTTGACGGTCTGCACACTCAATATGTAAATTAGAAGAGATTAGTCCAACGTTTATAGGAAATCACTGGAGCAGTAATTTCCTATGGACGTTTCTATTGGATGGCTGTCATTTTAATATAAAATAATGGTCGTTGCTTGTTGTTAAATTAAGGCCGTCCAATTAAACCGGGCCTCATTTTGACAGTGTGTGATTATAGCCTTAGGGTGCGTTTACACAGAAAGATTTATCTGACAGATTTTGGAAGCCAAAGCCAGTAATGGATTTGAAAAGAGGATAGATCCCAGTCTTTCCTTTATGACCTGTTCCCTGTTTATAGTCTGTTCCTGGTTTTGGCTTCAAAGATCTGTCAGATAAATCTGTCTGTGTAAACGCACCATTAATCTGTGCTGTGCTAAAACAAGATTTTTTTTTTTTAACCAATTAACTAGGGAAGACACAGAGGCCCAGTGAATCACAGAGGGGTACTCACTGGACTTCCAACAGGTGTTGCACCTGTCATCATTTCCCTTTGAGCCAGTGACAGAGGAGGAAGTCTCCAGACTCCTCTCCTCCTCTCGCCCCACCACCTGCCCTAGTGACCCTATTCCCACACACCTTGTCCAGTCTCTCTCTCCTGTTGTCACTACCTACCTTACTAAAATCTTCCACCTCTCCCTCTCCTCTGGCATCTTCCCCTCGACTTTCAAACACTCCGTCATCACTCCGTTACTGAAAAAACCCTCCCTAGACCCCTCCTGTGCAGCCAACTATCGACCTGTCTCTAATCTCCCTTTTATCTCCAAACTCTTGAAACGCCTGGTCTATTCCCGCCTAACCCGCTACCTCTCTGACAACTCTCTTCTTGACCCCCTTCAGTCCGGTTTCTGTCCTCACCACTCTACAGAAACTGCCCTTACTAAAGTCTCTAACGATCTCCTCGCCGCCAAATCTAAAGGTAACCATTCTCTGCTCATTCTCCTGGATCTATCTGCAGCTTTTGACACTGTAGACCACCAGCTCCTCCTCTCCACGCTCCGCTCTATCGGCCTCAAGGACTCTGCTCTTTCCTGGTTTTCCTCCTATCTCTCTGACCGCTCCTTTAGTGTATCACTTTCTGGCTCCACCTCATCTTCTCTCCCCCTTACAGTACGGGTTCCCCAGGGATCAGTCCTGGGTCCTCTCCTTTTCTCACTTTACACTTTACCCATCGGACAAATCATCAGCAAGTTTGGTTTTCAGTACCATGTCTATGCTGATGATACCCAGCTACATACCTCCTCCCGTGATATCACCCCCGCACTTCTACAGAACACCAGTAACTGTCTGTCTGCCGTCTGTAACGTTATGTCCTCCCTATTCCTTAAACTCGACCTTGCTAAGACTGAGCTTGTATTCCCTCCCTCTGCTAACCGCCCCCTACCTGACGTCTCCATCTCTGTCTGTGGTGCGACCATAACCCCTACACAACAAGCCCGCTGCCTTGAGGTTATGTTTGACTCGGATCTCTCCTTCACTCCTCATATTAAATCTCTTTCACGTTCCTGTAATCTGCATCTAAAAAACATCTCTAAAATCCGTCCCTTCCTTACTGTCGAATCCGCTAAAACTCTCATAGTCTCTTTGATTCATTCCCGTCTAGACTACTGCAATTCCTTACTAGGGATGTCACGATACCAGAATTTTGAGTTCGATACCAATACCAACTTTTTTATTTCAATACTCGATACCATTTCGATACTTAACATATAACCCCCTGTAAAAAACAATATAATCCCCCCCCCCCCCAACTGCAGACAAAATGCTCCCTAATTTTTACACTGTTCACTGTGTAATAAACCTGACATGTGCGATATGATCTGCAGCTTTGATTGGTAACATGTTTGCATATATGATTTTGGTTTTTGTTTTGCGAAAACACTGTATACCGTACAATGCGATGATACCAATCGGAGTTAGTAGTATTAAGGCTGACACAGAGTATAGTATGTTGGGGGTAGTAGTATGCCTGAAACATAGCACTAGTATAGTATACTGGGAGAAGTAGTGGAGGTGTTGTTCCGCAGCAGAACCTTCACCTCACAGCTCAGCAGCTTCTGCTCCATGTTGCTCAGTCCCGGTGGTGTCCGGCCCTGTTACACAGGCTGCTGCATCCTCACTATTTACCTCCTGTTGTCCTGGTACAATGTCCAAATCACCTGTGTGTATGGAGCGGTTTGGGAGAGGTTAATTACAAAGATGTATTACAGGCATCGACACAATTAAACCAGCTATTTACCTGTGTAGGTGCTGCTGTAAAAAATGATAGCAGTATTTAACCTCTCCCGAACCGCTCCACACACACAGGCGATTGATTTGATTGATTGATGAATACTGCCCTGGATCCAGCAGTCCTACCTATGTGCAAATTCATCATTCTACATAGATCTTATATACTTTCAGCTGAGAGTCCTGTCCATCCCCTGTGAGCTGCATACACCTCTCTTTGCTGTTTGTTACAATCTAGGCTGTGTGACCAGGAAGGGAAGAACTTTGTCACAAATGTCAGCTGTGTTCTGCAAGCAGTCCAGGTCAGAAAAGCTTGTGCTGTTGCTCAGTGGAAAGGCCAGACTGATACACTGTAACAAATCCTCAGCTGGACCACATAAGTCATATGTAAGGTAATAAGGTCTAACAGAAAGCTGCAGAACTCTGCATGAGCAATGTACAGTGAATGGATCTCACATGCCTGAAGTTTGCACTGTTCCATGGCTCGGGGTGACACAATGGAACGCAGCAGCAGCTGTAACAGTGATGTGCTGGGCACGTCCTGTAGCCGAGGATCACAGAGAGGAGAGGGGAGCCCCATAGTAAACCTTTGTGGTGGTCTTCTCTCCTGGCTCAGCAGCATGCATCTTTACCCGGGCGGACCCCACAGGATGCAGAGGAGTGTAGCTAAGGGGGGGTCTGTTCTGCTATGTCAGTGGGCAGTGAGGGGTTAACTCTCGGCCGTGCTGAGCTCCGGTGTGAGGCGTCCCAGTGTATCGCTGAGCATCAATCACCAGCTTATCTGGCAGACACAGGGACATGCCGGTGAACTCTGACCTGGTGTGCTGCGGCCCCGGCCCGGCTTCTGCTCCGAAGCCGACAATAAGACCCAGGTTCACTAAAGAAAACATCTCCCCAGCACAGCGGGGAGAGGACGACACCGGGACCGGCCATCACAGAGCAGGAGCTGGTGACCCAGGAGGTGAAGGTTCTGCAGAGCAGGGGGCAGCACACAGAACATGGCCGGCGCTCAGCTAGCCACCGGCCGTGCTCTCTGTACTATACTCTGTTAAGCTGCGCTATTGCGCAGCTTAACAGAGTATCGAATACCAGGAAATCCTGGTACCGAACCGTTTTTTTGCCCGGAATATCAATAGTAGTATCGATATTTCGGTGCATCATGCAACACTATTCCCTATTAATCGGCCTTCCTTCCTCTAAACTCTCCTCTCTACAGTCCATTCTCAATGCAGTGGCCAGGCTCATCTCCCTGCCCAGCCGCTATACCGATGCCTTCCCCCTGTGCCAGTCACTACACTGGCTCCCTATTAAACACAGGATACAATATAAAGTCCTCCTGCTCACCCATAAAGCTCTCCACAGTGCTGCACCTCCCTATATCGCCTCCCTCATCTCTGTCTACCATCCTACCCGTGCGTTACGCTCCTCTAATGACTTACGACTAACATCCACCTTGATCCGCACCTCTCACTCCCGTCTCCAGGACTTCACCCAAGCCGCACCAGTTGTATAGAATGCATTACCCAAGACTGTCAGACTCATCTCCAATACCCAAAGTTTCAAGCGTGCCCTCAAAACACATCTGTTCAAGCAGGCTTACCAGGTTCCCTAATTTTGACTGCTACCCTCAACCCCCCCCCCCCACACACACACACACAGACACGCACACACACACACACACACACAGACACATACATACACACACGCCAAACATTCAAGCACTTAGACCTGTGCATGCAGACATTGGCTGGTGACAGGTTCATTCACCCCCCTTACCTGCACTGCCTTATTTATAAAGATGGTTGGACCATAAGAAAAATGATGCACTTTGCCCCTCTGCCATTTTGTCGCAAACCCCCTCCTGATAGTATGTAAGCTCATGCATGCGAGCAGGTCCCTCACTCCTCATGTATGGATAATTATATGTACAGTATAACTCTGTAATGTCTATTTTTGGTCTATGTATGTACCCCCAGAATTGAAAAGTGCTGCGGAATCTGTCGGCGCTATATAAATAAAAAATATTATTATTATTATTATTATTAAGCTACAGTCGCTATTGATCATGGCATTTAAAGGGTTAAATGACTGCCATAAGTGTGATCACTGATATTGGTCCTTAGTGATGAGTGTCGACTGTTCTCACTGGGTATAAAGTTTTCTCAGCTTGTCAGCACAATTCATACACCACTTCATGACAGCATAAGTAAATAGCTGTTGTGAAGAGGTTAAAGGAGAATATTTAACAAATGTCTACTTTATATTGGCATGATTTGTTATTTAGCTTCTTTAAAGGGAATCAATCACCACTATAACACTATTGAAATGTGCTGCAACAGCGCCCAGCACACTTCCCAGACATGCTTTTTTAACTTTCCTCCCTGCAATGTATATTCCCCAAATTTACTTTATAGCCCACATTCTTGCTACACTGCGCATGCGTAGTAAAGCGGTCCTGATCCGCGTGGGCCACGCAAGTGCAGAATAGCCTCTAATAGGATAGCCTCTGATGTCAGGCTAATTATTCAGTTTGAATCACGCCCTGACGTGGAGGAACGGCCAGGGGACCGTGACTAGATGCCGACGGCTCACCACCCAGATGACTACTTGCGGGGAATTTGCATACAGCACGCCAAGGATATAAAGTAAGTTTGGGGAATATACATTGCAGGGAGGAAAGTTAAAAAAGCATGTCTGGGAAGTATGCTGGGCGCTGCTGCACAACATTTCAATAGCGTTATAGTGTTTTTTTTTAGGTGATTGGCTCCCTTTAAGATGCTAAAAAACTAAGCAGCAATTGTTCACATTTACAAAAGCAATTTTTTAGGGACCAATAAGGATCTCAAGAGGCTCAGTGAAATTTAAAATCTATGTTTTTCTATAAATCAGCAGGAATAACAGAAAAAAATATTATTTACTACTTCAGGAATAAAGAAGCAACTTGGGATTTTTAGGGTATTTTTCATGGCCACCAAGGCAGGTTTGTAAAGATGTTGATATAGCGAAACATAATTTGTTCGCCAGTGTTTATCCCACAAAATCACTTTCTATGTCTCTCAGCCAATAGGTTCTTCTATCCTGCTATAGCACAAGTATAATGGTTAGAACACAGGGGGTGGAAACCAAATACTAAATACTAATTGCCTACTAGTGAAAAAAAGAATCCATTACCACTGTGTCACTTGTTCACCCCACTGTCCTAGTATGTAACAGTCCATCAACTATTTTTGCACTGTGAAGTAAAAATATGTTGGCTGGGGGTCCTTATTACCCTGAGTTTTCTTGATCCACCCTTCTGTTCCCCAAATATATATATATGTGTGTGTGTGTGTGTGTGTGTATATATATATATATATATATATATATATATATATATATATTTTATTAATGAACTTATTTTCAATAATGAATAAATAAGAGATGATGTACCCGATTATACAGTGGGGGGTGTAATGGCACACATCGTAAACAACAGTGCCAAATCTGTAGAACTGTCACTGCCAGGTTTAAGACTTCTGCATACACCATAGCACAAGATGTGCATCATAACTGTACACCTCAATATTTTGTCAGGGGAAAGGCCAGATTGTCCTACAGATTACTAAATTATTACGCTGAGTAAGACATTCAATATCAGATGTAATCATAAGCAGATTGTCTCGTAGTAAAACAAAAAGCTAATTATATTTATTTTCTCTGTATAATTCTACAATGTTCCCTGACAATCCCAGTGCTTGGAATAACCTGGATAATAGGGAAAAACATCTGAAGCAAACTAGCGGAAATGTTGGCCAGATGTGTAGATATCATCCAACCTACAGTTCAGTACAGGTCTGCTGTCTCCCTGTCTCCACCCATAGCTAGAATAAAGGAGCTGTGTGTAAGGGGCATGCAGTCACTGGAGGATCAGCCCTGTAGGTTAGGGACAAGTGTTCTCAATGATAAAAGATGCAAGAGGCATTTATAGCATATCATGCAGCCACACACTGCAGGAATGTATTCAGTCAAATCTTTTTAAGAATACGTGACATCACTTTTCTGAATGTATATGTCAGGAATTGTAAAATAAGAAATAAAAATACAAGAGGAATGCAGAGTTCAGAGTAAACTCCCCAATAAAAGGCTAAATTTCCCCTTTAAAATTATAGATAGACAGAAGAAAACGGTATTTCAAGTATCTGGCTTTACACAGAGGTGATAGACACTACAATAAAATGAATGCCTGAGACAGACTTGTGTAAATATACAAAACGGAATCTAATATATTCCTGAAATGTTGTAGCTGACAGGAAAGTTGGCTGATAAGGTCAGCCAAATATGACCGCTCTGCAGCCAAAACATATCACTGTTTTTTATTATAATCTAAAAAATACAACTTGTTGGCTTATTAGGCAGAGAGAAATGCTGCAGGAAATGTGTCCCAAAGCAGCGCTCTGCCACCACCCTACATCAGAGCAGAGAGCTGCAAGGGACGATTGTCAGAGAAGAGAGAGCAGAGAGCCGCAGTGCAATGTGGACGATTATCAGAGAAGACAGAGCAGAGAGCTGCAGGGAACCATCGTCAGAGAAGAGAGAGCAGAGAGCCGCAGTGCAATGTGGACGATTATCAGAGAAGACAGAGCAGAGAGCTGCAGGGAACCATCGTCAGAGAAGAGAGAGCAGAGAGCCGCAGTGCAATGTGGACGATTATCAGAGAAGACAGAGCAGAGAGCCGCAGTGTAGAGTAGACGATCGTCAGAGAAGACAGGACAGAGAGCTGCAGGGAACCATCGTCAGAGAAGACACGGCAAAGAGCCGCAGTGCAATGTGGACGATTGCCAGAGAAAACAGAGCAGAGAGCTGCAGTGCAATGTGGACAATTATCAGAGAAGACAGAGCAGAGAGCTGCAGTGCAATGTGGACAATGGTCAGAGAAGACAGAGCAGAGAGCCGCAGTGCAATGTGGACGATTATCAGAGAAGACAGAGCAGATAGCCGCAGTGCAATGTGGACGATCAGAGAAGACAGAGCAGAGAGCTGCAGTGCAATGTGGACAATTATCAGAGAAGACAGAGCAGATAGCCGCAGTGCAATGTGGACAATTATCAGAGAAGACAGAGCAGATAGCCGCAGTGCAATGTGGACAATTATCAGAGAAGACTGAGATAGCTGGAGTGCAATTCATCCAAAGAAATAGCAGTGGCGACTCACCGATAAGATGACTTGTGCAGATATTTTTTATTCAACGCTTGGACATAAACATCGGGCGGACGCCAGACAGGTGCAGGTTACAAGCTCGTTTCAACTATTGAAGCGCGACAGCGCGAAACGAGCTTGTAACCTGCACCTGTCTGGCGTCCGCCCGATGTTTATGTCCAAGCGTTGAATAAAAAATATCTGCACAAGTCATCTTATCGGTGAGTCGCCACTGCTATTTCTTTGGATGAATTGCATTTGCCGATATGGTTTCTAATGTTTAGTGAGCACCACCAGACTTGTTATCATCCAGAGCTTGTTTGCCATTGCACTATTGCAGCCTTTTTTGTGGTGATTTTGGGATCTGTAGTGCCGATCGCTCTCTGTATTTGCCATTTGAAAGATAGCTGGAGTGCAATGTGGACGATTATCAGAGAAGACAGAGCAGGGAGCTGCAGTGCAATGTGGACAATGGTCAGAGAAGACAGAGCAGAGAGCTGGAGTGCAATGTGGACGATTATCAGAGAAGACAGAGAAAAGAGCCGCAATGCAACATGGACGATCATCAGAGAAGACAGAGCAATGTGCAATGCAATGTGCAATGCGGATGATCGTCAGAGAAGAAAGAGCAGAGAGCTGCAGTGCAATGTTAACGATCGTCAGAGAAGACGGAGCAGAGAGCTGCAGTGCAAAGAGGACGATTGCCAGAGAAGACAGGGCAGAGAGCCGCAGTGTAGAGTGGACGATCATCAGAGAAACAGAGCAGAGAAAAACAATTAGAAAAAAGTCAACTTATTGAACCCACACAGTAACTGCTGTAGGCAACATGAGGTGACATTTTTCCATTTTCTATGATTAAATGTGTTTTTTTTTCCACCTTTAGCATTCTATGACCACCCAATGGTCCACAATATCTGATAATGCAGCACCTGCCAGGTATGACTCCCAGTTAAAGGAATTTTACACTGTGTCAGTCAACCTGTGTTCATCTAAGTTTCTAAAGAGTGAAAGAAGCAGTGAAAGAGAACATATATCATCTATGATACACAGATGTATGTGAGATATCAGATTCATGGGTGTGCAGGAATCTCACTGAAATTAAGCATTAATATTCTGATATCTAGAGTTGGCATTAATGTGTTGTAGGATGTAAGATATTGTGACTTCTTCAGAGGTTTGGGAACTGATGTAATTTCTTGTAAATTCTACTTCTGCCCTGCACCTGCATCCTACATCATCTTGAGCAATTAATCTTTGGTACCACTCTGTCTTAAGACTTTGAGATATACAAATAGAAGGAATATCGGATCCCCCTCATACCTGAGCTACTGTGTGTATACTCTATGCTTCATTTCGCATTGCTGCAGGATACTGATCAATTCAACATAATTCAGTGGTAAATCTCATTAGTGTTATACACAACTGAATCGCATAAGTATGACCACCGGCTAATAACCATTGTAACCGCTGTGTGCAGAATGGATAGCAGCTAGATGCTGAGTGTTACTCAATAAGGTCCTGGTAGGCTGACACAGGTATCTAGAGCTATACTGACTGCAGTGCTCCCACAGCTGCTGGACGGTGCATCCACAGAGAGAACATGACAATTAAGGTGCTCAAGGTGCTCAAGGTGCTTAACTGAGTTCAGGTCTAAGGAGTTAATTACCTGCTGATCCGGACAATAATCGTTTAGTGTAATAGCACGTGGTAAAAGACATGCATGATGTCGGCTGCTTGTGGTCTTTCAACATGTTGAAACAGCCCAATCATGACAGCAATGGTCTGCTGCTTGTCAATTTGTGTAATAGGAGCGACGCCAGCAGACCGCCTCAGACTACAATGGGCCACCTGCACGATCTAAGTATCGTCTAGAGACAGCCCCTCCAGCAGCTCCCCACTGTCTGTGCATGTAATAGCACAGGCAGCGAGTGGGGAAGCGAGTGCTGACCTGAAAGGTCGGTGCTTGCTTCCCCCTGCAAATCACGCCAGGTAATACAACTTTAATTCAGAAAATTCACCTTAAGGGACAAGTAGGTTTTAATTTTAAATGTACTGTTAACTATATTTACCAGAGCAAAATCATATTCGATATAAAAAAAAAAACAACTGCTGTTGACATGAACATGGGAAATCTAACCTGTCACATCCAAATACATGTCACATGACACCACAGGACGTTTCCACATATGCGCCGGAAGCTGGGCTGCATGGATTCCGTGCGGCGTTCACTCCGCCCAGATAATTAATGTTATTCATTACATCTGTTGGAGGCATTGGGGATTGGATGCCATGTCCTATGTTTGGATATTTATATCAGGGCACTTCAACAACATAGCACCCCTCGAAAAAGGTTGTTTGCCGAAACGTACGTCGGGGTGGGGGCAGCTGTCTGGCCAGCTTATTCTCTTCACTTGGGTAAAGTATAGCTATTTTAACGTTTATCTATTTTTTCACGTTTTTATAGAGTCCTTTTATTGGGGTTTTTCATGGTATTTTACCATTGATATAAGTACTTATTACATTTATTTATCTCTATCTTGTCCGACAGCAGCACCCCTCGCTTGAATGTTTTCTGTTGTTTTTAATGTGTCTTCCAGTCGTAGCTCACTGTTTTCTATATTTTCATTGTATATTTTTTTGTATTTTCATATTTCAAGGAGGTTCAGTGGTCTTTTTATAGGTTTATAGTTTGCAACTAGAACCCATTCATACTATTTGCACACGTTATCCTCAACTCATGGGACAGCAAACGCTCAATCCAGTGTGGGGGAGATCTGCATAACTTTTTCTTTGTACACTACACATAAAAGGTGTGAGAAGCAGCCAGAGATCTACATCAATACCATTGACAATTGAAACAAAAGTGTACCCACCCATGGTGAGATTGGCAGGTGTGCTCTAAAATATTGATGGAAAAATGGCAATATAATTCAGCACCTCCACATTGCTAAAAGTTTCTGAGAGGCAGCATGACAAGTGAAAGATGGTTAAGATTTATTTGTTGTCCTGCAGGGACTGAGAAGATGATATGTTGTTTCACTGGGAGAGGGGTGGAGGGCAAAGCTACTCTAAATTACAAAAGACATCTCAGGTGCAAACATGGGGCTAGAGGAGGAAATGAAGCCAACAGGACTAAAGGATGTCTGACAGGAAAGAAAACATGAAGAGCTAGAAATGGTGACGATTCTGTAAAAGCTTAAGCTGGGGGACAGATAACTAACTGCCCTAAACCTTCACTGGGTATTAAAGGTAAACAATTCCAGCCATTTTACTTGGTGGAAAATGCCTAAATGGCCCCTGTGAGACACCAATTGCATGTGCTATTCTCTTCTTGGACATGGGTTGTCAGCGTTGCTTGACATGGCTGCATTTGTGATATGTATTACATCCATGAGTGCCAGAGCAGTGGCCTGCTCATCCCATCTTAGCCAGAGCAGGTTCTTCATCACACAGGTCAGCAATGTATTATTTACAGTCCACAATATAAAGAGCAGCTGGCAAACCTGCAAGCACAGCCATAAAAATAAGTCACAGATCTCAGACGGTGCCAAAATCCCTTCATCCCTAACAAGACCCTTAGTGATATTTCCATAGATATTCTTATTAAGATTGAACAAAAAGCTGTCCTGATATTTACAGCCCTCACTTATGGATTATGATGCAGAACTGGGAGTCAGTGGAGGCAGCTGCTTTGGTTCGAAATCAAACACTAAATTCTCAGAATTTCAATCAAGCCCCAGAACATTAAAATCCCTGTCTAGTGATGACCTGTCACTTTTAGTTTCAGAAATACCATAAGGAGAAAAGCACCATACGCCATGCAAGAGCTGCACGACTAAGACTTAAAGCCACACACGGCATGGTACAGCTGCAGATGCAAACATGTATTCAAATATTCACATTATGTCACAATCTCATATGTTTTTATCCATTTTATAGTCAGTACCTATAAATGAAGGG
This sequence comes from Dendropsophus ebraccatus, assembly GCF_027789765.1. NCBI lineage: Eukaryota > Metazoa > Chordata > Amphibia > Anura > Hylidae > Dendropsophus > Dendropsophus ebraccatus. The sequence continues at coordinate 94,243,004 of NC_091457.1, forward strand.
TGAAAAGTAAGGTATGATTATTTTTTAATATCTGAAACCAGATACTATAGGAATATATATTCCTTTTTGTATTTTGTTAGTACATGATTATGGGGGTGTCTGTCATGTCTATACTTCATAGCAGGAACTACAGAAGCCTGTTGTCAAGGAAAGACTTAGTGACTTATTTGGGAGAGTGTTCTGGGCATGCTCACCTGGACAGAGGTCATTGTTCAGGGAGGGGGCTTTGGCAACACCTATTGTGAATGGTGTGATACTCACTTATATAAACATAGGTGTTACCGTTCCCTGTAATCCTGGGACAGTTCTAAAACTGTCTAGGTGTAGGGCTTTGGGTCACTGGGGTGATGCCAGCCAGTCCCCCCCCCCCCACACACACACACCTTTGGGCTTAAATTTAGTGTTTTCTCCCTCAGCATACGCAGGGGAGATCTATCAATCATGCAGAGATCAAAACCCTAGTTACATAAACAGTATGGTCATCCAAGGGAAAAAAATGGGAGATTCAGGAAAAAAGCATAAAGTGGCTGTAAAGGCTTTTTAAATATCAGTTATGAAATAACCCATTTAAGAATAGATATTAGCATTCTTGACATGTCTACAACCAGACATGGACCCGGGACAAGACTTATCTCAGCTTCTTTGCTGTGCAGAAAACATTTTTTCATCACAGTCTTCCGCAAGGAATGTGGCGACCAAAAACTCTGCCTTAAATCATCACCACTTACTGACATGTTTTTCTTTCCTTTTTCATTGTAAGATACAGTATATTATCAAATGTCTCCTTTAAAAAGATGAGAATTTACATAAATGCAGCGGGAGATTCTATGGGTGATTTGGCACTGTGCTAAGTAACTGACAGGGTTTTAATAGATCAAAGGAGATTAGTTTTCTAAACAAGAACATTCCATCATATGTGAATGAAAAAGTTCAGCCATATGTGAGGATGAACATTAGATTCTGGGTGAGCCCTATACAGCAACCTTCCACTGACACACTTATCCATCACTTTACACAACCCAGTCAATAAGGAATTAAATACTAATGGTGCTTTTATACAGAGAGATTTATCTGAAAGATTTTTGAAGCCAAAACGAGGAACAGACTATAAACAGGGTGCAGGTCATAAAGGAAAGACTGAGATTCCCTGTCCTTTCAATTCCATTCCTGACTTTGGCTTCCAAAATTGGTCAGATAAATCTGCCTGTGTAAACGCACCATAAGAAAGGTGCACTGCTGACCGCAGGACTGGCTTAGCACAAATCAAAGGATTACATTTTACCAAGTCTTAAAGGGGTTATCCAGATAGAGAAAACATCATCTATAACGTTGCAATGTTAAATAATAAAGAAGCTAGTGTAGGAGGACACTAGAGATGAGCAGACCGTCAGCGCTCTCTCATTATGCCTGAGATCCCGGCCGCATAGTTGCGATCCCGCGAATATGCGGCCAGGATATTCCAGGGAATTCACCATGGATTCCCTGGAATATGCTGGCCACATATTCCCAGGAGCGCAACTATGTGGCCGGGATCGCAGGCATAATGAGAGAGCGCCGATGCATATATACATATATATATATATATATATATATATACTCTTGCAACATTATGGCTATGTTCCCACAACATTTTTTCTTGTCCGTTTATACATTTTTTTAAATTACGTTCAGTCATTTCGCTGTTTGGCCGTCAGTGCAATGACGGCTGTTGGTATATTATTCTAGTTTAGGTGGGCTAATTGCCCTTTGGATGTGTCTTTAATTGAAAAGTCACTAATTGCCCTCTAGACTGCCAAGCTGTATATTCACTCTGTGCAAACTTTAATTGTTCCCCTCACCTGCAATGATCACTTTACCGTAGGGCCACTTCATTACAGTGCTACTGCACCCACTGTGACATCTGGCAGCATAGTGGGAAGGGAGTGTGCTTCTTTAATCAAATACACAGTATGGCCCAGATATATCGTAGTGTGTAACTCTAGCAAAATGAAATCTCACCTGTGATTGGTTGTTAAGGGCAGTTTACAGCAGTTTTGTGTTTTACCCAGTTTGATAAATCTCTCTTTATGATTTCAACTTAAAAGCATTTATCTAAGTTTAGGCCAAAAAATGAGAGTAAAAATTGCTGTTGGCAGAGCAGAGTATGTCAGGGGAACAGCCTCTGGTGGGCTCTCAGAGAAATGACTCCAGTTTAGTATGGTGAGCTAACTGAGCAGTAACTAGGAAATATTTATGTGGACATTGCTCAATATTCTAAATACATTTAGTGGAAGTGTGTTTTTTTATTGATGTCGCAAAAAGCTTTCTTTGCAAACTAAAGTATGTCCTCCCCCTATATTGTAAACCAAGATACAGTAGAGAGCATATTTGATATTATTGTGCATACTGAATTTCCAAGGTATTTTACATTTATTAAAAACAATTAACAGTTTGAACAAAAAGGTGTGTGTGATGTCATTTCCCTCTTCTCCTTAGTACCAGGTAGACCCCTTTTCACTCACCCAGTAATAACAGGTACTAATGCTGCGTTTACACGAAACGATAATTGGCCCGATCGTACGATTAACGATGTCGGAGTAACGATTTTTTTTCATAACGATCAGCGTTTAGACAGTACGATATACCGTACGGAAAAATCGTTTTGCGATCGCGCGCCCGCAGCCCGGCCCCCCGCTCATCAGCAGCCCCCTGCGCCGGCTCGATCGCCACCCCCGCCTTCGCTCTGATCGCCACCCCCGCCGCCGCCGCTCCGGTCGCCCCCCCACGCCGCAGCCGCTCCGATCGCCCCCGCCGGCCCGGCCGCGAGCATACGTTACCTGCTCCGCGTAGCAGGTCTTCGACATCCCCCGGCTCCGCTCTTCAGTGCACTGATTGGCTGAAGAGGGGAGCCGGGAATTTCAAACGGCAGCACTGATTGGCTGAATCAGGAGCCGTTTGAAATTCCCGACTCCCCTCTTCAGCCAATCAGTGCACTGAAGAGCGGAGACGGGGGATGTCGAAGACGTGCTACACGGAGCAGGTAATGTATACTCGCGGCGGGGCCGGATCAGAGCGGCGGGGGCGTTCGGAGCGGCGGGGGCGATCGGAGCGGCGGCGGGGGTGGCGATCAGAGCGGTGGCGGGGGTGGCGATCAGAGCGGTGGCGGGGGTGGCGATCAGAGCGGCGGGGGTGGCGGCGGGAGTGGCGATCGAGCCGGCGCAGGGGCTGCGGATGAGCCGGGGGCCGGGCTGGGCTGCGGGCGGCCGGACTATCGCACCACGACTGTTTACACGGTTTACGATCGGCGAATTTTTGGCGAACGACGATTTGATAACATGTTGAAAGATCAAAATGAACGATTTCTCGTTCGTCATTTGATCGTTCGCTGCGTTTACACGTACGATTAACATTCGAATTCGATCGTTATCGCGCAAATTCGCACGATAATCGTTACGTGTAAACGCAGCATAAGTCATCAGTTTATTTATTGAGATTCTCTCCCTGGTCAAGTGTGGGTGTACTAGTCCAGAAATCCTTAAATGGCCAACTGCCACCTAAAAATGTTTTTAGATGTTGTAAGACAATGAACTGGGAGAGGTGCAGTAGCATATTTTAGTCCTTGGCTTAAAGCAATCTTCATCCTGCCACTCCATTATAAATCTAGGGGGCTGCAGCATAGAGATGATTGACAGTGCAGAAGTGAAGCACAATACCACGCATATCCCAGTTTGTTTTTCTAAATAGTGGGTGTCTCAGCAGTGAGACCTCAACCTATCAAACATTTGACATGACCCTGCGACATTCCTTGCAATGACAGGTACGCTTTAACTATTTGGCTCATATGTTTTCACAGTTGTATCCATTATTAGCAGGTTATCTCTTTCTACAAACTTTTTGTCTGGGTTTTCCCTTAATCACTGTCTGGCAATCACTGTTCTGGCCTTGTATTATATTCTTGCTTGTTTAAGTCTTTTTCTATCTTCCATTATTAGATCATCTGTATATCCAAAAATGCACAAGTGTCACATTCGGGGTACTCCACCGAAAAATATTTTTTTCCCCCAAATAAACTAGTACCAGAAAGTTATACAGATTTGTAGTGATGCATTTACACAGAGAGATTTATCTGACAGATTTTTTTAAGCCAAACTGATTTGAGAAGAGGAGAAATCTAAGTCTTTATGACCTGTTCTCTGTTTATAGTCTGTTCCTGGCCTTAGCTTCAGAGATCTGTCAGATAAATCTGTGTAAATGCGCCATAAATTACTTCTATTTAAAAATCTCAAGTCTTCCAATACTTATCAGCTGCTGTATGCCCTACGGAAAGGGCTGTATTCTTTCCAGTCAGATATGGTGCTCTCTGCTGCCACCTCTGTCTGTGACAACTGTTGAAAGCAGGAGAGGTTTTCTATGGGGCTATAATACTGCTCTGCACAGTTCCTGTCAGCACTGTGTCAGACTGGAAAAGATACACCTCTCTCTTGAGGACATACAGCAGCTGATAAGTACTGGAAGGTTTGAGATTGTTAAATAGAAGCATTTTAAAAATCTGTGTTCTGAAAACTGCACCAAGAACTTGAGAAGACAATAGTTTAGACAAATAGGCACTGCAGTAAAATCTCTTCTGCACAGTACAGTTGAGTGAGCACAATGCAATACGGACATTGAATAAATCTGTTTTAAGTTTTCAATAACTGAATACAGGTGAAAATCTGTATACATTATAGTCTGTGCTATTTAATAGTCAGAACCTTGATGTGGCCACAATGAATAACCTGTAATTAGTATCCACTTTACCAGAATGATTCCCAGCATCATATGCATTATATGCTGTCATAGATTCCCATTAAGTTGAAAACCTAATCTAACCTAACTACAGTTATAAATATAATACATGTGCTGTGTGCATCTATGATAAATTTAGTTTATTTTTGCACCTAGTACAATGTTCTGCAATACAGTGCAAGTGGATTCCTTTAACCTCGCAGCACCTATTTACAAGCAGAGTATCCATTTTTCTGATGGATTCTATCTCGGGGAGGATCATTTACTGCTTCCTCAGTGATTAACTCTGAAACATCTCTGTGCCTTGTAAAAATACAATCACGTTATAAATGGTCCTAAATGATCTACTTCCCCTTCTCAAAACAAAGGTACAAGAGCTGCATCTCCAGCTGTACACTGTTTACTTTATAATTCTCTTTTTTTCTCTCTCTTTCTAACAATTCTGTTTGTTTCCTTGTGTTGATTATTCAAAGCAGATGTCCTATATGTAAGGAACTGCCCTTTATATCTACTTGCAGCTGGTCCGGCAGTGCAGGGTTTCAGGAATTAAAGGGGAATGAATAGATAAAAATAAATCCTGAAGCAATATTACTGAGAGTCCTATAATGGTTAGCATTGTTGCCTTGTAGCACTGGAGCCCTAGGTTCAAATCCAAACAAGGACCACATCTGAGAGCAGTAAGTGACAACGACAAGCTCTGTAAAGTGCTATGAAATATGTTGGCACTGGAAAAAAATCATTATGTTATCGTCATAATCATGATACACCTGCTAAAGAAATAAGCTGTACTGCAGTTTGTTGTGCAGCAGATAGTCAGAAACTCAGCTTTACAGCACAGAAAAAAAAAGTTTAGGATCTGAAGAAGTTTAGGAGCCTGTCAGTCGGATCCCGAGCGATCAAGTGATGAAACATCCTGGTAATATTCCTAAGCAGAAAAACCCTCTCTAGTAACTGATTTATACTATTTATACTATTTTATAGTAACTGAGACATCAAGATAAAATACAAAAAGTGGGGGAGGAACTTAGCTAGTGTTATGTCAGGAGAGCGAGAAAAAGCCTGGACTGTGTACCTGCAATTTAGGAGCCTTTCTGCCCCCTCCAGAGCACCCAAATTGTTCCTAAAAAAGTAAAAGAACTGAAGCTTCAGTTGGTGTCTTCAATTTTCTTTTCACTTCCTGCTTTGGGGTTTCCCAAGATGCACTTTGTCTCCTGTGATGTCTAACTGACTCTGTAGAACTGTTAGATGGCTTACAGCTTGCTCAGCCAATCAGAGCTGAGCAACCTGAGTCATCTGACAAAGGGAGGCTGGCCTAACAGGGCTTAGACCCGCCTCCCTCTTGATGATGTCATTGTCACAAAATGGCTGCCACAGAGCAGCCTGGGAACAAAGAGAAAGCGACTAGACTACCACAAACTAATGCACACTTAAACAGTCAAAAAATGAACAATAGTTTATTTGAAAACCAACAACAACAAATATGTTAAAACCACTTAAAAAGCTTGTATGATGAAGTTATGGTGGCATAACGGAACGCGTGGGGTGTAGGTGCTGTGTGCCGGGTAGTCCTGCTATTGCAGTTATTGTTTACGTCATGGATTAATTTATTTATATAGTATTTTGCCTTGATTATTTGATGTATATGTTTCATCTTTTTTCTCTCATTTTTGTTATAGTGTATAGTGCAATATTGGCAGGATCTGTATTGTTAGGGATGTACCCCACCTAGCACATTACTTGTTGCTCTTTTCATTCTGGGGGCACTTGTGTAGTTACATTTTGGCCTTTACAGGCTTTTGAAGTGGTTTTAACATATTTGTTGTTGTTGGTTTTCTAATAAACTATTGTTCATTTTTTGACTATTTGAGTGTGCATTAGTTTGTGGTAGTCTTTCTCTTTCTCGCTTTCTCTTTGTTGTCAATGATTCTCATTTTTTGACTAGCTATTTGTTTGCACCTCTACATTTAATATCTAATATGCGGTGCCCACCACATCATTTTGTTTTGTAGACAGAGCAGCCTGTGGTCAACAGTAGGGAAGGGGGGCAGATAGGTGATTGAAGCATATTACAAAGTTATATAACTCTGTAATGTGTTTCAGTTACTGGAAAAAAGCTTTTCACCAGAGTTGTCCTTTAAGTATGTGTCTAGGTCTTTAGCAAGGAGATCTATGGTAGTAACCTGCAATTTAGGATGCCAAAGAGTTGTAAGTTTTAAAGGGAATGCGTCACCTAGATTTATATTACTGGTTAGAGTCAGATACTGAAAGTTTTTATTTCTAGAATTTCTAGGCATGTTCTATGACCTGTGCAGAGTGTAATTGCCGGTATCCAATAGTGGCTGGAACGGGAATGGGTAAAGAATACCTGTTCAGAGCGTAGACTTTGAAATTTCCATGTGCAGACCCAGCTGATGCTTGGCCTTCTGTGGAAACATCCCATACATCAGGGAGTTCCATGGAACCCGTTAAAAGGTGAAACAGATTTATAGCAAACCAAACTTCCAGCATCAACTGCATCTGTATGTGGAAATTTAATACACAGTGACAGGTACGCTTTAAGAGATTCACTGTAAGGCTAGATTCACAAAGGACGGTTTTTATGTTGCGAATTAGCAGCGAAATCCGAAAGCGTTTTCACGTCCCGCTCAGCCAATCAGTGTATTGTATGTATTCTCATTGAAAGACATCGGCATAGGATCCGCAGCGGATTTCGCAGTGTAAATCCGCTGTGGATCTGTCCTGTGTGAATCTAGCCTAATCTTTCTTGACCTAGCAGAGTATTGAAAGCATATAAGTGATATGAATGGGTGTTCTAAGAAGTCTGAGAATTTTTAATGTAAAGGACAGAAGTTTATAGTAAGAGAACAGTCAGAAACAAGAAGACCCTCTCAAGAGAATACCAATCCTTATGAGCAGAAGTGTTAGAAGTCCTAAAGATGAGGTTGGGAGTTTTAAAGTCCCCAAAAACAAGGCATTTCACAAAATAGGAAATGTGGAGACAAAGTAGCCAAGTAAAGAAGAAACTGGTAGGTTAATCTGTAGGGCAGTAAATAAAGACCAGGTATGAGGGAACTTGGAGGGTACTTACAGTTATGGCAGGCAATGGAACATGAAAAAGAAAAGTTGTGAATTATAACATGACTCCTCTAGGTCACAGCTGGGTCTTATAACCCAAGGGAATAATGCCAGGCATTAATGATTCATTTGTAGTTAATCTTACACCAATGTGTGTAGTAAATTGCTGACTGTCGTGCTCACAGCTGCCAGAGTACTGCTATGACAGGAATGTTATGTTTACTTTAGGATGCGTTTTTGTTGCTAAAAATTGGAGTTGCAAAATTAAAGAGATGTTAAATAATCCTATAATCAGCAAACAATGATTGGGACAGGTCAGGAATGTGTCTTGCTGCTAAAAGATGGCAATATCATAGTGCAGCATGGAAATAAGATGCGTTGAACTACATTCCATTGCCCTCTACTGGTTAGAAAAAAGTTACACTCACTTGTCGCACATGGATAGAAATCACAGAGAGGAAGTGAGATTGCAGCCCAGATTTCATTACTTTCCAAATGAAAGGAGGTACAATTAGCCATTTGCTGGTATTACAATAAATAAAATAATTCCAGTGAGTTTAGATGGAAATAAGTTTTTGGGATAAGTTTGAATCATCCAGTATTACAACAGCAATTACAACCTCCAGTCTTTTTGGGTACAATGCCACAAGGTTTGCACACCTGGATTCGGGGATCTTCTTCTCTGCAGATCCTCTCAAGCTCTGTCAGGTTCGATGGGGACTGTCGGTGGATGCAATTTTAATGTCTCCAGAGATTGGGTTAAATTCAGGTCTACACTGGGCCACTAAAGGACAGTCACAGAGTTGTCCCTGAACCACTCCTGTGTTGCTTTGGCCGTTTTCTTAGAGTTATTGTCTTGTTGGAAGATAAACCTGGGCCTACTCTGTGATCCAGAGCCCTCTAAACCAGGTATTTATTAAGAATATCTATATACTTTGCTCATTGTGTCTTGTTTCCTCTAGACATAGGATCTGAGGCCAAAAGATGTTGTGTGAACATAGCCATATAGTAGTCCAATACAGAGATACCATGCAGTAAGGTATATGGTTTCCACAGCCTACAGTCATTTCACACATGCATGTGCTTAGGTAAGGCCTCATGGGAAAGCCATATATATTTATATACACACACACATCACTGTTTTATACACATATACTAATTAAAACCTTAATCCAGTATTTCATCACAAAAAGCATCTAAAGGCAGTGGCATAGCTACCATACAGGCAGGGTAGGCAGCTGATATGGGGCCGTGGGGAAGGGGGCCTGGGGCCTTTATCCTTCTGCTTAACCCCTTATGTAGTGCAGTGTGTTAGTGACCCAATGTTTACTTACATGCTGCATCACAAAAAAGGGTTAACAAGCAGAAGACAAAGATATTTGCTTCACTGCACTGATAACCCTTGAACTCTGTTCTCAACTGCCTGTCCCAACCAAGCAGGAAAATGTGCAAGACTCATTGAAGAGGTTAGGGGTTATCAGTGCACCAGCAGTAAAGCCTTTTCTTCTGAACACTGGGTCTCTTACACACTGCAGCATATAAGGGGTTAAGCAGAAGGTAGTCTGCTCCTGCACCTATGTATTTAACCATAAGGGCTCTGGCCACAAGAGTTTTTATTAGGGAGGGGGGGGGGGCTTACAATGTTTTGCTATGAGGCCCTGTGAATCCTAGCTACGCCCCTGACTAAAGGAAGATTTTTTTTTTTTTTTATCATTAAGACCCATTTAGCCTGTTGATTGACACTCTATGATGCATACTGTTTCCAGCTGTAATACCTTCCTACTTCCTATGTCTATCATAAAGTCTATTGGGTTCCACACTGTTCATACCAGCAAACAGTTGTATCAGTTATGCACATCCCTCCTGTGGTCAATAAGGCAGAATAGATTTTAGAGCCTCCTGTGGATTGACATTAATGTGACATGCATGCCTATTCCTATTTTTTGTGGGGTTTTTTTTTTTTTTCTTTTTTCTGCTTTAGTGACTGCTGTTGCTGCTCTGAATAGTTGTTTTTTTTCTTTTTATAATGGATTGATGCTTTTAATTTTTATACACATATGTAAGACTTTTGTGCATGTAAATTAGCATGACATAGGCCTTGACAAAGCACATACCAGCCAACCATTGGCTGTGGGCAGGGCCGTATTTACCACTAGGCGCCCATGGTCCAGTGCCTAGGGCAGTTCTTTGCAGGGGACCAGCACCAGGGAGCAGAGGGAAGGAATCAACTTTTTTTTTTTTTTTTACATTTTTTTAGTTTCCCACCTTTTGTTCAGACTTGTCACTAAATCTGGTACCTTTTCAAGGGGGGGGGGGGGGGTATGCTGCTATTGGTTAGGTCTGGTATGGCGGTGTTACCCAGTCACAGTTTATGTTTTAAGCAGTTAAAAACCATGAAAAACACGATTCAGACAATGTTTCTACATGTAGAGAAATGCATGTGGCCAAAAGGATTCTCCCCCATGAACCCCAAGATGGGGCGTCTTCAGGTTTAGTGCCTAGGGCAGCAGCAGCTGTTAATACGGTCCTGGCTGTAGGAACCACACATTCTCCTGCATTGTGTCTAGATTGGATTAGAGAAGAGCGTCTATACTTTTTTAAGGTATGCTGAAAAGTGAAAAATAAGTTTTTACACTCAATGTCCTCCTTTGACAGCACAATGTGTACACTATGGCAAGATATGGTCATTATCTCAACCCTTTTTACACTCAAGTTACTCATGCTGACAGGCAACCAGTAGGCACTGAAAAGTGAACTGTGGCATTTTGATTCTTGCTCTTTAGCACTGACTGACAACTGACAACATAGCAGCAGCCTGACTAAATTCTGTACCAGAAGAAAAGGCTGATTTCCTGACTGCTGCTCTATCATAGGCTTTGTTTCCTTTGCGTAATAAGAGTGATGCTGCTGATAACAACATTATTAGGGTATTGCTGATACTGGAGCTTTCCTCTAATCTTTTGCATGGTTGCAAGTTGTAACATGCAAATGATGAATAGTCTTGAGTTTAGAAAAATGCTAGATTAAAAAAAAACAAAAAACCCTGCCTTTCCTGAGGGTTTCAAGGGTTTCTAATTGCAGAATCACATTCATTATCAGAATGCAGGAAAATAAGTTTTATTTTATTTACTATGTTTTTTTCCCTTGTTTGCTGGAAAAGCTATTGAGTGCTGAATTTGTTTAAGCTGCCAGACTTAAAACAACAGCGAGTCTTGTGGTTTTAGTTTGACATCAAAGCTCCAGCACATAAAGGCAGCTCAGAAGTCTCACAGCACCGGGTGCTATTTTTAAATCGGATACAGACTCGGTTAAAGAGATATTGTCTGACCCTTTCCCGTTATGTTTCTTATAGTAATTGGAAGTGCTAAGAAAGAGGCCAATATCTGCTCAGAAAAATGGCATTGCCATAAAATCTTACAGATGCAAATTGGGATAACATACCAGCTATCTACTAACACCAGGCAGATTTATTAATTTAGTGGAGTCCCGTGACTTATGGTTAGCATTGATGCACTGGGTTCTGGGATCAAATCAGACCTAGGATAACATTGGAAGAAGAACAGTATGTTCTCCTTTTGTTAACATGGCCTTCCTACAGGTACTCCAGTATCCAGCTTACTCTCCAAAAACATACTGATGGGAGAATCCACTAACACCTGTCAGATATTCTAAATAAAGTGAAGCATCAATGAGGCTTTTGAAAAACTATAATTTTCTGACAGAGAATCTGTAAAACCAACACAATAGTCACTTTCATAATAATGTGTGCATTTACACTAAATATATTAGCTGGATGTGTGAACCAGAAGATCAGTAAACTGCTCTGATCTTAAAGGGGTACTCTGTTATCAGAAAGTTGTATTTAAATAAACTATATCATCCCAAGATATATTACTAACTAAAACAGTGTTCTCACTAATAGTCATGACTTCTTAAGCTTTTGCGTAATTCACTACTGACACAAAGTTGAAAATAGAAGAACTACACAATAGAGCTAATTAGAAAAAAGGTTTTCACTTATGAAAACTTATGAAAAGCCCTACAAAATGACGACTTCTTTACAAATATGGTCCATTTTGGGGCGGTAGCTCGGGGACCTGAGCTCCTGGGGGGCTCATGCCCGCCCAAACAGACTTACACTTCCAGTAGTGTATTGTCTGCCGGGCTACAGTTTTGCCATGATTTGCAAAAAATTGATGCTTTTTACCATAATTTTGCACAAATTATGGCTAAATTGCAGCCAGGAGACAATACAGTAACATTAGAGAACATACTGAAAGACATTAACATGTGACTATGCTGTCATCACAGGTCTACAGTCTGCACTATGGAGGAGGAAGACTAAAGCTACAGGTATGTGGAAAAGGGACAGGAAGAACAATCAATGAAGAGAGGTACTAAGTGACCAGTCTGGGGAGGGGGCATTAGGATACAGGGTGACCAGTCTAGGATGGGGTCAGTGGGATATACAAGGTGACCAGTCTGGGGTGAGGGTAGGGACACAGGGAGAACAGGGTCATGGGAGCAGTGTGTGTATGTGTAAGGAAAGGGGGTATTTTGGGGTAAAATTTATTTTGGGGTCCAGTGTCTGTATTTAGGAGTCTGGTTGAGGTCTGGAATAATGTTGTGAATTGAAATGGGAGGAAGGGGGTAGAACATTATTTTATACTTTAACCCCTTGATGACACCTGTCTCCAGCCTTGCTCAACAGAATAACATTACACTGGGGGGCTCAAGCTGGAGATGGATCAGGAAGCTCCTTCTCATAATTCACAGGTACAAACAGAAGGGAGCAGAGACAATGGCATCTCTACAGGTACAAACGGCAGGGTGCGGAGACAATAGCATCTTTACAGGTACAAATAGCAGAGAGCGGAGACAATGGCACAATGGTGCCTCCAAAGGTAAAAACAGCAGGGAGCAGAGACAATGGCGCCTCCACAGGTACAGACAGCAGGGAGCGGAGACAATGGCGCCTCTTCAGGTACAGACAGAAAGGAGCGGAGACAATGACGCCTCCACAGGTACAAACAGCAGGGAGCAGAGACAATGATGCCTCCACAGGTACAAACAGCAGGGAGCGGAGACAATGGCGCCTCCACAAGTACAGACAGCAGGGAGCGGAGACAATGGCGCCTCCACGGGTACAGACAGCAGAGACAATGGCGCCTCCACAGGTACAGACAGCAGGAAGCAGAGACAATGATGCCTCCACAGGTACAAACAGCAAGGAGCGGAGACAATGTATAGAACCTATCACCCCTCCCCCTTCCCTGTATCCATCCCCTCCTTGGTTGAACCTGATGGACATGTGTCTTTTTTCAACCGTAATAACTATGTAACTATGTAACAATGATGCCTCCACAGGTACGGACAGCAGGGAGCGGAGACAATGGCACCTCCACAGGTACAGACAGCAGGGAGCGGAGACAATGGCGCCTCCACAGGTACAGACAGCAGGGAGCGGAGACAATGGCGCCTCCACAGGTACAGGCAGCAGGGAGCGGAGACAATGGCGCCTCCACAGGTACAGACAGCAGGGAGCGGAGACAATGGCGCCTCCACAGGTACAGACAGCAGGGAGCGGAGACAATGGCACCTCCACAGGTACAGACAGCATGGAGCAGAGACAATGAATGGCGCCTCTGTTAAGGTATTTAGGCACCAAATTCAAAATAGAAGTAATTTAGAAAATAAAAAGTGAGCACAGTGCTGTCTGATAATTATGTTTTATAAAACTTTACAGGTATATGACATTATCTATCCCGTACTATGAACACCACACTATTGCTGCTACAGACACACTGTGGGGGGGGGGCAGGCTCAGAGAACAGCCTATGTTAAAGTTAGGGCCCTATTACACAGGACGATTATGGTGCGAAAAATTGTTATATCGTTCGAATTTAAACGATAATCGTTCTGTGTAATTGCAGGCAAGGATCGAAAAATCGTTTGTATGCCGTTGATCATTGATATAGATCTGAACCTAAAATTATCGCTAATCGTTTGCTGTGATTCCACATTCGTTCGCTCAAGTTCCGCATTTCTTCACTAATCGATCAGTGTAATTGCACATTGTTCATTGTTTTGCCGAGATCAGAAAAAATAAACGATCATAGTAACAATCGCAATAACGATCGTAGTAACGATCGTAACTAACCATCGTTCTGTGTAATATGGTGAATGATTTTAGGTTAACGATAAACAATCTCTTTTGAAATAGTTTATCGTTAATCGTTAAAAATCAATCTGTATAATATGACCCTTAATCTGTCCCTGAATACAGGTATGTTTTCATGTATGCGCACAAACCACACACTTTACTGTTTTCATCACATATTTTATGGAAACTTAAAAAAAAATGTATTTTACATGTAAGGATTCTTCATTTTTAAAAAGTAGAAATGAGTTTTATTTAGCAGACAACTGTGAAAACAATAATTCTGTTTTCAAACTATTTATATATTTATTACCCCGAGTGTAAAAAATCCCCAGCTCTTTTTTTTTCTGCGTCTCTCCCAGTACAATTTATTGTTCTTTGATGTCACATTAGGCTTTCCTGGATCTTTTCTCTGAGCTCTAGTCCCTCCCCTCCTGAATTATGTCACCATCTCTAACCAGTCCCTCAAGCCTACATCAGCATCTCTCAGTCATATACACAGATATATATATATATATATCTTTATTGGCACATTTACAGATAGTGAGGTGTGTTTACAGTTTGCTGCCTAGTGATGAATAATGCCACAGAAAAGGCAGACATAGAGTAAATGCAGCAGGTGCTCCAACCTCACTAATGGTTAATTATTTTGCAGCCTCCTTGCAGAGCGCACTGACAGAACCGAGAACCATGACTAGTGACAGCCTAGATGACTAGTTCACGACTCTCCCTCTGCCTCGGTGCAGTATTAGGCTCCGTTCACACGGAGCAAAACAGGTGGAATTCCCAGCCACGGAATCCCGTCAGCCATCCTCTCATAATGACAGACTATGGGAGGCTGGCGCGCCTCTGAAGAGACGCCGTGAGAGGAGGCGTGTGAGCCTCCCATAGACTGTCATTATGACAGGAAGGCTGGCGGAATTCCGCAGCTGGGAATTCCGCCTGTTTTGCTCCCTGTGATGCATTTGTATCACACATGAAGACCACGAAGCCCAGATCCCCAGACACCACCAGAGAGTCGGCTGCCAGGTGGGTACAGCTGCTGTGGGAGCCCAATCAGCACAAATGTACTCTGATCACAATCAGTAAATGGCAATCTTAACTGTATACTTCCAGTGGCTGAAAAGTTGTAGAGACTAAATAGGTTGTACCACTAAATCTTTGCTATAACTGTACTCTGTAGACAATCCTTTGTCAGCTTGATACATTAGTGTTACAAACCTCTATCCTTTCCCAATAATTTGCTAAAAATGCTTAGTCTGAAGTTCAGCTTGTTTAGGTCACTTCACCAGATGTTAGACTGATGTTTTTTGTGCATTATTATATACTGATATGCAGCAATTATCCTGAACATACACAATGTTAGGATATATTAAGACAACATATTTTTTAGATAGTGGAAAAATATGCTGTGAAATACGTGGCAGAACTGCAAAAAGAGGTTTACATTTTTGTCACATACTGTATTTGCCTCTTTGACCATGTATCATTTTGCAGTCATGGATGGTGAGCCCCGGTCAATGTGGCTAATCAGTGTCCTGTGTTTCCGACATGCCTTCCTTGCCCTATTCATTTTAAGATAATATTTTCTCCAAGGGTCAACTACAAATATAAAATTAACCTCTTCATTTCACTAAGCATATAATTTCCTATCCACATGAAAAAAGGTAATTATTCAGATCCAACCCATAAGTAATTGGGGACTTAGCCGGTACCTATACTCTGCACACATACACAAAGTGATTTACTATGTAGAATTCAAATAAAAAATAATTCCCATTTGTTTGAAGACTTTTTTACTCTCCCCTTCGGAGCCTCGCGGTGTCTGCAGTCAGCCACAAGGAAGAACAATGGTATCAGAATGACATGCCTTCAGACCACATTGCCATTTAGAAAGTCATCCCCGCAGTGTTTTATTGCCTGCAACAAAATCTTATGACAAAAGAGGAATAGCTCCCGAAACAGTATGTAGCAGGATATTTTAACTCAATTTTCTTACTTTACAATAGAAAAAAAAAGAAATAAAAACCATGATGATTTTGAATATCATACAGATTCTTCTGGTCAAATATATTTAAAGATAGGACTGTAACTATGAAGAACAGATTGTCACAGAAATTAGTTATAAGCACAAGTGCCAGAGTCAAGATCAGTGGACGGTTCGATTTATGACTTGGCGTATACGCGATCTTCAGATGCCAAGAAAATAAACGTAACAAAAATAGCTGCTTCCCAGCAACAAAACATTTTATGGGAACCAAGAGATCCATTTTCAGCTTGAAACTAAGGAGCCTTTTACACAGGCCGATTGGTAATGAGCTTTCTTAGGAAGGCTTATTTTGCCAATAATCGGCCTGTGTAATCAGTTTTTTCACTAGCTAATTAAATCTTTTGTCTTTATAGATTATTCAGAGGATGTGCAGCCAATAAAAAAGCATTTAAATGGCCCTCACAAACAATCCAGCCTTGATAAGCGCTTGTTCTGATTATATGAGCAGAGAAACTCAGCAAAAACGGGAATGTGGAAACAGGGTCAAGGGTCCTATGTAACAGGACCTTTACTCACGTTAAAGAAATCGTCATGCTCTAACAAACTATTGACAAACGGCAGGGGTGAAAATAAATAGCAAGCGGTGCTTACCTTTCCCTGTTCCCGCGATGCGCTACATGACCGGCCCGGAACCCCCATTAGAAGGCATTTTCCCCCCAGCTATGATAATGTCACGACTCAGGGGAAAATGTCCATCTTGGCTGATGGCCAGTCCATGAGCTGGGTTGTGACATCGGCTCTGGTGGAGATCCTTAAGCCTGGTGGGGCTGCCAGGCGACAATCCAATGCTAAATGCTAAAGAAGCATGGGAAGAGGTGAGTTAGTGTAGTTTTTTTATGATCCCCCTCTGCAGTTTAAAAACAAAAACCTAAGTCCAGACATCTTTAATCTGTTCATGTTCTTGCAAACATACAAACAAATGGCAAAAAGCAACAAAGAAAAAAATCATAAAAAATTATAGCAAAAATAAAGCAAAATTGCCAGGTGAGAATACAGCCTCAGAGGCATAGGCAAGGAGGCTGTATACGGAAAATTAAATAATATAATCAAAAACATTTACCTTTTGCTTCATCATCAACTTATCTGAGGGACCTTTAAAGTTTTGTTCACGAATGACAAAAACGCCGAAAAATGATAAGGAAACCTCTGAGCTGGCGTAGGTTTCCTCGGCACACACAATGGAGCACACAGGATTTATGTAGAGGCAGTGCGCCTCTACATAAATCACTGAAGTGTTGGTGATGCGGGGACATTTCTAACCCAGCGTAGAAAACGTCTGACTTAAAGCGACTCTATACCCACAATCTGACCCCCCAAACCACTTGTACCTTCAGATAGCTGCTTTTAATCCAAGATCTGTCCTGGGGTCCGTTCGGCAGGGGATGCAGTTATTGTCATAAAAACAACTTTTAATACGGCAGCGCTGTGTCTAATGGACGGGGCTTACATTTGTATATGCATTAGGCTGGCACAACCTCTCTGTCCTTCCTCCCCACCCTCCTCCCCATTAGGAATGATCCAGGCAGATCGTCTCCTATTCCCCATCTGTGTGTATAATGAACATGGGCTGGATCGTTAATAGACCTGTGCAAAGCTTAAACAGCAGTAAATGTTCCTGGATCATTTCTAATGATGAGGAGGGTGAGGAGGAAGGACGGAGAGGTGGTGACAGCCTAATGCAAGCCCGGCCGTTAGACACAGCGCTGCCGGATTAAAAGTTGTTTTTATGACAATAACTGCATCCCCTGCCGAACGGACCACAGGACAGATCTTGGATTAAAAGCAGCTATCCGAAGGTACAAGTGGTTTGGGGGGGACAGATTGTGGGTACAGGGTCGCTTTAATAAATGTCCCCCTATGTGTTTATAGGTACTGTATCTATCTGGAAATATTTTGACAAAAGTTATAAAAGGGATATCCATGACAGCTATATGTCAAGTTAATAATAGGCAGAGTTACAAGTCCGGTCTTTGAGGGCAAGATAACATTTCACTTACAGCAGGTATAGCTTAATATACGGTATAAAAGTACGAAAGCAGGTAAATCAAACTTGGATTATGTTACCTTTGAACCCTGGAGGAGAAAAGGTCAAATTTTAACTGACAAACTGAAAACCTATTAGATTATTATTACACAGGAAATGGTACAAAATATTAAGGGTTATATTCACTGGCCCCTCACAAAATTGACACTACCTCTGTGAGATAGAATTCTGCCTTTAATATGGTGGACACATCACAGTCTGCAAACCCCTGTGCCTTTTATTGTGTAATTCTCGGTCTGTAACCTACTACAGGATCAGCACCCTCTCTTCCTGAAATACTATGTGCTGCAGTAATTTGTAATGTCTAATGGTTTTTAAGCCAAATAAAACTCTTCCTTTTCTTCTATCAGTTCTATTTGTATGCCTTCACTTAAAATATTTTATCTTTGAAGATAAAAAGGGAATGTAAACTTGGCGCTGCTTCGTACCCCTCCCCCTTCGACACTTATGCCAAATATAAAAAAATGATCTTACATTCCGCGGCTGAGGGAGTATAGTATGTTCACATTATATACAAGAGTCCTCATAAATAAACAGCATTGGGCCATATGTTGAATTTATGTTTGGTTGATGGTTCTGTGTTTTCTAACAAAAAATGTATCTGTACAGTAAGGGTAGCGACAACCAAAAACTTTACCTGCCCATCCTGACCCACGTGGACTTGATGGATCTGCAAGTTCCCCTGTAAAAACACATATGGATGTTAGATGAGGAATTATTGAGCAGCAGTTTTTACTTTGTAAAATCCAGAGAGAAGCTTAAAGCCATTTACAATCGGGGGTCTATTAACCCAGAATGTTCTTCGTGATGTTGCTATTTATTAGTGATAAAACAAGACTTACAGCTGGTGCCCAGTACTTAAAGAGCTTGCAAATCCTCTATATTTCTTTCAGAACTTATCTTGGAGGATGTTTAATTCTTTCAAGAACGTGGAAGGAATTTTTAAGAGCCGCTGCTCGATTTATCATCTTTGGGGCAAATCAAAGAACACTTAATAGTTGCTTGTAAATTATTGTTTTTCAGAAAATCAGAGGAGAAAACAGCAGGTCATTAGTTAAGCAAGTAGCTGCCAATGAAAGGTAATGGTCTATAGGTAGCAGCTCATCCATCTGCATAAAATGTTCATCTAAAGTGAGAGAAACACTGCAAACAGCAAATGAGGGTATCAGGGCAATGCCTCCCATGTGATTTGTCAGACAAATGCTGCTACATATGTTATTCAAGTCTGCATATACTAGAGTTTTGATATTTTACATAGCTGTTTTTCCATGAAGAGGCATTCTTTTGCACAAGGGGTCGTAACAGAAGTTGAATTGTTCTGAAAAGGGATCATTTTTTGTCATCTATACAGCCCCTTTAAATGCACAGCAATTTAGACAGCTGTTAAGCGAGTTAGACACTGGCTGCCAACAAAGCAATATAGAAAAACCACCTTACTATGTAACACCTTTCATTCCATTGTCCTGAGACTGCATACTCATGTGTAGAAATCCAAGTGATGCTTGAGATACACCCGTGAGTCTACAGCTCATTGGAAACTCATAACTGACTTAACTTGCAAACTGCAAGATATGAAACAGGTCTTTAAAAACCACAGCGGCTCAAATATTTGATTTTCCTGTAATGTCATCAGTTTTTCACCAATATAAGAAACACACGTTCTGATGGTTAAAGTGCTGTTCTTGGTATGTATTGGGGATCACAAGACAAAACCAAAGCTAAGAGAGTGCCAGAATGGTAATATAGCCTCTGCACGTCTCAGCGTTGGCTTCTACATCTTGTACAACATAAGCAATTACTTATGTTTTTAATCCTGCACAATAATTGCAGTAAATTACCTCGCTGTCCTGGGTTATCTGAACTTGCTCTCCCTGCGGAACTTGTGCAATGTGAAGATGTCCCTGCAAAAAATAAAGGAAAGATGTGACGATGTAGAAGCCATAGTCATCCTCAATAGCTGCACATGTGTTACAATGCATCAGTGCTTTTGTGAAAGAGAGCTGATTGTGACAAACACACAAATACACAGGGGTGCTAATATAGTGTAGTAGATATGAAGAAGTCTATGACTGCTAGATTCAATGCCTGTGAACTAACCTGTTGGAGTTGTGCTCCAGCATTGGCACAACTCTATGGTAAACATATATTAATCAATTCGCAGCCTGGACTGCGATCCCAGCAAACAGCATCCATCCCAATGTGTGGGCTATCTACAGTAGCTCTCAACCGAAGGGATAGATCACACCTACAGCACAGAAAGAACAACCAAATTCCACTGGAGCCTGAGGAAGACGCTGGCTGGGCGTTGAAACGCGTCACTCTGGACTGTTATGTAATTGTCTGCCTGAGGATTTACATCAAAAGAATCTACCGCTTGAAATTGGATTGTTCCTTCTGCACCAAGGTCGTCAGTGTGATCCATCCCTTTGGTTGAGAGTCGTTGTGGGAGAGAGAGATTGAGCTGGCTATAAAAAAAACCCTATACTGAAAAAACATGGCATGTGAGCTTAAACTTAACAGGGGAGATTTATTAAACTGGTGTAAAGTAAAATTGGTTCGGTTGCCCCTAGCAACCAATCAGATTCCACTTTGCATTTTCCAAGGAATCTGTAAAGAATGAAAAGTGGAATCTGATTGGTTGCTAGGGGCAGCTGAGCCAGTTCTACTTTATACCCCTCTGATAAATCTCCCCCAAACTTGGGTCCCACTTTTATAGCATATTTACAAATAAATGATTTGTTTAGTAACATTGCAAATATAGTACAATACTTATTTTATTTAAATCCAGAGCTGCAATCACAATCTTGCCGATTGCCAATAAGAACAGAAAGCTCCATGTCAGACAACTACCTTAGATCAACTTCTATAAAGCTGGGAGGCAATGTGGTATTCCTATAACAGAAGACTGTATACAGAGCCTGGTGTCAGTACAGGCTGTAACTTAGGGTCACTATAGGTAATTTAAAGTTCCTAAAATAGGCTGTGATTGGTTGGTTGCTATCTGTCTGAGACAAAATTGAGTGTTTTTTTGGTCTCAGACAGATTGATAAATCTGGGCCAATATGCCTAGAATAACATTTAGGAAGGTATATATCTGGTATTTTTTCCTTTAGTCACACTGTCTAAATTTTATATATATACATAGCTCACACCAACATTTACCACACGTACACAGGCCTATAGTTCATAGCCATTTTTTTTGCGGTATACAAATAGGAGATACTAACCTCCCAATTGTACTGCCCTTTTCTAATATTGGTCTCAATCCTACATCAGTGTACAAAGCAGGTAAAAACTTTGACTATATACAATAGCAATAATAATGAGACAATCAGTCGTGTGATAAAAGTAGTTAATATCAACATAATTCACAAGAATCGTGCCGGCTCCATGCAATATGTGGTCTCTTATGAGCATGTCCTCTAGATCTGCACAGAACAGCCTCTATGTAACTATCTATCCCTATTCTGTGTTTTCCTTTGTAAGAGTACAATTCACTATCCATACAGCTTCTTTACCCTCGCCTAAATTCATCTATAATGAGTTTATTTATAACATCCCCGGGGTGACAGCTCAAAGCATGTAAAGTGGAATTCACACTAATCAGTTTTCTGTGTAAATCTCACTTTACAGAAACTGATGGCACATTTTCCGTCAATCGTAAATCCTCCCCCCAAAAAAGAAATGTCACATAGTGATGTCATGGGTAAATTTCATTGTCATTGATGTAATCTATTAATTTTAATAAGAATTACACAGGCTTCCTACCAGACACACATAATTAAGGTGTAGTCTATGTATCATCCATACCAAAGATACAAGCACATTGGCTTGTGTGGAGATAAAAGTAAAAAAATAATAATATATATATATATATATATATATATATATATATATATATATATATATATGTTTTCCTACCTACAAAAATGGAGAGATCAGTGATTTTTACACTTCAACTGTTAGAGACAGAGTCAAGAAAAAAAAATTCCAGGAAATCACATTGTATTTTATTGCCTGGAATAAGTATCTGGTCACCTACCAACCAGCACAAATTCTGGCTCTCATAGACCTGTTAGTTTTTCTTTAACCCCTTACCTTATAACACATTTTGGTCTTAATGTTCAGGTAATTTTTTCATGTTTACATGGTCGCCTCCCAAGCAGTGTAAATTTTCTATTTTTCCTATCAACACAGCCATTTTGGAATATGTAAGATATATATATATATATATATATATATATATATATATATTTATCTTAATCTTAATCATTTTTGGGGGAAGGATTATCAAAATAAAGGAATCCTGACTTATTATTTATTTATTCATTTTTTTTTACCACATTGACAGTGTGGGATAAAAAGTGAATATAACCAGTAGTAGATTATAATAGGTTCATTTTGGGTGGTAGCCCGGGGCCCTGAGCTCTTAGGGGGCCCATGGCCACACAAAAAGACATACTTTGAGTGTTGTATATTTCCTAGCTACAGTTCTGCCATGATTTAAAAAAAAAAAAAAAAAAAAAAAAAAAAAAGGCTGCTTTCTTACCGCAGTTTTGCACAAATCAGGGCATTATCTTTCCTGTACTATGAAAACTACGCTAATGTTGCCATAGTTTGGGGGGGCCCAGGTTTGGTGACCAGCCCGGGGCCTATGGTAAAGTTAATCCGCCCCTGAATATACCATTATTGTTCTGCTTGTTATGAATGCAGCGATACTCAATGCATTTCTGTTTTTTTATGTTTTATATAGAAGATGATTAAGGAAAGGGAAACATACAGTTTATTTTATGGGAGAATGGGGGGGATTCATTTTATTACATTTTTTGCACTTTTATTTTTAAAACTTTTTTCAAGTCCTATGACCTGTTCATGGGACTATTACAGTGATTACCAGATCACTACTGTAATACTCTGCACAAGTGATCTAGTGCAGTGTATTACAGCCAGAAATAAAACCCGACAGGCAATGTACCTGTCCATTACTGCAGCATGGCCGGGTACAAAGGCATCCATGGCAGCCAGGCTCCCGTGACCCTTGCACACGGCCCCTACAATCCCTTATTCTAGACCAGCCATCGTCCTATAATAAGGACCCTTAATGACCGTCGTGAAAAAGTGCATTGATGGTCATTAAAAGGTTAAGAGGCCCCTCCTATTCTGCACTCATACCTGTATTAATTGCACCTGTTTGAACTTGTTACCTGTATAAAATACATCTGTCTACAAAGTCAGTCAATCAAACTCCAACCTCTCTACCATGGCCAAGACCAAAGAGCTGTCTAAGGCCACCAGGGACAAAATTGTAGACCTGCACAAGGCTGGAATCGGCTACAGGACAACAGAAAAACAGTTTGGTGAGAAGTCAACTCCTGGCACAATTATTAGAAAATGGAAGAAACACAAGATGACTGTCAAACTCCTTCATCAAGGCTTGTTTGAAGTTTGCCAAAGCCACCTCTGGATGATCCAGAGGAAGCATGAGTTAACATCATGTGGTCAGATGTGGCCAAAATAAACATTTTTGGGATCAACTCAATGCAAAGTGTTCAGAGGAAGAAGAAAGATGAATACAATTCCAAGAACACAGTGGCAAGCGTGAAGCATGGCGATGGAAACATCCTACTGTGCGGGTGCTTTTCTAAAAAGGGAAAAGGATATGTGCACCATAGTAAAGAGAGTATGGATGAGACCATGAATTGTGAGATTTTGGTCAACACCCTCCTTCCCTCAGTAAGAGCATTGAAGATGTTTCTTCCAGCATGAAAATGACCTGAAACACACAGCCAGGGCAACTTAGCAGTGGTCTGTAAGAAGCATTTCAAGGTCCTGGAATGAGTGGCCTAGCGAGTCTCCAAACCAGAACCCAATAGCAAATCCTTTAAGGGAGCTGAAACTCAAGGTTGCCCAGTGACAGCCCTGAAAACCTCATCACAAAGACTGTAATTTAGGATAAAGACAGAATAAGTAATTGCATGTATTTACAATATGTCCCAATATTGTATATAAACTCAGCATCTGATCTGTAAAATATATTTTCAAGTTTTCCAAGATAAAAGAAAATTGAACCTACTTCTGCTCTTTCCATTTGTTTCTACGCAATTTAGTGTGATATGCATAAATCTTAAGGCAGAATAACACACCACTCAGCAGACCAAACACCAGGGGTCACAATGACCTCTGATTGGTAGGGAAGTATTGGTGGTCTAGTGAGGGGAACTGTACAGATACTGTGGACACTCCTGGTTCTCCAACAACTAAAATCTTCATTTTCCCACTGAACTTGTTTTGAAAGAAATAAAAAATGCTGCACAGAGGGGAGATTAAGATGCTCAATTTGGAATTCAGTCAAAAAGCCTCTGATGACTTTATTATTTTTTTTTCTTTTTAAACAAGAACAATTGCTTGTGAATTTCAAAGAAACACAGCTCCCTCTATATCAAACAGCTTCATTTCCTTTGGAAGGAAGTCATCCTATTCATAAGAGGCAAAACAAAACAGACTGAACTTATCAAACTGACAATAGGGACTCCAAGGAAAATTGTAAGCCCAAACTCCATTCAGACTTGATAAGAGACACTTTGCCTTCTGTTCCCTGCAGCCTGAAGAAGACTGGAGGGAATTAACCCCAGATCTACCATGGTGTACTATGGCAAAGGGAAGCAGCTGAAAATTATATTCTGCCCAGACTAGAAATCCACTTCAGATATGAAGATATTTAAATATTAAACAGGTTACTTGCAGAACTATTATAAAGGGGCTATCAAGGATTAGGAAAGTTTTTATATAATGCTGTCCTGCTTGAGAACGTATAAAACAAGTTATGCTTAACATGCTACCTTGGTGTCCTGTCGCAGCATCTCTGGTGCCCCCCGGCTGACTGTAGCCACAGCCACTTCCGAGACTAACTCACCTGGCCATGGCACTGTCCTGTCTCAGTCAGTGATTGGCTGAGACAGGACATCACTCCTCAGACAAGAGGCAGCAGCTGCTGTCAGTGGGGGGCACAAGAGATGCCCACAACAGGTCCCCAGGGAAGGGCGGAGAGGTTAGCCCACTATCCCCTCTCGGCATCAGCATGGTGAGGGTAAATGGCTGTCTGGCTCCCCTTCTCACCAGGCAGCTCAATTACCCATACGAAGGTGGTTCTAGTCTTACAGTGACGTAGCACTTGTTGTGTAGACTTAACATTCTCAATATAACCCTATAAGACACACAATATTGCTACTGCATGGTAAGAGGAGCAATGCAGACATTTACCTTCACCACGCTGATGGAGAATTGTTGGTTGCTTAATTGGCACTTTCAATGATTATTATAAACCTACACATTTACAATCTACCTGAAATTCTCTTTGTGTTATAAAGGCTTTGAAGCTTAATGTTAGGAAATCAAAGTGGCCAGATCTGTCTCAGAAGAGACGCTATAAGCTCATAAATAATCAAGCATTGCTTTAACTACTCTACAAGAGACTTTGTGTTCTGAATGCAAGACTTAAATCTAATGTGACTCAGCTCCAAGCTCCACCTATTAACTGTGAAGTTATGTGTCATTGCTCTATTGCTGATAGGCTAACATGAGATATTTCTGCAAGATAATCTTACATTGTCTGGGAAAAATCATTTGCCAGAGGAAATAAACATTTCTTTATTGGATGGATTCTTTGCTGAATTTATAACCCTTTAACCCTCCTGGTGTACTACCCTCTGTCTCAAAATGTATATATTATTAATGTCAGTAAATGTTAGGACCTGTGTCAACATTTTTGGTCAAGTGTGGTCAAACATACCTCAAGTATCCCTCTTATTACTCTACTTGGTCTATAACCAGAATGCCAGAATTACTGTGAAGACTTAAGAAGCATAACAAATTTGCAAAACACGTGAAATGCAAGTCTATGGGACTCTGAACAATTGCATAAAGCGCTTACTTTGGTGCTAAAGAGCTGCCAGGAGTTTTAACGTATATCATGCACAGCAGAATGTTAGTTACCATTTCAGTATCTGTGGAACACACAGTAGCAAACTACAGTGGTACCTTGGTTTAAGAGCGTTTTGGTTTAAGAGCTCACAGTTTTTCAAAATTTTGACTTTTGTTTTGGCCCTGTACTCTGACTCAGGAAGTCTCCCTCACCTTTCAAATCATAGCAGATACACTTCAGGCTGGGGCTTGCATCAGGGGACAGGACTGTGGAGTTAATCTCTTCATTGCTGTAACCCCTCTGCAAGAGAGTGTTGCATGTATGTGCCCACATCTGCCCTACTCATTCCTTCACGCCCCCTGCAGTCTCTGTCTGTCCTGATTGGTCCATGCTGAAAACACACCCCTTCTCCATTGTTGTAATGTGACCACACAGACCTCTGACAGCAGCCCTGCTTCTCTATTCTGGAGTGTTGTACTACACTACTGCATTATGGGGATCTGCAGCTCTATCCAGTATCTACAAACTGCTGCTGTGTTATCAGGTTTAGGCACTTACTATACATTATACTCCACATGTTGATTGCTATACTGTACATTAACTTATAATATCACATATTCAGCTGCTTATAAATGTTTGTTTCATTTTTTTTTACATGTTATTCAGAAAATAAAATCATTATTTTGGGGTGCAGAACTAGTTGTCTGCATTTCTATGATTTCTTATGAAAAAATTTGCTTTGGTTTAAGAGTGGATTTGGATTACAAGCACGGTCCCGGAACGAATTACGCTCGTAATCCAAGGCACCACTGTATATCTATATGCCAATGGTGTCCATTAGAGGTTGTCACCCAGCCCTTGTTACCCACAAAGATAACAGGTGAATATAAAAGAGTTTTAAATTGGCTATTTGGCACCTTAAAAATTTATATAGTGCTGGCCTTATATAAAATATAATAAACATCTTATTCTTACCCCACCATGCTCCCCCGATGGTTTCCTGCAGTGTCTCTAGGTCCCCGCTGACGGAAGCTACTTCTGAGGTGAACTCGCCTCGACAGCCCACTCAGCAAGTCCGTGACTAAGATGGGACTGCCCCAATTATTATGTTTTATATAAGGGCAGCACTGTATAAGAAGGTTTTACCTGACATTTTACCCCTTTAATAACATCACACAAAATGACAGTGACTTCCATGAGTTTAATTTACATTTTTGTGACATAATCTAAGGCAAGGTGATCAGACCCCAACTAATCATTAGAATAAGCTGGGAGAACTTAAGCCAGTGAAGCGCCGGAAGAAGCAGCACTCAGCCAAATGCTTCTCTTCACCCTCCTTACAATATGTTAAAACTATTTTGAACATTCAGGTACCTTTAAAAAAATGCAAAAGGCAGGAAAACTAAGATACTCATTATAGAAAAACCTGGGAAACCATGTATGTTATACAGAAAGTTCTTATCTTCACACCATCTAATAATTTTTCTTTAGAACAGTTGATATGCTTGAGGAATCAAAAAAGTTTAGAAACCTACCACCTGGACTTGACCATCCTCTCCAATCTGGTGGATCTGTACCTGCTGAGCATTAGCCAAAGCATAGTGCAGCGCCTGGGGTGGAGCCTGCTGTAGGTCACTGGAGGACGACACAGTATTTTGCACACCATCTGTAATGTGGAACAGACAAACAAAGAAGCTCTGAATAAAAGATGACCATAA
Source organism: Dendropsophus ebraccatus (assembly GCF_027789765.1). Lineage (NCBI taxonomy): Eukaryota > Metazoa > Chordata > Amphibia > Anura > Hylidae > Dendropsophus > Dendropsophus ebraccatus. The sequence goes on from NC_091457.1 coordinate 94,270,736, forward strand.
AGTTTCACAATGTAATGTAAGTTTCGATTCACAATATAATGTAACAAAACCAGCATAAACCTCAGGTTACTTACCTTTGAAAATCTATTGTCCAGTTGTGATGCTTCCTCTGTATGGCTATGACATATATGTGTACAGTGGTGCCTTGGTTTAAGAGTAACTTGGATTAAGAGTGTTTTGGTTTAAGAGATCACAGTTTTTCAAAACTGTAACTTTATTAAGAGCATTGCTTTGGTTTAAGAGCTACCAGTTCTGGGTGGGAGAGGGAGTGAGGGAGGGACATGATCTGCATAGCGGGGTCTACAACACTGTACTCTGACCCAGGAAGTCTCCCTCACCTTCTAAATCATAGCAGATCCACTTAAGGCTGAAGCTTGTATTGGGGACAGGACTGTGGAGGTAATTTCTACATAGCTGTAACCCCTTTCTCCCCAGAGTGCTGCTATACTGTGCCCACATATACCTTGCTTATTCCTTCATGCTCCCTGCAGTCTCTGTCAGCCCTTGCGTTTCCCATCCCCGCCATTATGGGGATCTGCAGTCCCATCCTCTATCTACAATCCTCTGCTGTGTTTTCAGGCTTATGCATTTACTATATATTATACACCACATGCTGATTGCTATACTGTGCAGTAATTTATAATATAACACATCCAGCTCTTTCTAAATCTTTGTTTCATTTGTTTTACATGTTATTCAGAATAAAAAAATCCTTATTTTTAGGGTGTGGAACCAATTGTCTGAATTTCAGTAATTTCCTACAGGAAAATTTGCTTTGGTTTAAGAGTGGATTTGGATTGCAAGCTCAGTCCTGGAACGAATTATGCTCGTAATCCAAGGCACCACTGTATATGTAATAAATACATAGACATTGTAGTGTGTGCAATTGTCCAATATATTAAAGTATAACAATACTATTCTTTAAACCGGTAAACTGTGTAAACCAAAAGAGGAAAAAGCGCCAGGATTGTAGATTTTGTCACAGTATTAATAAGAAAAAAATGATTTAAAAAGAAAAATATTTAAAAAATCTTAACAAATATAATATTTATAAAAACTAGAGATTGAAGGGTAAAAAATGCCCCAACCAGCCCTTTATGGCACTTAGAAGATGAGAAGAAAAAGCGAAAATGCAATAATTAAAATTGGCATGGTCATTAAAGGGGAACTATCAGCAGGCTAACCTGCGGATTGCCTGCAGAGACGCCGACATTGAACCGCAATTCCCGTGCACTTAGCTGTTTACTCAAAACTGTCATTGTCATTGTTTCCTGTGCAATAGGGAGATATCAGCAGGTTAGATTCATCTGATAGTTCCCCTTTAAGGCAAAAATCCACTGTGTCCTTAAACGGTTAATGCCCACACTAGCTGCAGCATGAAGGGGTTAAAGTATGACTGAGGGCTGTATCGTGTGCAAAATGTTCTATGAGGCTACATTCACACAACGTAAAAATTCATTAAACAATGGCGGGAGTTGCAGTTTTGCAACCATGGCCGTAATTTAATGAATTGGCCGATCGTATTGAAGTCTATGGAATCCTGGCTGGAGAGTACACACACTGTATACACTCCAAGCGGAATTCTAAGCGCCGCACAAATTATGTGTGGTCGCTATTACATTGTCAGCTATGGTTAATTGGAGTGCGGGTGCACCCAAATATGCCGCTTCCCAATTCAAAAGAAATTAAGTTGAGGGATGAACTTCACAGACAGCAGCCTTTCTGTGACACGATCGTGTCACAGAACGCCTGCTGTCTTACTAAGTGTGAACCCGGACTAAATATGAAGTCAAAATAAGACAAGCTCAGGCTACCCAGATCATCAAGTCCAGTGGTGTCCCCTTCAAAAACAATAAGAAATGCACAGGTAACACTCCTATGGCTGGCCCAGAAATACCGGTAGATTGGTTGCAGCTTTTTGGCAGTGTCTGTATATTTTACAACCAGCATCCCGATCTTTATGTTTGATGGATTAGGGTAAATTTACTATGTGGACTCTCAGATAGACGGCTTTACCTGAGCTCTGCATGAGATAATGGTTTGGATGTACAGTACATAATAATTACGTACTGGAAAGGACTCGTGTTTGCTTTACGCACTGTAAAGCAAGAGTTAGATACCTACAGCCACATTTCCAATTGCATGCACTAAAGCATTTTCTTTCCTTTCTATTACACTAGCACACACAGCTGAGATTTTCACAATCATGCTCTAACCTGCCAATAAGGTGGAACTAGTTTCTTCCTCTGTAACCCCATTACTAACATTCCTCACCCCAGGGCCAGTCTCCTTGGGCTTTTTTCCACAGCTCTTCATCCACACCTTGAATCAATCATTTGAAAATGAGAAATATTTGAAGACCTTTCTTTGTGTTTTTATATCCCTACCTTCCATATATTTTACAGAGAAAAGACAGGCCAATATCAGATAATAGCAGAAGGCTATGTCACATCATGAGCATCTGATGAACTGATACAGACAATGGATGATTTTGGCAACAAGCACAAGGATATTTCACCTAGATTGTATAGTAGGATCATAAAGGAATGACCCTGATTTACTGTAAATGACATTTTTTCCACACTTGCTTCCCATATCTGATATTGCTTTTCCCAACTAACACACTGCACAATTCTGGCACAAAAGTAATGTTAGTGCAATGAGAATTCAATAAATAATCAGAATCCATGAATGGTGATTGTAATATATTATAGTAAAAAAAAAAAATTAAGCTGCCATTTAAAGAGAAAAACATTTGTATTGGCAATAGTTAATCAGGGTCAATATACTATGTTTCCCATACAATAAATTTGCCCTTGCACACAAGTTGTGGGTGAGCCGTGGTAACCGCATGCACCTCTCATTGTACACGGGACAAATGATCTACTGCAGGCAGGCTAGGACTGACCTCTCTGCAGACAGAAAGACATGTCTACAGGTCAAGTGGAAAATATTATTACAAATGGGAAGAATATATTTTAACAACAAAAGAAAAAAGATTCTAAGAGCAGATGACAGAAGTTTGTCAGACATATCATCCTCTGGGTTCCCCCCACATAGAGCAGCCCTGTCAGTGTCATATATTATAATGACGGCACCTCCAGGATACAAGTGCAAGAAAAAAGGGAAGAGATGATATAGGGGCTACTGGTTGATAGAAGTCAGGTGTTCTCTGCAAAGCGTCACCTAACCTCCAGGCTGGGAATAATTTACTTCAATATCCTGTGTAAATTCACAATCTTCTATCCTGGCTCAGGGAGAAAGGGCTGAAGGAGGTGAGTTATGGCTGTGGCATTCCTGCCTAATAATACATTGAAGCATTAAGCCAATCATTCAATCTGTGATGTGTTTACTGTGCACAGATGGTAGGATTGCTTCACATATCCATGATGTCATATTATAACTGATCTGCATTACAGCACACAGTACCTGTCGCTCAAATCAATATATTTATGACTAAACAGGTAAGAGAAGCTCAACTACTTGGTTAATGTGACCTACTTTTCTCCACAGAGAGAAAAATGAATGGAAATGCTATCTGGGTTCACTTTTACACCACACCTGCATTTTCATAGCTGGACAGGAGGATCTTTTGCTCTCTTATCTTTATTCCTTTAAGACTTTTCCCCAATGGCAGACAATGGCCTGTGGGTGGGAAGCTGCTGCCAGGGGTGCCCAGCTGTGGCTGGTCTCAATAGCTGGGAAGAATAGCTGTCAACCAAACAAGTGTTTGGCCAGAAGCTATCTTGGTAGTAATGGGACCTATTACAAAAATATAGGAGGGCAATGTGACGCCAATGTAATTACTTACAAAATTAGCCTACTTTACTATGGCTTAGGAAGGGGCGGTGTCCAAATTTACACTATACATAATGAATAAATTATGCATCTGTCATATGTTATCATTTTGAACTGAACACCAGCCACTGGCAATGCTTTACCTGGTCATGCAGGTATGTGTGTGACAGCAATTCTCTGGAAGTCAACAGAGCATTCACAGGGGCTGTAGAACTAAGAAGCATGAGCTCCATCCAGTGCCAGAGAATCCCATAGGAAAATATCAGCAAAGTAAAACAATCAAAGTAATTTGTTATGCAGGCTTGGAAGAACGATTTGGCATGATATTTGGTTTTACTGCGGCTTCACAGTTCATCTGTTCACCAAATCTGGAGCCTTTAACTGCAAAACTTATTGAACAGTAAATGAAAAGCTTTGAATTTTGCAGCAAAGTTCAAAATGACCTCAGGAATCCTTCTAGGGACAGGAAAAAAAATGTGAAAGAGACCAATGCTTTGCTATTGACAGCTAACAGATTGTGACAGGGCCAGGCACAAAGCCTTCAAGAAGAGAAAAATAAAACAGAACACATATGCTGTGAAGATTAGAAGCTGGCTGTAGAGAGCGCAGCACAACTGCAACGCTCACAGCCTCTTGCACAACTAAGTGCATTGTTTCCAACTCTTTGTGCCAGAGGAAATACTGAGACGCAACGTTTCTGTGATCCCAACAATCTGTTCCATTTTCTCAGTGCAAGGAGGCTACTCCAATGTGTTTTCTCCCACCTATATAGGAAACTGAAATAAAAGTTCTTGACGATCCAGTAATGCCCTTGGAATCTTGACAGAAAGAAACCCTGTTCTTAGTCACTGGGACGTAGAGCAGATCACAGACGCTCCATATCAGGGCTATGTATAATCCTAAACAAATGACTACCTGATTTATTAATTGCATCACACATGGGAAAACCACTGGGGCTGCAGGATCACCAAAGGTTTACTAACTTACAGAAATAAGACACAAAACCATCTTTACACTATGGGGGACATTTATTAAAATGCACTTGAGGCGTATGCAGATTTGTCCCCTTTCTGACGTGTACACCAGCTGTATCTCATCTGATTGGCGGGAGAAGGGGGAACGGCAAAGTAATTTATCATGATGGCACAAATCTACAGCAAATCTCCTGAGCAGGTGTAGAGTTGTCGCGAGGCGGTTGGGCGAAGGGTTGTCTGGACTTACTAGGTAGTGTACGCCTCTTAGTAAACCTTTATAGGAAACTGGGGACGGGCTTTTTTTAAGACCAAAAAATGTCCCCCTATATGCCTACTGATGCTGCCTTCAACTAGGCAAAGACATAAAAGAAAACTAGACACATTATTTACATTCTTAAAGGGGTATTCTATTCTTAAAGAATATTCCACCACTTCAAGTATGTCCCTCCACTGACTAACACTATGAAATCAAAGCTGACAGTGACAAAGTGCCAGACTGTGTAAGAACATGTCCAGACTGGTAACACCCAGTTGGCTATTTACTCATATATATCTAGTAGGAATAACACAGGAAATAATACAAGAACTGCACAACACAGAGTAATAAGAGAAGATGCTCCAGGATTGTTATGTCATGGGGATTGCAGACATTAAAGGGGTTATCCAGCGCTACAAAACATGGCCACTTTCTTCCAGAGACAGCACCCCTCGTCTCCACTTTGGGCGGGGTTTTGCTGCTCAGTTCCATTGGAGTGAATGGAGCTTTATTGCAAATCGCACCTGAACTAGAGACAAGAGTCGTGTTGTCTCTGAAAGAAAGTGGCCATGTTTTTGTAGCGCTGGATAACCCCTTTAACTAAAATTGGCATGTTAGAAGCCACAGGTTAAGATTTTCTATTCTTACAATAATAAAGCTTATTAAACATACTTTCATTAGATGAAAAAACCTTCTGATCTAGTACTACTCACAAAGGTACATGACTCATTACAGTGTCTCAGAGCTTTGTTATAACTGTGCACCTGCGTCAGCAGTACTAGACTCAAAGTAAAGTGCATTTTCATTATATCCAAAGTATAATAGTTGCATAACTTGTTCATATAATTCCTTGTTAAACAAGAAAAAACATTTAATCAGAAATCTTAGACGTTTGCTTCTTTAAATTTACCCCAAATAAATCCAAGAGAAATCTATCCATATTCACCTTTGAACAAAAAAATGGACCACACAAAAATATGACTTGCCTACCAAAAAACAGCAGTCTACATTTTATTATTTTTCCTCTCTTTCTCCCCTGTAAATGGAATTTCAGAACTAATGTGGCTTGACGGGTCAAACGCGTAGAAAAACATTACAAACAAACGTTTGCCAATCAAAAGCTGGAAACATATTGTACCAATCTATTCTTACGACGAGCCCGTGTTTGTACATGCCAAGTCCAGCTCCAACCGCTGCTTTTTTATTCTGCTTTAAATGAAGCTGAAAGGTAATAAAAATCTCTGCTGAGTAGTCAGCCATGTTACACTCAAATAAGCCTTGACCTATTAATGACTTGATAGAGGTTTATTCGACAAGCTGCCCATGTCTAGGTATAGCATACACACTGAATAAACAGCTCCTATTTCAATGCACAGCGCATACTGACGCTCTCGCTTCTAAACTTCGGCTACAGCCAGTGTTTTTAATAACATTTAATAGCCTGTGTAGTTGTATTACTGGTCCTCTGTTCTGACCCCTCCAGCAATAAATGGACACGAAAAGTCAATGAAAGTTCAACTAAACAGATCTTAATGTGTGATCTTTAGTCAACTAGAGTAGCAGTGCTTAGGAAATAGTCAATTCCGCCTTCCAGATTCTGTCAATAATGTTTTTATTTATAACTTAATAATAAAATGTATGATTCAAATTGGTCCTATGCAAAAGCTAATTCTATAAAAAAGAATTTGTAAAATGTCAGTGAAGATGAGAAGTCAGCTGCTGCAGACCGGTGAGGGGAGGGAAAGGCCAGTAAAGTTTGTATGAATGACAATACACCGAACCCTGTAAATCTAGTGCACTGTGTTGTGAGCTCCTAGGAGACAGAGGCTGCTGAGTTGGTGGTAATATAAGGCTACAGTTCACTCTTGCAGTTTCTGACTTGAAGACATTCTTTTATAAATCTGAAGACTGGTACACAGTACCAAAGGCCTGAAGGGGGAGGAAAACCATTAGATTATTTACCTTACATTAGTTTCATTGTTGTGATTAGTGTATTCAGCTTAACACAGTATGGCCTCAGTTACACATAAGTATTTTTCATGAATCCTTTGCAACCCATTAATTTCTATGGTGCTATTCATACATACAGTAAATTTGCGGATCTGCATTGCTGTACGGACACTCCAACAGAAGTCTATGGGAAAGTGCAAAATTTGCAGAAGACACATAGCAATATGCAAAACCATCCGCAATTGGGAATCCGCATTTTTCTGATTTTGCAGATTGCGGATTGTGAATTTCATCCTTGAAATATATTGATGTGTGAATGTGGCCTAACCAAGGTATCTGTAGCTATCACACCTTACCATTCCTGCCACTAAAAGAAAACAGTTCTAGGAGAAAAATGGCGTAGTCTGCAGTCTTGTAAGTTAGTAAAGGCAATGCACTGGGTCAGCAGCTTGTTTTTCTGCAGATTATGGTCTATAGCAACAGTAATGGGCTTTAACCTGATTGTAGCTTGAAACAGTGTCCCCTCTTACAGGCTGTGGCTGCAGTATAACCTTTCTGAGACCAGATGAGAGACACATCCGTTGCAAAAAGCAAATGTAAAATCAAGGCATCATCCATCTCGCAAAGAACTAACAACATCCATCAGACTCCAGTGATCTATGCTCTGGCGTGTCTTGTGCGGTTTGGAGCTTTGTAATTGTTTTTGTCATTTGTTTTTCTGAGTTTAGGAATAAGTGTATATGGCAGAAACTCTACATAGCAAATATCACACTGAGATACAGGAACTGCAGAGGTTTAGAGAGGCAGCTGTTTAACTTTCTGTGAAGGGGGTTAGGCGGAAGACAGAGGTCTCACCAAATGTGTGCAGCAATTGTATTTACATGCTCTAAGCTGTCAGTCTGTGATATTTAGGAGCTGGCAGGATCTAAAATACTAGGGGAAAATGCAGAGCAAATATCTGTCCTAAACAATTTGTTGTGTCTTGAATATGGAATTTCAGAACATTCAGAACTCAAATAGTAAAAAACATGTGAGTTTGAAATAAGAGCCAAACTTGGTATCCTGGGACTTGAGTTCCCCAGGCTGAACTTCTACTCTATAGGAAATGCAATGTTGTGTTTATTTGTCCTATGGTCATTTCTTTTGAGTGACGTTCCAGATTTACTAAAAGCTGCCGTCAACATCTTCCAAGTTACCCACAGTGAATATTTTCCATTATATGCTTAATCCTGTTGGAGATATTCTCTGTCTAACACAAGATATTCTAATGGGAATAGAGAAGTCCAGGTTGCATCACAGAGTTCACAATCTTCTAGGTTTCCAGCAATCTCATTAACAGTAATAATGTCCAAGACATGGTAATAAATAAAGCAGTGTGCATATTAATAAAATGTCTAACCAGGATCTACTTGTGGCAAGGAATGGAAGGAGCCAGATGTCCTGATATGATTGACAATAAGCCCACACATGCCGCAATACAAGTGACTGACAGGACAGAGGCGAACACTGCACTTTTGTTTTATGAACAGAGTAAGATTAGAACTAGATTTAAGAGACAATGAGATCATAAAATGGTTTAGGTCAATTCTAATGGCAGAGAAATATCACATCTTCCGCCAACCTTTACTGGACACTATGGACCAACATCATCCAAATCAAACAATCATCTGTCATCCTGAAGAATAGTTATCAAGATCATCTATCTGAGGCCTTGGTCTGTTTATATGAGTATGATGGAAGTTCTTTAACCTAACACTAAATTGTCCTTTTATTAAAGGGGAACTATTAGATTTGTCTAAACTGCTAATTAGCCCCTACTGCACAGGAGACGACGATGAGCAAGGTATGTCCCTTACCTTCCTCCTTAGCGCCATTCCAGTTAGTGTTTTGCTCCATGGTCTGGTAAGACCGTTAGAAGCACTGCCCGCCTCCACAGCGCCAATCCACCCTTTCCTGGCCCTCCCCTATCTAACGATAATAAATGGAGCAGGCCAGCCTGTTAAGGTCTGATATGTATAAACAGTAATGTGAAGCATTTTAGATAGAATTGCTATTTGAAGCCTTCAGATAATGCAGTAAAGAGCAGGTTGGATTTTTTTTTTAAACTAATCTACATCTCATACAGTCTGTATTCTGCTGGTCATTTGTGAAAACTACATTAGTAATTTGTGGTTCAGTATGAACAAACATCTGGTGAACAGTCAGTCAGTCTAGGCCCTTTCACTGCTTAACCCCTTTGTGCTGCATGTTAAAAAAAAAAAAAAAAAAAAGCAATTCAGCCATGGTTTATGTACTATGTTATATTTATTGTATCATCCACCTTGTGACAAAGGACCCAAGAATTATGCACATACATCTCAATGTGGTAGAAGATAAGAAAAATACACTTGATGGCCATATTTCAAGCTCCAGGATTAGCACAAACACATCACATGGACCCTTGAACATTATAAAAACCCAATGTTTTTATCTGATTGTAGCATTAAATAATAATCTTACAATTCGAAGCAGCTGTCACATGTTGTCTTTATCCACAACATGCAGCTAGTTTAGGCCTTAGGCTGGGTTCATATTGGATTTTCCTCATCTTTCTTTTTTTTTTTTCCGTTTTATGCAAAAACGGATGAAAACAATGGATGCATTCGTGTGCATCCGTTTTGATCCATCTTTTCACTGACTTCCATTATAAAAAAAGAAAAAAGTATAAAAAAGATCAAAACGCACAAGTTTTTTTTTAGCATACCCCAAAACTGTTTTTGTGTACGCCAAAAAAAATATGCATTTTGATACTTTTTGGATCTTTTTTATAATGGAAGACTATGGAAAAACATAACAAAACGGATGCACACAAATGTATCTGGTTTTTCATCCTTTTTTTGTACAAAACATTTAAAAAAATGGATTGTGAAAACGCAGTGTGAACCCAGCCTTAGGGTAGCTTTTCACACACACACCGTATCTCAGTGAATTTTCTGCTGCGATCCGCAGCGCATATGCAGCAGATTTGATGTAAATAACTGAACACAGCATCAAATCTGCTGCAGATCTGCTGCAAAATTTGGTCACAATCCTGTGTGTTTTTTAGGTTTTTTTTTTCTAAAAAAAACCCCATCAAAATATCATGAAAAATTAGAAAACTATTCTTTTTTTTTTTATTAAAATATTAATTAATATTTGCAGAATTATAAAATTGCATTTTTCCTTGGCAACTGAAGTGCTAAAGAATCTTCAGCGCAGCATGCAAGCCTCCTCCTCCACCTCTCCTTTCCTTGATTAATTGATGAACAGGGATGGAGGCATGCATGCTGTAGCTCAACATTATAGGGGAGATTTATCAAAAGGTGTAAAATTTAAGACTGGTGCAAACTGACCACAGAAACCAATCATAGCTCCTCTTTCCTTTCACCAGAGCTGAAAGCTGAGCTGTGATTGGTTGCTGTGGGCAGTTTGCACCAGTTTAAATTTTACACCCTTTGATAAATCTCCCCCTATGTCTGTGGCACTTCAACTTCCAAAGAAAAACGTTATAAATGTTATAACTGCAAAGATGACACTTGATAAAGAGACCGGTGCAGTCTTAAAACGTGTTGTCTTTTTAATACATTTTATTTTATGCCAAAAGGATAGATACCATCCTTGCCCCAAAGTAAAACATAACTTTTAATAGAATTAATTAAAAGAGATAATTGTGGGGTAGTGTATATACAGTGTTAATTAAAATAGACACATGCTGATGCACCTGCAGTAGATATCTGTAGTGTGTCACTTAACACGGCATAATCCCTAGAAAGTACCTGCTTCTGGTTAATTTATGCTGTGTTTTATCCAGTTAGTCAGCTGCACTAAGTGGTATATAGGCGCTGAAATATACACTTATGGCAGTTAACTTCACTGCACCGGTGTATAACAATTGGACTTCAGAATTTTGTCTGCGGGCCCGCAGGGAATAATCGATAGACTCACTTTCTTTTTAATATATGTTTGTCAAATTATCATGTTATCTGCCTATACCTTGATCTGTGTCCGGATACCCTGGTTGTGGAGTGGAGGGGCTTTGTCTACATTTGGATTCCCTAGTGGAGCACTTGGGAGTGGCTGTGTTTCATATTCAAACGCCCTTGTCAGTGTTGTGCCTCTTGATCACACAGCACTATCAGGTGAGAGTTCTCTGTTGTACCTCTCACTCGCTCTAATCTGACCTACACTATGGAGCGCTGCCTCTCTCTTCATAACTCTGCAAATGGCCATCACCCAAGACAAAGCAACCATTTGTTTTCTCTCTCTCTATTACCTATCTGCTTGCACCTGCAGCTCTGAACCTGATATTGGAGCGTCAGATTCCCTTTAAAGAGAAACTGCCCTGACTTTCATGCTGCCTGGACCAAAAGTCATTGGGTTTTCTCTGCTTTGCCAAGCTTTATTGATAGAGAGATCTATCTCTCTCTCTCTCTATACCAAATTATATATCAATCAAGTGAACACAGGTTCCCTTTAACTGGCCTCTCTACAAGCTGTGCATCTGTACACACTGACTCATATAGTTAAGAGTGCAAATACCATAGGCAATAATATTCATTTTAGGATAAGTTCTACTAAGCTGATCCCAAAACATATTTTCTTTTGCAGATGTGATACCCACAAAAGGAAACAGCTGCATTTTCAATCTATGACCCAGGAGTCCAGACCATTATTTTAGGTACTTGGCAAGGAAATTCTTAAGTACCTAAATGCTGCAGAAACGCTCAGTGTGAAATCATGCAAATGAAGGGATGTACACTGTCCTCTCTACTGCAGAGACTGCCAAGGGGAAAGGAGAAACCCCAAGATGATGCTCAGCTCCAGCCACATATATCACAGGCCAAAACATCTTACAGAAAGAGCCAACCAAAGCAGATTGTTTGTGTAAAACCTTTTCAAAGACCATCACTGCACTTCAGCACCGAGAGATGCAGCGCGCGAGCCTGCCATAGATTGTCAATATGACACGGAGGCTGGCGGCATTCCGCAGTTGACAATTCCACTTCTCTTGCTCTTTGTACACGTAGAACATAGAACGGTAATCTGCAAAATGAGGCAGATTCGGCACATTATTGCTCTATGTAATAAAGACAATAAGCCAATGACAACGATCTGACAGCTGATCGTATCTTTTGGTCCTGACCTAAAATCATCAGCTGCACATTGCTACGTGTAATATCCGTGCGCGGACGACAGGTGATAAATCTGTAAAGAAAATAATAAAGTTCATACATTACCTCTGGCCGCTCCCTGGTGTCTTCCTGTTTTCTTCACGCTCCCTGCCGATGCAACTTCAGAGCCGGTCTTTGAAGTGATAGGCCACTCAGTTAATCACTCCCCGGGTCGGGACAACTGCAGCCAGTGATTGGCTGATTGAGTGGCTCTGAAGTTGCACTGGCAGCTGCGGGGAGAAGACAGGAAGACACCAAGGAGAGGCCAGTTGTAATGTATGAACTTTATTATTACACTTTTAAAGCAAAGGCTGCACGGACATCACTCTTGCTGCACAATAATCGAGCTGTGTAATAGGCTTAGTAAACAGCGCTCATTTACTATAGTGAACAGGCACCGTAATATGGCACTAACTCATTAGGTGTGCAACAATTCTGAGGCACCACTGAACACGTGCATAACAGATGTAAAATGTGGCACACAAATAACCACAAGATAGCAATCAGACTGTTTCTTTCATTGCTGCCCCAACTCATACAACTACAATGCTCACAAGATTTCTCATACTGTGATGCTACTAACAAAAAAGAAAAGGTTGTAATAATAACATTTAGAATATTTTTATTTCAGTCTCCTGGATCTAGAGAATTACATTTTTCCATTAAAATCAAGTTTTGGCTTCTGATGCTGAAGATACAGTGGTTATTGATAGCAGCCAAAAGACCGATACATGGAATACATTTTGCTCCCCTTTTATCTGGGAGAGACTCCAAAATGCTGCTTTTAATATAAGACTTACAACTCTTCCACAACTCTGCTTTTGAAAGAAAGGTGGGAACCTAGGATGCAGCAACAAAACACTTGGAACATGAAAGAAAACTAGCATTTCCTATTAGTAAGGCACCAAGAAGGCTGGGGTCACCTGTGCTCATGACATCAGTGTTGAAATGTGGTCGACAGGACATAGTTCCATCACAGCTCAACTTGTCATTGCCGTCAATAAATAGTGTCGCTGAACTCTATTCCTTCAACAGCCTACAACTATCATATTATCATATTATAAAATAGGGTAACAAATACATCCTTCAAACTCATAGTAATTGGATAAAGCATTGGATGGCAATGTTTAGGATACATGTGGAGTTTGTATGTTTTCTTTGTTTAAAGCTGCATAAAAATAAACTGATAACAGGGTGACCCATGCACGGACACTATAAGACATTATGTTGCCTGCAGGCAAACTGGCCATCATGGGCATCATGTTTCTGAACGGTATAGTGGACTGTGGCCACTCACCTGTCGTGCTGTAGGAGGAATTAGATGGAGTTCGTCTGGAGAAGCTTTTTACAGCCAGGCTTTGTCCTCTCTGTTTCCTGCGCCAGGCTGTGCGGCACTTGGAATCAATACTCTGTTTTATCCTATACCAGTCAGATTCTGTGATTCTGAACTTGTGGAAAAGGTGACCTGAGGGAAAAGATTAAAGCTCTGTAACATGCTGTTGTCCACCATACCAATAGGTGTTTGTATTAAAACATTCACAGATGATACATTTACTGCAAAGACAGAACAATGCCACACACAATTCATAATACATCACAACAATCATAACTAGACAACAAAGAAAGCTCTAAGAGGAGCGGCAATCAGGCAGCATTTAATGCTTCATATTCAATATAACATACAGTACAACAATATTACAAAACAAAGCTTACATCTGAAAATGCTCAATGAAAAACCTGCTGATTGTGATTAAAGGGGTATTCCGCTGAGACTAACAATTCATTCCATACTTATTATTATCTTACCCTAGTTCTGAGCTGTTCATTTCTGCTTATGGGTACAAACACACACACCGTATCACTGCGTATTTTCTGCTGCGATACGCAGCAGATTAGATCTAAACTAGATTTGCATTTCCAGGGAAATACATAGTGCTTGAAAAGAGCGCCCCTTTACCAGTAATTTCCATTTAAGAGAAACTTTAATCCTGGGTGCCGTCCCTTTAAGAGAGACTTGGGTGCCATCCCTTTAAGAGCAACTTGGGTCCCTTTAGAAGCGACGCGGGTTGCTTTAAGAGCGACCTGGGTCCCTTCGCTCTTAAAGGGACCCTCGATCTTAAAGGGACCCAGGTCGCTCTTAAAGGGATCCAGGTCGCTCTTAAAGAGACCCATTTCGCTCTTAAAGGGACCCATTACGCTCTTAAAGGGACCCATTTCACTCTTAAAGGGACCCAGGTCGCTCTTAAAGGGACCCAGGTCACTCTTAAAGGGACATATTTCACTCTTAAAGAGACCCAGGTCGCTCTTAAAGGGACCCATTTTGCTCTTAAAGGAACCCAGGTGGCTCTTAAAAGGGACCCAGATCGCTCTTAAAGGGACATATTTCGCTCTTAAAGGGACCCAGGTCGCTCTTAAAAGGGACCCAGGTCGCTCTTAAAGGGACCCAGGTCGCTCTTAAAGGGACCCAGGTCGCTCTTAAAGGTACCCATTTTGCTCTTAAAGGGACCCATTTTGCTCTTAAAGGGACATATTTCGCTCTTAAAAGGACCCATTTTGCTCTTAAAGGGACATATTTTGCTCTTAAAGGGACCCAGTTTGCTCTCAAAAGGGACATATTTCGCTCTTAAAGGGACCCAGGTCGCTTTTAAAGGGACCCAGGTCGCTCTTAAAAGGACCCATTTTGCTCTTAAAGGGACATATTTCGCTCTAAAAGGGACCCATTTTGCTCTTAAAAGGGACATATTTCGCTCTTAAAGGGACCCAGGTCGCTCTTAAAGGGACCCAAATCGCTCTTAAATGGACCCAGGTCGCTCTTAAAGGGACCCATTTCGCTCTTAAAGGAACCCAGGTCGCTCTTAAAAGGGACCCAGATCTCTCTTAAAGGGACATATTTCGCTCTTAAAGGGACCCAGGTCGCTCTTAAAAGAAACCCAGGTCGCTCTTAAAGGGACCCAGGTCGCTCTTAAAGGGACCCAGGTCGCTCTTAAAGGGACCCAGGTCGCTCTTAAAGGGACCAGGTCACTCTTAAAGGGACCCAGGTCGCTCTTAAAGGGACCCAGGTCGCTCTTAAAGGGATCCAGGTCGCTCTTAAAGGAACCAATTTAACTCTTAAAGGGACTCATTTCGCTCTTAAAGGGACCCAGGTTGCACTTAAAGGGACTCAGGTCGCTCTTAAAAAGGACCCATTTTGCTCTTAAAGGGACATATTTTGCTCTTAAAGGGACCCAGGTGACTCTTAAAGAGACATATTTCGCTCTTAAAGTGACACTGTCACCCCCCTTTTGTGCATTCTGACATCTCTAAACAGGTGTAAAGGGTAAATTTAGCGGTTTTCATACCTTAGTTTATAACATACGTCATGGTGTTTGTTCAAGTAAAAAGTCAGCTTTTATCAACTGCAGATTGTGTTAAGTGGGCATGGCCTCGTGGCATTAGCGCCACTTAGTCCCGCCCACAACGCCACAGTTTGCCCCGCCCCCTCGCCGGCCATTGGAACAGGCTGGCTGAAAGGTCTAGACCCCACCCCCTTTACGTTGGCCAACCAATGGGCGTCAAGGGGGTGCCATTGTGGGCGGCGCTAATGCCGAGAGGCCACACCCACTTAATACAATCTGCAGCTGGTAAAACTTATGTAATTCCCCTTACATAGCGCCTTGGGTACCGTCTCTTTAAGAGCGGCTTGGGTACCGCCCCTTTAAGAGCGGCTTGGGTACCGTCCCTTTAAGAGCGGCTTGGGTATCGTCCCTTTAAGAGCAGCTTGGGTACCGTCCCTTTTAGAGCGGCTTGGGTACCGTCCTTTTAAGAGCGGCTTGGGCACCGTCCCTTTAAGAGCGGCTTGGGTACCGTCCCTTTAAGAGCGACTTGGGTACTGTCCCTTTAAGAGCGATTTGGGTACCCTCCCTGCTACATGGCTGCCCCAGCTCTGCTATTTTACTGACTGAACTCTGCTACTTATAATGGTAAAGATCATTGCTCGGTTACCATGACAATCTTACTCATGTCAGTGAAACAAAATCGTTAAGGACCTTCCATATATTACACCTTCTATTGGCCAATAGTGGACATGTGACTGTGGATGGTGTGATACATTGCCTGACAAGACCTTAGAGTTCCTATTGGCTGCTATATTTCAGCTATTTGCATATGTGCTGTGATTGGCTGTTAGCGGTTAGAGTGTGGCCATTACTTTCTATGGAAAATTCGGGGTCTTTAAACGTAAAATTCTTAAAAACGCCAAATCGGATCAAAACAAAAAATAGATAGCACACCACACACCGCCGAGGGCTTCGAAACGCAGTTTGAACGGAGTCTGTGCGCAAAGCGGTTCGGGCTGTATTACGCGCAGAAAAATGGCTGGAAGAAACGGAAGAAGAAGAATACGGATTACAATATAGTGCTTTTCAAGCACTAAAATAACTGAACACAGCATCAAATCTGCTGCGTATACGGTGTGTGTGTTTGTACCTTAAGACACAAAAAAACTGTGTGAGCCTTTCTCTGTCTCCCCCTCGCTTCCGAAATGTCTGATGTAAACAAGTCCCTATCTGCAACTTTGTACTGGCAGGAGGATTAATTACAGGGCGTTCATCAGCAACTTGACCTCAGATTAACCCTCCCTGTATTACAAAGAAGTAAAGTTGCAGTTAAAGCTTGCCAGGGACTTGTTTACATCAGCCGTCTAGGAAGAGAGGGGAGAGGAGAAAGAGACAGAGAGAAAAGCTCACACACGTTTTTTTGTGTTTTCAGCAAAAAGCAGCAGCTCAGAACTGGGGGAAAGAGACAGAATAGATAATAAGTATGGAATGAATTGTTTGTCTCACCGTGGGCAGCATATATAAAAAGTTATGTTTTAGCGAAATAACCCTGTAATACAAAAAGCTCAAACATCGGTGTACGAGATCACTTATCCAGGCAGGATACGTGGTGTCCTCTGGTGTCCGGCGCTGAGCGGGTCTTCCAATAGTTTCCAAAAGATGATTGAAGTCGTAGTGCTAAAATCTTAAACTACTCCGGGTGGCGGGCGTTCAAAGCATCTGGCGGTGTCGGGCTCGTAGCACGACCCGCAAAGGTGAGCAACATCCTATCACTTACTCATACATCAACCTACCCTGCAGAATCACACTATGTGCGCCGTGCGCTGTATTCCCCCTTTTTCTTTCCAGTAAAAAGCTCAAACATGAAATACAAAAAATTCTCCCTGGAAGGAGCATATATCCTGCCACCTCTTATGCAATACCTAACATCTGCACACTATTCATTTCAGTAAAAACTGACAAATGTGCTAGTCTGCCTGATCTGCCAGTCTCTACTGCTGAACATTTCACTTTATTGATTTTATAAAGACGTTGTAGCGATAACTTGATTTGAAATAATGAAAATCTGAAGATGAGATAAACTAAAAATAATCCAAAGATCCATGAGCCCCATTCCAATTTTTTTTTAAATTGGGGTTGTACATAAATCACATATCTCTAGCTCTGACCACAACATTACCAACATGAAAGTGTTGATATGAAAAAATATAAACAGAAGGCTCTAGCCACTAGCCAGCCACCAACCTGCTCTGCACTGACAAGGGAAAATAAGCCCAAAAAGCTATTATCTCTGAAATCGTCACCCACAATATGATAAAAACTCGTCAGTGCGTCCCTAATCCGTATTTTTTGTGGATCCGCAAAAAAGGGGAAAGTGATAGTAAAGTATTAAGTAAAAATTACAGATCTGCAAAAATTATGGATGCTCCCATTAACTACAGGAAAAGAGAACACTACTGCCCAGAACACTTTCGTTGATTCCTCAGTGTGAACTGGCCCTAACAGTAAATGAGCCTAAGAAAACAGTTTTTTTGTTCTTTGTCTTCTTCCTTTTACCCACCCCTTCTTTTTTCCCTTCCATCTGGTTCATTCTGTTTACATGAGTGATGTGCAAAGGAAGCCAGGAGTGGGTGTGTATAATTGTTCATGGTTGTTAATTTGACTGTAAGTATTGTTAATTGTTGTCATACTTTTCCAGGCGTATTTAATACTCAGAGTGGGCAAGAGAGTGTATGGTTATGTGTTATGGTCCTCATTTTCATCTTCAGCCTTCAAGTAATGAGACTTCCTATTCTGTTTTCTATTTAGACTATTGTTACAGATTATTAACTTAATATTCTAAGTTTGACTAGACTTGACAATTTGCATGTAATTGGTACCCTTGCTTTTGGAACCAAGATGATAAATAGGAGGTAGGCATCAACTAAGGAATTGAATCTGCAAGGCTTCAACATTTCTGAGTAACGGATACTTCAGAAAGCTGGAATAATAGAACAATTCATCTCATAATAAGCTATTTCGCCAAGCTCTATTCCTCCAAAACGCATGTAGCATCACACAGTTCCTGCACCGTAAGGGCGTGTAACCGTGAAACCTTGAACTCGCAGAGCTGAAATAAACTATGGCTTCTGACAGCTCACTCTTTGGCAGGCTGCAGGCATATTCCTAAATCATACAGGGTTTTGAGGGGTTCTGTTTGTATCCTTAAAGATTTTTTCTATTAAAGCAGTGATGTCAAATGATCTGCCTTTATATTTGGCCAGCCATGCTTTTCCATTACTTTGTTAAATCCGGCCCTCCTGACGTTGCAGCAGATTATAATATGGGTGGTCCGGATAGCTGCTCAGACCGCCTATATTATAGTCTCGTAAGCCACAGGCTACTATATAAGAGACTATTTTAGGGACTGGCTTCTACATAAGAGACTATTGGGGAGGGCTGGCTACTATATAAGAGACTATTGGGAGGGCTGGCTACTATGTAAGAGACTACGGGAGAGGGCTGGCTACTATATAAGAGACTATTGGGAGGACTGGCTACTATATAAGACACTATTGGGAGTGGGTCTACTATATCAGACACTATTGGGAGTGGGGCTACTATATAAGACACTATTGGGGGCTGGCTACTATGTAAGACACTATTGGGAGGGCTGGCTACTATATAAGACACTATTGGGAGTGGGGCTACTATATCAGACACTATTGGGAGTGGGGCTACTATATAAGACACTGTGGGGGGCTGGCTACTATGTAAGACACTATTGGGGGCTGGCTACTATATTGGGCACTATTAGGTGTGCTGGCTACTATATGGGTCTCTATGGGGAGGGCTGGCCACTATGTGGGGCTCTAATAGTAGGCCTGGCTAGTATGTAGGGCACTATTGGGGGGGGGGGGGGCTACTTCATGGGGTACAGTTACCTACTGGTTGAGGGATATTATGGGTAACTACTTTAGGATAGGCAGTGCCAGAAACGCCACATGCACTTTTCAATAAATATCAAGGTTGGCCGCGACTTTGTCTATTTATTTAATTTTGGCCCACTGTGTTTGACACCCCTGTATTAAAGGGTCTGTTCCATTACAGTTAGCACTTTGGAAGCCATGTTAAATGGAGGAGAATACATTGCCAACTGCTATAATTAATGAAGAACTGCAACTTCAGAATGTGTTCAGCCAATTGCACTCAAAGCCAAATGATAGGTCAAGGAGGTCCTCCTTCCTGGATAATCAGTCCACTGCAGTTGATATTACAACTTCTTTTGCCAGCAGCCTTTGGTCTGTCATTGCATGATAGGATTTGTAGCTAATAATCAGTTTAGAGCCACATATTATCCCATGCTGTTCTTAATAGTTGATGAAACAGTTAACTAAGGATTTCCAGTGCAGTGTCATTCATATAAGCAAATGTGTGAGTAGAGCTGGTCATACATATTATCCGCCATCTACAACCATCTAATGTGTATGGTTGCCACCCAACTCTCCCCCCAAGGGCAGAAGAGAGAGTGTTTGGGACATACCGGATTCTGACATGATGAATTAATTCAGGGAGAAAATCTTCCCTCTCCCCAGTAATAACACATGCATTCTCTAGTGTGCATGTGCATCATCAGTGGGTGCAATAAGATAGGTGTTGACTGAATCAGTGTTTGGCCACCAGCATTGTACTGTGAATGATGAACATAGCAAGGGCTCCAAAACCCGATCCACAGTTCGAACTTTCAGTTTTAAACCCCGATTGACGCTGTATAAACAACGGCTGTTCCATGTCACAATCATTAATTCTGGCCATAGGTAGTGTTAAACAGCCGTTCATGGGGATCATCCGTTGTTTGTACAGAGTGGGAACATAGCCTAAATATGTAATTTTGACCCCTAAACATCTCACTAAACATTAGGTGGATTTTTGCTAAGCTACGATATCACACTAATCAATGCTTTGCATAAAGAGAAAAAAAAAATAAAAATAAATGAGATGATTAAAAAAAACTAATAAACATTCTGTTGAAAAAATACAGCTATTCTCCAGAAAAGACTATAAACAATTTATCATTACAACTGCGACAAAATTTTTTTTTAGTTTATTTAACACACATTACAAAGTTATATAACTTTGTAATGTGGTTAAATGCCCGGTCTGGCCCCCTTCCCCCACTTTCGGACCCCCGACCCCCCCGCCCGGAAGTTAAAGAATGTATACATTACCTATTACGATCGTCACGGTCCTCTTCTCCCGGGCGGCATCTGGTGACGACGACATCAGAGCCGGGGGGCGGTCCGGGTCTTCTTCCTCCTCTGCGTCTTCATAGAGAGTGAATGGGACGGAAAAGGCTGCTGGTGCACATGCGCACCAGCAGCCTTTTCATTGGCTGGAGCGCATCACATGGCTTCCCGCTTGCTCAGCCCTGATTGGCTGAGGTTGCTGGAACCCATGTGATGCGCTCCAGCCAATGAAAAGGCTGCCGATGCGCAAGCACACTGGCAGCCTTTTCCATTCCCAGGACCCGGAAGTCAGAGACATCGCTGGACGGCGGTGACGGTGAGGCGGACGAATGGAGTGGCGATCGTCACCGGAGGGATGGTGAGTATGGTGTCTGTGTTTTTTATTTTTTTTTTGGGGGGGGGTGTCTCGTTGGAGTTGTCCTTTAATTATCAAAATCTGTTGCAGATTGTTTCACTGTATTACAGATACTAATGCAAGGTAACAAGGGAAGGGACTCTCTAGCTTCCTGTGAATTATAACCAAAATTTTAAGGGATTAATGTAATACGATTACTTTCCTAGACCTGGAGGGAATGATCTCTAGACTTTACCAACTACCAAAAAGCCAAAAAGTAATATTCAGACTTTCCATCACAGAATAAGAAGGTCCCTGTTATGAGAACGACTTCATTCCACCTGAAATAAAGCAATGTTAACTACATAACAACAGACAAATAAAAGCAACAATTGAACAAACATCACTGCTGGTTATATAAGAATCTGGGAAGAAGCTCGCTGTATTACAAAAATCCCAAACCATCCATGTCCCTGTTATATTTCATGGTAAATGAGAGCCGTTCCCAAGATCCCACCAGGACAGTAAATTAATAGAAAGGCTTAAGCGGTTCTAATGAGGATCATGGCATCATATATAAATACTTTATGGGCTGTAACATCATAAGCTTAGAAGTGCATGTATGGCTCATTAAACATTCATATCTGAATGTAAGGAGTGAATGGCTGATACTGCTTACACCCAGATCATCTTCTGTAACAATCCCATAATGGGGCACAATTATCTCCAGTTTCAGTGATGAAATCATAAAATGCATCGCCGTTGATTCCAAAATGTTGTATTATAAGAAACAGGCTTTAAGCATTAGGCTGTTCCACATTATACACACTGAAATCTTTACTAACATGACAAAAGCCTGGAAAGAAAGTAACAACTAAACTCTGTTCTCATCTAATCAAGATATAGGTCCAGCCAAAGTAACATCCTGCCAGCTGAGCCTGTCTTTTGTTGCTACATTAACCCCTTGCGGCTGACATGTGATATATCTGGAGTGATCCGTAATGATCAGATGAATAACAATTTCCAGGTGTAGACACACATTACACACCAATGACGGCCAACAACAGATGTGACAATGCTGTGGTGCAGTTGTAATGGTATAGTGCTGAATATCAATCATTCTGCAGCTTTCTAGTCTGAATGTAATACACTATGCGGCCACTATTTATGATAACCCTACAGACTAATGCATAACAAAATCTATATTACAAGGGATTACAAATCGTTTCCATACTAGTAATGGTGCATTAACAACATACAAGTACAAGTCTCAGGCCTTACTGAATTCAGGTATTTCATTTAGTCCCATTGCCAGGGGTGCACAAAATCCAGTCCCTCCCAATAAATATTTGTAAAGCAATAGATCATTTTAACCCTTTAAGGTCTGAGTCAATTTTTATTTTTGCACTTTTTTTTTTTCCTCCTCGTGTTTAAAAGGCCATAGTGCTTGTATTTTTCCTATAGACCCACATTGGCCCTTATTTTTTTGCGTCATTAGTTGTACTTTGCAATGTCAGACTTAATTTTTGTATAAAAAAAATGTTTACACTATCTACCCTATGGTAAAACTGACATGTTATATATGTTTCCCAAGTTGTTACGATTACAACGATATGTTACTTGCATAACTTTTATTTTATTTGATGGCTTATGAAAAAAATGTCATTGTTTAAAAAAACTATATGTTCCTTAAAATTGCTCTATTCCCAAGCTTAAAACGCTTTTATCCTTTGGTCTATGGGGCTGTGTGAGGTGTCATTTGTTTGCGCATATGCGACTTTTTGATCACTTTTTATTACAAATTTTCGGGATTTGATGCACTTTGGAATTTTTTTGTGCTTCCGACGTTTACTGTGTGACATCAGGAATGGGATAAATTAATAGTTTGGGTGATTGAGCACGCGGCGATACCAAATATGTTTATTTTTTTATTTATTTTTATTTATTAAATGGGAAAAGGGGGGTGATTTGGACTTTTATTAGGGGAGGGGATTTTTTCTTAATAAAAACACTTTTTTAAAATAAAAAACTTTGACATGTATGTGTATATATAATAGAGCACTGATCCATCGGATCGGTGCTTGAATACTTTGGTCTGCTGCAGACCACACGTATAGAAAACCGAGCCAGGATCAGCGTCATTCCGACGCTGAGGCCGGCTGCGTAAGGAGGGATCCCCCCATTAGACCACCATGGAGACGCTATCGAGAGCATTTAAATGCAGCTGTCATGTTTGACAGCTGCATTTGAATGTCCTTATTAGCGAGGGCGGGGATCAGCTAATAACCGTGGTCCTGGGCTGCAGAAAGAGGCCGGGATCGCAGCAGTTCTGAGGGCGGTCGCGGCACAGCCCCTCTCTGAACTCCCCTGAGATACGTCATGGGTCGTTAAGGGGTTAAAGAGTAACATTTTAAATCAGATCAGCCAACAAGTGCAGACCATGTAAAGTTATAGGGCAGGGTTGCCGAGACACATGGGTTCAGATTTACTAACTGACCAGATTTACTAGCTGACTGGCGCTTTCTTATATGATGCAAGTTGCATTCTTGCACAACCCCATATCCAGTTGTGTAAAAGGACCCTTACAAAGCTCACCAAACCCAATAAGAGTATGTTAAGATTTCTCAACATATTCAGTAAGAGTTTTACTATAGTGTTTGGTCATCTACTTTTTGCTTTGGTAACTTTAAACTGGAGTCACATGCAAAAAAACTGGCAAATACACTAAGGGCAAACAGACACATAATAAATCTAGTGGGGTGAGGAACTAAGCCACCTAAGGTATAGAGATTTAAAAAAAACTCTTCAATATTAGTAAATAATATTTGCATAACTGCACGCCAGATTAAAAGTATTAATTTGGACATTTAAACAGTTCACTTGCTGGAACAAAAATATCTTGGGAAACCTTATTAAGATACCTACAGGGAAATGACTTGGTCTTTATAGCCTCAATCACACTGACTGGTTCCCTTTAATATATGTGGTGCACCTCACGCTAACAGACATTTAGGAGGCACAAGTCTCAATATTATCCCTCTATACTGACATCTGTGCTGCTTAATTCCACTGTTTAGCTCCATTACAAAAGAAAATTTATGGAAATGAAAGCTGTGCAAGATCCATTACATGATGGACACCAATGTCTATAATACGGCTTATCAGCCTTCTATAGTTTTATCAGTGAGGATAGCACTAAATGTGGCTCTGTTTTATTCAGCACTTTTGACAGAATTTATGATCGAGACATCTACTTCAACAAAAACGTCAACACAACCTAAGGTTATTTAAAAAACATGTTCATTTCCCTTAGCCTTACAGCTCAGCAATACCTGGCATTAATGAAAATCAGTAAACTCCCACGTAACTATGAGACAAGGGCTTGATTTCCATTATCTTACACTATTTCCAGATTGTTTGGCCCTAATTCAGGACTCAATAAGAAAGCAGACAGGAAGAGGGACAACGTACAGCGAGAGGTCATCCTTGATATACAGTATGTAGAATGAATGAGGGTTGGTTGACGGAACATCTAAGCCCCAGGGGTAGTTGCAGCTTTAAACAACCAGCAGATTATTCTCTACATGCTCTGTAGAAACAGAGAAATAAAATTGTATTGGCTCCTGTGGAATTGCAAGCTGTCCCATAACTTCACTCAAGGGTATGAATATGTTCAACCAGCAAACACTGGTTTATTGTATTTCTCCTCCTGAGTTGGTTGCTAGTTCTCAGATCTACGTGATGGTAGGTTGGCACCAGTTATATAATGACCAGTAATATAATAACCCAAGACTTATTACTAGCCATCTAATACCATCACTTGAGCTTAGGGCTGCCATGTTAACAGTACCTTGTATTAGAGAAAGCTGCATGCAACTGTAAAAACACTTTCTAACATCAACAAATTCATTGGTTTATTGTACAATAAAAAGCTATATTTTGGTATCCGATTTGATAAAATTAAATAGGTACCTTTATTGTTTACTAGCAATGACAAGAAAAAATCATGCTCCTTTATTTTCAGGTTCCTCCATCAGTGACTTCAAGCACCTCTTGAAGAAGTGTTAAAAAAATAACAACTTATCATTTTTGTTACTGCTTCCCAATCATTTTCTATGTCCCGCTTTATCTTTGATTGCAAGTTCTAACAGAAAAATATTCCAGTATAAAATAAAATATTTTGCGCTAATTAAAACCAAACTTGCACTAATAGGAGTATACTCACCTGCCCTAAACCTCTGCCACTGCCATTTCGATGGTTCCTGGTCTCCATACTCTCTCCTTCTTCCTGCTTCCAATGATGTGCCAGACCTGAAGAAATTGTCCACAGACGTCACCCACTTCAGCAAGTGATTCAATGAGTGGCCATTTCCTGCAGGATCAGCGCATCACTGTAAGCAGGAAGAAGCAGAGAATCAGAGATCAGCGAATTTACAGTAATAATGAAGCGAAGGTATTCATTATCTCTGCAATCTGCTCATCAGCCTGCTGCCGTTTAAAGCGACTCTGTACCCACAATCTGACCCCCCCAAACCGCTTGTACCTCCAGATAGCTGCTTTTAATCCAAGATCTGTCCTGCGGTCCGTTTGGCAGGTGATGTAGTTATTATCTTTAAAAAAACAACAACTTTTAAACTTACAGCCCTGTGCCAAACGGGAGTGTCTGTGCCCAAACTTTGCACCATCCCTCCTTCCCTCCTCCCCACCCTCTTCATCATTAGAAATGACACTTGAACATTTTCTCCATGCTGAACATTTGCACAAGTGTCTTAACGATCCAGCCCATGTGCCGGGCTGACACAGCTGACGAATAGGAGGCAATCTGCCGGGAGCATTCCTAATGATGAGGAGGGCGGGGAGGAGAGACAGAAAGGTTGTGCCAGCATGATGCATACACAATGTAGGCCACTACCGTAAGGCATGGGCTGCCAGTTTAAAATTTGTTTTTTTAGGACAATAACTGCATCACCTGCCGAACGTACCGCAGGACAGATCCCTGATTAAAATCAGCTATCCGAAGGTACAAGCAGTTGGGGGGGAGTTTCAGATTCAGATTAACTCAAAGCCGCTCCTCCCCGGGTGCTGGAAAAAGCTGGATCCAGTCCTGGGAAAAGTTTTTCTCAGCACCCAGGGAGGAATGGCTTGGAGCGACAGTGAGTTAAATGGCAGCATGCTGATGAGCGGATTGCAGAGATAACAAAGTAGTTTGGTTCAATATTACTGTAAATTTGCTCATGTCTACTGAGAATACTAAGGGATGGAAGTCTTTGGAACTACTGTGACTATGGATAGTGGTCGTGTCTAAAATAAAAATTTGTCCCTGGACAAACTTCATAACTTCACAGCTGAATTGCCTCTCTAAGACAAATGGGACATAAATGTCTAATGATTATTTAAAAAAAAAGAAGGAAAGCAAAAGTGGGGGAAAAGTGCATATTGCCTTTTGGCAATATATTACCATTGCAAGCTTTGTGTATGTCATACAAAAAAGGGGCCATGTTTCCCAGACCTATATCCAATGCCTGCCCAATGAATTGCTCCTGCGTGGTTTAGCGAAGTATAAGAAGAACGCCCTCTGCAATACAACTAGTAACTGTTCCTGGCACGGTAAAGTCGGACAGACATTCCCAGAAGACCTACAAGTGTACTGTTTATTATGTTGTGTCTCAGTTAGAGAGGAATCCTAAGCCAATATCGGGACAGCTCTTATATGGCTGCTTGGACAGGAATTGAGAGTTCCGCTATACAATTACAGTAAAATTGACCACAATTGCAGAGGATTTTATTGAGCCAGAATTGAAATGACTATGGTTTAATCACAGGATTATCACTTACCAAGAAAGTCATCCCTAGTTAAGTAGCATCAATGGTGAATTGGAAACTTTAAATTAAAGTGTACAAACAGAAATCCAGTGAGCCTGTATTGCATGTTCTTAGGAATACACTCATATAACATGTCACTCTTTTTTCTTTTTCTTTTTTTTTAACAGTGGATTTAGCAGCTGCAGAAAACATACAGTGGTACCTTGGTTTAAGAGTAACTTGGTTTAAGAGCATTTTGGTTTAAGAGCTCACAGCTTTTCAAAATTGGGACTTGGTTTAAGAGCTCCCTATACTAGGTGGGAGTGCAAAAGGAGGAGGGGCATGGTCTGCATAGCGGGGTCTACAGCCCTGTACTCTGACCCAGGAAATCTCCCTCACCTTCCAAATCATAGCAGATCCATGTCAGGCTGGGGCTTGCATCAGAGGACAGGACTGTGGAGGTAATCTCTTCATACCTGTAACCCCTCTCTCCCCGGACAGAGAGTGCTGCATTTACAGTATGTGCCCACATCTGTCCTGCTCATTCCTTCATGCTTCTTGCAGTCTCTGTCCGCCCTTGTGTTTCCCATCCTCTCCATTACTGTTCAGTAACTTATAATATCACATATTCTGCGGTTTCTGAATGTTTGTTTAATCTTTTTTACGCGTTATTCAGAATAATAAATCATTATTTTTGGGGTGTGGAACCAATTGTCTGCATTTCTATGATTTCTTATGGGAAAAATTGCTTTGGTTTAAGAGTAGATTTGCATTACAAGCACGGTCCCGGAACAAATTATGCTCGTAATCCAAGGAACCACTGTATATTCTTTTATCTTTTTGCATTAATGTGGATTTTTTTCCTCCAAGACTTACTACATCAAAAATATTTTTTGTATGGCAGATTACAGGATTTATATAAAATTATAAATTTGGTTTCTAATAATAGGACAATGTCCTATTAATAGGACTAATAGGACAATGTATTAAACCAGAGATTAACAAAATACTCTAGACAAGGGAATGTGCTCAATGAAGATATAATTTTTATAGACATCAAAAGGAAAACTACTAAGTGATGGAACAAAGGTCCTGTGGCCCTACCGAATGTGCTGAAACCATTTCAATCCTGATCAAAGATTCCCATCATCTGGAATCTGTGACGCATTTCATTTTCTTCTTTATTGTATTATTAAAACTATAGTTACTTGTGAAATGTATCAGAGATTTTAGATTTAAAGGGAATCTGTCCGCTGTAATTCAAAACCCCAACTGTTAGAGCAAGGTGACGGTACCTTTCATATATCCAAATGGGCTTCGAGGATGTAGAGAAATGAGTTTATTCTCTGGTACAAAGAGTCAAGCCTCTCAATAGCTGCAAGCTGGAATACCTCCACTCCCGATGCCTCTGCTTGAATGACACCTGAAAGCTGAGTCTCCCGCAGGGTCAGGTATAAGAGGGGGTGTAAGGGGGTGTCACAGCTTGTTGCACTTTAGAAGCTCAGGAAAGCCCTTTTGACTATTTGTACTATAGAATATAAACATTTTTCTACGTTCTGGAAGCACAGAGATATATACAATGTGACTCCTTGACCTAACAGTCTCAGTTGTTTAGAACCTGACAGCTTCCTTTTAAACAACTCCTGATAAATGCTGAAGTCATCTGAGTACATTACATTGTTAAGCAGCTGATTTGTTATGGAAATTTTTCAGCACCAGTGACGATTTTATATTGGGACATGATGCCAAAGGACTTCCCCTTTTTTAAAGTAATAGAGTCACACTCTCCCCCTCCCCCCCCCCCAACACACCCAAAAACACAAACACATTTATGAGGTGTACAACAGGGAGAAGTTGCAGATACGCCCCTTCTCCCTGGCGTACGCCTGCTGTATGACCTGCTCGCCCGATGGGCAGGATGGGGGAGCGTGTGTGTGTAGGGGGGGGCGTGACAAGGTGTGGCCTTCTCCCATGCCTCATTATCATAAATCATGATCCAAATCTAGGTGTAGATTTAGTACGCTGGGCGCAGGTTCGGACGCCCGGCCTGCCCGATTCACTAAGGGGACAGGACTTCATATAAATCCCCCCTTTATGTGCAGTTCTCCACCATCTGCACCATCCACAGGGTTAGATGCTACACAGTATATATCTTTATGCTTTAAAATCACTTTAGTTCATTAGTGGACAGTGTCACCTGGGCGGGGCTTAGCCCCCTCTCCCTGGGTGGATGCTACGCTTCGCCCTAAGGCCCTACTACACAGAACATTATCGGCCGTATTCGGCTGATATTGGCCAAATAATTGTCACATGTAATAGAAAGCAACGATCAGCAGACATGAACTATGTCGCCTGATCGTTACTGTCGTTTGAAAGACAAATGACATTGATAGAAACAATCTGCTGCCATCGCACCATGGAATAGGAGTGGCGACAGTAAACCGCCAATATCCTCTATGGGCTGCCCGGATGATCTAGCCTTCACACGGAGAGCCCCTCCCCACTGAACTTACCCGCTCGTTGCCGCTGCGTGTTATAGCGCTGGCAGTGAGTGGGGTACGAGGAGCAAATGAGCGCTGGCAGCATGCGTTTGCTCCTCACAGTCACCCCGTGTAATAGGGGCTTTAGTGACACTGTCTGACAATGATAAAAGCACAAAGGTGACAGGGTCACTTCACATGTGTATAGATAGCAGAACATTAATAGCCATCTATTACTAACAGCAGATTGTCTGGTAAAGGCAGAAGTCACATACATAACCACAAAAAGGGTGCAACGATAACTGTATGTGAGGACAACCGCTAACACTTACAGTCCATATGATGACCAGATTTTTTTTTTTTTAAACAGAAAACACAAGCGTCTAGAGAAATCTATTTATTTACTTGGTTCAGAATCAACCCTTGAAATATACACATATGTGAAATATGGTAAGCCTGCCATGTGTCAATGTGTCCACCAAACATGGAATCTCTGCTAACAATTAGAAACAACTAAAATAAATGAAAATATGAATACTCTTACTTTTTAATTACTCAGCATTCACAGATGGTGGTAAGACAAAACATTGCAAAATAGCATAGCATTGATCAGTGTAATCTGTGATCTTCTGATAGAACCTGCCTGTGGCACGGAGGAAGCTAAGAGACCCACAGACTGTCCAGGAGTTTGCGGATGCTTTAGTCCAGGTCTGGGAGGAAATCTCTCAGGAGACCATCCGCAACCTCATCAGGAGCTTGCCCAGGCATTTTAGGGAGGTCATACAGGCACATGGAGGCCACACACAATACTGAGCCTCATTTTGACTAGTTTTAAGGACATTACATCAAAGTTGGATCAGCCCGGAGTGTGTTTTTCCACTTTAATTTTGTGTGTGACTCCAAATCCTGGCCTTTATTGGTTTATACATTTGATTTCCATTGATGATTTTTGTGTGATTTTGTTGTCAGCTGTAAGCAATATTCAATGAGTATATTTTATTCATTCAGATCTAGGATGTGTTATTTGAGTGTTCCCCTTATTTTTTTGAGCAGTGTAGTAATGTTATGGGAACGCAAAGTGATTACTTCCTGTCTGACATACTGCCCTCTGCTGCCACCTCTATGTCAGGAACTATCCAAAGCAGGACAGGTTTTCTATGGGGATTTGCTTTTGCTCTGGACAGTTCCTAAAATGGCCAAAGGTGGCAGCAGAGAGCACTGTGTCAGGAAAAAACCCATCTTGAAGTGAAGGGTAGCAGAAATACTAACAAATAAATGAAAGTAGATACGTCAGACCTCAGGCAACCATTGTACAAGCATTTGTACAAACTACCTCGAATTACTGCTGGCAGCAAATCTCCTGTTTATACAGGCAGATGTGCTGCCAATAACTTTTATGCCCGCATAAAAGATGCAATCAATAAATTAAGAGCATTTTGTTATTTGTCACGTGAATGTGTGGCATGATTACACTGGGCAATGACTGTGGACATGTTTGTACAAATGACCAACTGAAGGAAAGGAAGTAATCAAGGGAGGGAAGCTTGTCACACTAAAAAACAGGCCAAAGGAGAGAAGCATTAGCTGCAGCCAGTTGTATTAAAGCCAGACACAGGATTGTGAAGAGCTGGGGAACATAACTGAGCTACTGGAACACACAAGGTAGATATTTTTCTATATTTCCCTGTATTAATTGTAATATGATGCAAAATAAGATCAAAGCAAAGATCAGATTCAGGGTATAAACCCACACACCGTATATGCAGCGTATTTACTGCTGCGATACGCAGCAAACTCGCAGCAAAATCGCAGCAGATTAGATCTAAATAACTGAACACAGCGTCAAATCTGTACCAACAAATCTGCTGCGTATTTGTTGCATATCTGCTGCATATACGGTGTGTGGGTTTATACCCTAAGGGAGGAAGTGGTGGGATAGTTTTTGTGCATTTTCTGTGTTACTTTAAAAAGGAAATCGAAAGAAACTGTAGATCACAAGAATAAATCTAGACAAATCTACAAATATTTAATTTTAACAGAAAAATTTTAAAGAATTACCAATAAGTCTGAAAATATTCCAAATTGACAGGTCATACAGAAGCACCTTCTACTTGGAAACATGACTTTAATTATTATTTTCTTAATACCCTACTAATGACATGACATGACAAACTACTCTGGCACAATTGTTCAGACATTTTGAAAGAACAACTATGGCAATTGCTGTTTGGGAATGAACAGAAGTCACAGAAGACACTGACTAAGCCTCTAAGATTTTGGTTTCCTTCGTTCCTGCAGAGGCCAGGGATGTCTTTACAGATTCCTCCTTTTAATATGAGGATAAGTGGCTGCCTGAGTCACAGATAAATACGCATTTACTGAGGCACCTACAAGACAAACATAAGTGTGTGCACATGCAGATTCATATTTATACAGTTACATATTTTTTTTAAATGCTCCCTAGACATCCTGTTACATAAGCCCTTTCCAGAGCATCTCAGAAATCCATCTGGATGGCAAGAAACCTTCAAACCAGACGCCAAGACAAACAAGGTTATGAATCACCAAGAGTTTCAGCTCTTCCAAGGGTCCTTGTAGCTTTTTAAATGAACATTCTTAAACAAAGCTTAAAGGGGTACTCCAGCATCAGGTTAAAAAAAACAACATACTACAGAAGAACACATTTGTTACCTGACTGCACCAGTTCTGAAATCACCAATAATACATTTGTTTTGGGGTCTTTGTTCTGTGCTTTCTGGTTGAGCAGTGGCTCAGTACTACAACTCCCAAAGTGCTTTGGTGTCTCTCAGCTCTCTATCACCAGGCCTAACCCCTCCCACAGCACTCCTGCCAATTCCCACACAGAGCTGTTAGAAAACATTTCAATTTACTGCAGACTATTGCACAACCAGGGGGGTTGCAGCCCCCAGACTCCTTGATAAATGGGGAGTTATTTATTATTGGTGCATTTACGCAGAGAGATTTATCTGACAGATTTTGGAAGCCAAAACCAGAAATGGATTTGAAAAGAGAAGAAATCTCAGTCTTTCCTTTATTACCTGTTCTCTGTATATAGTCTGTTCCTGGCTTTGGCTTAAAAAATATGCCAGATAAATCTGTCTGTGTAAACGCACCCTAAGGCCATGTTCAGACCTCGTGAAGGACTGGGCGTTCCGTGAACCGACCGGAGCTGCTCGTTCCATAGTGTGCACTGCCAGGGTTTTCTGTAGTCGCTATTCATTGGATAGCGGACACAGAAAACTGACATGTCAGTTTCTCACTGCTCTGCTAGGGATCCCGGCCAGAGTGTATACCATGTGTATGCACTCTGGCTAGGATCCCATAGACGGCAATGTAACATATATATTTGTATAAATCACGGCCATTGTTGCCATTGGCAACAACAGCCCTAGTTTTACGTAAATATACGTAGTGTGAACATAGCCTAAACTGGTAAAAAGTAGATCTGGCTCAGCAGCTTCTTCCTAATGTGCTACATGATCCTAGGGTGACTTCTAAGGGAATAAGGCAAAGATATAAAGCAAATTCTCCTTTGTGTGTGCAGTGCATGCAGCTTGTCTGAACCCACCATGTCTTGAAGAACTCAATACAAACTAAATCATTACAAACTGGGAGCATAATAAATAAGTCCTACCTACCCATGCCCCTGCAGCACAGCATCATCAGCCCTCTGTCAGCATCCAGGCTCCTGAATCTCTTTTCAGGGACTGTAGATGTGTCCCACCTCAGTGAGTGATTTGCTAAGCGGAAATTTCAGCGTGGGACTGTGACATCAAAGGATCGGAAGCCCTGCAGAGGACCATTAGCGATGGCAATGTGCTGCGGAGGCACAGGGGCGGGTAAGTAGGACTTCTGTATTATGTACCACCTCCAGCCTGAAACCCTTCCCCCAGGAATTTTTCACTGTTGCCCAGAGTACTCCTTTAACCCCTTCACATCAGTAATCTGTATATATACTATCCTACTGCACATACCCTGTGCAGTATGAATGTATATATACGTTCCTGGCTGTAGAAGTGTGCGGGACTACTGCAGTGAGAGCGGTCCCGAAAACATCAGTGTGTCCAGGTCCGGAGGTAATGACAAACAGCTGTGACAAACAGATCCCGCAGCTGCTTGTCATTAACCCCTTAAAGGTCGCAATATATAGCGATTGCGGCGTTTAAGATACTCAGCTATGGGATAGCATAGATCAGTATTTGCAATCTATTGATTGCATGTTTTAAAGTGAAAGTAAAAAAATAAAAAGTAATTAAAAAAAAGGTTTTAAAAGTATTAAAAAAAAACCTTATAACCCCCCAATAAAAGCTTAAAATACCCCAGTTGTCCATAATAAAAATAAAAATATTTTAAAAATGAATAAATAAACATATTAGCGAACCGTGTAAACGAAACAAAATAAAAAAGCACCAGGATTGCTGATTTTTTAAAATATAATATCAGAAAAAAAATTATAAAAAGCGATCAAAATTTTTCTGTTACACAAATATGATATTAATAAAAACTGGAGATCATGGCGCAAAAAATGACACCCCAACCAGCCCTGTAGGTAGAAAAATAAAAGCGCTATGGCTCTTAGAAGGCGGGGAGGAACATTGCATTAATTTGAACCGGACATCCAGGCATCAATGGGCTCGGTCTTGATTTCTGCGTGTTTGTCTCTCTTTCTCTCTCTCTCTTTCTCTTTTACACACACAAACACACACAGCCTCAGCACACTGGAAAAAGAAAAAACAAAAACATACAACCTCGTCCCAGAGAAAAAACACCACATTGAGAACAGAGTTTACCCCTACACTACTTAGGATATTTTCATATTACACTGCTGCTCAAGGAAGAGAACACAGAAGTGCTCTATGTTTACAGGCACCCCTAACTTAATGGACTCTTCCAGCTCAGAAACAAACTGCCAAATAGTGACCTCCAATTTTTACCCAACCACCCTTATCTAATAAGGCCAGTGCATCGTTACCGATATGCGGAGGAAATGCTTCACCCCTTCAAACTACATGTATGCGAGAAAGTGTTTATATTTGTTTTTTTTATAAAGGTCCTTAGATTGATAGAACATAAAATATATTAACAAGTAACATTCATAGAATTCATATGAAAGTATGAAAATGAAATTTTTAAAGATTCTTTTTAAAGTGTCACTGTAGTTAAAATAGTTTTTGCAGAAATCAATAATCCAGGCGATTTAAAGAAACTTTGTAATTGGGTTTATTAGGCAAATATGCCATTATCTGCATTCAAAAAGCCTTTCCCCAGGTCCTCCCTTCTCTCATTTCTGTCATCCACTGCTCATTATCAGGAAATCTCGTTTTTTTTTTACATCAGTCAGACCCTGTCTGTTCTATGGAGAGGGGAGGGGGGAGGAGGAAGGAGGGAGATTAGTCAGCAGCAGAGAGCAGAGAATAAAGGATTACACAGCAGGGAGCAGGGTGTGAAGCTGGTATTCAGAGGTTAGACAGGTCAGTGCTGATGTCAGAGGAGAGAGCCTGGTGATGTAGCTGTAAATTAACTCTTTGTTGTCCTGTTTTGGTGCCTCATCTCCCTCAACCCCTTCCCTCTCAACAGACAATTATGAAGACAGGGGGGAGAGCTTCAAACTGCTTTTTCATTATAAAAATGCATTTTCCGGCTAATAGTCCCAATTACAAAGTTTATTAAAATCACATGTACTATTGATTTCTGAAAAAAAAAAAAATTAACGACAGTGACACCTCTTATGGACATATGTCCGGAAGAGGAGTTCAGAGGGGCCCGGGACCGCAGCTATTAGCGGGCACGGTCCGATCACTGTGCCCGCTAATTAAGTAATCGGAGGCAGCTGTCAAAGTTGACAGCTGCATCCGATCACGTGTATGCAGCTGTCCCTGGTGTCTAGTGGCGGAGATTGCTCCTCCGGGACGTTGTCCTGGAGGAGCGATCTCCATGTCAGTTACCTGCCGAGGTCTTCGCCAAAATGGTGCTGATCCCGGCTCGGCACTTGGTTGTTTTCAGCGGCGACAGCCGAAAGCAATCAAGTGTCGATCTCATCGATCTATGCTGTATAACTATATACAGCATAGATCAATGAGAGATCAGAGTGCATATACTAGAAGTCCCCCAGGGGGGCTTCTAGTATATGTGTTAAAAAAAAAAAAGTGTTGTTGTTAATAAAAAGCCCCCTCCCCTAATAAAAGTTTGAATCACCCCCCTTTCCCCATGTTATAAATAAATAAATAAACATGTTTGGTATCACCGCGTGCGTAATCGCCCGAACTATTAATTAATCACATTACTGATCTCGTACAGTAAATGGCGTAAGCGCAAATCCCAAAGTGCAAAGTTGCACATTTTTGGTCAAAAAGTAATCAAAAAGTCGCATATGCGCAATCAAGGTACCGATAGAAAGAACACATCATGGTGCAAAAAATGACACCTCACACAGCCGCAGTAGTAATAGTAGTAGTAATAGTAGCTAATTAAGTAATCAGATGCAGCTGTCAAAGTTGACAGCTGCATCTGATTACTTGCATGCAGCCATCCCTGGAGTCTAGTGGGGTGGATCGCCCCCCTGGGACATTGTCCCAGAGGAGTGATCCACACGTCCTTTACCAGCCGGGTGTCTGCGCCGTAATGGCTCTGATCCCGACTCGGCACTCGATTGCTTCCGGCTGCAGCAGCCGGAAGCAATCCAGTGCCTATCTCATTGGTCTATGCTGTATAACTATACAGCATAGATCTCAATGAGAGATCAGTGTGCATATACTAGAAGTCCTCCAGGGGGGCCTCTAGTATGTGTGTAAAAAAAAAAAAAAATCCCCTCCCCTAATAAAAGTTTGAATCACCGCCCTTTTCGCATGTTATAAATGAAAATAAATAAATAAACATGTTTGGTATCGCCCGTGCGTAATTGCCCAAACTTTTAATTTATCACATTCCTGATCTCCCACAGTAAACGGCAAAAAAGTGCAAAAAAAATCCAAAAGTGCCAAATTGCGCATTTTTGGTCGCATCAAATCCAGAAAAATTGTAATAGAAAGCGATCAAAAAGTCGCATATGGGCAATCAAGGTACCGATAGAAAGAACACATCATGGCGCAAAAAATGACCCCTCACACAGCCCCATAGACCAAAGGATAAAAGCGCTATAAGCCTGGGAATGGAGTGATTTTAAGGAACATATATTTGTTAACAATGGTTTGAAATTTTTATAAGCCATCTCATAAAATAAAAGTTATACATGTTACATATCGTTTATCCCAGGGCGGGCGGTGTAAAAACGAAAAAAAAAAACAAATAAAAAAACTTTTTTTTTTTTCAATTTCACCACACATTGAATTTTTTTGCTGGTTTTGCAGTGTACTTTATGACAAAATTCAGCCTGTCACAATTAGTGGTGCAAAAAATAAGGGCTCATGTTTTCTAGGTGAAAAAATGCAACTGCTATGGCCTTATAAGCACAAGGAGGTAAAAACGAAAACACAAAAATTTAAATTGGCCCGGTCCTCTAAGGGTTAAGGACATATGCCGTACCAGTGCGGCATATGTCCGCAAGAGGAGTTCAGAGGGGGGCAGCGCCAAGACCCCACTCTGAATTGCCGCGATCCCGACTGCTTTCTGCAGCACGGGACCGCGGCTATTCCCTTGGACTTACGGGGCCGGGCCTCAGCGTTGGAATGATCCCGGCTCAGTATTCTATTGCAATTGTCTGCAGCAGACCAAAGCAATAGAGCACCGATCTCATGGATCAGTGCTGTAAAATACAGCTACACTGATCTCT
This sequence comes from Dendropsophus ebraccatus, assembly GCF_027789765.1. Taxonomy (NCBI): domain Eukaryota; kingdom Metazoa; phylum Chordata; class Amphibia; order Anura; family Hylidae; genus Dendropsophus; species Dendropsophus ebraccatus. The sequence continues at coordinate 94,307,847 of NC_091457.1, forward strand.
ATGGGAGATCAGTGTAGGTGTAATAGAAGTACCCCAGGGGGACTTCTAATTAATGGATAAGTTGAAAAAAAAGAAAAGTGTTTTCATTAATAAAAAAAACCCTCCCCTAATAAAAGTCTGAATCACCCCCCTTTTTCAATTTTATAAATATAAATAAATAAACATGTTTGGTATCTCCACGAGCGTAATCATGCAAACTATTAATTTATCACATTTCTGATCTCGCTCGGTAAACAACATAAGTGCAAAGACCCACCAAAAATTGCGCGTTTTTGGTCGCATCTAATCTAGAAACATTGTAATGAAAAACGATCAAAAAGTAGCATATACACAGTCAAGGTACCAATGGAAAGAACACATCATGGCGCAAAAAATGACAGCTCACACAGCCCCATAGACCAAAGGATAATAGCGTTATAGGCATGGAAATAGAACAATTTTAGGTAACTTTTTTTTCCGTAGAAGGTTTTATTTTTTTAAAAGCCATCAAATAATATAAAAGTTATGCAAGTTGCATATTGTTTTAATTGTACCGACTTGGGGGACATGTATAACATGTCAGTTTTTCCATAGAACAAACAGCGTAATTTCACAGCACATATAATTTTTTCTGATTTCGCAGCATATTGTATGCAAAAATAAAGTCTGCCATTGCAAAGTACAATTAGTGACGCAAAAAATAAGGGCTCATGTGGGTTTCTAGGTAAAAAAAAATGCAAGTGCTATGGCCTTTTAAACACAAGGAGGAAAAAACGAAAAAGCAAAAAACGAAAATTGTCTCTGTCCTTAAGAGTTTAAAAGCTGTAGTTGGATTCGGTACACTTTTCCCAACCAAAACTATCTCTGACTTTACAGCCCTGCTTGTAACCTATCTGCTGGATAAGTAATGGGTAACTGGTAGGTGGGGGTCTAACTGCTGGGCCTCCAACAGATCAGAAAAACAGGGGTCCCATGTTTCCCAGATGAATGGAGTGGCAGTCAAATGTGTACTGCTGCACCATCTAACTCTATTGGCCTGACAAATATAGCCAAGTACAGTGTTCACATTTCTTTGTCATATAGTTGCCATGTAATTAAAAAGATCATCACTATACATTTCAACTGCCGATTCATTTACCCAGGGGAACACAAGACCCCCAAACTCCTGATGGGTGGGGGATCTAGCAGTTAGAAACCCCTTTAACCACTATGATCATCTGGAACCCAGCAAAATTCATGACTGGATATTTGTGTACCTTTATAATGCCAGAGTCATGTATACATCCTAGTATACAAAACATGCAGTGTAATAAATTCTAATAAAAACTAGATCCTTCTTGACTGTGCTCCAGGCCTATCTGATCTTAATTAAAATATGCTATTTTAATATTGAAGATAATTATAACTGTAATATTCAATAGTTGATGCTGATTATAACTAACAGGTTTGGAGAAGTACGATAAAGGTGCAGTTTTTACTGCAGTCTATTACACTTTACTTTTTGCAAACTGTACAGACGAACAATAAGAGTCTTCCATAGGCAGCACTTTTTTTTCACAACTGCACACAACCAGTAACTGGTGCATAACACATTTATTTGGCAATAGCATCTGTCTGTCTGTCCGCTTGCCCTTCCTCTGGTAATTTTATAGCATTATAATGCTATATCCTATCCTAATATTTTCTGCAATACCAGACTTAGGAAATGAGGAAAGGTGAGGAGGGGTGGGAGAGGTGCCTGTGCTTCATCTACTGAGTTTCCGACCTGCCCCTTGCTGTCAAGACTCTCCTTCAACCTCATCCCTGTTTCCCTTTTTTTTGGCCAGCTCTGACTCTTGGCTAGTCACCAAGCTGGAGCCGTTTCTGCCTAATGGAACTTTACAACAGACACCCTGTTATAATAACCACTCCTGAGAAAGGTGGGACAGAATGGCAAGAACATACGGGACAAGTCTTAAGACCTGTGAGCAACGCCAGGGTGTCACAATTGGCAAAAGCTTGGAAAAGCTGAAACCTGAAGATGAAAGAAGGGAGAGATCTACTGCAAAGGGAAACTGCTTATAAAATGTCTCTAGTTCAAGTAAAGGCATCATTTGACCTAACACTGGGTTTGCCTCTGTGACGGTTGGAATCTATGTAATATTTTATTTTATTTGTATAGCGCATACAGAATCCGCAGCATGGCTGGCTGTCTGACAATCAGTGTTCTATAAGCCTTCAACCCTTGTAACTGTTTGACCCCAAATTTGGCACATAGGTACATAATGTGCCCAGGTTTCTGTAATGGTCCTGACCTTGCCAAATATACACAGCAAAGGTTCTCATTGTTGCCCATTGCAACCACAGCTCAGCTTTAATTTTACTACAGCAAAGTGAGAAAAAAAAGCTGAGCTCTGATTGGTTGCGATATTAGCAACAATTGGTTGCTGATTGGTCAACAAAAAGACTCTCACTATACAGCTTGATAAATGTCACCCTTTGGTGCAAAATTTGGCACAAAATAATGCTGACCTTACTAGACATATACAGCACTTGCCCACCACTGTTCTCTGTTATCGGCCATTATCACAGCCTGTTCTTGGATTGGATGATGAGGAACCATCCTGGACATATACAGCATTTGCCATCTGTTATCAGCAATTATCACAGTCTGTCCTATATAGGCATGCAAATGCCTCAATAGTTTGGATGCAAATTTGGCATGTAAGTACTTGGGGTTTCCAAGAAGGTTTTCATTCAAGCCCCAACATTGCCATACATATACAGCATTTTCATTCCACTGCGAGAATGTGGTGACAGCCATATATAGTCCAGCACCACCCAGAATAGCAAACATAGGTGGAGATCAAGGATGCAACACATCCTATAATTATGTCCTTATCTGACCAATGGCTCAGAGTCTGCAACATGGGGAGGGGGCAAATAGAAATGCAATAAACATTAGAAATTGGGCCATTTAGTCCAATAATTCAAGTTTATTTTCTCAGCAGTATCATCTGAAGGCAGAAAGATGTAATTCTATGAATATATCACATATATATTATATAGGTTTATTGTGACCAAAGACTGATCAGTCTAGAGATTAGGATGAAGTCCATGTTGCCAATACAAAGCAAGCATGTATCTTACCACCAACACTAGATGTATTCTGCAGATCCCAGATAACTTTCTACAATATTAATATGAAATCCAGGAATAAGTGCTTCTCCATATGCTATGATGAATGGATTTTCAAAATAAACGTCTCCTCCTCAAATGTCAATAACTACAATATCCAACAGTTTTTCATACACAGTGAACTCCCTGCCCTATAGGTGGCCGGAGCCACTGACCAGTCCAACATCATGGCAAATTCATTTTCATTAGGTTAAATCTATCTGATTTTCACAATATACTGTATAAAAGTTGTACACGCTGGTCCATCTACAGTCATGGCCAAAAGTTTTGAGAATGACAAAAATATTGATTGCCAAACTGCTCTTGGACGGTTGGGAGAAGTTGCTCTTGGAGGACATTCTGGTACCATTCTTTATTCATGGCTGTGTTTTTAGGCAAGACTGTGAGAGAGAAGATTCCCTTGGCTGAGAAGCAACCCCACACATGAATGGTTTCAGGATACCTCGTCTTCTCTGAATAAGCTGTTTTCCAGATGTCCCAAACCATCAGAAAGAGAATTGATCAGAGAAAATGACTTTACCCCAGTCCTCAGCAGTCCACTCCCTGTACCTTTTGAAGAATATCAGTCTGTCCCTGATGTTTTTTCTGGAGAGAAGTGGCTTCTTTGCTGCCCTCCTTGAGACCAGGCCTTGCTCCAAGAGTCTCCACCTCACAGTGCGTGCAGATGCACTTACACCTGCCTGCTGCCATTCCTGAGCAAGCTCTGCACTGCTGGTAGCCCCATCCTGCAGCTGAAACACTTTTAAGAGACGGTCCTGGCGCTTGCTGGTCTTTCTTGGGTGCCCTGGAACCTTTTTTGTCAACAATGGAACCTCTCTGCATGAAGTTCTTGATGATGAGATAGATTGTTGACTGAGATGCAATCTTTCTAGCTGCGATACTCTTAGGCCATTTTTGTGCAGTGCAATGATGACTGCACGTGTTTCTTTGGAGATAACTATGGTTAACAGAAGAGAAACAATGATGCCAAGCACCAGCCTCCTTTTAAAGTGTCCAGTTGCCTCATTCTTACCTAATCATGACAGATTGATCTCCAGCCCTGTCCTCATCAACACCCACACCTGTGTTAATGGAGTAATCACTGAAACGATGTTAGCTGGTCCTTTTAAGGCAGGGCTGCAAGGATGTTGAAATGTGTTTTAGAGGATAAAGTTCATTTTCTAGGCAAATATTGACTTTGCAAGTAATTGCTGTTAAGCTGATCACTCTTTATAACATTCTGGAGTATATGCAAATTGTCATTTTAAAAACTGAAGCAGTAGACTTTGTAAAAAATTATATTTGTATCATTCTTAAAACTTTTGGCCATGACTGTACTGAGATTTCATATTGTAATCAGATGACAACAACAGTGCTTGAGACTAGACCAACTACAGACAGAAAGCCAGGTTGTTCTCAAGCTGCTAAACAAAATTTACTTAAAGGGGTTATCCAGCGCTACAAAAACATGGCCACTTTACTTCAGAGACAGACCCACTCTTGTCTCCACTTTGGGCGGGGTTTTGCTGCTCAGTTCCATTGAAGTGAACGGAACTTAATTGCAAACCACACCTGAACTGGAGTCAAGAGTCGTGTTGTCTTTGAAAGAAAGTGGTCATGTTTATGTAGCACTGAAAAACCCCTTTAACGTCTTCCCACTTTATTTCTGTCTAGGAGAGATGGGGGACAACAAATACTGCAGACAGAAAAACTCTCACAAAGTGTTGTCCAGCATTCCTTAATTCTAAAATTGCAAACTTACATGATAACACTGTTTGGCATAGTCCCTTATTATAAGGCAGGGGTGTCAAACTCAAATACACAGTGGGCCAAATTTAGAAATTTGGAAAAAGTTGCAAAAATAGACACTGTTGTTTGTAAAAACGTTTGACATGATATAGAGACATGTCAACAGTTTTGATTGGTAGAAGTGTTCAGGCTCATACTGATTTGGAGAACAAGCCAAGAGTAGACAGTGCTAAGTGTGATCCTCTCCTAGCTCCCTGTCCTGTGATGAGTTGAGCTCATGGTGTAAGTCTATGGAGCCAAACTATTTTTTTTTTTTTTTTTTTTTTTACACACAGCAGGGAACAGATGCAGTCCTCTCCCACTCATTCTTCTGATCAGTAGAGGTCTGGACACACAGACTCGGACAAATTAAAACTTTTGACATGTCTCTATGACTTAAAAAGTCCAATTTGCTCTGATTTGCTAAGAACCCAATGTTTATATAAAAAACAAACTTTAGAACATGTTTTTATTGTATGTACGCTGGAGGGAGTATATGCGGTGAGACACTTGCAGTTGTGGTGTCTATTTATGTCTCTGCTACATGTCAAAAGTATTTTCAAACAACAGTGATGCTTTAATATATATTGAGGTGTGCGTGTGGTGTTTTTGGCACTGTCAGAGCGGTGTACGTCTCTAGGCGCTAAACACTATAATAAATTGCACATCTGCAATTAAAAGGGGGTATCCAGCAGTTAAAAATTGCTTCAATTATAAGGAAAATAATAAAGAGCCTATTGTCATCTCCCCACACACAGTGTACTCCCCATGCCTCAAGAGTGGCAGCAGTCAGAGGGGGACATCAGGTGTAGTCAGGTGAAGATAGGCTCTTCTTTATTTTTCTTATTACTGGAACACAATATAAACAGTTTTAGGGTGCGTTCACACCTACAGGATCCGCAGCAGATCTGAAGCAGATCCGCAGCAGATTTGATGCTGCAGATTTGATGCTGTGTTCAGTTATTTAAATGAAATCTGCTGCGGATCTGGATCTGGTAAGTGTGAACATACCCTCAAAGTGCTGGATAACCCATTTAACCCCATCCCTCCATGTCTGCAATTAAACCCCCTGCATACCCTATGTCTGCAATTAAGCCCCCTTGCTTTCCCAACATCTGCAATTAGCATCCTCCTCACATCTGCTATTAACCCCCTCCATCTTCCCCAGGTCTACTGTAAACCCTAATCCCGCTCAGTCTAGGGTCTCACCTAAAGGACCCGGAGCTGCTGCAGGGTCCTCCTTGGAAACGAGCGCCTACGCCACTGCCACATGTACCGGCATCCTATGGGTACGTATGGCAGTAACATGAACACCTCTTCCCATCTGAAAGGGCCTATGGGCTGTGGTGGGATATGTTTACAAGATATGTCTGCAGACCAGCTGTAGGAAATTTCTTAAGTTTCTCGGCGGGCAAGCAGTGGGAAATCATTGGATTTCCTTAGCAGTCCTAAAAGTATAGCAACGAGGCTAGGTTTGTCTTGGCTGTTATAAGGTATCGCTCTGCATATGTGCTCACCATATAACATCCTAAAAACCTGATTTTCAGAAACATAAAACCAGTAACACACGTAAAAATTACAACATTAATAATAATAAAAAAAAAAGAATTATAAAAAAAGACAACATTAACACATGGTGAACCATAAAGCAAGAATCTCATCAGTAGTCAAATAACACCAACAAAAAGAGGAAACTACTTTACCACATGTTCACAATACAATTTGGCACATGTGTAGACAATGCGGCTTGCTGACAGTGACCCGCACTCCACCCACCTGCCTGACAGATGAGCAGACACAGGAGGTTGATCCATGTTACTATGTAATGGCCTATCAAAATAAGACTCACTCCCAGTAGGGAAAAACAACACCTTTGGTGGGAAGCACAGAAGGAAGACTTTAAATATTCAGCCTTTTGTACAAGAAGCTCTCATGAATTGTAAATACTTTGGTATATCCAGATGCTTTGTTAGAAATACTACAGTTGATTTATTTTGGCTGAGGTCCCTCAGTTCAGAAACACTCAGGGGTATTTTATTGCTGTCCCTGGTGAACTGTAGCTTAATAAACTGAAGTCATGATAACTGTGATTGACACTGGGTAGTTTACTCCAATAAGGGACTTTTTTCCTACATATATATTTTCCTTTCAAATTTAGGAGCAAATATTCCTGTAGCAGCTACTGAGAAGCATCTTAGCAGACCAGTCAAGGGGGGACACATATAGGCATCCCCAGTGATGTATCCTGTTCCCATGGTGCCAGGAGGAGATTGTATAAATGAAGAATTAGACTATGCAGTGTTTTTTATAGTATAGAGACAAAGAGGTTTACCTAAAAGGTGGAGGCAAAAAATGAAGCCAACCTATTAAGCATGAGTGCTAGCAAATTTTATTTATTTGATACATAGGAGCCGTAAAAAGAGTTGAAAAGTTAACAAATGCTTAGGCTATGTTCACAACCGATAAGGATCTTAAAGGACAAGTGCCATGAAAAACTTTTTCCCAGTAATTGAAGCACATTACAAAGTTATATAACTCTGTAATGTGCTTCAATCACCTATCTGCCTCCCTTCCTCTCTTTTTCCCCCTCCACCCCCCACCAGGAAGTGTCCTGACTCACACAGACCTGATTACTGTCGTCACCCTCACCAGGCAGCTCCTTCTTGTGAGGATGAGTCATCAGCAGGAGGGCTGCTCTAGGTCCTGTTACAGCAGCCCCCCCTCCCCAGTCCAAGTGATGGCTTGCAGTTGTTCAGCCAATGGAAGCTGAGCAAGCTGAGTCACCTGACAAGGCAAGGGAGGGGGGAGGCTAGTGTAACAGGAGAAGGAGCTGAGAGAAGAGCTTGGTGATGGTGACAACAGTAATCAGGTCTGTGTGAGTTAGGACACTTCCTGGTGGGGGGTGGAGGGGGGAAAAGACAGGGAAGGGAGGCAGATAGGTGATTGAAGCATATTACAGAGTTATATAACTTTGTAATGTGCTTCAATTACTGGGAAAAAGTTTTTCATGGCACTTGTCCTTTAACTTCAAGATATGGCATAGTGGTTAAGGTTCTGACAAAGTATACTATAATATACTCAAGTCAAGTCTCTCAAGTTTTAAGGACTGTGTATAGTTTATTAGTGATAACATTCGAGCATTCCCTGTTTATTGCAGGGTTCCAGACCAGGTGGCCATGTTCATTTGTTTAGAAAATAAATATAAAAACATTAACAATTGGATCAAAATGGAGGGAAATAACATATTAGGTTTATGCAATGTGCTGTTGTTGCTCAAAGGCAAGACATAGCCCACCTCTTAGATTAAAAAAAAAACAAACTATGCATGTTCTTCACTCTAATCCCCTTGGTTATAGTAGAGCTGGGCGATGTACCGTGAAAATACTGATACCGTTCTGGCTTCGGTTAACCGACCTCAACTTCGCCATTTGTGCTATTTCTATCTCACTCTCTAAGCGCTGCACAGTTTGCTGTGCTTTATGTGCAGCGATGTCTTGACAGTGCGGCCCGCAATACCACCCCTACCTACCAGAGTGCCCCCCGGCGTATAAGCACGGCCCGCAAGCCTGTGCATAGTCTGTTCCCCCTTTTTAGTCATACACCCCTATCCCTATGTGCCCCCTGTAAAGTCATACACCCTTATCCCTATGTGCCCCCCATGTACAGTAATACACCCCTATGTGCCCATCCTGTATAGTCAGACACCCCTATCTCTATGTGCTGTCTGTATAGTCATACACCTCTATCCTATGTGCCCCCCCTGTAGTCATACACCCCTATCCCTATGTGCCCACCCCTGTATAGTCATACACCCCTATCACTATGTGCTCACCCCTGTATAGTCAAAGACCCCTATCCCTATGTACCCACTGTATAGTCATACTCCCCCATCGCTATGTGCCCCCCTGTATAGTCATACACCCCTATCCCTATGTGCTGCCTGTATAGTCAGACACTCCTACCCCTATGTGCTGCCTGTATAGTCAGACATACCTATCCCTATGTGACCCCCCTATATAGTCATACACCCCTACCCCTATGTGCCCCCCCTGTATAGTCATACACCCCTGTCCCTATGTGCCCCCCTGTATAGTCATAAATCCCTATCACTGTGTATACATCTCCTGTAGTGTGTAAATAGTTGTACACCTGTGTATACACCTCCTGTAGTGGCTCTATACCTGTATTGTAAAAAGGAGTGTGTCTTGCAAAAGGGGCATGTCATACTTATCATTCAGTTATCGTTACCGCAGCTACATATACCATTAACCGCGATATTGATTTAGGCCCTAAGTAAGAGTACATTCATAGGTACAGGATCTGCAGCAGATTTGGTACTTTGATTAATAATTCTGTTACATTTATATCTGCAGCATCAAATTTGCTGCACATCCTGTTCATGTGAATTTACCCTTATGGTGCGTTCACACCTACAGGATCTGCAGCTGATTTTCTGCAGCAGATTTCATTTAAATAACTGAACACAGCATCAAATCTGCTGCAGATCCTGTAGGTGTGAACGCACCCTTAGGGTAGCTTCACACGTACCGTATCGCTGCGTATTTAACGCTGCGTTTTTATCGCTACATGTTTGGTGAGATTTTTACATGTGAGTTTGGATTTTCACATGATTTTCATGTGAAAATCAAAACTCACATGTAAAAATCGCACCAAACACGCAGCGATAAAAACGCGTTAAATACGCAGCGATACAGTACGTGTGAAGCTACCCTTAAGCCAGTTTCACATGTAACGTATATGCAGCGAATTTCACACTGCGAATTCGCAGCAAAATCCGCTGAGGATCCCTTGCCTGTCATGTTCAATGAGAATACATACTCGCAGCGGGATTGGCATCCCACTGCGAGCACGTAAGTGACAGATCCTTTAAGCCCCCACTGGTCAGAGCATACATTACCTGCTTCGCTGTAGCCAGCTGGACCTCCCGCTCAGCCAATCAGTGCGCTGCCCAGCCACAGCCACTGATTGGCTGAGCGGGACGTCCAGACGCCGGGAGCCACCAAAGCAAGCCGGAGTGTGGAGCAGGTAATGTATGCATCGGCCGGAGGGGGGTTAATGAAAGGCAAGAGACCTGCCGAGGATTTTGCGGCAATTTTGCAGCGTGAGATCCGCTTCGGATCCGTTACGTGTGAAACTGCCCTAAAAGTACATGTGCCACCCGAATACCTTTACTATGCTGTGAATATCTTTATTTCTCCTGTTTCTTGTGGCATATAATTGTCAAAGAGGCCTGAGGGTCTGGGTCACCCTTGGGCTACAATGCCTCTCTGAGGTCCCTCCCTGTCTACTTGCTGCTTCATATACAGGGCATAGGCACCATCTCAACGTGCCTGCACCACAACAGGGAGCATGTGTGGAAAAAAAACTGCCAAATCTTGCTAATCAAACAGACAGAGAATGGGGAAGCACAGCAGATAGGCACTGCAGACACTCGGGAACGCCTCTTTGACTGTTTAACACCTCAGACAGATGCACTTGAAGGTACTATAATGGCCTGAATAGGTTATATAAATCAAATATGGAAATCCATGTGCTATAACTAATCATTGCAGGAAAAATGATTTTCTTAGCTGTATTCTGTTACCCACGGTCTATAAACCGCTGAGCTTGTGTACACATACAACAGGAAAACGCCCTTTATGACTCATGGTGCATACAACTTATGGCTTTACAAATGAGACATGCTCAGGGGGCTGCTGTCAGAGATGCTGATAGTATCCCCTGACCAGACAGAGTTTCAGCGGCCATCATAAAATCTGCAAATATTTAACATTTTGGACTGGTGACTGTGAACATGTAATCCTTGTGGAAGCGCAGTCCTGGCATGCTGCAATTTCTGTATGAGAACACATTGTTACGGTTGCTGTAGTTATCTGTAGCATCAGTGACACATTATATGTCAGAGATCCTGCCACCAATAAAGACCTAATGCCATTTTTGTGGACAGCGAAAATATAAATAAAAATTCCTTTGTGCTGTAATAGATACTGTACATGAAATCTACATAGGTAAACAGACTTTTATTTGGAGGGAGAGATAAATCCTCCTGGCAAACCTATGGGCAATGCCTGGCATCAGATGCTCACAATCAGGGCTACACGGCAACTTTTTCTATCACTACTAATTAAACTTATTTTAACTATTGAGTGACAGTCCACAAGCTTACATTTAACAATTCCTTTGGGCTGCAGTGATAGCTACTGACCAGCTAGTAAGGTCAAGGATGTAATAAAACACATTGTGCAAAACGCAATAGGTAAAATGTCAGTCTGTATTGCACTGGGAAAGTCTTTAGACCATTTCGCTTTCTTGACATTCTGTTGCCTTGTGCTAAAACGTAAATATATAATTCCGCACTCAATTCCCTATAGTGGCCAGGGCCGTTTTAATACATTGGTGGGCCCGATGCACATACCTCAAGAGTGCCCCGCCGCGTTATCAAAATAGAAGCTCCACACACAGTATAATGTTCTGAAAATGACCCCACACTGTACTATGAGCCCCAATACATACAGTAGTTCTCTTATAACACTATTAACACCATACAGTGATTACATATTACATATAACAGAGTGCAGTTACATTTAGTGACTCGAAGGGGGCGTCTTCTCAGAATCAGAATCTGTCATCTTTTCTTTTTTCAAATCAGATAACGTTTTATTATCCATCTCATTGCATAACAGGTAATGCATGTACAGTAAAATAAAGCATTGAAAATGAAAAAAAAAGAAGTTGTTAGGTACAATTACATTTTCAACATTATTTGTAAAGGCACTGAGTAAAACCAGTTTGTGGCTGGGTTCACACTACGTATATTTCAGTCAGTATTGTGGTCCTCATATTGCAACCAAAACCAGGAGTGGATTGAAAACACAGAAAGGCTCTGTTAACACAATGTTGAAATTGAGTGGATGGCCGCCATTTAATGGCAAATATTTGCTGTTATTTTAAAACAACGGCTGTTGTATTGAAATAATGGCCGTTATTTACCGTTATATGGCGGCCATCCACTCAATTTCAACATTGTGTGGACAGAGCCTTTCTGTGTTTTTAATCCACTCCTGGTTTTGGTTGCAATATGAGGACCACAATACTGACTGAAATATACGTAGTGTGAACCCAGCCTAAAGGTGGATGTATATGCAATGAGTCCACTCCTTTTTCCGTATTTTCCTCTATGCATGCTTGTACCACTACTTTGCACATTCCGAACAAGGAAATTAGTGAGTATCGCGTAACAGTAAAAGTGCACAGAAATAACCTTCAATGGTAGTGAACAAAAAGAAAAAACTCTACACAACTTTCGGCTCAACAGGAGCCAAGCAACCCGCATTGCACCCCAGGGAACCTACGAGGTCGCTGAGGCTATCAACCTGTTGTCCTCAGGAACGTAAGAGCATAAACCTGGAACCATGGGCAATGGAGCTACTTGTCTTCAACTAATCTATCTCACGTTATCTACCCATTGCATTGAGAAATTGTTGGAAAGGGTTTCTACACATATGCAGGAAAATCTGGCTGGGTATCCCCGGGGCGTCTAACCATCGACCCCAGATTTGCACAAATTTACGGGAGCACTTTCTTTTAGCATAGATTCCCTTTTCCAATCTAATAATCATATTCATTCTGTTTACAAAATCGGTTATGACAGGGGGTTCAGAGTCAACCCACCTAGAGGCCACCGTCTTTCTTGCTTGGAACAATATTCTCCAGAATCTGCCAGACAAATATTTCAGGCTCCAACACATACAGTAGTTTAGTCTTTCGTACCCCTATACAGTAGTTATACCCCTCTGTGCCCCCATAGTTTTAAGGTGTCCCTGTGGTATATAGACCCACATGTGCTCCCCCAGTTATATACAGCCCTCCTGTGCACTCTCCCAAGTAGTATATAGGCCCCTGTGCACTCTCCCAAGTAGTATATAGCCCCCCCTGTGCGTTCCCCCAGTAGTATATAGCCCCCCTGTGCACTCCCCCAGTAGTATATAGCCCCCCTGTGTGCTCCCCCAATAGTATATAGCCCCCCTGTGCGCTGTCTCAATAGTATATAGCCCCCCTGTGGCTTCCCTCAATAGTATATAGCCCCCCTGTGCACTTCCTTAATAATATATAGCCCCACTGTGCGCTGCCTTGATAGTATATAGCAAGAAACCAGTTCGGTTTGGAAACGCGTTGTGTCGCCATGAATGTTTTTATTCACAATAAATTTTAAATACTACTCTGCCCTTTTTTTGGACCTGCGCCCTACGTACCGGGGTTGGAGGGAGGTCGGTTTGCTTCATGGTATAGTATATAGGCCCCCTGTGCGCTCCCTCAATAGTATATAGCCCCCCTGTGCGCTTCCTCAATAGTATATAGCCCCCCTGTGCGCTCCTTCAGTAGTATATAGCCCCCCTGTGCCCTCTGGTTAAAGTGGCCCTGATAGTGGCAAATTGAACATTAAAAAGTTTTGCTGATTAATTGTAAAAAGAAAACAACAGAGCTATAAGTATTAAGACCCATTACTCTTTCCACTTTTTGAGGCACATGTGCAGTCTCAGTTCAGGAGGTCCCCATTCACTAACGGCCTAACCTGCTGTCAGTTAGGCCAATGGCTGAAGGGTGCTTAGCAGTGAGCACAGATCCCACTAAAGGCCCTCATGGAGTTTGTTTCTGACAGTTTGGTCTGAAACATGCACACCAATAGACTGGTGGAGGCCATTTTGTAGGGCTACTGCATGCTGGTCGTGCTGCTGGGTGGATACCCTTCTGCATCCCTAGACAGCTCTCCTCGTGTAATGGCCTGTGCCCTGATATTCTAGTTATGAATAAATTGTACATTAAAAAAGGCAAAAGGTTTAAAAAAATAAAAATAAAAAAATTTACAGTGGTTGTGACCACAAGCATTTTTACAATATACAGTGGTACCTCAGTTTAAGAGTAACTTGGACTAAGGGCATTTTGCAAGAAGAGCTCACAGTATTTCAAAATTGTGACTTGGTTTAAGAGCATTGCTTTGGTTTAAGAGCTTCCTGTAATGGGTGGGAGGGGGAGTGGGGGGGGGTCATGGTCTGCATAGCGGGGTCTACAGCCCTGTACTCTGACTCAGAAAGTGTCCCTCACCTTCCAAATCATAGCAAATCCACTTCAGGCTGGAACTTGCATCGGGGCTAGGACTGTGGAGGTAATCTCTTCATAGCTGTAACCCCTCTCTCCCTGGACAGAGAGTGCTGCTATACTGTGCCCATCCTATACCCTGCTCATTCCTTCATACTCCCTGCAGTCTCTGTCAGCCCTTGTGTTTCCCATCCTCTCCATTCCTGCTATAATGTGCCTGCACTTGCACTTACACTCATACAGCCATTCACACTGCTGTATAGAGAGACTTCTGCAACTGTCCTCCTGCACAGCTCTGTGATTCTCACTTCCTGATTGGTCCATGCTGAACACACCCCTTCCCCATTGCTGACATGTGACCACACAGCCCTCTGACAGCAGTCCTGCTTCTCTATTCTAGCCTGTTGTTCTACACTCCTCCATTATGGGGATTTGCAGCTCCATCCTGTGTCTACAAACTGCTGCTGTTTTTTCAGGTTTATGCACTTACTATACATTATACTTCACATGCTAATTGCTATACTGTACAATAACTTAATAATAATATCACATATTCAGCCGTTTCTAAATGTTTGTTTTATATGTTTACATCAATGTTATACATATGGCCACTATGTGTCTCCCCTACTGTCTAACTGTCGTCCATGCTCCATCCGTGCTGATATTTGGTCTTTTCCCTGTTTAAAAAAGAGAGACCAAATACAGGAAGCCCCAGTCATTTGCAAGCTCACAGACATAGCTTAGAAATGATTGAAAGATACTCCCAAGAGCACACAGGGCGGGATAAGTCTTTAGGCTGGGTTCACACTATGTATATTTGAGGCTGTATTTGGTCCTCATGTCAGGTCCTCATAGCAACCAAAACCAGGAGTGGATTGAAAACACAGAAAGGTTCTGTCCACACAATGTTGAAACTGAGTGGATGGCCGCCATATAACAGTAAATAACTTCCATTATTTCAATACAACAGCCGTTTTAAAATAACAGCACATATTTGCCATTAAATGACGGCCATCCACTCAATTTCAACATTGTATGAACAGAGCCTTTCTGTGTTTTCAATCCACTCCTTGTTTTGGTTGCTATACAGCCTCAAACATACAGCCTCAAATATACGTAGTGTGGACATAGCCTTACTGTGCATGTGTACAGCTGCAGAGCATCCACATTCAGTAGCAGAGAATCTTGGGGTTGCTCGTATTGCATGATTAGCTCTCCTGTCACACAGCACCAAAACCTCTATAACCACACAGTGCATTTTCTCCTAGTAAGCATGCATAGTTGATAATATAATTAGCTCAGTTAATATATTAATTGCCCTCAATTGATATACCACCTGCATGATAAACAGGTGTCTTTCCTTGAGTGAGTGTGCAAAGTCCTGAGACTGGTGTTTTCTTTTTTCTTTTTCTTTTTTTTACTTTTTTTCTAACATGTTTGCAGTGCCTTTAAACAAGAAATCAAAAATCCAGGCTTGTATCGTTCGCACAGCCCTTGAAACTGACAGCACAAATATGTATATCTGTGCTGTAACTTTTAATCCCTGATGTATCAGTAAGACAGGGACCCCCTAACACATGACCCTATTTTGTAATACACATATCTCAAGGAATTTATTTAGGGTTACATTAAGTATTTTAACCCCATACTCCCAGGCAATAATTTATATATATTTTGTCTGTTTGAACACCTTTGCACAATAACAATAATTAAAAAAAGAAAACTTTAATATGGATATCATATTCTGACTGCCATAACTTTTTTTTTCCAGCCACCAAAGGGCCTAGTTATTGTGGGATGAGCTGTACTGATTATTGATACCAGTCTTGTATATGTGACCTTTTGAACACTTTTACTATGCTTCTTTTGGAGGCTAGGTGATCATAACCAGCAATTTTGGCTAAGGGTCTTTTAAACACATAGATATCTGACAGAATTTTGAGACCAAAGCTGGGAATGGATGAAAAGAGGAGAAATCTCAGTCTTTCCTTTATGACCTGTTCTCTGTTTATAGTCCGTTCCTGGTTTTGGCTTAAAAAAAATTTGTCAGATAATCTGTCACATACCTGTGTGTGCAAAAGGACCCTTTGTTTTGGGTGACAAACAACATTATATTTTCATAGTATAAATAATTAAGAATCCAGCAATATCTAATACAGTGCTTCCCAACCTTTTCCACCTCGGGGCACCCCTTGGAAAAAAAAAATTCCTCGGGGCACCCCTACTAAATAATGTTCTACAAAATAAGAAAACGGTCATACAGTGACTCACCGGTGACGTCTTCTTTGATCTGAGGTATCACTTTCCCTTTTCCTCTCCATCCAGTCCAGTCCTCCATGATGATTTCTTCCAGATACGTTTCATCCCCTCAGAACCTGCGAGACAAACATCTCCGGCTCCGCACATTTCTAGCAACTTCCTTTCCTTTCTTCCTCCTGTAGGCTCCCAAAGTAACTGCGCTGTTTGGTGTTATGTGCAGTAAAGCGAGTAGGAATGTGGGATGCCCCCTGTATGTAGGATCCCCCCGCTGTGCCCCCTGTATGTAGGATCCCCCCGCTGTGCCCCCATGAACTAATAATGCCCCCAGAGGTGCCCCCTGTATGTAGGATCCCCTGCTGTGCCCCCATGCGCTAATAATGCCCCCAGAGGTGCCCCCATGAACTAATAATGCCCCCAGAGGTTCCCCCATGAACTAATAATGCCCTCAGAGGTGGCCCCATGAACTAATGATTCCCCCAGAGGTGCCCCCCATGAACTAATAATGCCCCCAGAGGTGCCCCCATATACTAATAATGCCCCCAGAGGTGCCCCCATATACTAATAATGCCCCCAGAGGTGCCCCTATGAGCTAATAATGCCCCCAGAGGTGCCCCCATGAACTAATAAAGCCCCCAGAGGTGCCCCCATATACTAATAATGCCCCCAGAGGTGCCCCCATGGGCTAATAATGCCCCCAGAGGTGCCCCCTATGAACTAATAATGCCCCCAGAGGTGCCCCTTTTGAACTAATAATGCCCCCAGAGGTTCCCCCATGAGCTAATAATGCCCCCAGAGGTGCCCCCATATACTAATAATGCCCCCAGAGGTGCCCCTATGAATTAATAATGCCCCCAGAGGTGCCCCCATATACTAATAATGCCCCCAGAGGTGCCCCTATGAACTAATAATGCCCCCAGAGGTGCCCCCCATGAACTAATAATGCCCCCTGCTCTGCCCCTAAAAAACCAAACATCCTACTCACCTAATCCGCGCTGTGGCTGCAGGCAGAAGCTCTCCTCCTCCTCTTCTGGCTCCATCTTGCGAGCCGCAGGGACGGGACCTCCGGCAGGCGTGATGACGTCGCATCATCACGCCTGCCGGAGAGGTCACGTTCCGGCCTCCCATAGGCTGCTGGCATGAAGTGCCGGTAGCCTATGGGAGTGAATGTAGGAGCAGGATGCTGACACTTCCTGCTCCTACATTATGCTCACTTTAATGTTCCGCCCGCTCACTGTGCGGGCGGAACATTAAAGTGATCTGTGCATCCCGAGAAGCTGCGCGGCCGCAGCTTCTCGGGATGCTTAAAGTGACAGTGCACATTTCCCACCGGGATCCCGCGGCACCCCTGGCGGGTTCTCCCGGCGCCCCAGTGTGCCGCGGCACCCCGGTTGGGAAACGCTGATCTAATATGAATATATATGAAGCTAAAATGGACACAGTCATTAAAAAAAAACTTTTGAAATCTCAGGGTGACATATCAAAAATGTTTTATTGGTTGGGGTGTGAGTTTCAGACCATGACCAATCAGGAGAACAAGCTGGAAGAAGTCAGTGCACAGCACATTCACTTCTGGCTCTATGTCATGTGCCCTAGATGGACTTCCAATGCAAGTCTGTAGAGCTCTTTAGGTCTCAGAGACAGAGCTGGGAGAGAAACGCACAGTCCTCTCTTGCTAGTTCTACTGATCGGTAAGGTCTGAACACTCAAACCCTGACCTTTAAAACTTTTCATATGTCTCTCTGACATATTAAAAGTTTATTTTAAAATAAAAAGTACTTTTAGCTCCCTTTTTCTTTTTTGAGCGGTGGACATCATAATTTTAGGGTCTAAATTTTTTAGCTTGCCAGAAGATTTTCCATTGCAATGTCAACAGTGCAGAAATCAATTTGAAGTGTAGGACATAGGGATTACTGCATAGTAATTAATGGCAGTTATTTTACATTAGAGACGAAAAGAGGTGGGGGCCCTTTCTGGGCTAGTAAAACCAATAAGCATCCACGCTATACAGAAGTAGTGCAAAAAAAACACTTATTTATTTAGGTTATACAAGATAATAGACACAACTCCATACAGCTTTTATGAGAGTAGAAAAGTGCAGTTTTCAGAAAACCAATGACGGGGTATCAACTGAAGTGTACAAGGTGTATAGGATAGTGCAGGACATGGACCAGATTTGCATAAAAACAATTCCTCTTGAAATCACAACCAGCAGCAGAAAAAACACACCTTAAACCGCTCAGTGTGAACAGGCAAACTTAAGGTGCGTTTATTCTGCTGCAAGCTGTGCTGTCAAGTGCAGAGGAATTGCTTTTAGTGCTTGTCCTGCACTATCCTATGCATTTCACATTAGAGGAATAAAATGAAGCTAAACCATATTTATAGACTACAGCGGTTATAGCTCCATCATTAGTTAAAAAACAAACGTGAACTAACTGTTAATGCAGCACAGGCCTTGGAGGCAACGGAAATATCCAGCTGTAACTCAGCTTGAGAGACAAATGATGCAATAAACACTTCTATTCCCCACTTCTATCCCCAGATCATATTTACCATTAAATATATAAGCCAGATTATTAACAAACAGTTTGTGTCTCTTAGTAAACAGCTGTCAATGTTCTTTGCCACCCTTGCTTAAATTTGTGTTACAATGTCCATCGTTCTGTTCTGTCATAACAGGGGTCAAACAAGCCCTTTGTCTATAAAGGAGTCCACTGAGTTTCTATCAAATTATATGGCGTTACAACTGGACAATATAAGGCTGCATATGTGATTTGTGGAGTGTAATGAAACCTCTGACAGAGATGTGCCCAAAGCCTGATACCAAGGGCTGAAAATCAGTAACCAGTAATCATTTCTTTAAACTTGGAGATTATGAGCACAGTACCTAAAATGTCTACCACCATATAAGAACGCCCCCCTCAAACAATGAGCTGTCAACAGGGGGAGTAAAAAAGCAGTAAATCAGGAGAAGGAGGCACGTTTGCTACATTGAGGTATCTGAAAAAATATTTAACTTGACAAGCCCTACATGTTTAAATATATTAGTCCAGATGGTAATGCCATTTGAATTGTGGGGCAAGAATTTCAGGTAACTCTGCTACCTTAGGTTCACTGCATACAGCAGTCAAAAGCTCAGCTCCATGGACCGTGGTTAAAGGAGCTCGCACATTTTTAACATGTTGCTGCAATAAAAGGAAACATGACAAACATGTTATGATTACCTCTCGGTGGTCCCCAGATGTCCTGATGCGGTCGCCGGTGTCCCCTGCTGTCTGTGGCCACCATTACTTCTGAGACAAGCTCATCTCAGAGTGACAGCCTGCTCAGCCAATCACTGACTAAGGTGGGACAACTCCACAGCCAGCACTGAGGTAAGGATAACATGTTTGTTATGTTTTCTTATATGGCAGCAACATGTTAAATGTTTGCGATCGCTGGACAACCCCTTGAACATAATATGTGGGAGCAATGGACATTGGTTTTAACTGCCCATGAATTTTCAGGTTAGACTGCAGAGGTATAAATAAACATGTTTCATAAAAACTAATTTGCTAAATTACAACAAAAATAATCATCAAACTGAAACAGGCCATGCTGTGCTGAAAATGTAAAAAATGTTTATTGTATATGATAGTCATGTCAGAATGACATACCATACTGAAATGTACTAAAACAAGGCTTGGGGCTGATATACTGACAAGATACTGTGGGGTATAAATATACAGCCCCTAGCAGACTATTTTGGCAGAGTGCCTTCAGTAACAGTAGCCGTACTGATTGTCACCTACCTTTTCTAGGAATAGATTAAAATAAGAAATAGCTGAAAGGAATGCTGAACATATAGAGATTAAGCATTAAGTGTTTCTCTGGTTCCGTCTATCATGTTACAATCACTGAGACTTTTGGTTTCCAGGAATAAAGTTCATCTAATGATATAATTTATGCATAGATAATACAAGTTAGTGCCTTTGGCCCTACTAATGGCAGCTGCTGCAATCTGCAGGAACGGATTACACTGATGAGCGATGAACACTAAAAAGCTGCCAGAGGCAAGAAACATCATGCAGAATTCTTGACTCCATAGCTAAAGACCTGCAAGACAAGCTAACCACATAATAGGGTAAAATAAAGGATGCATATTCATTTGTACAGATGTCCCTAAAACTCCAAAATCTCTCTTATTCAAGTAGAGGCTACGCATCATGACAAGCTGCCCTGACACACAAATAACTGAGAATTTTTTACATCATAAGAAAATACAATCTATATGTGACAGAAAAATATCCATGAATAAGGTTTTACTACAACAGGGTCATCTCTACTACTCCCATAAACTAGTGCAAGCTATGACATGTGCCTGAAAATACTACTATCCTGGGCACTTCAGGGGCTGATCTGTCAAGGAGTCAGATGATCGCCATAAAGCACCACTTTCTTAGCTCCTGGTAGAGCCTTCAGATATGCTGTGAATGCAAGCAGCTTTTAATTATGATTTTTTATTATTTACTCCTTGCCTTCTTTTTGTCCATCTATAGAGCCAACTGAGGGCTTGTATTTTGCAGGACTAATTGTACTTTGTAATCCCACCATTCATTTATAAAGTGTACCTGTCGTTATAACTTCAAAAATCGAAATGGTGATGTGAAATAAAGGAAGTTTGCAATTTACATAAATTTTTTGTTGTTGGTATTATCATGCTTTAACAGGGGTGAAGATCCAAAGAACCATGCAGCCATAGAGATCTTCGGAAGCAGCTCTCAGACTTGTGTGTCATGGAGACCTGCACTGCTTTGGCACAGACGGCAGGAAAAGGAAGAGGATCCAGCCTGCGCCAGAGAAAAGGAAAGATGAGTTGGAGGTTTATTTTTTTATTTCTGGTAATGACTACCAGGGGTATCACTGGGGGGTTAACTACAACTACCAGGGGCATCACTGCCAAACCCACACAATGCCACTGCCACACACAGTATAACATTGAGTACAGCGGGTGTGTAGTGTATTGCCCTCAAATCAATTTATAAATGCCCAAAAAGAGACCAAACGCAGGAAGTCCAGGTCATCTGAGCACTCATAGAGAAGGCAGTCATGTGATTGATGGACACAAAGGTTGCCTTCAAGAGACTGGACCTTGATACAGTATAGTTTTGTTTTAAAGCTTGATAACTAAAAAAAATAAGGAATGTAAATTGCAAACCTGCTTTATATAACATCCCCTGTTGATTTAGATTTTGAAAGTTATAACGACAGAGCCCATTTAAGCATCAAATGTACTGTGACACAAAAAATATTTATTCATAGAGTGAAACAAAAAGCAATTCCACAACATTTGAAGATTTCTGTTTTTATGCCATTCACCATGCTGTAAAACGTCTTTATTCTGCAGGTCAGTACGGTGCTACCATTGTCTACAGGTTTGTTTTTTTTTATATATATATACTAATAAAGAAAAAAAAAAGGAAGAAAACATATTAATATAAAACGGCTTTTCATTACCTTATTCTGACACCTTTATTTAGTCTATAGAGCCATACGAGAGCTTGATTTTGCCTCCATATTCTATATATATATATATATATATATATATATATATATATATATATATATATATATATATATATATATTATTGTAATAAATTATTGGTATCATTCTGGGTGTAGAAAAGACTTTTTGATCACCTTTTTTTTTGGGATGTGATGTAAGCAAAAAATCAGTAATTATGGCATTTGGTATTTCTTTTGTAATAGTAGAATTAACATGCCCCCTGGCTCCTGTAAAAACTCACTGACACCCTGCAATTAAGTTTCACGGGTGCGATTTGGACACGGAAGTGTTCAGTTTGCCGTAGCTAGCCATAAAGATGCCACTGTTAGCAATGACAGCTGCATCTACATGTTAAAGATAAACTGACGATGGGGCGGAGCGAGCAGCCGATGGAGTAGGACGTGCAGAGGAGAGCTCCTGACCCACGCAGCCTATACAGAAGACCCCTTCACTCCCAAGGCACCCCGTACATGGGGAAAACTACCAGAAAGTCCTCAAAGGCACCCTCCGCTACCCCCAGACCTGGTCCGGGGGTCTCACCCATAAAAAGGTACTTTGCCCGCCTCGGTACCGCGGCCTCTCTCTCCCCCAGCCCTCCACCTTCAGCGCTGCGGAGATCGAGGAGAGCCCGCACCCGACCCCGAACTGATCCCCCTGCTGCTGTCTTACCCCACGGACGAGCGGGTGCTCCGATAGCGGGGGAGACCCCTCCAAGCACCCCGGTATTGTCCACGCAGCCCTCCCTCCGGCAGGCGCTAGAAGACTCTTCGGCTCCGGGCCCGGCGCCATCTTGCCGTCACGTGGGACGACCGCAGGGCCGGCTGGGTGAACCGCACGGCAGCAGCCCGGACAAGCGGACCGGCTTTCTTGAGCTGACATCGGCGGTCGGGGGTTCTCTGGTGCCCTCTCCGTTTGAGGAGAGATCAGGGGGGACCTGTTGTGGTGGGAGCCCGCCATCTCCCCTCCTGCAAACTGTGCCGCCGCGATCCCCTGCACGGAGGCTGGGGACTGTGCCTCACTGCGGCTCTCCAGGTAGTGTGCACCTGCTGGACACCCCCACTCAGCTCCTGCAGCCCCTCCATCGGCCTGACAAACCGGACTGCCCACCATTAACCCTCTCAGGGCTGATAAAGGGGACTCCCCCCCCCTCGCTACGTGCAGCCCCCATCACTAAGGCCCAGGCCTATAGCCCTACCATGGCCTCCCAGCCTAAACCACAGAGAGCTGAAAAGGGGCGCCTGACCACACGGGCCCTCACCCATGTAGCTGCTGAGAGTCATGCCTCCCCTGCTGACCCCCTATACCCGCTGGGTGCGGATAGCTCTCCCTCAGGGATTTGGCCCATGGCCCAGGACTCGGACTCTGACTCTCTCCCCCCTAAAGGGGCCTCCATGCAAGATGTCCGCCACCTCCTATCCCAACTCCCTACAAAAAATGACTTCCTTTCATTGATTTCGGAGGTCAAGAAAGCATGTATGGAAATATCTGAAGTGCGAAAGGATATCCAGCTGATTACGACTAGAATGGAGACTCTAGAGGATGATCATGACGCTACCAGGGGCTATATAACACAATTACAATCCACGGTCTGCTCCCAAACTTCTGCCCTGAGCGACATGCAAAGACACCTTGAGGATTTGGACAATAGGGGGAGGCGGAATAATGTAAGGGTTCGAGGCTTACCAGAGGCTACACGAGATGAGGATCTATCTGAGACTCTGGAGGCTATCTTTAACTCCATCCTGGGGGAGCCTGCATCTCACAAAGTGAAGCTCGATCGGGCTCATAGGGCCCTACGGCCACGGTCCTCCTCTGGTGTTCCCAGGGACGTAATTTGCTGTGTACATGATTTTCAGCTGAAGGAGCGTATAATGAACACGGCAAGAAATATGCATAATCTGGAGTTTGATGGGGCTCCAATTCAGCTATTTCCAGATCTCTCCTGGATCACCCTGCAAAAACGACGTTTACTCCGCCCCCTCCTGACCTTGCTGAGGGACAACGACATTACCTATAGGTGGAACTTCCCATTTGCCTTATCTGCCCGCAAAGATGGACGCTCTGCTGTTCTACGGGACCTCTCGGATCTTACTCGATTCTGCGACACTCTGAATATCCGAGAACCCAAGATTGAGGAGTGGACACTATCACCGCCGCCCCCCCCCTCTTCCTCCGGTTTGGCAACAGGTGGGACAAAAGAAGCGTCGACGTCGATCTGGAACTCTGTCCCCTGGTCATCGGTCCTCCCATGGGACCCCCACCTGAACCCATGGTAGCTTGGAGCTAGAGGACTTGGGTTCGACTATGTTTGCCTTAATGCATTAACGGTATTCTTATTGCAATTAGGGTCTTCTCATTGGTCTTTGAAATGTGCATTTTCTTCTCTTTGCTGCGTGGGTCTGCTCTGTAGATCGGAGTTTGTTTCTTTTTCTGCACTCTCCTCCTCTGTCCCTATTCTTTCGCCTCTGTTGGGGTTCAGGCTTTCTTCTTGTGAGTTTATCTCCCTGGCTTTCTCTCTACCCCACTCCCTACGTTTGGTGTATGGGGCATTGGCCTTGTGCCTTCATTGTAATGTTAACACTTTACCCCTATGGGTTAGTCTTGTCTGTGTCTTCCCTTGCCTTCCCTACCTTGTCTCTCCATAGTTTTGTCCTAGTTTACAGATCTCCAGTCCGACACCGTCTTTGTCGGGTCGAATCTACTGAAGGTCCTCCGCCTGCGGGTCTTTGTTGCACCCTGGAGCCGGGTGAGCCTCCATATGGGCAAGTATCCTCCCTTAATTGCCTCCAATGATTAAGTGTGTTTCAATTAATGTGAAAGGACTAAATTCTAATGTTAAGAGGAGAATGGCGCTGAGGGAATTGAAGGAGGCTCAGGCCGATGTAGCTTTCTTGCAGGAGACACACTTTGATCACACTGCTAATTTTAGGTTTGCTCAGCATCAGTTTCCTCAGGTGTACTCTGCCTCGGCGGGTAGTAAATGTGCGGGAGTGGCTATTTTAATATCACGGCACTGCCCTATGCAGGTGATTTCCTCCTTTCAAGACCCAGGGGGGAGATATGTTATCGTGGAGGGTACTATTCAGGGGCGGCCGGTTCTACTTTGTAATGTGTATGCGCCGAACCGCACTCAGATTCCCTTTCTCCGCAGGGTCCTCAAGCGAGTGGCTGCCTATCCACCATCGCCACGTGTGATTGGAGGGGATTTTAACCTTCCCGTGTCGGGGATAATGGATAGGCACTCTGTTGCGGGTACGCCTCCATCTCCTGAGCTGCTTAGACTTTCTAGGGAATTCAGGAAGCTAATTCGTGCCCACAATCTTTATGATCTGTGGCGCATTGATCACCCTGCGGAGCGCTCCTATACATTCTATTCTCATCCCCGTCAGACGCATACTAGAATTGACTACTTCTTTGGGAACGTGCCGACTGTGCGTTTATTAAAAGGTGCCTCCATAGGGCCGATCTCCTGGTCGGACCATGGTCATGTCGCCATATCAGTGGCCTCTCTGTTATCCCCTACCCGCTGCTGTCATTGGAGGCTAAATGAAACACTCTTGAAGACTGAGATTCATAGGGACTCTATAAAAGAATGCATTTCCACATATTTTAGGGAAAACGAGGGCACGGTTGGGCTGCAGTCCACCCTATGGGAGGCTCATAAGGCGGTAGTCAGAGGGCACTGTATCGCACTAGGCTCCCGACTTAAAAAAGACACCCAGGCACAGGCACAGACTGCTAGGACGGAGATAGCGACACTTGAACGGAAGTTGACTGATCAGCCCTCCCTTGGGACACTGCGTAAGCTCATAGCGGCTAGAGCGCGCCTAAAGGACCTTCTCATGCACAAGGTGGAGCGTTTGTTGCTCTACTCTAAACAGAGATTTTATGAGAAGGGGAATAAAGCCCACACATTACTGGCACGCATGCTTTCTGACCGCTCGGCCGCTCAGACCCCGCATGTCCTCAAGGATCATATGGGCATTCCAAAGTACCACCCCCGGGATATTGCCTCTGTATTCTCTCGCTTTCTCTCTACACTGTACTCTCTCCCTTCCACCTTGCCCTCGGACCCGGGGGCTCGACAGCGGCGGATACGGGACTTCCTGAAGGAATGTCGGCTTCCGACTTTGCCTTCAGAGGCACTAGAGGAGCTTAACGCCCCAGTTACCACGGAGGAGCTTCAGGAGATTTTGAAGTCCCTGCCGTCTGGCAAAGCCCCGGGCCCGGATGGCTTTACGTATCTGTACTATAAAACTTTTTCTTCTCTTCTCCTACCTCACCTTGTCCTTTTGTTTAATGCCTTCATGCGAGGGGAACAGATGCCCACCCCCCTTCTCCACTCATATATTACCCTTATCCCTAAGCCGGAGAAGGATCCGTCGGACTGTGCTAATTACAGGCCGATCGCGCTACTGAATTCTGACCTCAAATTGTATACCAAGTTATTGGCGACCCGATTGGGATATTGGCTCCCCACCCTTATACACAAGGACCAGGTTGGTTTTGTACCTGGACGCCAGGGGGCGGATAATACCCGCAGGGCTATAGATATCATTGACGCAGTGAATAAGCAGTCGGGACGGGCTCTGATGCTGAGTTTAGACGCGGAAAAGGCGTTTGATCGCCTTAGTTGGCCTTTTCTCTTTGAGACTTTACGCTACTACGGTATCTCGGGCTCGTTCCTGACTGCAATTCATGGCCTCTACACTAACCCCACAGCTTCGGTTAAATTACCCAATCAATTGTCTAGCCCCTTCCAGATCCATAATGGCACGCGCCAGGGGTGTCCTCTCTCACCGTTATTGTTTGCATTGTGCATAGAGCCCCTGGCGTGTGCCATTCGGAACAACCCTGATATCCGGGGAGTGAAGGTGGGGGATAGGGAATTTAAAATTATGCTTTTTGCAGATGACATCCTGCTGTCCCTGACGGACCCCCTCACTACCTTGCCTGTCCTCCACACCCTCCTGACTTCTTTCGGCCAGCTGTCTGGTTATAAGGTTAACACGACTAAGACTGAGGCCCTTCCTATTAACCTCCCTCAGGCCCAAGTGGTGCACTTGCAGGCCAATTATAAGTATAAATGGTCTACATCGTCCTTAAAGTATTTGGGTATTGAGCTCACACCCTCGTATGAGACTTTGTATGCTGCAAACTTTCCGCAGCTGTTTAGGGATCTCAGGATTCTCCTGGGGAAGTGGAATTCCCAGTATATCTCCCTCTTGGGTCGCATAGCCTCGGTGAAAATGACCATCTTACCGAAACTCCTATATTATTTTGAAACCCTTCCTGTCCGAGTCCCCCTGAGTGAGCTGAAAGCACTGCAGGCGGCGGTCTTTCGCTTCATATGGGCTAATAAGCGGCATAGGGTTCCTAAATCAGTGATGATGCATAACAAGTCCCAGGGGGGACTGTCCACCCCCAACATCCTCCATTATTATTGGGCCACACACCTGCGCCAGATCTCAGGATGGGCGTCCCAAAGCACGTTTAAAGTATGGGCGGTGATAGAAAAACTATGGTTGGCTCCTGTTCATCCGAACTCCTATCTGTGGTCTTCTGCCCCTCCCCCCATTCCCTCCTCTTCCACACTTGGCCCGATTCTCTTCACTAGACAGATATGGACCACGTGCGCAGCTAGGTTCGGCCTTTACTCTCGGGCCTCTCCTCTCATGTCCTTCTTGCTAACGCCCGCCCTCGAGACGGGCATGTCCCCCTCAGTGGTGAGACATTGGATAGATAGAAAGTTGTTCCACTACGCGGACATCGTGGATCCGGTGACGCGAACCCTCCAGCCCTTTGACAAGCTCAGGGAGAAGTACGACCTTCCTAGGTCGGAGTATTTCTCCTACCTGGCCATACGGCATTATATGCACTCGATTTTTGGGTCATTCACAGTCTCGAGACCCACAGCCTTTGAGCAGTTGATAAGGGCTGGAGGATCCACCAGAGGCCTCATCTCGGCCATATACCAAATTTTGAACTCTCCTGTGGGGGATATGCCTGTTCGACACAAATACATGGATAGATGGGAGGCTTCACTGGGTAGAGTGGTTTCCCCTGAGCTGTGGCAGGTGATATGGAGCAGGGCGGCCTCTTCTTCAATCTGTACAAACTATAAGGAGACCCACTACAAGTTCCTAATGCACTGGTATCATACCCCTGAATTGCTACATAAATTGAATTGCAGTATCCCCTCGGCTTGCTGGAGGTGTAATGGTGGGGTGGGCACCCTGCTCCATGTCTTCTGGGACTGCCCGCTCATAACGGGCTTCTGGCTTCAGGTGGCTGCAATGCTTTCATCAGTCTTGGAAGTTCCGGTCCCTTTAGATCCCCTAACGTATCTTTTTAATGTTACGCCTAAAACACTAGGTAAAAAACCTACTAAATTGATGCTACAGATACTTACAGCGGCTAAGACCCTCATCCCCCGTAATTGGAAGCAGACATCCCCTCCATCATTTGAGGACCTACTGGCTAGGGTAAGAGAAATCAGGGGCCTCGAAAGACTCACCGCATCCCTGAACAATCAACTTCCATTGTTTGAATCGGTTTGGGCTCCCTGGGAAGCTTACTGTGGGCGCTCTGGAATACCTCACTAATAGAGTAGAGTATTGGCTGGGTTGATCTGTACCTACCCCCCCTCCCTTTTCCCTGCTTCTCCTTTATGTGTTTTCCCTAAGTCTGCGTGTATCTGTGTTTTTACCCATAGCTCTATTTTTTGGGGGGGCTACCCAATGTTTCTTTTTGACTGAATTGCATAGGTGTATTGATGGTCTGGCTGATATATGTCTACTACGGTTAGCAATGCTATTTGTCTGCTTTCAAACTTTGCATTAAGCCATACACCTAAGTTGGCATGTGTTTGGTAGCCCTGTTTGCCTGTTTACTTTGTTTTCTTCTAAAAACTGTCAATAAAAATTACATTTATAAAAAAAAAAGATAAACTGACAGCACGGATATGCTTACATCTGTGCTGCCAGTTTCTAGAGGCCAATCATAGGGGCAATGCATACATACTGTACCTTTGGCGATGCTCAGTGATACGGTGTATTTGGTTAGAAGCATCTTTCCGAGCTGACAGTATCACAGGGGTGTGTCTGTGACACTGTCAGCGCCCACTCCACACAGCCTTAGCCCGCCCCAGTCTTTGACCCCTATCTTCAGGTTGCAGCCAACCAACCACCCCCCTTGTTAATCATGGAGGAGGTAAGGCAGCTGCCTGAAGATAGAGCAGCAGTTAGAGAGAGGTTGGTCCGTGCCTGTGCGGGCACTGACAGACAAGAATATAGGTGCTTTTTACCAAAGAAGAGAAATCACAGAGCGTCACCAAAGGTACAGTATGCATGGAAACTGGCAGTGTTGTGCATATGAAAGAACACTCTGAATGCTCCTTGAAGAGAGCTGCAAACACATTAGCCTAGTAACAGCTCTTAACCTCTTGAGAATAAAATTTTGAAGCATACAAACAATGCAAAGGGATACTTTAGATCAGGGGTGGGGAACCTCCGGCCCGCGGGCCGCATCCGGCCCCTGAGACCACCCGATGCGGCCCGCGGCCCGCAGCTCCCCTGTGATGCGCGACGCTCTGGAGGAGGAAGGAGCCGGCATCCTCCGGTGTCTGTGACAGCTGCCGGACACAGGAGGATGCTGTCTATGCCGGCTTCTTCCCCAGCAGAGCGGCGCGTGTCTTCAGTCTCCTGCGGGCCGCGCGCGATGACGTCATTTCATCGCGCGCCGCCTGCAGAAGAAAAACCGGCACAGAGGACCTGGGACAGAAGAGGACATGGTCAGCGTGGGAACGGAGGTAAGGTGAGTGGGATGTTTATTTTTTTTATTTGGGGGTTAACTAGGCCACCAGGGACATGCCTGATGGGGTTAACTAGGCCACCAGGGACATGCCTGATGGGGTTAACTAGGCCACCAGGGACATGCCTGATGGGGGTTAACTAGGCCACCAGGGACATGCCTGATGGGGGTTAACTAGGCCACCAGGGACATGCCTGATGGGGGTTAACTAGGCCACCAGGGACATGCCTGATGGAGGGTTAACTAGGCCACCAGGGACATGCCTGATGGGGGTTAACTAGGCCACCAGGGACATGCCTGATGGGGGTTATCTAGGCCACCAGGGACATGCCTGATGGGGGTTAACTAGGCCACCAGGGACATGCCTGATGGGGGTTAACTAGGCCACCAGGGACATGCCTGATGGGGGTTAACTAGGCCACCAGGGACATGCCTGATGGGGGTTAACTAGGCCACCAGGGACATGCCTGATGGGGGTTAACTAGGCCACCAGGGACATGCCTGATGGGGGTTAACTAGGCCACCAGGGACATGCCTGATGGGAGTTAACTAGGCCACCAGGGACATGCCTGATGGGGGTTAACTAGGCCACCAGGGACATGCCTGATGGGGGTTAACTAGGCCACCAGGGACATGCCTGATAGGGGTTAACTAGGCCACCAGGGACATGCCTGATGGAGGGTTAAATAGGCCACCAGGGACATGCCTGATGGGGGTTAAGTAGGCCACCAGGGACATGCCTGATGGAGGGTTAAATAGGCCACCAGCGACATGCCTGATGGGGGTTAACTAGGCCACCAGGGACATGCCTGATGGGGGTTAACTAGGCCACCAGGGACATGCCTGATGGGGGTTATCTAGGCCACCAGGGACATGCCTGATGGGGGTTAACTAGGCCACCAGGGACATGCCTGATGGGGGTTAACTAGGCCACCAGGGACATGCCTGATGGGGGTTAACTAGGCCACCAGGGACATGCCTGATGGGGGTTAACTAGGCCACCAGGGACATGCCTGATGGGGGTTAACTAGGCCACCAGGGACATGCCTGATGGGAGTTAACTAGGCCACCAGTGACATGCCTGATGGGGGTTAACTAGGCCACCAGGGACATGCCTGATGGGGGTTAACTAGGCCACCAGGGACATGCCTGATGGGGGTTAACTAGGCCACCAGGGACATGCCTGATGGGGGTTAACTAGGCCACCAGGGACATGCCTGATGGGGGTTAACTAGGCCACCAGGGACATGCCTGATGGGGGTTAACTAGGCCACCAGGGACATGACTGATGGGGGTTAACTAGGCCACCAGGGACATGCCTGATGGGGGTTAACTAGGCCACCAGGGACATGCCTGATAGGGGTTAACTAGGCTACCTGGGACATGACTGATGGGGGTTAACTAGGCTACCTGGGACATGACTGATGGGGGTTAACTAGGCCTACCAGAGGCATCACTGGGGGGGTTTACTAGGCTACCAGGGACATGACTTGGGGGTTAACTAGACTACAAGGGGCATCACTGGGGGGGTTAACTACAATAGCAGGGGAACTAGGGGAACAATACTTTGCCTTGCCCTGGGTGCTGCAAACCCCCGCTACTAACTGCCGCGCACGGTATGCGGCCCTCGAATGATTTTATTAATGCCCGACCGGCCCTCGACATGGAAAAGGTTCCCCACCCCTGCTTTAGATAAAACCAAACTTTGGGGGTAGTCTTCTAAAACACAAAGCTCTAACAGAATATATCACTAACAATACATTTCAATACCTTAGTGGCTGAAATAGGCTTATAAACACTATAAGTCTGGAGTTGTCTGTGGTTTTCTGATAGCGATTCCATCCCTCACAGCTAATACGCGTCTGTTTCCATTCTGCATTTCCATTTATGCCTACTAAGGATTTTCAGGACACCGCAGAGCAGTAAAGTACACTTATAGCAAAGTGTTTTTATTAGCTACTGAGATGTCTCCCAGCTGAAAGGCAAATCCAGCAGTCCGTGCTGACATGGCAGTTGTAGTGGGTAAGGCTTTGTGCAAATACTTATTTCAGTGTGGTGGTGAGACACAGATAAAGCTCAAACGAAATGCCCCACAATTTTCTACATTTCCAGATTCTCTTTCACCAAATCTGGCAAATGTGATCTAATGGAACACAGCTCAGTGTTTTTTGTTTTTAAAGGAAGGAGAATATAGTAAATATTTTTATATATTTTTCTCCATCCTTATTCTTCCAAGCATCATAAAAGCCATATTCTCACATTACTGTTAATGAATGCTCATAAAACAGAATTGCAATGGAAATGTTCGAGTGAGCAAAAGTTAGAGGTGCACGGTACAAGAGGCTTTCATATAGAAAGACATTTAAAAGGTGCATGCATATTGAGACTGAAAAAAATCTGAAAAATCTGATCATCATCCCACTCTTATTCAGTTGGGAGATGATGGCAGGGGGACACTGAGGTACACAGGGCACTGGAGGGACACTGAGTATCCCTCTACCATCATCCTCTCCAGCAGCCACAGCCGCACAGCTCTGGGAGTCGGGTCGTGACATCACCATTTTACCCAGGAAGTGAAGTATTGATGCAGAAGTGATTTATTTATTTATTTTATTTATAAAATGGAAAAAAAAAAATTAATTAATGAAGACTTTTTTTTAACTTACACAGTAACTAGAAGTACCCCTGGGGGACTTCTAATGCAACTACACTAATCTCCCATTAAGATCAGTGTAGCTGTATAACACAGCACTGATCCATCAGATTGGTGCTCTATTGCTATAGTCTGCTGCAGAACCGGCCTGGCCCAGTAAGACCAAGGGATCCCCCCTCTGCTAACACATTGCGCGGGGGAATACCACCACTAGACACCAGGGATGGGCTGCAAATAACACTGTTAGATGCAGCTGTCATGTTTGACAGCTGCATCTAACTGTGTTAATTAGCAGGAGCGGCGATCGACCCGCTCCCATTAATAGCCGCGGTCCCCTGCTGCAGATAGCAGTCGGGATCGCGGCAGTTCAGAGCGGGGTCACAGCGCCCCCCCCCCCCTCTGAACACCTCTTGCGGACATATGCCGTACGGATACTCTTAGAGACACAGGAACAAAAAGCATAGCATTTGTACCACATCTGTCCTCACTTTGTGTGTGGTATTGCAGTTCAGTTTTATTAAAGTAAAAAGAGTGGTTGTGGCACAATTTTTGTAAGAAAGCACCTTTTTTTTTTTTTTTTTTTTTGTATTTTTTTTTTTAAACCACAGATAACCCCTTTGGCTCCATTCACTTGACTACAAGGCATAGTGCATAGAAAATCATGGTGCTGTTTCCTGGAGAAAGTAGCCAAGTTTCTCTAATCTTACAAAATCCTTTTTTGCGTTACATTAGCTTATATATACAGAGGTAACAGGAATATCCATTATGCAGTTTTACCTCTCAATACCTGATGTCAGGTAGGGCAGGAAAGCTTCAGAAAAGGAACACTTTACCCAGTTGAGGACAGAGGACGAATATATTGTGTGTGGACTGGGCTCGAAGCAAGTTCCATTATCGGCTGTTTTAACGGTTTAGATTCCACCGTCAAAACTAACAGCGGCATGTACACAGTACAGTTGCATTATTGCTGTCTCTGTTGCCAAAGCAGCCTCAGGCCTTCTGAAGGTCTCAGTTACTGCCACAACCGATCTGCTTATACAAAATAAGCAATAAAATAATTGCTAGAATAAGTCACCTAGGTATAAATGAAGTAAATTATGAGCTCTGCAGTAGGACAACCAGTAAAAATCCAGAGGAAAAGACTAGGGCTCTATGGAAACATCTGATGCCCTGTGAGCTGCATTAAAATGACAGCACTAGCACTATCCACTATAAGGGGAATAAAAAGAGGGACTTGCAATGATCCAACATTATGCTACGTTTACACGGAACGATAATTTGCCCGACTGTACGATTAACGATGTCGGAGTAATGTTTTTTTTTCATAACGATCAGCGTTTAAACGGTACAAAATATTGCACGGAAATTCATTTTGCGATCGTTTTGCGATCGCTTAAAGCCTATCTCACACATTGGTTAAATTGGCGAATGACTGTTCACACGGAACGATCTGCGAATTTTTTGCGAACGATCAACGACGATTTGAGAACCCGCTGAAAGATCAATTGTTGATCGTTCGCTACGTTTACACGTACGATCATCGTTCAAATTCAACCGTTATCGTGCAAATTCGCTCGATAATCGTTCCGTGTAAGCACAGCATTACTGTCTTCAGTTTGCTGAAAGGTTTCTTAAAAGTAGCAGTAATACAGTGATTTCACTGTGACTCACATTCTTAGTAAAACTTTGCTTAACAGGAGACTACACATGGTATATGGTATTCCTGAGAAAAAAGTCTTGATTATATACAGATTGTTTACGCCAGAATACAACTTGTTTGTTTTTGTTATTCCATTTTGTTTGCTCCAGCTTTATACACAAACAATTGGAGCAAGAAAATCGTCTAATCCTGCTGTGCAACAAAATGTTCTATTGAAAGAAAAAGAAACAAAGGCAGCCGAGTACTGTGCCTTTAAATTAAATACACAAGCAGGATAATTTACTTACAGCATGACAGGAAGTACTTATGGCTCCTTTAAGAGGTCTCCAGATGAAAAGACAGTGTGTGCTTCTATCTGGGTGGGAAATCATTAGTCATGGACTATGAAGGTTGGGACCCTTCCTCATGGATTAAGCTGCTTCCAACTTTCAACCTACTAAAAGCCCAAGAGCCTTAAATGAGAATAGAGAAAGGATAGGGGCAAGACCCACAGATTCAGAACTCACATTGACCGAAGATGACTCCCACACAGACTGCACTCTGTTGAGAAACAGAACACTTTTAAACAACCCTTAGAAACCTGTGTGCTGGAAATTACTATGTGAGATGAAAGGAGTTGGGGACATGTTTAAATCTTGCCATTACTGCAGGTTACAGGAAGAGAATGATTCCTGGAGATTCTGGGAGATTTACTTTACATAGTTGGGTGCGGTTTACAGAAAAGACAAGAGTCTGTCAAGGTAATCCGCAGCAGAACATAAAACAGCACTTTGAGCACCATCCATCATCGATGTCCTGTGTCATACAGGTTTACTTCTGCTTTGCTATAGTAGAATGCATGCACATGACAGTCTTTCATAAAAAAACAGATGTTAAAATGAACTTTTTCCAATATGTGGATTTAGAATATTCACAATCAGAAATGGCTTTGGGCAATATCTGGGAATATTAATACAATAATAACAGGATTCTGACCAGCTGCACTTAGCATCTGCTGTTGATGCTAAGCAAGATAGAAAATGCATGGACAAACCTTTACTCGTCAGAACAAACCTCCTGAAAATGAGGCATTTTAAAGTTAAATGCAGACATTAGTGTGGTTGGAGGAGGGGTCTTTGGAAAGATTCCCGGGGATAAATATTTGTTTCATATGAGAATAATGGATACTTTCCCAAAGAGTCTGAAAATCCCAAAGGAAGCCAGAGACATTTGATTTTTGGTGGCAGAACAGGCTTATGTTAGTTGTAGAGCCCTACTCAGGGCAAGCAATGACAGGTTTATATATGTACAAGTTAAAAAATTTATATGAAAGCAAGATACTCCATTATCAGAATAACACAGCACTGTAACCACTCATCCTACTCACAGCGGATGCCATAAATCATCAAGGGATCGAGCTGCTTTTTTCCATGTTTTCCTTGCCCTGAAAGGTTGGAGACTGCTTGCACCTCACGATGGAAAAGGTAGTCAAGCAGCGTTAGTGCCATCTTCTCTGCTGTCCGGCAATTGGTGCTGATGTGAAGCATATCTGCAGCTGTGATGGGGCATCTCACTCGCATCTCAGGATTACTCTCATCTCCTAGCCAGGTGCCATTAGGGAAGTCCTCTAAAAGGAAAAATGGCAAAATTGTCATAAATATTCATTACATTTATTCACACTATTACTACCTGTAAAATCCAAGGTGATATTCTATAAAAGATACTGTAGCAGATCAGTTATTAGAGGGGTCTAGCATCTCTAACAATCGGCACTAGGCATTGAGGCGCAGAGCCCGCCCAACCCCCCGATGCAGCCCCAGATACTTACCCTTTGCTGCAAGTCCCGCTCCTGGACCCGGTCCAGGGGCAGAGATATCAGCGTTGGCAGCCCTGCACGCGCGCTCCAGAGATGAGTCCGACCCTCATAGAGAATGACGGCTTTAGTCATTCTCTATGGGCATCGGACTCATCTCTGCTAATTAGCATACAGCGCAAGCTCACCTTCCGGCGCCGATAACTCCATCCGGAGCCCGGGTCCAGGAGCGGGACTTGCAGCAAAGGGTAAGTATCCGGTGCTCCACCAGGGGGTCGGGCGAGCTCTGCGCCACAATGCCGGGTGACAGGTTCCCTTTTACAAACAGTGATGTAGAACTGGAAAATCACATAATAAACAAGAAATCTAAACTGCTGCAATGCCGCGTGGCCATAATTCATAGATGGTTTAAGAAATAGCGGGTTGTCCCACATCTGTGGTATGCGCTACAATCTGAAGCCATTTTTATTGCTTAGGTGCCATAGTAGAATGGTAGGTAAAAAACATCACTAATCAGTAACAGCAAACAGACATGTGGAAAATGTCACATACAGGTAGAACAACCACTGGAATTCAGAAAAAGACATTATGCAATTGTTTCTTGCCTGTTGATTTTTTTGAACTACCAATAAACTAAGGAAAGAAGATGAGCATGAAGGCTTGTTATATTCAGAGAGAAAACATTTCATACAGATCTATACATACACACCTACCCAATATCGCCAAAACCGTAAAGGAGGACATGATCATTGTTCTCGGGCCTATATTTTGGTGTAAATTGTGCCAATTGTGATAACTGCTGTCTTTATATTTAGTATGCATTTATACCTTGCTCACCAGTTTTGCTTTCTTACAAATGCTAGGGTCTGGCTTATCTGGGGTAAGGCTTGTAGACTTATTTATTACTTGCAATTTTAAAAAGTAATTTTTCTGTGCAGTTTTACTGTGCTTGATGTGTAGAAATCCACAATGCAAGAAAAACTCATTTGGCTAATTCACCAATTTCATCACACATTGTAAAACAATGAGAGGTTTGTTTACTACCCTTCCCTATAAAATACACAGAGATTGATTAAAAAATAAAAGATTTAGGGCCCTTTTACACCGGCTGATTATCTGTAATGAGTATTCATAATTTTTTTTATAAAAATTCTGAAATGTTCCGTGGAACCATGTAAATTATTGTTATCAACTGCACGAACAATCCAGATATTGTTTGCGTGGTTGGTCATACGATTTATTGAGCCTTGTGAAGGCACTGCAAGCAAGCACTTTTTTTGCTGCCTACCATTGAGCTCATGCAGGGGATAACTTTATCCTTTAGGGTGCCTTCACACCTACCGGATCTGCAGTAGATCTCACTTCTGCGGATTTGCAGCGAGATCAGCTGTGGATCCAGTATCATTCACCCCTATGATAGCACATACTCGCAGCGGGATTGACATCCCGCTGTGAATATGTGCTTTAATCCCCCGCTGTCCGCAGCCCCGCCGCCGCATCCCCCATCCCCGGCCGCATCAGCCCATCCCCGGCGGCATCAGTGATGCTGAGGTCAGGAAACTGAGATGACCACTCCAGAACCTTCACTTTGTTCTGATGTCCAATGAATTGATAATGCCATTCAGCAGTGTTCAAACTATGGTTAACAAGAGGAAAATCAGGGGCTCTTCAAAAACCAAACCACAGTCAGGTAGACCAACACATATTTAAGCCACAACTACCAGGAAAATTGTTCAGGATGCAAAAAAAATAAATAAATAACATCAAGCACAAATAACAAATTTCACAGGACTCTGAAAACTAGTGGTGTGGCTGTTTTAAGATGCACAATAAAGGCCCTATTCCATGGAACTATTATCGTCCATAAACTCACTCCAACGACCGCTCGTTAACGATCACTAAACTATATTTTTTTTAAGCAACCGATAACACATAACACACGTGGGAACGGGAACGATATATGTAGTGTAATGATTATTTTGCGGTCATTACATGGTCGTTTCAAATGTTCGCCTAGGTGATCATAACCATACGACACACGTACTTTTTTTAAACCTTTTTACGAACAACTAAAAGATTTCAAATTTTACGAACCGATTAGCGAATTATCTTTCAAAGACCAACGATTTTTTTCCAATATGCTAAAAAACAATTTTGAACGACAATATAACGATTTTGCCTTTGTCGTTCGCTCGTTTACACCAATTCCACAAAGAGATTATCGTTAACGAGCGGTCGTTGGAGCAAGTTTATGAACTATAATCGTTAGGGCCTTAAGTAGGCACTTGAAGAAAAATGGGCTGCCTGAAGAAAACCATTACTGTGCAAATGTCTCAAAGTATCTTGCCTACAATATGCCAAACAGCACAGACACAAGCCTCAAAACTTCTTGAACAAGATGATTTGGAATGATGAAACCAAAATTTGCCTTTTTGGCCACAACCATAAACATTAAATTTGGAGAGGTGTCACCAAGGCCTATGATAGAAGGAACACCATTCCTGCTAAAAAGAACGGAGGTGGATCTCTGATGTTTTGGGGGATGTGTGAGCGACAAAGGCACAGAAAACGTCGACAAAATTGAAGGAAAGATGAATGCAGCACATTATCAGCAAATACTGGAGGCAAATTTGCACTCATCAGCCCAGAAGCTGCACATGGGATGTTCCAACATGACAACAACACAAAACATAAGGCCAAGTCAACCTGTCATTGGCTACAGCAGAACGAAGAGAAGGTGACAATCTCAGTCTCCTTGCCTCAGTATCATTGAGCCACTCTAGGAAGATCTCAAGTGCACAGTTTATGCAAGACAGCTCAGAAGTTTACAGGAACTGGAGGCTTTTTTTTACCAAAAAGAATGGGCAGCTTTACCATCTGAGAAAATAAAGAGCCTCATCCACAACTACCAAAATAAGACTTCAAGCTGTCATTGATGTTAGAGGGGGCAATACACGGTATTAAGAACTGGGGTATGTAAACCTTTAATCAGCTTCATTTGGATGTTTTTGGTTGTTATTATGACTTAAAAAGAAAAAAAAAAAAAAAAAAACAGTAGTTTGTCAATAAGTGGCTTGTAATTCTCTCTAATAAAAAAAAAAAAAAAAAAAAAAAAAAACACTAGAAAGCAAGAATTCTGCCAGGGTATTTAAACTTTTAAGTACAACTCTGTATCATGATCGACTTTTAATTTATGTGTCTGTTGCCTGTTTCTTTTTCTTTTTTTTTAAGCATTAATAAAATATTGCCATTTTATTTACATTGTGCCATATTGTCCTCTTGTTTAAGTCAGTGCATAATCCAGATATACAGAGCTCCTATATACAATATTTTCATGGGTTTAGTGATCACTTATTGCTTTGTTTTATATAATTATCGAAAACTTTCCAAATATAATGTTATTATAGTAATCCCCCAGGTTAGAAGATATCCAATATCAATCCTGTTGTATAAACAATGGCAGGCCCGGTTTATCACCCCTGCAATATTGTCCAGATCTTTTAAAACAGCATCCATCAAATGCTGAAATAAAAGCAGCAATGTATGAACGGAAATCTATACATATGGAGAACTGAACCTTCTAGAATTCAGTGGTACCCTCTAGTGGAAGCTTGGGTCTGTGCAAGTGCTGTCACAATATTTGGATTTACAGATATCAATGTCGGGAGAACAGTACTTTAAATGGAGATTTAAATGGACAAAGTTGAATTGTCAAAACTTCTAGCTTCTTGACATATGAAAGGAGAGAGAAACTACAACAGTAATCTCAATATTCAGAATATTAGGTGGTATTTCTTCTATTATTCAAGAGTAAAATAAAGCAGAGCAGGAATACCTCTTCTTGTACAACATGCCTAATTGTTATTCCCAGGCAGAAATTCAGGCAGTAAGTTATAAGGGCATGAAAAAAGACTATTTATTTCACTTAGCAGAGCTAAACAGAAAACAGCAAAACATAAAAAAGAGACTACAGGCCATGACTATATTCCACTTGTTTTTATACAAGGATACTCAGCATTGTGCATACACCTCTAGTGACTATGTAGAACACAGCTGCTTTGCTATTAATATACAGTAGCAAATGAAGCAGCAAGTTAAAGGAGTATTCCACCCCAAATTATTTTTGCATTAATACATTGCCCACCCGTAGCTTTCCATCTTTCCAATATAAAGTTATTATGGATTCTGCACAGTTCTGCTGTTATCTAGATGCATCCACCCCCACAGATTGCATAGAATCATCAGCTCTCAGTCCAACCCGACACGCTCCCTGTTCCTGGCCCGCACCCTCCGAGACGGCATCACGTGTCCTCAGTCTCTTCAATGGGCCGGGTTATCGCTTCTAACCCAGTCCACTGAAGTGAGGGAGAACAGTGAGACGCTGACAGCTGCAGCTGATCTCTGTCTGCCTCTCTGACAGCAGCACCCCAAACCCCCCTGATCTCACCCCACTGTGTATCCCCCCTCACCCTGGAGCTCACCGGCATTGTGTATCCTCGCCACCCAGAGCGTACCCACAGTCTTTGCCCCCTATCCCCCCCCCCCCCAGCTTACCCGGTGCCCACCCGCGATGCTCCTTATAGCGCAGACTGATCCCCCCCCCCCCTGCAGCTGACCCGGTGGCCGCACCATGTGGCCATTACATTATACGGAGCAGGCCAGGAGCGGTGCTGCTGTTCTGGGAACCGCAGCGGTCCCGCACCTCACTGCCCAGAGCCTGCATCCTTCTCAGCCCGCAACTCCCGGCCGCCCCGTCTCATTCATAGCAAGGTAGAGGACTTGATGAAGTGGCCGCTCCAGCAGAAAGGTCCCTGACTCAGCCGCAGTGGAGTCAGCCGGATCTAGCCTGCCCTCTCCGCCCGCAGCCCTCCCCTGTCACTCCCCGCTTACGTGTGCTTACCTGAAACCGCCGGGGAGCGGAGTATGCGGCGCTGGTTGCGGCCTGTGCTCACATGGTGTCCCCGGCCAGTGCAGAACGACCCTCACCCCCCCCCACCCCACCTACCCAGCCCCAACTCTGTGTGCCCCGAGCACCCCCCAAGTTCACCCGGTGGCTCCTGTGCGTGTGGCCCCCCCAGTCCCACCCCCCCCGCGAACTCACCTGCGCCCCCCACGCAGCCCCAACTCTGTGCGCCTAAACCCCCCCACCCCCACCCAAGTTCAACCGGTGGCCGCCCGCAGCTCATGGCGCTCCTGTGCATGTGGCCCCCCAGTCCCACCCCCCCTGCGAACTCACCTGCGCCCCCCCCGCAGCCCCTAGACGCCAACAGTGCAGCTCTGCTGTATACTCACCATCTCAGCTCTGCTGCATCTTCAACATCTCAGCTCCGCTGCATCTTCACCATCTCAGCTCTGCTGCATCTCCATCCCAGCTCTACTACATCACCATCATCAGTCATAAGCATTGCATGATGGGAAATGTAGTTTCCTATCTTGGATATAGACTATCTTTTAGAAAAACTTGTAACTGGTGAACGGCAGCAGCTAGAAAGATGGGAGACGGCTCAAAATACTCAGGGGGACGTGGTGAGTAAGACCAGCTAGGTTTGGAGGCATTTCATTTTTTTAGCTCTTGGGGGGGAATACCCCTTTAAGCTTTACATTACATCATCATCATCTGTTAGAAGCAGTTTTGTTTACAATAAAACAAGTTTAGAATTAAATTAGTTGTTTCAAAAGGAAAACAATCAGCTGAAAAATCATTATAATACTTTCAATCCATGCTAATACACACCCTAACACACTTCCTAAACAAATATCTATAGCGTGTGTCCCTGCCAGGTATGTACCCCGCAACCACACTGTGACCAATTCTTGTGCTGTATGCAAACTGATGTCATCTAGTTGTCTGGGTGTTTCTTCAGGGCCAAGTAGTCACTTGTCTAAGGGCTGAGTTTCACTGTAAAAACACATCTATGGGCATGATTCTCAGACCTGTGTCATGGAATTGTCATCCAGAAGCAGGCCTACAGCGCAAAGCGGCTTCAACATCTTTGTTTCAGCAGATGTGCGCTATATAGCGGCATCCTATCCCCGCTGAACTACCAATGTCTGAAATAGCCATCACCGCAGGAAATGCTCAGGGACGAAAGACGTGTTATTACTGTGGTGGTGGCCTCAGCAGGGTCAAACAATCCATCCAGGAACACTCTGTGAAGCATGATAAGTCCAAGGCTATTTCGGACATGCGCAGTACAGCAGGGATAGGACCCTGTTCTATTGCACATGTCCACCAGAACGACGTCGGAGGAGCTACACGCTACTAGGCCCGCCTCTGGATGCCGATTCCATGACACAAAGCTGTGAATCATGTCCATAGGCGTAATTACAGTGAGATCCAGCCTGGAACCATGATTACTTGACCTTGAAGAAACGCCTACATGGCTAGATGACAATCTGCACACAGAGTAGTATCATTGGAAAAGTGCAGTTTCTTGGATAAGGCTATCTTTGTGCAAAAAGTTAGCAGTATTGTAGCCAGTATGTGTGATAAGTGGCTAGCTTCTCCTGTTTGGGCTTCAATAGAAATCAATGTACAGTAGCTGCAGCCATGACAATCACTGCTTATAGACTTTTCATACCTGTAGTATGGCAGGATCCACATAATTTTTTCACTTTTTAACACTACAGTGAAGTAACTTGATTGTAGAGTCTTCTCATAACACATGGAAAAATATGGAGGTGAAGTTTTAACATGCCCAAAATGCAGAAGAGCTGCTGGTCAATGGGTGAAGTAGTTTGGGTTTTTATATTAAATTGAACACCACTATTACGACCACTATTATTAATGTGTTCCCTGGATGGGAAAATTAAATTCCATTTCTAACTAGCTGGGTTATTGCAGGCATTCACAGAACATAGGTCTAATGGCTCAAAATAAACTGTTTTACCTTCCAAAAACCTATTAAAATAACATAGAATATGCTATTCTGCAAGCTGAATTGTAGAATCATTTTATTAAATTGTTGCTCTATTACCATTCTGACCCATTTATAGAATAGCTGTTATGCCTTAGTGGTAGCGGAAACTAAATTATATGAAAACCTGAAGAAAGGCGAAGATATAGATATAATTGTCTAAGGTGATCCAAATTAAAGGCTGTAATTCCATAATTTCTGGCTTGTCTCTTGCTGGGGGCAATGAATCATCACTAATGTCTCAAATGCACCACCCAACAAACCCAGGGCGAGGTGCTTGCCAGGACCAATAACAGCAGTCTACCTGGTCATGGACAGAATAGAGTCTGATTTTTTTTCATTCAGATTTCCAACTGGAAAATTACTACTCCCTGAAATATGGAAAGTATGAGACAGAAGAGTAAATAGAAGGTTTTATCTGGATGTCAGAGGAATAAACAGAGCTGTGCAATGTTGATGGAACCTGTGGCTTTTTCTTGGTTACTCTCCTATTACTACCGAAATTGGGAGGAAGGGAACATAAAAATAGTCACTGGTGTGGGGTGTAAATGGCATCTCCAAAAACAAACTCACTGCTGGGTTGAGCAATAAAATCTCTCGTCATCTGAAAGATTCCTGAGCTATGAAAGCTGAGCTGGAACAGTATGAAAGTAAGAGGAACTCAAGAAATTTTATAACGTGAAGTAAGAGCTACAGAAAGTTTTGCCAGTTTTGCAGTCGGTGCCGCACCCACCATACAGGAATACAGCGTTCATATGGCATCTGTCCAGGGTGCTCAAATGTCTTTAGTGTATACACACAAGCAAACCTGACACCAAGCTGCCTTCTAAGAGATAAATAAAATCACTATTGCAATTTTATTTATATTTCGGGGGAAAGGGGGTTGTTACTTTTTCAGCACAATGAACCAGACCAGGGCCAGAGTGTGCATCTGTTATTTCAGGCAAATGCCAGATGGGATGGTACCCACTGTGGGCCAGTCCCCCCTACCCATCAGGAAGAGGGGACCAAACCACGGAAGGCCAGTGTCGACTGGCACGGTGGGCCCTGATGGCTGTGCAGTGCTCCAGGGCAATCATGGGAATCCAGGACAC
Organism: Dendropsophus ebraccatus; assembly: GCF_027789765.1. Lineage (NCBI taxonomy): Eukaryota > Metazoa > Chordata > Amphibia > Anura > Hylidae > Dendropsophus > Dendropsophus ebraccatus. The sequence continues at coordinate 94,351,616 of NC_091457.1, forward strand.
CTGTCCCAAATTCCAAGGTAGGTGCTACTTTCAATTGTGTGTGTTCGTAAGACGCGCACACGGCACGCAGGTGGCATTTCTGACACATTCTCCCAGTGCCGGAAGAGAAGCAGTGGAGGGGCTGCATGGGGAGGGGGGCTTATTTACTATAGGGGATTACATGGTGCTGGGCAGCATCTTCTATAGAGGACTGCACAGAGGGGGCTTTTCTAATATAGTGGACTGCATGAGGGCTTATCCACTTATCTACTGTAGGGGACTACATGGGGATAGGCAGCTTATATTATAGGGAAATACACAGAGGAGGGGCTTCTCTACTATTGGGGACTACATGGGAGAGCATTATGTACTATAGGGGACTGCACGGGTGCACCTTATGTAGGGGACTGCACATAGAGGGTCCCACTACTACAGGGGATGCATAACAAAGGGGGGCAGCACAGTGGGGGCCATCTACTAGAGAGGTCAACCTACTAAATAAAGACTGCACAGATCAGGCTAGAACTGTAAGGGGGCCATATGCCATATGGGGGTGCAAAGGGGTGGGGGGGATTTTGCTATATGGGAACTTCACAGAGGGTGTGATTAGCTATATGGGGAGTTTACGGGGGAGAAGGGTATGTACTGTATGGGAGATGCACAGAGGGTGTGCAGTCTACACTTTTAGAGCGATGTGGCCTAAATACAAAGTGTTAACTCCATACCTTCTATAGGCAACTACAACACCCAGCATGCCCTGACAGCCATAGACCTTAAGAAACTGTTTGTATTACTACTCCTCTACAAATTGCTGGGTTCGCATAACATTAATGTTGTGCAAACTCAGCCCTAACCTCTTAAGTGTTTTCCGGCCAAAATAGCTCATCGTTGTTCGATCAGTAAGGTGCGACACCCAGCATCCCCACCAAACAACTGTTCAGCACCTGGGCTACACATTGAATTGGCCAGAACCTGTTTTTCTCAGTACACTGTGTAGTGGTGGTGACCTGTAAATGCAGTTCTGCTTCCATGCTAATCGGGGGCTTATGAGCATTTGGGGTGTCACTCGATGACCCGGAACACCAGCTCCGCCTGCCCCCTCCTGTGCCGCTCACTGTGTATATATGAATATGCATAGTGGGTGGCCCAGAGCAATCCCCTTGGCCCGCCCAGTGCGCTCCCTTCCTTGCCGCTCACTATCGGGTCGGGGGGGGGGGGGGATATTTTTACTGAACTATGTGTATTTTGTGTTTATTATCATAGCTAAACTGCATTAAATAATTCTGACCGATTTTGCTTCTGAAGTTTTTTAATTATCACTGTGCATATCGAGCTGCAAAGTGTGTTCGTGACCGATCATCTAAGCTCAATAATGATAGACTGCAGCAAAACAATAACCCCCAAAATCAACCAATGATGTGTCTGTTTTTACTATCATAGAAAATTTTCATACATGAAAGCAGCCACATATGAAACCCCGCAGTCTGTATGACGGTTCTAGTCATTTCTATGCTTGTAAAAGGAGATTCACAGCAGAATATTACACTTCACATACTAATATGCCCTTTACCTTAACTAGAAAGGCACTTCTTGAAAACCATTGCCAACAGACCCAAACAGGGACAATGCAAAGGAAAAATCCTCTCTCCTCATTTCATTTCAGTTGGAAAAATATTTCTATTCAGCCAAATAAAATCAGAATCTTAGTTTATTTTCTGTCTGACTAAATATGTGAGCAGTGCTAACAGTACCTGATCCATATGTAAGTTGCTAACCTAAACAGTCTGATCACACACACACACACACACACACACACACACACACACACACACACACATATATGCACTTGGATTCTTATGGACATATTGTGTGACTACCAAGGGTCCTTACTGATATAAATTAACATTTACAGAAAACAAAAAGAGCACACTGTTTGGAAGCTGATGTGGACACAGCTTGTGTTACAGCACCACTGAGAGTTCATAGAACTTCCTTGGTTACATTCAAACAAGTGTTCTGTCTGCTCCATGGCTGCAGCTTGCGGTCTGTATGCATCACTGGAACATAATCTGCAATAAGGTCCAATTACCTATACAGATAAACATATGGACATGGAACACGTTGTCAACAGGTGGAAGAAGTTGGACTGCTGTTGTCACAGGGAAATACAATTCTGTACAGAGATTAATCAACAGGAGAGCTAGGCTTAATCTCTCTACCATGTGCAAATATATACGTCAAACGAACAAAGTTTATTTCAGGATAGGCACAAACACCACTGAGCAGATGGTTGGCTTCACTTACAGAAAAATCTCAGTATAAGTTGTATCCCAAAGTGTCTACTTGAAAATAACCTTCAAGCTTCTGTAAGGAGGGCAGTTTAGGACTGGAGCTGGGTGAGGCGGTAGATGTTGTATACACAGACTTTCCAAAGGCATCTGATACTCTGCCACATAAGAGACTGGTACATAAAAGGAGCAAGACGTGCCTCAGCACTGAGCTTACCTGGGCAAGTGTCAGGGCCCAGAGAAGAAGAAAGGCCAAATGTTCTGCCCGCTTACTGTAGTGCAGGGTGGGCGCGGAACAGCAGAAGACACAGTAGATGGAGCAGGACCTGCACAGAGAGAGAAAAGGGTGGAGGACCTATCACATGAAGGTCCTCAACCTTACAGTGTGGCGAGCAGCCCAAAAGAGAGAAAGAGGAAGAAGACTGAGCTCTAAGTGCTTTGTGCTAATGTCAGTCATTGTCTGTGTCAGTCAGGCAGTTAGTAAGTCAGTATGTTTATCAGCCAGTATCTGTGTCAATAAAGTCTGTTGGTGTATGTTAGTGGTGTCTCAAGAGATTTTGCATAGTGAGTGGATAATAAGTGCATAGTGGACAGTTGAGGGTCCCGCTGAGGCTCTGTTGCCCGAGGGCCTGCAAAAGCCTGGAGCCGGCCCTAAAAAGGAGGATGCTGGAACTAGGGGGGAAAAAAAGAAGCCACACCACACTCACCATTCATAAAGTCTGATACTAGCACACTTAGGGGCCTTAAACCTGTTAAAAAATCAGTTAACCAAACTATGTCGACAGAATATTTAAGGGGATACTGTCACTGCCACTAACTCTCGCTTCAGAGCTACATGGGACTTGGGCCCTCTCCCCAGCCAGGAGATGGGGCCCATCTGCCTAAAAGCTCTGCCTCGGTGACACAGTTAACCGATGAAATGAAGTGATTTTAGAGCAGAAAGATGATACAGACAAGTTTTATATAGGTGTAGATCAAATCAAATCAAAACTTGTGGATGGTGATGAGTACCGCAAATAGAGTAAGAAGGGAAGGGGGGTTAAAATATCTTTTTAAGACTATGTTCACACAACGTAAGAGACCGGCCGGTCTCTGAAAAGATCATCCCAGCCAGTACTGCAGTACCGGACAGATGATCTTTAGGGCCGCAGAGTTTTGATGCGGTTGCACTTGTGTGCGCCCGCATCAGAACTCCCCACAGCACACTATGAAGCAATCGTCCGGATCCGCTCGCTCCACAGTGTGCACTGACATGGCTTTCTATGGCGCTATTTACTGAATAGCAGCTGCAGAGAACTGACATGTCAGTTCTTTGCGGCACCGCTAGGGATCCTAGCTGGAGCATATGTTACACTACGGTTCAAAAGTTTGGGGTCACCAAAACAATTTTGTGTTTTCCATGAAAAGTCACACTTATTCACCACCATACGTTGTGAAATGAATAGAAAATAGAGTCAAGACATTGACAAGGTTAGAAATAATGATTTGTATTTGAAATAACATTGTTTTTACATCAAACTTTGCTTTCATCAAAGAATCCACCTTTTGCAGCAATTCCAGCATTGCACACCTTTGGCATTCTAGCTATTAATTTGTTGAGGTAAGCTGGAGAAATTGCACCCCACGCTTCTAGAAGCAGCTCCCACAAGTTGGATTGGTTGGATGGGCACTTCTGGCGTACCATACGGTCAAGCTGCTCCCACAACAGCTCAATGGGGTTCAGATCTGGTGACTGCGCTGGCCACTCCATTACCGATAGAATACCAGCTGCCTGCTTCTGCTGTAAATAGTTCTTGCACAATTTGGAGGTGTGTTTAGGGTCATTGTCCTGTTGTAGGATGAAATTGGCTCCAATCCAGCGCTGTCCACTGGGTATGGCATGGCGGTGCAGAGTGATAGCCTTCCTTATTCAGAATCCCTTTTACCCTGTACAAATCTCCCACCTTACCAGCACCAAAGCAACCCCAGACCATCACATTACCTCCACCATGCTTAACAGATGGCGTCAGGCATTCTTCCAGCATCTTTTCATTTGTTCTGCGTCTCACAAACGTTCTTCTTTGTGATCCAAACACCTCAAACTTGGATTCATCCGTCACCAAAACACTTTTTTCCAGTCTTCCTCTGTCCAATGTCTGTGTTCTTTTGCCCATCTTAATCTTTTTCTTTTATAGGCCAGTCTCTGATATGGCTTTTTCTTTGGCACTCTGCTCTGAAGCCCAAAATCCCGCAGTCGCCTCTTCACTGTAAATGTTGACACTGGTGTTTTGCAGGTACTATTTAATGAAGATGCCAGTTGGGGACCTGTGAGGCGTCTGTTTCTCAAACTAGAGACTCTAATGTGCTTATCTTCTTGCTTAGTTGTGCAACGCGGCCTCCCACTTCTTTTTCTTCTCTGGTTAGAGCCTGTTTGTGCTGTCCTCTGAAGGGAGTAGTACACACCGTTGTAGGAAATCTTCAATTTCTTAGCAATTTCTCGCATGGAATAGCCTTCATTTCTAAGAACAAGAATAGACTGTTGAGTTTCAGATGAAAGTTCTCTTTTTCTGGCCATTTTGGGCGTTTAATTGACACCGTAAATGTGATGCTCCAGAAACACAATCTGCTCAAAGGAAGGTCAGTTTTGTAGCTTCTGTAACGAGCTAGACTGTTTTCAGATGTGTGAAAATGATTGCACAAGGGTTTTCTAATCATCAACTAGCCTTCTGAGCCAATGAGAAAACACATTGTACCATTAGAACACTGGAGTGATAGTTGCTGGAAATGGGCCTCTATACAGCTATGTAGATATTGCACCAAAACCCAGACATTTGCAGCTAGAATAGTCATTTACCACATTAGCAATGTATAGAGTGTATTTGTTTGAAGTTAGGACTAGTTTAAAGTTATCTTCATTGAAAAGTACAGTGCTTTTCCTTCAAAAATAAGGACATTTCAATGTGACCCCAAACTTTTGAACGGTAGTGTGTGTATACGCTCCGGCAAGGATTCCAAGGCAGCAATATTTTTGTATAAATCCGTATAATTATACGGCAGTGGTTTTACAAAAAAATACGGTGTGTAAACATAGCCTAATGTCATGTTCCATTGCCAATCAGAATAGTATACAGTTCACAAAACTACAGCAAGTGCCACACCATTTTATTATGGCATTCTCCTTGGTCAGCTTGTCCACTCACACACAGCAAAGGTGTAGGAGACGGTGGTCATGCGCACTGTGATCCCCCACTTCAGCCACACCTTGGCCTGCATCCACACCATGCTGACGTGTATATTATGGACTACTGCTGCTCTGATACTGCAGAGTAACAGAGGGAGCGTCCTCCATCTTTCATTCACTTTACTTGGCCAGCCTCTTTTGACCACAACATGTTAAGAGTTAAACTGCCCCGGAATGGATTTCTCTCTGTTCCGACAGTTACAGCAGTGACACACAGCCAAGATCCTTCTGATTGATTACAGGGGTGCAGTACAGCCCCCTGCAAACAGTCTGAGTATAGCTCGGGCAACACTGTGATGGCTTCAGGCATTTAACCCAAGCTAGACTTGGGCAAAACTGTAGGGGGGGGGTGTTAGTGATTATCTTAAAATGCTGTTTCAAAGTTTGTTGCCGAAACAAAGATTTTTCTGGCTGGGGACCAATATTTATCTAAGAAAAATAGAAAACAAAACAAAAAGGAATCTTTGTTATTAAGAGAGACTAGCTACTGTACGCTAAATTGCAAACGTACAATTTTCTATTAAATTAAAACCATTTTATCCAAGCAGCATGTTATAAAAAATGAACTGCAATGTATAACCCATCAATCATTCATTCTTCAACTTCCTAAGTGTACAATACTATTAGATAATATATCTGCTCATCTTGAGTAATGTGCTCTGGAGTATAATATTATACATCCGCAGCACCCTCCTGTGTACTGACTCTGGGCTCTGCCACCAAGTCATGCATTACAAAGCGTCCTGGTATGTTTTTCTAGGTATTGTATAATAACAGTAATCGTGATTAATTGAGTTAAGTTATTAATGTAGACATGTAATGTAAGCCCGGCGGAATTCCTCTGCTAGCATAATAAGATCTTTCTGTGAACTGCTCTCCATTTTGGACAACATTGCCTCTTTTCACTTCAAAGAGAGGGACTCCGGATAATGAAAATATATTTGGAACAATCAGGAGAGATAATGAGTATGAGACGGCACAGCTGTCAAGAGTGCTTCATACGGGTGAACAAATGACAGAGTAGGCAAATTACATCTACTTATTGCCGCCTTCGAGACGAGACATCTCGTTCATAAGCTTGTCTCAGGTGTTACTGGATTTACCACATAAAAGACACTCATGTCCATAATTACTTAAACTTTCTCCAGAAGAATACTCCAATATGCTAAGAAATCACTGGCTTTTCAGTTAAAGTGCTTTTTTCCATCACGTTATACAGAACAGAAAGTCCCTGTATTTAAGCATTTTTAGATAATGAGAATAGAGCTACAGATCTGTGGTATTTTATATCCTAGCTGCATAGTTACATTTGATCATTTTAAACTAATACTTCAATTGATTACAGCTAGAAAATTTAAATCCTCCCAAAGCACTGTCCATAATATTTTATCTCCTCTCCCATCTGCACAGGCCACTCATATTGTGACTGCCAACTGTAATGTAGCGTCAATAGGGTGCCTGTTACGTGATCTGCAGGTGCTGCATGCTGCTATGCTTCATCCACACATTAGATTGATTTTAAAAAAAATCTTCCACCATCATGTTATCATTACAGAGGTGGACAACGAAAGGTAAGCGGCTGACCCCCCACGAGCAACTGCAAAATAACATGAACATTGTACTTACTATGCATAAGTGTTGTGAATAATAATGAGGTAGAACCCTTAAAGGAGAAGTCCGGCCAAAATTATTTTTTTATATGTTATTACTTATGGAAAGTTATACAATTTTCTAATGTACATTAATTATGGGAAATGCTCATATACTGCTATTTCCCTTAATTTAGTGTATCAGGAAGTGTTAGAATTCTCTCAGAACCAGTGACGTCACGACGAAGGGTGTAATTCCTATGGAGTGTCCAGCAGGGGGCGCTCTCTATATAGAAGTCAATGAGTACCATTGACTTCTATATATAGTGCGCCCCTGCTGGACACTCCATACGAATTACAATGTGTGTATGTAATGTAATGTTATGCACTCAGTGTCGGACTGGGGTACCTTGGCCCACCTGGTAAATTGATTCTTGGGGCCCACCCGACATACACAGACAAAGGCAATGTTCACACTATGGAGGAGACCGGCTCTTCCGTGACTCCGGCCGGGTCACGGAACGGCCGGTCTCAGCCCAGATCATCACGTCCGGTACTTAAGTACTGGCCGGATGATCTTTCCTCCATGGAGCTCTGATGCGGGCGCATCAGCGCGCGCCCGCATCAGAGCTTCCCATAGCACAGAGTGAAGCAAGCGGCCGAAGCCGCTCGCTTCACTGTGTGAACTGCCAGGTCCTTCTGCGGACCCATAGCAAACAATGCTATGTTCCACGCCGCACATCTACGGCTGTAGTTCTGCGGCGAGAACTACGGCCGTAGATTTACGTAGTGTGAACATAGCCATAATCAGCGGCAAACCTTTCACGTTACTACAGCGACTTTGCATTGAGCTGTGTATGTGAGCAGCAATGCTAGTGCACTGCCAGTCACTTGTACAGTTGTTACTGGTTTATGCAGTTACGGTAAAACAGGATTATTTATGTAGAAACCTAAATGAAATTTCAAGAATATTGCTGCAAAAACATATGAAAAATGTCATGTGTGAACACAGCCTCAGAAGATGAAGGAGAAAATGACCATCTAGTCTTCTCTTCTATTACAATTTCCAGCAGAGGAGACCCATAACGGTTCATTCTAGCCTCACCACAAGCTGTTGGGCTAGAATAAGACTTTTAAGGACCTTCATGAATGGCATATCAGTGGTCATTAAAGCATTAAAGGGGTACTCTGGTAAAGAAAAAACAATTTTCAACTCTGATGTCAGAAGTTACAGATCAGTAAATTGCTTTACTTGGTGTATTCTCTCCAGTCTGACACAGTGAGACTGTCCAGAACTGTCTCAGAACAGCAGCAAATCCCCATAGAAAACCTCTCCTGCTCTGGACCGTTCCTGACATGGACAGAGGTGGCAGCAGAGAGCACTGTGTCAGACTAGAGAGAATACACCACTTCCTGCAGGACATACAGCTGCTGATAAGTACTGGAAGACTGGAGATTTTTAGTTAGGACCGGAAGAAGCAGATGGGAGCGCACCAGAGGATTCGGCCCCAATTCACTGAATTGCGGCGGGCGAAAACTGACATGTTCTTTGCGGCGCAGTATGGGATCCCGGCCGAAGCGTATACCATGTGTGTACTCTCCGACCGGGATCCCATAGCAGTAAAGGCAGTGTCCTACACCGTACAGAGTACAGCCGTTGTTGCAAATGGCAATATTGGCAGTACTTTTACATAGTGTGAATCTAGCCTTATCAAGGTGTGATCTGCCATTGTATACATGTACAAGGAAATGGCAGAGAACACCATAAGGCGCACATGGCGTATTACTGCAGAACAGATTTGTGCCAGTAGCTAAACTTGCTGCTCACCATGGGGGCTACAAGCCCAACACTGCCAGTCACTTTAGTGGTGGTTTATACACCTTGACGCCATCTGCAGCCCTTTCAACACAACCAGGAGACTCGGTACAATCATTCCGCAGGAGAGACAGCACCAAAGTGACTTTATTCACTCCCTCTTGTGCGACTAAAATTAAAACATCACACTAGAGGGTTTGAATAAAGTCACAAAATTTTTTTACTACTTCGGTGCTGTCTCTGCTGCTTTTTTAAAACTCTGTTCAGATGGAGTGCATTATCCTACCTGCGGCTACTGCGGCAGCTGATGCTGCTTATATATTTATTTTTTGAGTCGGTGCAATAATTGAGAAGACGTTCGCCTTTTGGAGGTCCCAGTTGTGCAGGAGATCTGTGAGGCTTAGGCGCCGATCAGCTGATTGAGGATTCTCACATCAAAGATGATAGGAGTTGTAGTAGACGTAACAGTAAGACTTTAATCAATGGATGTTTTGAGGGGAACCTTCTTCATCAGATCTATTGAGGGTTTTCTACAAAACGCCTCATCCATTGATTAAAGTCTTACTGTTACGTCTACTACAACTCCTATCATCTTTGATGTGAGAATCCTCAATCAGCTGATCGGCGCCTAAGCCTCACAGATCTCCTGCACAACTGGGACCTCCAAAAGGCGAACTTCTTCTCATCACATACACATACATACATACATACACACAAAATGACATACTGCAGAGATACACAAACATGCAGACACAACACACCTTACATATATACATACATCTAATCATACTAACACACACACACACAGGACAGACAGATACAAAAGCATGCAGATTACATATATACAATAAAATATCTATAGAACTACATTACATAATATACACTATAAACATGGTAGATGCACACACACACACACACACACACACACACACACACACACAGGCACATTACATAGATATAACACTCACATGCATAAACACATGACACAGATGTACAAACACACACAGATGACAAAGACAGACAAATATACAGTAAACAAAACTCACATGTTAAGCAGGGCAGGAAGCTCCATGGAGTCCTCTGGTCTCCATCTTCACTTCCTCTTCTCCCAGCCAGACCCGGCAGCCTGCAGCCCCTCCCCCTTCTCTTCTGCACCGACAGCACACACAGTGGCAGAAGAGAAGAGATGTCACTGCAGAGGGGAGGGGGATGGAGGGGCCCTGCAGCTGCTCCTTCTCTCTGCATCTTCCTGATAACAAGCAGGGAGCTGGGCCACACTGACTGAGTGCAGGGGTTGGGGAGGGCCCATGATTAGCTCACCGGGCGGTGCTGATGCCGATCTTTACTCCCCACAGCAGTGTGGGAGCCAGCAGGGGGCCCCCTTGAGCTCCCCATACTAAACGGGATCTAATTAGGAGGCCCCTCTCCGGCTCAGGGGCGGGGCCCACCGGGGAATCCCCCGGCTCCCCGGTGGCCCAGTCCGAGCCTGTATGCACTGTACTTTTGTGACTTCATGAATACATTTATGGAATACTTTGGGGAGCAAGTGTCCTTGCTCCCCAAAGTATCCCATAAATGTATTCAATGAATACATTTGCTGGGCACCGAGCAGGGAGGGAGAGAGGTGCTATCTACCTCCCGCCTCCCTCCCTGCTCGGTGCTGGGAACATATACAAAGTACTACTCCCCCATTATCTGCAGATAATGGGGGAGTAGTACCTTTTGCTATCCATATCACTGCCCGCACCGCCGCCACTGCCGCTCACACAGGGGCTGCTTTTCATGCCCCCCGCCGCTCCCCCTCCTCCTCCCGGCTTCAAACTTACTATCGCGCCGCTGATTCCCCGCCGTCCACGCCGCTCCTCACTATACGGCCGGCCGCTGACTCCCTACCGCCCGCCCGATCGCCCCGTTCCTTACACTATCTGGCCGCCGCTCTCTGCTCTTGCATGCCTGCCCCCACCCCTGCCGGGAGCACAGCGCTTCCTGGTGTCCCCGGCCGGGGTGGGGGGCGGGCATGCAAGAGCAGAGAGCGGCGGCTACATAGTGTGAGGAACGGCCGGATAGTGAGGAGCGGCGTGGACAGCGGGGAATCAGCGGCGAGATAGTAAGTTTGAAGCCGGGAGGAGGAGGGGGAGCGCGGGGGACATGAAAAGCTGCCCCTGTGTGAGCGGCGGTGGCGGCGGCGGCGCGGACAGTGCTAGGGATAGCAAAAGGTACTACTCCCCCATTATCTGCAGATAATGGGGGAGTAGTACTTTGTATATGTTCCCAGCACCGAGCAGGGAGAGAGGGGGGAGGTAGATAGCACCTCTCTCCCTCCCTGCTCGGTGCCCAGCAAATGTATTCATTGAATACATTTATGGGATACTTTGGGGAGCAAGGGCACTTACTCCCCAAAGTATTCCATAAATGTATTCATAAAGTCACAAAAGTACAGTGCATAACAATACATTACATACACTGTAATTCCTATGGAGTGTCCAGCAGGGGCGCACTATATATAGAAGTCAATGGTACTCATTGACTTCTATATAGAGAGCGCCCCCTGCTGGACACTCCATAGGAATTACACCCTTCGTCGTGACGTCACTGGTTCTGAGAGAATTTTAACACTTCCTGATACACTAAATTAAGGGAAATAGCAGTATATGAGCATCTCCCATAATTAATGTACATTAGAAAATTGTATAACTTTCCATAAGTAATAACATATAAAAAAAAATAATTTTGGCCGGACTTCTCCTTTAAAGATGCACTGTCACCATAAAAAACTTTTGACATGTCAGAGAGACATGTGAAAAGTTTTGATTGGTCAGGATCTGAACACCCAGACCAGAACCAATACAATACTTTAAAAAAATTTTTTCGAAAGACTTCTTGTTCACTGACAGATTGGGGTGTGGACAATGAGGCATTCTATTAATCTGTTATGGTCTACTCTAAACACTCAGATCCTGACTGACAGACATTTTTGTATAGTGGTCAGAATAAAAACAGCAAAATTTAAGGATTATTTTAAAATATAGATTTAAAAAAAGCATCAAAATTTCTTTAAAAATATGTTTAAGATAAAAAACAATTGGCAGTTTTTGCTATGGACATGTTTTTGAGAAGATGAAAAGTGACAATATAGGTTCAATTTCTGTTGTGATTAGATTAACCTTTTAATAAAATCTTGATAAATTTACAAAATATAATAATAATTTTACATAAAGAGAAATTTTCTTTAACCCCTTATTGATTAAGCACAAAATTTATGACAGAACCCAGAGTGGTGGTCAATGATTCCCAATCTGAATGGTCTCAGGTTATAAAGTGGTGTACCCCAAGGGTCAGTACTGGGCCCCCTTCTGTATAACTTGTTTATTAATGATATCGAAGATGGAATGAACAGCAATGTTTCTATCTTTGCAGATGACACCAGGCTTTTTAGTACAGTACAGTCTATGGAGGATGTGCAGATGTTACAGGCTGACTTATGGTACGATTTATGTGACATATTTTTGAAGCCAAAGCCAGGAACAGACTATAAACAGGGAACAGGTCATAAAGGAAAGACTGAGATTTCTCCTCTCACATTCATTCCAGGCTTTGGCTTCAAAAATCTGTTAGATAAATCTGTCTGAGTAAACTGCCTCCGAATGGAGAAAAAAAGGTTCAATCTCCGGAGGCGACATGCCTTCTTTACCATGAGAAAAGTGAATCTGTGGAACAGTCTACCCCAGGATCTGGTCACAGGAAAAACAGTAGAGGGCTTCAAAACAGGCTTAGACAAGTTCTTAGACCAAAATAACATTAATGCCATATGTATAGACTATACCCATTATCCCTCCCCCTTTCCTCCATCTATCCCCTCTTTGGTTGAACTTGATAAACATGTGTCTTTTTTTTTTTTCAACCATACTAACTATACAATTATGTGACCGCCAAAATATTATTTATGAGGAGAAAATGGGGAAAAAAGCAATTTAGTATCTTTTGGGGGGTTTCCATGTCCACCTAATGCATTTTACAGTAAAAACTAACATAACATATTTATTCTATAAGTCAGTCAGAACACAATGATATGCATGTTTATATAACTTTTCTGTTTTGATATTTATTTTATTTTATTTTATTTTTTTGCAAATTACTATGACTAAAATTGTGGCTCTTATTACAGTTTTATTTTTTTCACCTATGGGCTGTAGGGGGTGTCATTATTTTGCACCATGATCTCTCTCTCTTTTTTTTTGTATCAAATTTGTGTAGATAGGGCATTTTTAATTACATATGAATCAACAAAAATTAAGCAACCCTGGTATATTTTTTTTCTCTTTTCATTTAGATCATTAACCGTATAGAAATTATATTGTTCTATTTAATAGATCAGACAATTGTGCACACTACAACATAATATATGTTTATTTTTTACATGTTTCATTTGTATAATGGGAAAGGGGGGATTTAAAATTTTATTGAGGGACGGGCCTTGGCATCAGTGGCGTAGCGACCGTGGTCGCCGCTGCAACCAGGCCGCTACCTAGGAGGGGCCCGCGAGGCCCTTGCCACCACACTGCCCCCTTCCCATTCCCTCTTGTGACCGCAAGCAGGGTTTTGCTTGCGATCAGAAGAGGCAGGCTGGGACGGGCCCCCATCTGATGCCCGGCTCCCCGGCTTTGTCCAGCCCCTTCCCGGCAGCACACACCAGTAAGCTCTGTGTGCGCCAGGGATGGTACTTCCGGCACAGGGAGCGTCTATAACAAGCGCCTGCTGTGCCAGAAGTAACATCCCCGATGCACACAAAGCTTACTGGTGTGTGCTGCTGGGGACGGGACTGGACAGAGTCGGGGAGCTGCGCATCAGCCGTCAGCCGGACAGGAGGAGAAAGAAAGCAAGCGAGTTGTCAGGTGAGTTTTTTTGCACAGACTGGGGGCCATCTATAAGGGAGATACATGGGGGAAATTCTTTAAGGGGGATACATGGGGGGCATTCTATAAGAGGGATACATGGGGGGCATCTATAAGGGGGATACCTGGGGGGCATCTATAAGGGGGATACATGGGGGTCCATCTATAAGGGGGATACATGGGGAACATCTATAAGGGGGATACATGGGGACCATCTATAAGGGGGATACAGGAGGGGCATCTATAAGAGGGATACATGGGGGTCATCTATAAGGGGGAAATATGGAGGGGTTATCAATAATGAGGATACATGGGGGCATCTATAAGGGGGATACATGGGGTAGAATATGCAAAGAAGGGGTCCGTGGAGTCTCAGTCACGAGTCTCAAAACACGGGAATAGCCAGATATCCCTCTCTCCAGAGAAGGAAGCCCGTTGCCAAGGGGTGCCTCCTGGTGGGGAGAGCACCAAACCACCCTGATACGTAGTCCCTCGGGTCCTCACTCTGTAGCGAGCTTTGGGACCTTAATAGGGAAACACCAGGGTGGCCCCTGTAAGTCGAAGTCTAACTCTGTGGCAAGTATAACGACATAAGACAAGGGTTACCAGGGCTAGGCATCCATCCACAGCCTGCAGTTTCGGGGTATTTGCCCCTCGTCAGTGTGGAGTAGGATTCTGGCTACCAGGGGCAATGAAAAATAGACCAACAAAACACAACAATCACTGAACTCAGGGAGAACAGCGAAAAAATCCAATGGAGTACTCATTTATGAATCTCCACTGATTGCCCCCTACAAAATTTTAATATGCAAAGAAGGGGTCCGTGGAGTCTTAGTTACGAGTCTCAAAACACGGGAATAGCCAGATATCCCTCTCTCCAGAGAAGGAAACCCGTTGCCAAGGGGTGCCTCCTAGTGGGGAGAGCACCAAACCACCCTGATACCTAGTCCCTCAGGTCCTCACTCTGTTGCGAGCTTTGGGACCTTAATAGGGAAACACCAGAGTGTCCCCTGTAAGTCAAAGTCTAACTCTGTGGCAAATATAACGACATAAGACAAGAGTTACCAAGGCTAGGCATCCATCCACAGACTGCAGTTTCAGGGTATTTGCCCCTCGTCAGTGTGGAGTAGGATTCTGGCTACCGGGGAAAATAGACCAACAAAACACAACAATTACTGAACTCAGGGAGAACAGCGAAAAAATCCAATGGAGTACTCATTTATGAGTCTCCACTGATTGCCCCCTACTCCATTGGATTTTTTCACTGTTCTCCCTGAGTTCAGTGATTGTTGTGTTTTGTTGATACATGGGGTAGAGTCAGCCTACTCAATAAACAAGGGTGTAAAGGGGCCAATACAGAAGTGCAGTTAGTAGAGAGATGAGGATGGTGCCAGAGTGAGGAGCCTAATATGTCTGTTTGGCAGACTCTGTGGATTCGTGGCTCGGAGAAATTCTCATAATGGCCCAGGACAGAAGAAGATGATGATAAAAAGGGGAAGAACACCGATCAGAGAAGACGCCCCCTGTGAGTCACCTGATGTAACTGCACTATGATGTATATGGTGTACAGAACCTGTGTCGAGCTGGGGCTACCTCTATATGACTGTATCAGGTGATAGTGATCTGTATACAGTGGATTATTCAGTAGCAGTGGTGGCGTTAGTCATTATGTGGTGGTGTTAGTCAGTATATGGTGACAGTCATTATGTGGTGGTGTTGGTCAGTATGTGGTGGTATTATTTGTTGCTTATCATCTGGTACTGTATTTTATTGGATTTAGTATACTGGATTTGGTCAGTAACAATATGGTGGTGATGGTTGTGGTGGTAATATTTCCCCCTTGTGTACTGGAATTATTGGTAATATTGGTCTCCGTATACAGTATCTAGTTAGTGACAGTATGGCAGTAATATGTATGGTGAGATTTCCTGTATACTGGTATTATTGGTAATATCAGTGTTGAGATTATACACACACACACACATATATATATATATATATATATATATATATATACACATACCAATAGCATCGCTTGGTCGAGGAAGGGAGGGGGGGTGGTGGCCCAAGTTGACCTCTCGCACCAGGGCCCAGGAGACATTAGCTACGCCCCTGCTTGGCATATTTTTAAAATCCCCCTAGGGGTCCATTACATGCGATCATTAGGTTGCATACAATGGTCAGTGTTGCATCTGTGATAGAGTCAAGACTCTATGAGAAGATAGCAGTACACCTCTGGCAGTCATTGAAATCAATTGGGACTCCCATAATGTGAGAGACAGAAGCAGCTCATGTCACTCACACTTGGGGTCCATTTACACAAAAAGATTATCTGACAGATTATCTGACAAAGAACGAGGACTGTGATGAACAGCTGAGGGAAAGCATTGCATTCTGGAACCTGTAGTACTGTGTACAACTGCTCAAACATGAAGTACAGCCACGCAATACAGAACAAATGGATTTTTGGTAGTTTCAACACAGGGATAGGTAGATAGGTAAGTAATGCTATATGCTTCTGCAGAAGGTTAATTTTTTTTAACCTCTACTTGGAGTTCCCCTTTAAAGGATTAATGACAGACAGCAGTGTGATCGCTGGGGCCCATCATTAAGGGTACAAACACACTTGCCGGATCCGCAGCGAGTCCCCTCGCTGCGTATTTGCAGCGAGACTCGCTGCGGATCCCGGCCCTATACTTTCAATGCCAGACAAATTCGCTGCAGGGATGTACATCCCTGCTGCGAGTTTGTCTGCAGCCCGCCCCGTTAACCCCCCGCTGGCTTTACACTATACTCCTGATTGCTTCGGGGCTCCCGGTGTCTGCTCGTCCCACTCGGCAAATCAGTGCACTGCGGCGGAGCAGCGCACTGATTGGCCGGCGGGACGTGCTGGGAACCGCCGAAGCAAGCAGGAGCGGGGACCCGGTAATGTATAGTGTCCAGCCGGCGGGGGGTTAACGGGGCGGGCTGCGGAAAAACTCGCAGCAGGGATATACATTCCTGCTGCGAGTTTGTCTGGCATTGAAAGTATAGGGTCGGGATCCGCAGCGAGTCCCGCTGCAAATACGCAGCGAGTGTGTTTGTACCCTAAGGCTGGGTTCACACTACGTATATTTCAGTCAGTATATGTATATTTCAGTCAGTATATTTCAGTCAGTATTGCAACCAAAACCAGGAGTGGATTAAAAACACAGAAAGGATCTGTTCACACAAAGTTGAAATTGAGTGGATGGCCGCCATATAATGGCAAATATTTGCTGTTATTTTAGAACAACGGCGGTTATATTGAAATAATGGCAGTTATTTACTGTTATATAGCGGCCATCCACTCAATTTTAACATTGTGTGAACAGATCCTTTCTGTGTTTTTAATCCACTCCTGGTTTTGGTTGCAATACTGACTGAAATATACGTAGTGTGAACCCAGCCTAACAGTGAGAGCCTGGCTTTTGATAGCAGCTGATCCACACCCTCTTTAAAGTATGGTATGCGTCATCTAGAGGTTAAGTGTACCTGTCGTTACAATATTCAAAATCTAAATTAGCAGGGCATGTGATATAAAGCATGTTTGCAATATATATATATATATATATATATATATATATATATAATTTTTTTTTTTTTTAATTAAATACGCGTGGGGTACTCTCACCAACACTGGGGTTACATTTCTTACCCTTCCCCCACAGGTTTGACTTGTTGGACATATAGATACCCAGGTATCACAGCTGATATTAGGGCCTGTAAGAAGATGAAGTATTGACTTTTGTCAAGTGACGCTGTTGTGAGCCTGCCATGTTTTGTTTTGTATTTTATTGTTTTTTGCTGTTTCCAGTTTTTAAGTCATCTTAATTGTTTATTTTTGGCTTTATATTTTTATGATTATTGATCTTTCTGAACACCCTGCTTATTATACCAGCGCTGCGGAATCAGTTGGCACTATACAAATAAATAGTACTTTTATTTATTATTACAATAAATATAGCGCTTTATTGAAATTCATTATGGTGTGCAACCTTTCTGACACATGGCTTCTTTTCTCTTATTATTTTTTAGTTATCATTCTTTAAAACAAAGCTACACTAAGGCCACATTCACACCTTCCGTGTTTCGCGAGGAACACAGACGTGGAATGCCTGTATGGATATGCGCCGCGCTGTCATTACAGCATGGCACATATTCATACAGTTCCCTGTTCCCAGCATCATATCAGAGATGCTGCACGTCCGTTACAGGCCTTCCACGTCCCTGATTTGTGTGATTGTGGCTTTACTTGAAATGCAGGTCCAGTCTCCTGAGGCAGCTTTTTAATCTTGTGCTGGTTGAAAAAAAAGAGACCAAACACAGGAAGCTCCGTACATCTGCGCGTTCACAGAGAAGGCAGTCATTTGATTGATGGACGCATTGGGCCACTACTTTCTGCGTTTGGTCTCTATTTTTCAACCACATTTAGATTTTGAAAGTTATTTGACAGTGACACTTTAAAATTCCTTTAAATGTAAAAATGTGCTCGGTCTGTGGTAAAAAACAATAAAAAAAAATGTGTTAACTAATCTTTTTTTTAACAGGTACATACACATTTATTTTTATTGTTTTCACCCCAGCCAGAGCACATTTAACTGCAAAAGTATTTCCTCGGACAACCACTTTACAAGCAAACAATGAAAACTTTTCATTCCCTCACAAACCAAAGCTACAACAACAGACTACACTATGAGCTACTGACCTATTATTTAACATTCAGAATAATCTGTAAATTCTGCTCACTTTGTAAAAGATGTACCTAAACAAACTGCTCAGGAATAAAAATGTAATCTTTTTATTTTTTATTAACTAAATTTAAAGGAGATTTTTATCCCTTTTATACTAATTCTCCATCAATCACCAAGGAAAGAGCCTGAGGAAGCTACCTGCCTATAAAAATATTCCAGGAATCAATGTGTTTTATTATTGAAGCTGGGATGTTTATTTTCATTACAAATCTAGGTGCTATTCAGACTCGGCAGAGAATATGACCACTCCTGGTAGCTGTATTACCGAGACACAGAGCTGCATTAATATTATCAAAACAGCTCGTTCCTGACTTAGGAAAATAAACCCAGTCTCTAGAGCAATTAAATAATATCTTTGGCTGATTTGTGAGCGGATTAGGGCTTTATTTAAGAAAAAAAGCGACTAGCTTCCACCAGGTTCAAAGGGGCCAACACTTTCTGGGAAGATTACAGACTTCACTTCAAAATCCAATGTTCCTGATGAAAATGTATTCATATCTTTACAGACCCAATGTCAACAGAGCTGGAGGTGAACGGTAGCAGAGAATACAATCGCTAGTATCTACCCTGGCCTGAGTTTGAAGCCCACCACTGCAGCTGCACCATGTTGTGATTCCACTGTGCACTAGTAATAGCTGTTCCCTCCCTATTCTTAGTTCAACAAAGGACACACATTTCTTCATCGTTAGGTTTAACGTGCATATTAGTAAACATAGGGAGATGCGTCTGATTTCTATGGTCAACTCTTTATTTACAAAATATGATTTGAGGCTGCAAAATAGTGTAGAAAATTCCTTTAATTACATTGCTAATACAAAAGCAGTCCAAAGACAACTATGGATCCGTCCACAGGATCACAGCTTCCTAGGCTAATGTACACAGAGAGTGAGAGAAGGTCAGACTGGGTGGTCCTATCCTTGAGAAGAGCACTGTAATATCATTTTCTGAAAAAGTTAATGCTGGCTATGACAGAAAGGCATCATAAAACACAGTGCACCACAGCTTGCTGTGTATGGAGCTGTTTAGTAGCTGGTAGGAAAGAGTGCCGCACAATGGACAAAGGGGCATGAGAACCTAACTACAGAATGGTGGAAGGAGCTGGCATGGCCTAATTTCCTTTTACATCACTTGGGTGACCACGTGCTTGTGTGTCACTTACCTTGGGACGCAAAGGCACCAGAACCCACTATAGATATACAGTGGTACCTTAGTTTAAGAATAACTTGGTTTAAGAGCGTTTTGGTTTAAGAGCTCACAGTTTTTCAAAATTGTGACTTGGTTTAAGAGCAATGCTTTGGTTTAAGTGCTCCCTGTATTAAGTGGGAGGGGGAGCAGCATGGTCTGCATAGCGGGGTCTACAGCCATATACTCTGCCCCAGGAAGTCTCCCTCACCTTCCAAATCATAGCAGATCCCCGTTGGGGCTCACATCAGGGGACAGGACTGTGGAGGTAATCTCTCCATAGCTGTAACCCCTCTCTCCCCAGACAGAGAGTGCTGCATTGATGTGCCCACATCTGCCCTGCTTATTCCTTCATGCCCCCTGCAGTCCGTCAGCCCTTGTGTTTCCCCTCCTCTCCATTACTGTACAGTAACTTATAATATCACATATTCTGCTGTTTCTGAATGTTTGTTTCATTTGTTTTACATGTTATTCAGAATAATAAATCATTATTTTTGGGGTGTGGAACAGATTGTCTGTATTATATGATTTCTTATGGGAAAATTTGCTTTGGTTTAAGAGTGGCTTTGGATTACAACCACGGCCCCGGAACGAATTATGCTCTTAATCCAAGGCACCACTGTATATATATCCTATTGGAAGTCCTTCTTTGTTGGAAGTATAGCATGTGCACTTTATATTAAAGGGGAAGTCGGCCCAAAAAAAATTTTAAGATATGTTATTGCCCTACAAAGGTTATGAAAATTAATAGACACTTATTATGGGAAACTCACCTATAGTGCATTTTCCCTGCACTTACTACAGTATGGTGTGTGCAGATTATGTGACGTGACATCACCAACTATACAGAGACCTGGACATTCCATGTTGTAGTAAGTGCAGGGAAAATGCACTGTAGGTGCATTTCCCATGATAAGTGTCTATTAGTAATTTTTATAACTTTTCTTGGGCAATAACATATCTTAAAATTATTTTGCCTGGACTTCCTTTTTAAGCCATTTGTCTTCCCTTTTTTCCATATTTCATAGTCATCAGTAATCGATAGTTATTTATGCTTTCTCTGTGGACGCCTTCCGTTTTTAATGTGTGATTTATGCTTTTATGTATCCATTATAAGTGTAATAAAATCTATGTTTTTTTCTACGTTTGACTAAGCAATTTTTTGTAGGTAGTAGTATATATAGACTGAGGTAGCAGTGAGGCTTTGTGCATCTGTGGGGATGTGTGATTGAGAACATTAGAATATTGTAATGCTTCCCCATATATGTTGTGATTTAAAAGGGTTGTCCAGGGTAAATAGTTTTCTTTCAAATCAACTGGTGTCAGAAAGTTATATAGATTTGTAATTTACTCCTATTAAAAAATCTCAAGTCTTCCTGTACTTATTAGCTCCTATATGTCATGCAGGAAATTTTTTATTTTCAGTCGGACCCAGTGCTCTCTGCTGACATCTCTGGCGGAGACAGGAACTTTGTCTCGGTTTTCTATGCATCCCCATAGAAAACCTTTCATGCTATGGACATTTCCTGTATGGCCACAGATGTCAGCAGAGAGCAGTGTGCCAGACTGAAAATAAAAGAACATTCCTGCATGACATACAGCAGCTGATAAGTATGGGAAGACTTGAGATTTTAATAGATGATTTTTACATTACAAATCTATATAACTTTCTGACACCAGTTGATTTGAAATAAAAATATTTTCACTGGATAACCCCTTTAAGCCTTATTGGTGAACTCAACTTGTTTTAGCAGCACAAGGGCGACTTACTCAATATCAAGAAGGTAGCTTTAAAGCGAATCTACCTGCAGTTACATCGCGTTAAGATTTTTACATCAATAGACCGGCGCAGGAGCGAGGATGCCGATGCCGCAGTCTTTTTTTTTTTTTTTTTAAACTGCAGGCTGGTTCCCGCACACAGTGCCGGTCTATTCAAAGTCACCAGCCCGGCCTAAAGAACTGAAGGTGGTCCCACCCGCCCCTAGTGTGACGAAACCCCTCCCCTCTGTGATGCAACTCCATTGATTCTAATAAAGCCACGTCTCAGGTGGGAGGACAAAACACTGGCCCGCCTCCAGTTCTTCAGGCCAGGCCAGTGACTGGGAATAGACCAGCACCATGCGCGGGAATCGGGCTGGGGTTCAAAAAAAGGACCGCTGCACTGGCATCCCTGCGCCTGTTTATTGATGTAAAAATCTTTAAGCGATGTAACTGCTGGTAAATTCATTTTAAAGGGTACCTGTCAGATGCAATTCACATTCCACACTGCTGATACTAATATATATATATATATATATATATATATATATATATATATATATATACCTCCAGAATATAGAAAAATGCATTTATTGTTAAGTCAAAAAGGCTTTCTCGAGCTTCTAAAGTGCAGCAAGCTGTAAAATCTCCTTCCTCCCCCCTCCCACATTTAACCATGCTTGGGACTTATGGTGCGTTTACACAGACAGATTTTTTAAACCAAAGCCAGGAATGGATTTGTGAAGAAGCAGCAGCAGCAGAATGCAGCGGTATGTAAATCACTCGCCCCCCTAACCCCTCAATCGGCTCCCGCTGTCTGTATACTGTACATTACCTGTCTCCTTGCTGCACGGGGTCCTGGCTTCCTGCTCTGCCGCCCAGCCAATCAGTGTGTTGCCCAGCAGCAGCCACTGATTGGCTGGGCGGAAAAGCAGGAAGCCGGGACCCTGTGCAGCAAGGATTGAAGACAGGTAATGTATACAGCGGCAGCCAATTAAGGGGTTAAGGGGTGGGGAACTGCCAGGACCTTACATTGTAGCAGATCTCGCTGCAAAACTCGCAGCGAGATTTCTGCTGAGATACGTCCTGTGTGAAGGCACCCTAAAATAGGTTTGTACACAGAAATTAATGGTGTCTGGGACCAACCCAAACTTCTGCTGTCAGCTGCACATAGAAGATAAAAAGGCTACACTGTGAGGCAGGTATCCTTTAAAGGAGTTATCCATTGCTACAAAAACACGGACACTTTTCCCCCTACTGTTTTCTCCAGGTCAGGTGTGGTTTGCAATTAAGCTCCATTTACTTCAATGGAACTGAGTTTCAAAACCCGCCCAAGCTGGAGACAACAGTAGGGGGAAAGTGGCCATGTTTTTGTAGTGCTGGATAATCCCTTTAACTGCAGACACAATTAACCAAAGTGTATAATTTCTTGAAATAATAAACTTCTTTACTGGATCTAAAAAAGTTTTGGGACAGCAAAAAAGGAGGCATTATAAAAAAAAAAAAAAATCAATAAACGTATACCTTTTCTACTTTTTTATTCTTGGTCAAGTAAGCAGAAATGACCTAACACATGCCAGTGTCCATATCTGCACAGCACAGCGCCTTGGAAGCTGCAGGCATTTCCTTTGATTTATATGTCAGGTCTAAATGCTATAAAAAAAATTCCACTGGAGAAATCACTGCAAGTCAGAGATACTGTATATGCAAATTGCAAAGAAACAGAAAAGTAGAGGCATAGTTTAAAAATAAGTAAAAGATCATTGCAGCCTTCTTTTTATCTCTATTAATTTGCCAATGATCCAGATACTTCCTTTTCTTCAACCCCATGGCCACCGTGGCGCTCAGAGCGCTTATGCTGTCAGTCGTGACAACTGGGAACACTAAGCTACGTTTCAGGCATTTTCCAGTGAGATCTGGAAAGCCATGTGCAGTTTTCTTCATTAAGTCAGATTAAACACAGCATACGGAATGTATTTTTTCTAAGCTTTGTCCAATTATAAAGACTGCGTTCAAACATTTGTAATTCAAACAATTTTCCATTCACAAGTGGAATTTCTAAGAAAACTTTAAACAAAGATCAAAGTAATAATAAAATTACATATGAAAGGCAAAAAGATTGTTAAAGAAAAAAAAAGGCACAATCATCAGTGACAACACGTCATAAAGCAGCCTTACAGGTCGCAAGTATTAATGATTCCACAGAAATGTTAGAAATCTCACGCTCACTTTGATATGTCTGTATTAAAGGGAAATTACCACCAGATTAGATGAATCTAACCTGCTGATCGCTCCCTAATGCGCACAGGGTTCTGAGGAAAAAGGCAAGTCTTTTACCTTCATCCTCAGCAGTTTGTAGTTTAATCCTGTGTCTAGTAAGGCCATTTGGAGTACTGTGGGTGGGGCTACAGCCCCAGAGCACCGATTTGGCCTGCATATCACGCATGAATCAAGTACCGCAGCTCAGCACAGGATCGTCCACACAGCATATAGTGTAGGGTACACGGAGAAAGCAGGATCCTTATAGGACTTTAGGAGCTCAAAGGTTAGGCTTGAGAAAGGCACTGATGGATTATAGTGCCAAAACGCGTCGCTACTTTTAATAAATTTTGTTTTTGTTTTCTGCTAACTAGTGTTTTGGTAGTTATATATTTGGCAACCGTGGATGCGGTTTATACCAGTGATTACCTATTCCTAGTGTTGTACCTGCACTATGCACTTTAGAGGATCACAATTGGCTCCTAAAGTCCTATAAGGATCGTGCTTTCTCCATGTTTACAGGGCATTTTAAAGAAGTTGATCATTTTGAAAGTCAAATATAGTCTCATGATTCCAAAAAGAAGGCCCTTGCTGCCAACAAATAAACAATAAGTAACCTGTATTGGAAGAAAATGAAGAAAGAGGAAAACAAAGCCTGTCAGCAACTGTGATAATTCCAAGTAAAAAGACAGCTGTGCGTTACCATAGGGAACAATGTAAATGTGTTTAATCATTTTTACACTCCATCGGGCAGGTGCAGGGAACCACAGAGTGGAAAGACTAGCGGTAAGTAGCCGTGCATCGTGCACCATTACTTACTATACAGGAGTTGGGATTCCCATCATAATGATGGGAATCCCAACTAAACCTAAGCCTAAACCAAGCTCCTGCACAGTGATGTCCTCCCTCTCTAGGTGGCCAGCGCACTCAGCTGCATAGAGACACAACGGCTGCCTGGGGAGGGAGGATGTCACTGTGCAGGAGCTTGGTTTAGAGAGGGCATTCACTTTAATATGACAGGAATCCTCGCTTCTGCGAGCCTTGGTGTCTGAACAGCTCAATAACTGTCATCTGCCCTTTTTTTTTCAGATACCAATGTTCAAGTACCAAAAAAAACTTCTAGGGGAAATTGTGCTGTGCTAGAGCGCCGGGCCAATCAAAAGTAGCCAGGCCGTCCATGCAAATCAGGGGTGGGAGATTTAAATGAGCAGCTGCTGCTCTATAGTTTCTGCATTCCTTAACTTCAGCGTGTTTTGTAATTCTATCCTGTTATCCTGACCTCGACTATTGATCCCTGACTTTGGCTTGCCTTCTGTGTACCTCGTTCCTGTGTCTGACCGTGGTTAGTTTACGGTATTCCCACTGACTGTCATTTTGTATTGCTTTACTATCCTGGTTCTGATTTCTGGAGTGTATTACAGGTTATTCTATTTGTACTCTGATTTGTGGCCTGGCGTAGCCGTACTGTTAATGACCCAGACTGCTTGACTATTCTCACCATCTGATGGCCTCTGCACTTTAGCAGCACAGGAACTGTCATCCAGTTGTTGCTTGCGGCCTATCACAAGATCAACAAGCAGACAACGACAGAGGCTGTGGATAAAATCAAGGCTCACTGTACCCACTTAAGTGACACTTCTATTCTGTGCATATTGACAACACTCTGGATTTCACATTTCATAGGATGGAGTTGAAGAGGATCTGTAGCCAACTCAAAAAAATGGCATGGTACTATCATTACATATCTTACCCATAGGTCATACACATTTCCAGGACTTGGATTGTCCCTGGATACATGTGAAATCTCAATGGGAGACACAGCGATGCAGAGCTAATTCAGCTCAGCATTGCTGCGTCCTTGTCCTTGTTTCCACCGCCAAACCAGGAAGTAAGAGGGGACTCTGGCTGGATCAGCTTAAAAAAAACTGGTTATGGCTTAAAGGAGAAGTCTGGTGAAAATTTTTATTAAAGTATTGTATTGCCCCCCAAAAGTTATACAAATCACCAATATACACTTATTACGGGAAATGCTTATAAAATGTTTTTTTCCCTGCACATACTACCGCATCAAGGCTTCAATTCTTTGATAAAATGGTGATGTCAAAACCCGACTCCCAGAGCTATGCGGGCTGTGGCTGCTGGAGAGGATGATGGCAGAGGGATGCTCAGTGTCCCTCCAGTGCCCTCTCTCCCTCAGTGTCCCGCTGTCATCATTCTCTCCAGCAGCCACAGCCCGCACAGCTCTGGGAGTCGGGTCGTGACATCACCATTTTATCCAGAAGGTGAAGCCTTGATACAGTAGTAAGTGCAGGGAAAAAAGCACTTTATAAGCATTTCCCGTAATAAGTGTATATTGGCGATTTGTATAACTTTTAGGGGGCAATACAATACTAAGAATTTTCGCCTGACTTCTCCTTTAAGTCTATGAAAAGAGATAAAGGAAAGAAACATCCAATTAGTTTGTAGTAAATTTAAGATCCTGCCCACAGATTACACTCCTCAGTACTGTTTTATAATGTCCTCCATGCAGCAGCTGTGGGAGAAGTACCCCCTCTTCTGTGAATGTGTACTGTGTGGAAGAAATCATAGTGATTAGACTAGATAATGGCCAGAAATAGTGCTACCATATAGACTGCCACCCAATCTGAAACGACACCTGAAATGACAGGAATGCTTTAATTGTTCTGTGGGCTGTATGTAGGGACATTGCATTATATCATTTCCTGCACTGTATGCTAAATAAATTGTGCCTCAGTGAAATGCACCATTTTTTTTTTGTTTTGGGACTGTTTGCAATACTTATTATATAAACATACTGTTATACAGCTGTTTCTATTCTCCATGGCGGATAACAGTAACATTTATTGGAAAATTCTCTTCAACTGTTGCCATATCCCAATACATATTAGCAATAAAATAAATGTTTCCAAAAATGAAGTAAATGTAACAAGACAATGGGGCCCTGTGACCATGTCGGGCCACAATAAAACCTGTGTAAACTAGTATAAAGACTCGGTAGTAAGAGAATTGTTTCCTGGCGGGGATTATGTCTCACATGTGAACCCAATAGTAATTGAAATCCCAACAATACCCTTAAAAAAAAAAAAAAAAAAAAAAAAAAAGACTTGCTGGCAATAAACTCTCACTGCATAGAACATTAATAATCTCTGGACAATAGAAATTGTTATTTATATTAAATTCATGAGATGTAGAAACGCAACTTACGCAGATTAAATAAAGATGTCAGATGATGCAAATGCTCAAACAAGTTGGAGTAAAACTAAACATCTGAAGCCACTATGAAAAGTAATCTGCAACCAGACTGAGCACGTACAACAACTACAAGGACTATGGTCCTCATACAGTAAATATGATGCAACTGGAAATTACATCACTAAGAAACTATAAAGCAGCCACAGCCGTAGCTTTATTTGCAATCCAGCTTTCTCAGGCAAAAGGGACTGCAGAAAAAGGTTTTAAATGACAAAGGAATTCATATATTTTACAGGAAAATGCAGTTATCTGGCTTTACCAAAAGGAAAATGAACAGCAGGTTAACGGCCAAGAATAAAGGTAACTCAGTCTTATTAATATGTAAATTAGGCAATTTGGTGCACTGGGGGCAGGACTACCACCCTCAATACATCAATCCACTCACTGTCTCCTTATCCAGGATAAATCCAATCATTTATACTCTGCATTGATGAGTGGCCAGAGTAACGTTACTTAATATTACCGCCTTTATATTAAAGAGACTCCGTCAGTAAGCTTATCCTGTCCTATCTTAGGCTGCCTTCACCAGGGCTGTAGAGTCGGAGTCGTGGAGTCGGATTCGGAGTTAGAGCTAGTTTTGGCTGGAGTCTGAGTTGGAGTCAGATCTAGCTTTGGCTGGAGTCAGAGTCGGAAAAAAATGTACCGACTTCGACTCCAGCTTTAAAAAAAATCTGTAAAAAATGTAGAATTGAATTTTTATAGAATTGTACAAGTTTTGCTCATGAATATATATTATGAGCAACATTCTAATAGAACACTGGCCCTATTACATAAGGAAGGTCATGGAATATATCAGTAATAGGACACTGGCCCTATTACATAAGGGTGGTCGAGAAATATATCAGTAATAGGACACTGGCCCTATTACATAAGGGTGGTCAGGGAATATGGTCGGTCACTATTTGGCAGTTTGTTTCTGAGCTGGAAGAGCCCATTGTGTGGGGGGAGATCTGTGCTGTTCTCTTCCTGGATGCTGGATGATTGTATATGTGCAGCAGTGTAATATGAAGATATCCTGTGTAATATAGAGGAGGAGGAGAAGATATAAGTACTGTAACAGTAACCTCTGTCCTCAGTGTGGTGTTTTCTCTCTGGGAGAAGATTGTGTGTTTTTCTTCAGTGTTCTATGGCTGCAGCTGTGTGTGGGTGTGTGCTATGGCTGCAGCAGGCTGTGTGTCTGTGTGTGTGTGAGCTATGGCTGCAGCAGGCTGTGTGTATGTGTGCTGTGGCTGCAGCAATATGTGTGTGTGTGCACACTATGGCTGCAGCAGGCTGTGTGTGTGTGTGGTGTGCACTATGGCTGCAGCAGGCTGTGTGTATGTGTGCACTATGGCTGCAGCAGACAGTGTGTATGTGTGTGCACACTATGGTTGCAGCAGGCTGTGTGTGTTTGTGTGGTGTGCGCTATGGCTGCAGCAGGCTGTGTGTGTGCTATAGCTGCAGCAGGCTGTGTGGGTGTGTGTGTATGCTATTGCTGCAGCAGGCTGTGTGTTTGTGTGTGTGTGTGTGTGTGTGTGTGTGTGTGTGTGCGTGCCCCCAGAGTGTCCTTCTATATCACTGTGTGACCTCTATATCACTATGTGTGACCCCTCTCTATATCACTATGTGTGACCCCCTGTATATCACTATGTGTGACCCCCTGTATATCACTATGGCTGACCTCTATATTACAGGTATCTGGCATTGTTAGCAGTGTTTCTGTGTGTATGGTGAATATTAGTTAGAAACATAGAAGATTGTCAGCAGGAAAAGACCACCTGCTCCATTTAGTCTAGTTGTGAGTAGTTAAAGTGACAGTCACCCCCAATAATCATTTTTCAATCTTTATAGGTGTGTGTAACCCGCCTATAGCTCTCTGCATACCTGTAATTGTTTTTCTTTTTCATGAGGTGGCTTTGCCTGAAATTGTACCTTTGCCGAGTATCTTCTAGCGCCACTGGGCGGGGCTTGGTCCCTGAAGCGCCACATAGTCCACATGCGCACATGACGTGCGCCGAAAAGGACAGCCGCAGTGCGCCTGCGCACTATGTCTGCGCCTCGCTGCTGGCTGTGAGGAGGGTTTCTCAGCCTCAGCGAGGCCTCCGGAGAGTCCCACACAACAAGGGACGGTGCGTCCGGTGTAATCGGCGGGCTGTGCGACCGCACGCACAGCCCGGCTGTGGGTGACCCGGCGGTCACCTTCTGCGCCTGCGCGCCACATGACGCTCCCGCACGCGGAAGACGGCGGGAGATGTGGACGCGCACATCAAGGAGGCCTCAAAACGGAGCCCAAGGGGGCGGGGTCAATGGCGCTGTAATGGGCGGGGCTATGTTGCACTTCAGGGACCAAGCCCCGCCCAGTGGCGCTAGAAGATACTCGGCAAAGGTACAATTTCAGGCAAAGCCACCTCATGAAAAAGAAAAACAATTACAGGTATGCAGAGAGCTATAGGCGGGTTACACACACCTATAAAGATTGAAAAATGATTATTGGGGGTGACAGTGTCACTTTAAGGACATGGAGGCTGGAGACTGGCTGCATCCACTGCACATCCATCTGCTTTATATACAGTATTCCTTTATAATACCCCAGGATCATGTAGGACATTAGGGAGAAGCTGCTGAGCCAGTGTGATATATAACTCCCCTGGTATATGACTGGCCATTTATGAAGGAGCAGGAGTCTGAGTCTGAGTCGGGAGTCGGAGTCCATCCTGATAAAATTCAGGAGTTGGAGTCAGAGTTGGAGTCGGTTCTGATAAAATTCAGGAGTCGGAGTCGGAGCTGCGGCTTACCGACTCCACAGCCCTGGCCTTCACACTGCATTTTTTTAAAGTCTTCTACTGATCAGCTGAGGAGGGACACTGCTTCAGCTGCTGATTGGCTGAAATGTCGCTGGAGCATCAACATCTCAGCCAATCAGCGGCTGCAGCAGTGTCCCGGCTGGAGCCTGGCACACTTGTAGCTCAGTGTAACAGGCTCTGCTGAAGAATAAAGACATTGGGGTGAGTATCAATAGGGCCCCCCTTTTCCTACTAGCACTGCACCCATCCCAGCAAGGAAGGGGGGCAATTAACCCCCTTCCTTGCTGGAATGGGTACATTGTGAGCTCAATGTGGCTCCCATGCGGTTAAGTGAAGACGGCATACTTTACCCCTTGTGTGGCAGACTGTTAGCAGCATGTGTCACTGTAAGGTACATAACACCTGATGGGTATGATGGGTGTTCTTCTCCTGGCCTTTTTTTGTGTGTTTTTTCCTTTTGATTTTCAGATATCAGAAGATTACGTCGGATTCTGTGGACTGTGTCGTTGACCAGCTGGTTTTTTTATGTTTTTTTTTTTTTTTAATAAAATGGTCAAAGAGGGGTGTGAGGTGTTCTTTTTTTAATAAAAAGACTTTTCTCTAATGTGTTGTTGTCTTTTTTTATTTATTTCAGGCTTAGTGGTGAAAGCTATACGGTGGGAACTATTGGGGGGGGTAGTGTTAGCTATATTATACCGGCTGACAGTAGGCCTGTTGATTGGCAGTTATCTATCCATGTTGTGTGTAGGCAGTCAACTGTCAATCAGCAGCTGTAGCACGGGAGGGGACGTGCGGCAAGAATCTCATTCTCCTGCACATTAGGAGAATGGCTGAACAAAACTATTTAAGTAATACACTGATCTGTTCAGCTTTTATATTACTAGTTTATGCTGTCCTCATTTAAGCCTATTAACCTAGTGAAAGATTCCCATTTGACGAGGGCATGAGGAGGGGTGGGAAAGCAGGGGGAGGGGCATATCAAGGACTGTAGTCCCACCCCAGTGCACCAAAATGCCTATTCTACATATTAAAAAAAATTAAAGTGAACCTGTCACCCCGGCTGCCGGGATGAAGCCCGCCCGACT
This sequence comes from Dendropsophus ebraccatus, assembly GCF_027789765.1. Classification (NCBI taxonomy): domain Eukaryota; kingdom Metazoa; phylum Chordata; class Amphibia; order Anura; family Hylidae; genus Dendropsophus; species Dendropsophus ebraccatus. The sequence continues at coordinate 94,382,512 of NC_091457.1, forward strand.
CCCCGGTAGAGCCCCTTACCCCTTCCTCGAAATCCTGGTCCCGGACCACGTCCCGCCACCGAGAAATCCCCATCAGAAGCCATGCGAGCGTTCACCAGTGAGGAGTCCGACGCCCATAGAGAATGACTGCTCCAGTCATTCTCTATGGACATCGGACTCATCTCTAGTTAGCGCGCGCACGGCTTTCGACGGGGATTTCTCAGCGGCAGGACGGGATCTGGGACCGGGACTTCGAGAGGGGGATAAGTATAAGGGGCTCCACCAGGGGGTCGGGCAGGCCTCAGGTCCCCTTCAAGATTCAATGAAAATAAAAATAAAAAAAATACCTTCATTCTCAGAGTCCCCGGCTCTATTGGAACATAACAGTAGGTTAGACTCTTCTAACCTGCCATTAGTTTCGCTTTAATTGGTCCCTATACAGCAGTTAAAGTTATTAAATATTTCTTGCATTGTATCTTTTCCTGTGATGCCCCTTTAAATAAAAAGCAAGTGAAACCCAGAGAAAAAGCAAAGAGGTGCACTATTATTGGTACAGCAGAGGATTAGCCTCTGTTTTAGATGACCGTGATAAGACTCATACATCTGGATACACAGCTGTACAGAAACCACATTACGGGATGCTGGCGCCTGAATATAATAATATAACCATAAATCTATTCAATCATTCCTTAAATCCCCTACAGACGTTTGGCATAGAAATAAAGTTGCAATCCGTTAAGGGAAACCTGAAGAGCAAGCAACACATCCCTATCAGCTGATTATTTATTGGTCAATAACTTGAATTCTTGATTCACAGGTTGCTCTATGAGCTTTATAAACTTTAACAATCCTCCAATGAGGAAATAATAAAGAATATTGGAGGGTAAAAGTCAAAGAATACCAAAGCCTCACACGTTTCTCTTAATATAATGAGTATAGAAGAATTTAAGCTCCATAAATTAATTTAACATAATATTTCCTGTTACTCTGCATGACCTTCCTGACCTAATATTGTTTTGTCCATAATTCATCTTCACTTAAGCCAAGTCACTTAAGCCAAAAAAACATCCTTATCGGGCCAGTACATAGTAAATTGGGCTGTTTTGCTTTATATCCATTCATATATATGTAAATGTTCTTAATTTTACCAGCGGTGTATGTTAAATGCATAGAATAAATAACATACACCTAAGACACCAAACAGGTGAGAAGTCACATGGATAAATGAATAGCATCATTACAGGATAAGGCTGTGTTTATGTGTTCATTTAAATTTTTTTTTTTTTTTGATAATTTTATGCAAATTAATGTAAAAACAATATATTTGATTTATTTGCATAATCACACTAAAAAAGGATTGAAAATGCAGGAAAAAATGCAGCAAGCTCAAAATTGCAAAAGGAAATTTATCTTAAAGGGGCTATTGGCCTAAGAGCTAGCTGCTCTTACTCTTACTCCCCCTGAGTATTTTGAGCCTTCTCCTGTCTTTCTAGCTGCTGCCATTCCTGAGTTACAAGTTTTTCTAAGAGCAGATCTACATCTAAGATGGCGCGAGCCAGGAAAATACATTTCCCACCATGCATCTCCCTTATAGGTCTGTTTGAGTACTCGCCCCCTTAGCGCTTTCTTTCCTGCTGTCATTACAATCGCACAGTAAACACTAAACTGTTTTTATCACTGATTTTGCATCACATCACCCCAGTACGTATTCCATACAAGCTGATAATGTAGCAGAGCTGACGCACGTATGGTGTAGCTATGTGCTGTTTAATAGGCATCTGTTCACCGGGGGTGAGAGGTACAGAGCAGGTTTAAATCTCTGCTTGCTGAGTGTGAATGAAAACATTCTAGTTCCATCAAGATGCTAAGAACATCCATAACACTTACAATATACAGAGCTGTGACACAAAGACAGGTACATACCTGAATTCACTGTGACAGCAAGAAGAGATAGAACTATAACTTTTCATATTACAGAGACAGCTAACCTGGCCCCAAGAGGGGATTCACATGTCCTGTGTCTACAAAGGGAGAAGCAAAGAGGGAGCTCAGCGTCAGTGTCAAACTGGGCCACCGGAGGATTCACCGGTGGGCCCCCAGCCTAGCACCTACAAACACACGCACACACACTGAATCTGACTGTCCCCGGCCGGTTGCAGGGTACAGTTAGTCAGTGTGTGCAGCTGCTCCCACAACTGAAGGGGCATGCTGTCATCTGACTGGGCCCTTGGGTGACATTACCAGGCGGCACATGCAGTGTATGCCCCCCCCTTACACAGGAACCGACACTTCTATCCACTGCTTCTTTCCCCTGTACAGTAAGTCGGCACTTGCAGGATTGAGGCCCCTCTCCCAGCCCAGATCAAACACCCAAATCTGTGGTCTTTACTAGAGATGAGCGTTCGGTATTTGATTAGCTGGGGCTGCTGAACTTGGATAAAGCTCTAAGGTTGTCTGGAAAACATGGATACAGCCAATGACTATATCCATGTTTTCCACATATCCTTAGGGCTTTATCCAAGTTCAGCAGCAACCGCTAATCAAATGCCGAAAGGTTCGCTCATCTCTAGTCTTTACCTCTCTGCTGGCGTTGTTGTGACTTGGGACCGGGACTTCGAGGCAGGGGTAAGTATAAAGGGCAGCTGGGATGACGGGTCCCCTTTAACTCTGCGAGTGCCAGCTTACAGTGCAGGGGAAGAGAGCAGTGGACTGAGGAGTCGCATTGTGCGAGTGAGGGGAGGGGGGGTCGTTTTCTCCTGTAACTGTAAGGCCTGGTGGAGGAGAAGGAAGATGAGATAACCCTGTGTAGGATGTATGTGTGAGGAAGCTGCAGGGTTATCTTCACAGGCCGTGCTTCCCTGCGGTGTGGTGACCTGTGACCTCTGGGCCTGTGTGTGTCCTCCCTCCTCCTCTTCAACCCCCCTATGCAGCGTCCGGGATCTTCTATCTCCCTCCATGTCTACCTGTGCCACTGTTGTTTGATCACTTCTGTTCTATGTATTAATAATATCTCTATCTCATCTTTTGTTCTATTATCTATCTCCTATCCATCTGATAGATAGGAGATATATAGATGATAGATAGATAGATAGATAGATAGATAGATAGATAGATAGATAGATTAGATAGATCCACGATGCAGACTCTGGAATCCCGCCAGCCTCCCTGACTCAATGTGATGTCTCATATGCCTCTACTCACATGTCAATTCTTATAGAGGAGAGCAGAGGCACGCGAGACATCACATTGAGTCAGTGAGGCAGGCGGGATTCTGAGCGGAGCGGAGGTCAGCCTGTTGTGTCTTACTGATTGTCCATTGGTGGGCCCTAAGGATCATTTCCTCTGGTGGGCCCCAGGTACCCCAGTCCGACACTGCTCAGCGTTGTCAGAGTGGACATAGAGAAGATGAATTTAGACATCTAGAGTGGATAAGAATGAGAAAAAAAAAACAGGTAAAGGGTGCAGAGACAGTTTACACATGCATATTAGACATAGTGTGAAATTAGGAAGGGGGATCATTTATAATATTCTTTTTGTTACCCGCATAACCCCTTTATATGTACCTGTCACTAACTGCATAAACCTTTGATCTGATCTCAACAACCTCTGATATCAAAACAATAGCTATATGCTATTTCAGAGTAATCATAGTTGTAATACAGCCTTGAAATGGGGCTTACAGTCATGTTTAACAGATCTCTCTCCGCTTCATATGTCCCTTTCCAGGCCAAACCTAAAACTATGACTACTCTGAAACAGCACAGCTGTCAAAAGTGAATCCCAGACTGATGTCATAATTCAGTGTGATTAATCCACTGCTGAAAGTGTACCTGTCACGACAGCCCACTACCTGACCAGTGAAAGATGCTCTGTTGATCCGGAAGTTTGGGTTTCCATGAATACGGGAACAGGATAAGAAGATCATAATGCATGTGACCCTCATTCCATTAGAGGTTGTGCACATTATGGTCTCATTTAGTGTCCAAATCCATGGAGATCCTTATTTCCGGATTAACTGCGGATCTCATTGTGACAGGTACACCTTAATTTAGTTGAATCTGATGAAAAAAATTGTATGTTTAAAAATCTGCAGCACCTTCATTACTCTTCAGTATTGTTATCCAGATCAACTGAACAAGATACAAAATACCCCTTTTACTTGGATAATGGAATGTCAGTGTGCTGAATCTGAACCTAAATCCTGATAGAATATTTAATTTGAGAACATTGCCCATAGGCCAATCTCAATGACTGTTGTTGCAAACATTACATCTCCAGTGCAGCACAGCAAAGCATGATTTGTAAAGACTGAGACTATGAAGGGGAAAAAAGTGGGGACCTACAGGAAGAGTGTTAAAACGTACCTGTCATTAGGTAGCGTCACCCGATTGTTGTGCAGTCACTCCTACGACTAAGACTAAGTGATAATCGGCCGAATCAGGCCAATTCAGCCAATTATTGATCTGTGTAATAGAGAGAACGATCAGATGCTGATCGGCTGATCATGTCTTTTGGCCCTGACCTAAAATCATCGGCAGCTAACTGTGTGTAATAGCAATGCACGGCCAACGGCTTTATGATTGTGTTAAAAAATAAAACTGTAAACATTACCTCTCCACAGTGGGCACTCGCTTCGCCCCAAGTGTCCTCGCACAACCATATAATTTGATTAAAGGGAACCTGTCACCGCGGGCACGGGCACAGAGCCCACCCAACCCCCCGATGCAGACCCCGGATACTTACCCTTTCCTGCGAGTCCTGCTCCTGGACCCGGGACGAAGATATCAGCGCCTGAAGCCGTGCGCGCGTGCTGCAGAGATGAGTCCGATGCACATAGAGACTGACGGCTCCAGTCATGCCCAGTTATGGGCATCAGACTCATCTCGTAATTTGCATACAGCGCGCACAAGGCTTCGGGCGCTGATATCTTCGTCCCGGGACCGGCTCCAGGAGCGGGACTCGCCGGAAAGGGTAAGTATCCGGGAGCTGCACCGGGGGGTCGGGCAGGCTCTGTGCCCGCGTCCCTGGTGACAGGTTCCCTTTAAGACTGCCACATATTATCATTGTTACATCAAGGAGCACTAAGGAGGAAGCTAAGTTGTTTTTGGATAGTTTAAATCACAATGAGTGGGGTTTTAAATTTACACCTAATTTTGGCTTGAATAACACAGGTCAACAAAAAAAAAAAAAAAAAAAATTACTGGTGTCCAAAATATTTTAATGAATTTGGGGTATTTTTGGGGTGCTGATTCTGAATATGCTATCAGTTTTGCCAGATTGGCTCAAGTTTTTGAGATTTTTGGTATCTTATTTATAGCACTTGTTGGTAAATGCGACGCATCATCTCATTAATTTCTTTGGATTAGTACTTGAACTGAGCCGTTCTCAATATAGTTTTTTGTTAATTAGTGTTCTAAAAGTTTGTTCATAGCTTGATTTTTGCACTAACTTTATGTTGTTGTCTGTTTTCCAGTGAAAAGCATAAACTCGTCAAGAAGAAGTTGTCTTAACGATCCAGACTCATTCTGTTACATTTGTGGTGAATATACACTGCAAAAACATAGAAGAAACATAACAGACTTCATAAAAAAAGTGTTTTTGGCCTATTTTGGGGTTATGCTTGGGGACCAAGACAAGTCTTGGGCACCACACATAGTGTGCAAAGCATGTATCGAATTATTACGAAAATGGAGCAAAGGACAAAGAAAAAGCTTCAAATTTGGTGTTCCAATGGTGTGGAGAGAGCAAAAATCTTTGATGGTCCTCAAATTCGGAAACTTATTAAAGATTCAAATTTTCCTAAGGAAATGAATGACATTGAAGCTGCTGCATGGTGTAGTTTTGTGTTGGTAGTGAAGAACTTCTTGGGAAATAAAAAGGCAGACAATTATGAAGAACTGGTACAAAACATGCTATTGAGATTTAGAAATCTGGGTGTACACATGAGCATTAAATTGCATTATCTTCACAGTCACTTGGACAGATTTCCAGAAAACCTTGGAGATTTTGGCGAAGAACACGGGGAGAGATTTCATCAGGATATTATGGTGATGGAGGAAAGGTACCAAGGCAGATGGGACAGACATATGATGGCTGATTACTGCTGGAATCTACAGCGTGACTGCCCGAATAGCTCACATAGAAGAAAATCATATAAAAAGCGCTTTTCCAGAGATTAAATGTCTCCTATCTTTCATGTCGTGTTCATTTTTGAAGATTACTTTCTAAAACTAGTTAAAATAAACTAAAATCAACATATACTTTGTTAAATTTATTGTATTCATGACAATGTCAATAAAGTTAATACGCGTGTAGCAAATTACGTCTTTTTACACATTTCACAAAAAATCTCAAAAACTTGAGCCAATCTGGCAAAACTGATGACATATTCAGAATCAGCACCCCAAAGTTACCCTAAATTCGTTGAAATATCTTTGGCCCCAAAAATGCTGTTGACCTGTGTAATATAGATTATCTGGATTTAGAAATTTTGAAGAATTAGAGTAATAAAATTATTACTAAAACCCACTTTAAAAGTGTGGATGTTAATAGCTTTCTTGAATACAGCAGCTGCCACCTGCCCCAGTGGTTAAAAAAGGTACCTTTTGGGCAGTATCAAGGCATAAGGAAGAATTGCAGTTCAGAGGAAGACTATGTTCAATACGCAAAAATTCTGATAAATAGATTTGCAAATAAGGGTTATCCTGAACAGATTTTTTTATTTTTTTTTAAAAAGCTTATAATATAAATTTAAAAGATAACTACAAAAATTGACATCTTAAACAATATGAACAATAAAAGAAAAAAAATTGAAAAAACAAGATGACAGTGGAAAATTCAGGTGTTCCTTTGTTACTGAATATAATTGTGAAGAAGCTGATATCAAAGAATATTTACAAAAGAAAGTTATTCCATCCTCTTAGATTAACCTATATTAAAATCTTGTATTCCTAAAAAACCTAATATTATCTTTCAGAAAACTAAAAATTAACGGAACCCCCTGGCTCCCAGTAGACTCCGTAGGCAATGTCAACCAGTTCCTATTCCTTTGCAGATTAGTGACAACGGGACAGGCACCATTAGATGTCAGCATAGTCATTGCTTATGTTGTGAATAGATCCCCCCTCTTCCAGTATCCACATTTAAAATCAACACTATGGGTGAGTCCTATCCTATACGTGGCACATGTAACTGTGCAACTCAGTTTGCGGCGTACCTTCTAGAATGTATCCGCAAGCTCCGTTCAGGCAGTGCGGTCTCGCATGAATAAACATAGGTCCAATAACAAGAGAGCATTCCTTCTACACAGCGTGTCTAAGCTTCTTCTTTTTTTTGCAAAACAGCAGAGTAGCCCAGCAGAGCTTACATTAACCTCATTAGAACAGATCCCAGAGGTTCTATTACACATTGTGAGTGTATTGTTTTGCATTTGTACAACACCATCAGGAGAGTCTTCCAACCCCTCTCCCAGATTGCTGTTATCCCCCAGATTTCATACCATGGAATGCTGTTCTATTTTTTATAAGGAGATACATGGTACCTTTTGAGTCCCAAGGAGGGTCAGATATGGCAGGAAGGAGTGAGGTGTTAAAGCTTGCTGCACTTCAGGAGCTCAGAGGTTTTTTTTTACTCTTTGTACTATAGAATAAAAATATTCTTCTACATTCTGGGAGCACAGACAGATATATGAAAGGAATATATGACAAAACTCACTGCAGCTCTGGATGTGAAAAATATAAGACATAACTTCACATCAGCACAAGAGGTCAATCCAAACAGTGGAGAAGACTCAAAATCTTTTGATTATTTTTGGTGTAAACTGTAAAATAATGTTCAGAATAAAGACGGCCCCTAACCCCCTCGCATTCATAATACTGCTATATACGTCCCTACTGCACATGCCCCGTGCAGAAGGAATGCATGGTTATGTACCTGGACTGCAGGGGCTTTAAATGTGTGTGGGACAGCTCCAATGCGGGCGGCCTCGCACACATCAGTGTGGCCGGCTCCAGGGCTAATGACAGACAGCCGCGGTCCTGAAGCTGACTGTCATTAACCCCTTTAAAGCCATGATGCACAGTGATAAAGGTGTTTAAAAGTAGTCAGTGACAGGACAAGCAATCGATCAAATTTGCTATGGCATAGCATTCATCACTATAATGCAATCAGAGCATTGCATAAATAAGTCCCCTTATATATGCAATGCAAAATGTGTAAAAAACAAACAACATATTTTTAAAAACACTCTAATAAAATGCCCCAATAAAGATTTGTATTACTCCCTTTCCTATTATGCACATAAAAATAATAACAAAATATAAAAAATAAACATATTACATATCAGAGCGTGCAGAACTGTCCGATCTAAAATATAACAATTTTGTTCCAACAGATCATGGCACAAAAAATGACACCCCAACCAGCCCTGTAGGTGGAAACATAAAAGTGCTATGGCTCTTAGAACGTGGAGAGGAACATTGCTTCGATTTGACCAGGACATCCATGCATCAATGACCTTGGTCATGAAGGGGTTAAAGGGGAACTCCTGGTAGGAAAAATAATTTTCAATTAAAAGTACATTAAAAGTTATATAGATGTCTCTATATAATGTATGACCATATCTGTACAGTTCTGCCAAACTGGTAGTTGATTGACATCCAGGAAGTGAAGAAAAATGGCCTCTGTGCCCATCCACTTTGTCTCCTCCTCCCTCTGTTCTCCCCCTCAGGAGACAGAGATTACATGCCTCTGTCTCACATTGTGTGTGTTTGCCGAGCACAGGCTGATAAAGCAGACTTCATGGGGGCGAGGCGTGATGTCACAGGAGGCTTGGCTGGATCTCATTTCCCACCTCCCTGATTCACCATCTCTTACTAGCCTTTCTAGCCTACACCTGAGCAGGCAAGGAGTGACAGGAGCTTCATTGCAGTACTGCAGTGTATTCACAAAAATGATGCAGTAACACACTTAAATGATGCTAACGGTACAAAAGATCAGAGCCGGCACTGCCAATCCCACCTGGACAAAAAACAAGGCATACACAATATATCTCATGTAAGATAATATCAGATAACGTCCTTATCGTGAAGCTCAACTTCAAGGATAAAAGATGCTTGAACAGAATACGTGCTGTAGGGATCTTCCCGGGGGATGGTGTGTTAGGACACAGTTCAGGCAGCAAACTTGGACTTAAAAACAGCTTTGGTGTTTATTTGTAGCATAAACGGTCCAGCAACATAAATACAGCAACACCGTGCATTGATAATAAAACAAAACAAAAAGGTCTTGCCCGTCTGGGCACTTACTAACACAGGTCACCTATCTGTCACTTCCATAGGCGGTATCGTGGAGTGTGAATAGGCCCCAGCAGTGATATAACTCCTTGCTCCCAGGAAACACAGCATGCAAGCTGTTCACCCTGGCTGAGAGCAATCTCCTCTAGCTCTGTGGAGCTTTTACCCTGCCGCAGGCTTAACAAGGCACACCTGCCTGTAACACCCGAACTGGACCGGGGGAGGGGAATGGCAGGTCCCACTACCAACCTACCCACCATTCCAGTAAATCCAGGCCCGGAACATGGAAAAAACCCTCAGCAGCATAACACTGCTGAGTGACAGATCTCACCTGGATTCACCATCTCACCATATGCCTTAGCCTGGGTGAGATGTACCTCCCCTCAAATACTTCTCCAGTGACATGTCTACATATCCCACCCCTCTTTTTCAGACCGGAGGGCTGAGCATTCTGTCCCCACAGACAGTGTACCCTTGATAGGGCATCAGCATTTGCCTGTAACTTTCCTGGCCTGTGTTCCACCGTGAAATTAAAGTTTTGGAGGGACAGAAACCATCTAGTTACCCTCGCATTTTTCTCCTTGTTAACCTTCATCCATGTTAGGGGGGCATGGTCGGTCACTAGCTTAAATTTTCTGCCTAGCAGGTAGTACCTCAGGGACTCTAGGGCCCATTTCACTGCCAGACACTCTCGCTCAACAATGGCGTAGTTTTTCTCGGCCGGGGATAGCTTCCTGCTTAAGTACATCACTGGGTGCTCCTCGCCATTCACGACCTGTGAGAGGACGGCACCTAACCCTGTGTTGGAGGCATCTGTCTGGACCAGAAATTCTTGCCTAAAGTCAGGGGTAACTAGTACAGGTTGTTGACACAAGGCAGATTTAAGGCTTTGAAAAGCCTTCTCGGCCTCTGGAGTCCATGTCACCATTGCGGACTTCGCACCCTTTGTCAGGTCAGTTAGCGGGGCTGCAACTGTGGCAAAGTTTGGCACAAACCTACGGTAATAGCCCGTAATACCCAGGAAAGCTCTGACCTGTTTCTTTGTGAGGGGTTTGGGCCAATTCTGTATTGCCTCAATTTTATTCAGTTGTGGTTTCACTAACCCCCTCCCAATAATGTATCCCAGGTATTTGGCCTCCTCTAAGGCTAGTGCACACTTCTCTGCATTGATGGTTAACCCCGCATCACTTATGGCATCTAACACCGCCTGGACCTTACAGAGGTGACTTTCCCAATCAGGGCTAAAAATGACCACATCATCGAGGTAGGCAGCAGAGTAGTCCCGATGTGGTCGCAGGATCAAGTCCATCAACCTCTGAAAAGTGGCAGGGGCTCCATGTAACCCGAATGGCATCACTACATATTGGAAGAGCCCATCAGGGGTGGAGAATGCGGTCTTCTCTCTAGCCTTAGGAGTGAGGGGGATCTGCCAGTAGCCCTTAGTGAGATCGAGGGTAGTTATGTACCTAGCATTACCCATCCTTTCGATCAACTCATCTACCCTGGGCATGGGGTAGGCATCGAACTTGGAGATCTCATTTAACTTTCTAAAATCATTACAGAACCTCCAAGTTCCATTGGGCTTTGGGATTAACACAATCGGGCTGGACCACTCGCTCTGGGACACCTCAATGACTCCTAGGTCAAGCATACGTTTTACCTCAGATGATACCGCCTCCCTCCGTGCTTCTGGTATCCTATAGGGCTTAAGGTTTACTCTGCTTCTAGGCTCAGTTTCAATATGATGACTAATGAGATGCGTACGCCCTGGGAGGTCAGAAAACTTGTCTTTATTTTTCTGCAGGAATTCCTTAGTTTCCTGCTTCTGGGATACTGACAGGGTGTCACCAATCCTGACCGGAGGGATTGGTGGGGACAGATGACCAACAGGTTTTGTCGCCACCAAGGATTCCCTGTCTTTCCAGGGCTTGATCAAGTTTATGTGATAAACTTGGAAAGGCTTCCTTCTACCTGGTTGGTGTACCTTGTAGTTGACCTCACTGATCTTCTCTACAATTTCATAGGGACCCTGCCACTTTGCTAAGAATTTGCTTTCTACTGTGGGAACAAGTATGAGTACTCGGTCACCAGGGCTAAATGTCCTGATTCTTGCAGAACGATTGTAAATTCTGCTTTGGCTCTCTTGCGCCTTCTGGAGGTGTTCCCTTACTAGGGGCATTACAGTGGCTATACGGTCCTGCATTTGTGCTACATGCTCTATAACACTCTTGTATGGGGTGGACTCACTTTCCCATGTCTCTTTCGCTATATCCAACAAACCCCTAGGGTGACGACCATAGACTAATTCGAAGGGAGAGAACCCTGTGGATGATTGGGGCACTTCCCTAATAGCAAACATTAGGTAAGGTAGTAAGTGATCCCAATCCCGACCATCTTTTTCCACTACTTTCTTTAACATATGTTTCAGGGTTTTATTAAACCTCTCCACTAACCCGTCCGTCTGTGGGTGATATACAGAGGTACGAAGGTGTGAGATTTTAAACAGTTTGCACAGGTCCTTCATTACCTTTGACATAAACGGGGTACCTTGGTCGGTCAAGATTTCTTTGGGGATCCCCACTCTGGAAAACATATAAAACAACTCACGGGCAATTGTTTTAGACGCAGTGTTTCTTAGGGGTACAGCCTCAGGATAACGGGTTGCGTAGTCTAAGACCACCAAAATGTACTGGTGTCCCCTTGCTGACTTTACAAAGGGACCCACCAAGTCCATTGCAATGCGGTCAAAAGGTACCTCTATGATGGGGAGCGAAACCATTGGGCTGCGGAAATGCGACACTGGGGCGCTAAGCTGACAAGTGGTGCCCGACTCACAGTATTTTTTTATGTCAGCATAAATCGCAGGCCAATAAAACCTCTGGAGGACTCTCTCCTGCGTTTTATCTGTCCCCAAGTGGCCCCCAAGGACATGATTATGGGCCATGTCGAGTACCTGACGCCGGTACGACTTAGGCACCAGAAGCTGTTCCACAACCTCATCATTAATCTTAGTGACTCTATAGTAGAGATCATTAGTCACAGAAAAATGTGGAAACTTTTTCTCAGCTTCTGGTTCCTGAGGTACCCCATTCATAACAGTGACCTGCTCTCTCGCATTTTTGAGAGTGGGGTCCTGTAATTGTGCAGTACCAAAATTATCCCTGGACACCTCTAAGTCGGGAACATTCGGGTCAGTGGGAGGAGCCTCTTCCTCACCAGCCAGGACCTGCAAAGGAAAAGCATTTTCATCCTGTACATTTTTATCTTTTACCATGGGTAATGCAATAGACTTAGGGGTATCCTTACTCCTTTCAGGGGATTGTTGTTTTCCCCATAGAGCCCAGAACAATGGAAAATCACGCCCCAATATCACATTATGCATAAGGTTTTTAACCACACCCACTTCATACTGTACAGCGCCTAGTTCAGTCCCGACATTAGCCAGTACTATAGGGTAAACCTTTGTATCACCATGTATGCATACCACACTCATATGTCTTTTTGGCACAAAGTCCCCAGTCACCAGGCTGGCATGCACCAAGGTGACAAGGCTTCCTGAGTCCAGCAACGCCTTAACAGGGAAGTTATTGACAGTAATGTGGCAGACTTGCGGTTCAGTCTCTAGTCCAGTGACCGCAACAAGAGACGGCTCCGCAAATAGCGACTGACGCCGGCTAGCGTCACACTCCATGGGCTCAGTGGTAAGAGGGCAATGGGCAGACACATGTCCCGTCTCATGGCATCTCCAGCACTGGATAGGGCCTGGTCTCCTTGGCAGGGAGTCCTTTTTAGGGCCACTTAGCCACCGGGGACCCTCACCAGTCTTTTGCCGCTGAGTTACCTCCTGAGCGCTCTTCCCTCTATCAGCACCCCTCCACACTCCCCCAATAGATGGAAGTCTCTTACCAGATGATGGCACAGATCTGGCACTCCGGGGAGGTGACGGTGCGGCAGGAACATCACGGAGGTAGTCCTCGGTCGCCTGGAACCTCTCCACAAGGCTGACGAGTTCGTCGGCACTCCTAGGGTCGCCTTGTCCCACCCAGCGTTGTAGATCAGCAGGAAGGGCACGGAGGTAGCGATCCATCACGACCCTCTCTAGGATCTGGGCAGGAGTAGAGGTGTCTGGCTCCAACCACTTTCTTGCCAGATGAATCAGGTCATACATCTGGGACCTCGCTGACTTGTCCAGACTGTAGCTCCAGTTGCGGACCCTTCGGGCACGGACAGCAGCAGTAACTCCTAGTCGGGCGAGTATCTCTGCTTTTAGCCGAGGATAGTCTTTGACCTCTTGCTCACTGAGGTCATAATAGGCCTTTTGAGGTTCGCCTGTTAAATAAGGCGCAATCACTTCTGCCCACTCAGTGGAGGGTAACTTCTCTCTCTCAGCCACCCGCTCAAAGACAGTTAAGTAGGCCTCAATATCATCATCCGCAGTCATCTTTTGCAGCGCACGCTGCACGGCTCTTTTCACAGACAAAGTCTCTGGCGCGGCTGCTGCCACCAGCTGGGGATTAGCACCTGCAGACGCCTCCTGCTTTGCTATTAGGTGCTCAATAAGTCTCTGTTGTGCAGCCATTGTCTGTTCATGGCGCAGGTTAGCGTCTGTCAGAGCCTGTTGTTGCTGCAAACTCACTTGCATTAACTGCTTCATCATCTCCTCCATGTTGCTTGGCTGTTTTTGGAGTGAAGCAGCAGCCTTCACCCAGGACATGAGTAGCTGTGGCCAAGTTGATGCACACCGTTGCCCCTAGCAACCGTTTTGCCCGCTCCGCAGCACCAATTGTAGGGATCTTCCCGGGGGATGGTGTGTTAGGACACAGTTCAGGCAGCAAACTTGGACTTAAAAACAGCTTTGGTGTTTATTTGTAGCATAAACGGTCCAGCAACATAAATACAGCAACACCGTGCATTGATAATAAAACAAAACAAAAAGGTCTTGCCCGTCTGGGCACTTACTAACACAGGTCACCTATCTGTCACTTCCATAGGCGGTATCGTGGAGTGTGAATAGGCCCCAGCAGTGATATAACTCCTTGCTCCCAGGAAACACAGCATGCAAGCTGTTCACCCTGGCTGAGAGCAATCTCCTCTAGCTCTGTGGAGCTTTTACCCTGCCGCAGGCTTAACAAGGCACACCTGCCTGCAACACCCGAACTGGACCGGGGGAGGGGAATGGCAGGTCCCACTACCAACCTACCCACCATTCCAGTAAATCCAGGCCCGGAACATGGAAAAAACCCTCAGCAGCATAACACTGCTGAGTGACAGATCTCACCTGGATTCACCATCTCACCATATGCCTTAGCCTGGGTGAGATGTACCTCCCCTCAAATACTTCTCCAGTGACATGTCTACAGTGCGTGGAGATGAGAAAAAGGAAAAATTTACTAAAATTCAAAAAGTTCTTTACTTTATTCCAATATCGGCGTTACAGGTAGAGAATACAGCGTGCTGTGTAGTGTTACAGGTTGAGAATACAGTGTGCTGTGTGGTACAGGTAGAGAATACAGTGTGCTGTGTGGTGTTACAGGTAGAGAATAGAGCATGCTGTGTGATGTTACAGGTAGAGAATACAGCGTGCTGTGTGGTGTTACAGGTAGAGAATGCAGCGTGCTGTGTGGTGTTACAGGTAGAGAATACAGTGTGCTGTGTGGTGTTACAGGTAGAGAATACAGTGTGCTGTGTGGTGTTACAGGTAGAGAATGCAGCGTGCTGTGTGGTGTTACAGGTAGAGAATACAGTGTGTTGTGTGGTGTTACAGGTAGAGAATAGAGCGTGCTGTGTGGTGTTACAGGTAGAGAATAGAGCGTGCTGTGTGGTGTTACAGGTAGAGAATACAGCGTGCTGTGTGGTGTTACAGGTAGAGAATACAGAGTGCTGTGTGGTGTTAGAGGTAGAGAATACAGCGTGCTGTGTGGTGTTACAGGTAGAGAATACAGTGTGCTGTGTGGTGTTACAGGTAGAGAATACAGCGCGCTGTGTGGTGTTACAGGTTGAGAATACAGCGCAGTACAGCTACAAAATACAGAACAAAAACCCAATGCTATATGCTTCTGCAGCAGGTTTATTTATTTTTTAACCTCTACCTGAAGTTCCCTTTTAATATTACTGTTTCTACAAAAATAAGACACAGCTTCATTTTGCAGGCTTTCTGGAGTAGGCTTGAAATATAAGCCCCACTCCAAAAATAAGCCCTATTTGAAGTCAGCTGACCAGATCCCTGACACTCGGTGGCTGAGCATCAGCCAATCAGTGCCAGACTTGTTATGATCCGCTCCCACCTGCTCCAACACAAGCTGCAGGGGAGGCAGGAATAGTAAGAAGATGCACAATATTAGTTATATTACACTTCCTCACAGCCACACGTACGGCTATAGCCAGGAATTGGAAGTCTACCAGTATTCCCACAATAGAAAGCATTGTCGCTGTAGTGAACCATAACCACGTTATGGAGGGTCTAGTGGCTAGGCGCCAAAATGCCTACCCCTCATACTTAGCTAGATGGGACGTGTGGAGGGACCAGCATCCTTGTTGAATAATGTCAGGTTCTCTTCTTATTGTATTAGGATTGGAGTTTGTCTAGAGTAATTGGTGGAATAACCCGGACTGTATGATGATTTCCTTGTTGTACTTTCTTTGTTACGCTACTGCTGTTTAGTAGTGTACCCCTACACTCTTTTCCCTTCTTTACCCTTCATCCCTTCCTCCCCTCCCCTTCTTCAGCCCAGCCCTTAATCCTCCGGTTCCTACCCTACCCCCATTTCTCCTCCCCCCCCCCCTTTCCCCCCTCTACCTCCTTTCCCTAGCTCAATACTCGTGCTGTTGTATTCCACTGTACTTATATTGCATTCTTTTGTATTGTGCATTTTTCTATTTGAAAATATTTTAAATAAAGTGTTATAAAAAAAATAATAATAATAATAATATTAAAAAAGAAGATGCACAGTAGGGGACTATGAATATGAGAGGATCGAGGGTATGTGGGCCAACTATAGAGGGGAAGGGATATATACAGTATGGTCAGCCTTACTGCAGAGGGGGAGGAGTGTATACAGTATGGGGGAAAAACTACAGAGGGGGGGAGGTATACAGTATGAAGGCCTAACTACAGTGGAACTTACAGTATAGGAGCCTAACTACAGTGGAACTTACAGTATAGGAGCCTAACAACAGTGGAACATACAGTATGACGGCTAACTACTGTATACAGTGGGGATATAGTGTAGGGCCACAAAAAAAATAAAGACCTACCTTAAAATAAATAATATGAGACCCAGTCTTTTCTGAGTTATAATATCTTAAGCAATTTGTTTAGATCGCTGGAAAATTACCCAGCACACCAACACTAACAACTATCATTTGGGCACAAGAGTTAGATTTTTCCTCCTGATATTTATACATAATATGGCACTATAAAATCAAATCTCCAATGTGAAAATACCCAACATCAACATATCTAGGTAAAGCTTGAATTATGTTAGGTACATAAAGTTGTATTTTCAAAGAAAACAATGGCTGGAGCCATGGGCAAATATTTGTACATTTGTATTTTCAGCCCTCTCTTCAAATAAAATAATCTGAATATCTTGATGAGGACAGGGCTCGTTGCTTTGAGGGGTTTACAGTCCGGCCTGTTTCCTCGATGTTGCTTAGAGCTCTGGGTATAGATGACAGATCATATAAAAAGTGCCAATCACTCTGGTGTGTGTTATTCTGCAGAGGATTCCTCTTTAGCTACACGCTGGTGCAGGTCTATATAACCTGCATTCTAGGTTATTAAATACACTCATAAAACAGATAGCACGTCAGTACATTTCCCTGTTGATTCCAGTAAGAGGAATCACGTAATATTTACTGCTCTCTATGAAACAGTGGAGAAAGAAACAATAACTAAGCTTGCTGTCAAGGTTTACTCTATCAATATTACACAATATTTAGCTTCAAGGTAAACCACCAATGCAGGCCCTTTTACTGCCTGCTGACTCTTTCATGACCAAGGCCTTGTTATCAAAGCAAATTTTCTCCTTTAGGCTATGTTCACACTACGTAAATCTACGGCCGTAGTTCTCGCCGCAGAACTACAGCCGTAGATTTGGGGGGTCGAACATATCATTGTTTGCTATGGGATCCCGGCCGGAGCGTACACACATCGTATACGCTCCGGCCGGTTCCCATGCGGTGCCGCAAACAACTGACAGGTCTATTATTTGCGGACGGAATTCAATGAATTCCGTCCGCAGAAGGACCTGGCAGTTCACACAGTGAAGCGAGCGGCTCCGGCACTGTGGGCTATAGGAAGCTCTGATGCGGGCGCGTGCTGATGCGCCCGCATCAGAGCTCCACGGAGGAAAGATCATCCAGCCGCTACTTAAGTACCGACCGTGATGATCCGGGCTGAGACCGGCCGGTCTCATCCGTAGTGTGAACATAGCCTTAAGAATGTTACATTTTGGAAGGTTTTTGAAACTGATATTATTGAAAGTGGTAGATATTAGTTAGGGAACAATGTCAAGAAAGAAGAACATTCCTTTCCCCCCTCTTTTTCATGCTCTGTTTTATAGCAGTTTATTTAATAATCAATAATATTTATTACAAAAGTTAATTTGCTAACTATCCCTGCATAAAGATTGCATACACTTTACAGCAGGGGTCCTCAACTGGCAGACCGTGGTGAAAACGTGGACCACGGAGGCCAGCTTTCCGGACCCCGACTGCAGTGCTGCTCCCCTCTGCACAGTAACTATGAGCGCTCGTAAAGAGCACTCATAGTTACCGTGCAGCAGCAGCACTGACAGAGAGGGAGCAATTGGCTCCCTCCCTGTCAGTCACCCCTCACTTGCCGCAGCGGTCACAAGAGGCCCCTCTCCATTTCTAGTGTCGGCACTCGAGTGACGACGCTGCGCCAGCGCCAGAACAAGCGGAGAGCGGCCTTTTGTGACCGCTGCAGTGCGGCCACAAGAGTGAAGAGAAGAGGAGACGTGCGGACCCAGG
This sequence comes from Dendropsophus ebraccatus, assembly GCF_027789765.1. Lineage (NCBI taxonomy): Eukaryota > Metazoa > Chordata > Amphibia > Anura > Hylidae > Dendropsophus > Dendropsophus ebraccatus. The sequence goes on from NC_091457.1 coordinate 94,400,778, forward strand.
TCAGTATAAGTGTTTTTTTTTATGTTTTTATGTTATATGGGAGGGGGAGCATACAGAGGGTCTGTATACAAACGGGGGGAGCACACAAGGGGTCTCTAAACAAACGGGGGGAGCACACAGGGGGGGTCTGTATACAAACGGGGGAGCACACAGAGGGGCTTTATACTACTGGGGAGCACAAAGCGGGCGTGGGGGAGCGCACATGGGAGCTATATACTACTGGGGGAGCGCACAGGGGGGCTATATACTACTGGGGGAGTGCATGGGAGGCTATATACTAATGGGAAGTGCAAATAGGGGCTATATACAACAGGTTGAGTGCAAAGGGGGGTATATACAACTGGGGGAGCGCACAGGGGGGCTATATAGGGGCTGGTGATAGAGAATGAACTTGTTACTACACCACCTTAAGATCTTAAAATCTTCTGTGTACTCTGTATAGTTTATTAGGAAAATGACTTAAGATACATTTACATGAACTTTGTTTTCACCAGAATGTTTTGCATGCTGCATGTTTTGTTACCAGTTTGTAGCACAAAAGCAAGCAAGAATAACCAGCTGAAAACATGCAGCATCCAACATGCTGTGAACACTGCATGTATGAATGTACAAAATGAATTTAACAGAGATTTTCCAACCAGTGAGTACTTCAAAGAGCTCACTATAACTATACAAATCTAAATTTTCACTTAGATGAGAGGAGGTTATGTCTGGTCGCTTCCATTTCCACAGAGGTGCAACCTGTAACCAGACATTTACATGCTGCTAACACATTCTTTCCAACGTTTCACTGGTTTTATGAACACCTCTCATAAAGTTAGGGCGCTGTTTGGGGATGGAGTTTGCTTTGTCGCCAGGTAACAGTTTTTTCATCCTAAAGTGTTAATTCCACAAAGCAAAGATTAGCATCCGGGAAGAACTGTCCGTATGTACCATTCCCAAGGGCTGCAATAAAACTTAAAGACATATTATGTTTTCAGACAATTACAGCATATTAACGATGCACAGAATTCTTATACACAAATCTTTGGCTTTACACCAATATTCTGGACACAATGGGGAAGGTTTACTATTACAAATGTGCCAGAAATTTGGCATATTTTGCATTTAAAGAAAAAAAATCTGTCTTTATTTTCACTATACATTTTAGACATTTTCCCCAAATGTTTGAGAAAAGGGGCATTGGCTCATAAACAGGACTAATGGTGCGTTTACACAGAAATTTATCTGACAGATTTTTGAAGCCAAAGCCAGGAACAGACTATAAACAGAGATTTCTCATGTTCTCAAATCCATTCCTGGCTTTGGCTTAAAAAATCTGTCAGATAAATCTCTCTGTGTAAACGCAACATAAGTCTAGAATGCAACAACATGCGTCAAAAATACACCAGAATTTTGAACAAAGAAACACAGAAGATTGTCAGCACATAAGGGTTACCTGGTCCATCTAGTTTGCCTCTACATGAGGTTTTTTATTTTTATTTAAAATTATTTTATTGTAAATTTTCAAGATATAACAAAATGAAATCGACTTTCTTATACAAAACTAACAAATTATTACAATATCAAGAAATAAATCACACTCCAAAAAATTGTCCCATCCCACACACCTCTGTTCCCTCTAAACCATCCCCCCCCACCCCCCGCATCAACACCGATTTTTTTCAATTTATTTTTAATCCCGAATGCTGCCCCCCATTATGTATTAAAGGGGAACTCCAGGTAGAGGTTAAAAAAAATGAAACTTCTGCAGAAGCATAACTCATTACTTACCTGTTTATCCCAGTTTTGAAACTACGAAAAATCTATTTGTTTGGGGGGGGTGCTGTTTTGTGTTTCTGTTTTTCCTGGTTTGGCATTTCCCAGAATGCAATGCTTTCCCTCATGTGATCATCACAGCCCCCACCCATTACAATCAGTAAAATTAGTGCAGCACCTGCTTCTGTTCGGTCAGAGATGGTGAATCAGTCAGGGGATTGGGGGATCCAGCCAAGCCTCCTGTGAGATCAGGCCCTTCCCCCTGTATGCATCATCAACCTGTCCTCAGCAAACACACACAATGTGAGATAGAGGCATGGAAGATTTGTCTCTTAAGGTGAGAGAGCAGCAGGAGCAGGAGACAATGTGAATTGGCACAGGGGCCATTTTTTTTACTTCCTGGATTTCTATCAGCTACCAGTGTGGCAGAACTGTACAGATACGGTAATACATTGTATAGACACATCTATATAACTTTTAATGTACTTTTAATAGAAAACAAGCTTTTCTTATCCGGAGTTCCACTTTAAATTGACAACTCTCGGGATAGCCACAACGGGGTCAGGAAGGAACAAAAGCATGTCGCCCGCATACAAAGACACCTTATCCCCCTCACCCCTCGCCCAAAACCGCACTATGGCCGGGTCCAATCTGATCAAAGTTGCCACCGGTTCTATGCTTAGGGCGAAGAGTAAGGGGGTGAGGGGACAACCCTGCCTAGTGCCACAACCCAGCCCAAATGAGGCTGTATGTAAGCCATTCACTTTAACAGCGGCTATTGCACTCTCGTATAACAATTTCACCATATCTATGTACTCCCTTCCCAAATTAAAGCTGTCCATCACTGCCCACAAAAATTCCCACTCCACCCTGTCAAAGGCCTTAGCGGCATCCAACGACAGGATGGAGTGGGAACCCCCAAACCCGCACCCCCCCCACTGTCCCTGAGAGCTGTATACTGTACCCTGTATACACCACTGAATGTTCCAACACCCGCAGGAGTGCTGGGAGCATAACTTTCTTATATCTCTTATAAATCTCAAACAGGATACCATCCTGTCCCAATGATGATCCTCCGGGGGTACCAGCCAGGGTAATTTCAAGCTCTTCTAAAGTAATAGGAGCCCAGAGCATCTCCCCCTGCTCCTGTGAAATCCTAGGCAGCATAGCGGATTGAAGCAACTGCATGTGCGTTTTTTTTGAGCCCTCTTGTGCGTCTTTTCTTTAAACGAGCATCAGTGCAATATTAGCAATATATAGACATCGAGCGTTACATATGGGAAAAGGAACACTATCCTATTTGCATGATGATGAGCGCTTTTGAGATTGGAGTCTAAATGCAAAGGAGCAGAGCAGAAATGACGTTATGACTATACAACATGACCTGAAAGGGTTAATTAAAAAAATTTGGCGGCAGGTCTGCTACCGATACTATAAGAAGACTACAATGGACTGTGGGGACTTCTCCCTGACAAAGAAAATCTGTGGATTTCGGAAACACGTTGGAGTAATTGCGGTCTTCCACGGCCTCCGTAGCTCCTTGTGACGTCACAGGGCAAGTGTAGGCCGATGTAAGTGGTGCACGCTGTCGGCCGGAGCGTGCCCACTATCCAGACTCCGGAATAGTATTGGAACTACAGACCAGCGATATACTGCCAGGATTGATACTGCCCGGATACTGCCTTTTCTATATCCAGAACTGGAATCAGTACTTCTTTCCGAAACGTGTGTTGGGGTGTTTCTGTGGGTAAGGGAGCTGCACGGCTCAATGGCATGTTGTCTGTGTTTTCAGCTTTGTATTGTGTTACCTTGAGGTATTAACTCATTGGTTATTAGTCATTTTCTATACACCTTGTACTTTTACCTCCTGGTTTATGATCCGTGTAGTCTCTCCTTCCCTATGTTGTGTTGTTTGTATGTGCTGTCCTCCTTTGAAAATGTTTTTATGGTATATGTATTCAAATCATGTTTCTTATTTAAATTGTTCCGAATAAACTTTATGAATTTCATCTTAGAGGGAGTAGCACAGCTTGATCCCAGTGTTCCTAGACGGGTCGAGTGGATTATAACTTTTAAACTTGCAGCCCTGTGTCAAACTGGCGTGGCCTAGAGTGTCTGTGCATTAGGCTGACAAAACCTCTGTGTCCCTCCTCCCCACCCTCTTCATCATTAGGAATGCTTCAGCCAGGTATTCTCCTATTCCTCACTTGTGTGAACACTGCACAGGTGCGTTAACGATCCAACCCATATGCCGTGCTCACACAGGTGGTGAATAGTAGAAAATCTGCCTGGAGCATTCCTAATGATGAAGAGGGTGGGGAGGAGGGACAGAGAGGTTGTCTCAGCCTAATGCACAGACACTCTAGGCCACGTAAATTTGACACAGGGCTGCAAGTTTAAAAGTTGTTTTTCAGGACAATAACTGCATCACCTGTCGAACGGACCCCAGGACAGATCTTGGATTAAAAGCAGCTATCCGAAGGTACAAGTGGTTTGGGGTGGGCAGATTGTGGGTACAGAGTCCCTTTAAGACAGTCTAATGACACATTGCTGAACTGACTGATCTATTGATCAGCACTCGCTTGCATCGCCTTTACAGGGAATGATAAATTGTGCGGCCATTAACAAGCACTGTTATCGGTGGCACATCTCTTGAATAGAGAGAGAGATGTGCAGAGGACAATGATGATTTTTGCGGCCACACACACACACATCAGGTGACGGGTGGGCTTTTTCTTGTTCGTTGGCTCCTCTCTAGCACTTTTAGTGGGACTGCTTATTGCCTGAATAAGCATTACCAGGAACACTCATTAGCAACAAGCAGCCAGTGTAAAAGAGACTTTACAGTGTCTACAAATTAGACAGTTTTAGTAAACCTGGGCCAATAAATCATATTAAGGTGACAAGATGCAAATATCATGCACAGGTGGGGGAACGGACTTGACTACTAATTTTGTATAATACAGAGAAATCCTCCCACACATTTTATGGTGGACCTTTTATAAAGGCTCTGCTAACCATTCGTTATCATTACAAAACAGAAAAAACATAATTGTTTGTATAGCGGCTGATAATAGCACAGTATAACCTGAAAAGCAAACATGACCGTTGCTGGATATCTGCCATCCCTTCCTGCCTTGTACACATAACATCTGTTATTCCATACTTCTCCTCCAGTGGAAGTGGACGCAGCCAGTAAGATCACTGAGAGGACGCATCCTGCATTGTATTTATTTCTCCCCAGAGTGGGGAATGGGGGGAAAAGGTTGGGGTCTGCAGCTATTCTGGGAGAAAATAGTAAATGAGATGATTCAGTGATACAGCATAAATCATTTGTCAGGACGTAAAGCAATTCAATGAACCGAATTGCTGGAACTTTTTTCTGCAATCAACATTCTTATCTCAGCTGTACGCACGTTGCTGGATCTATGCACGTAGAATAAGGAATATTGTTCAAATAAAGAGTAGATGAACTGCCCTAAATTATACAAGACATTTACAATACAGAAAACCTCCATATGAAAGGAAATTACACTTTTGGGTTTCCTCTGGCACATTATCAAGTAACGTCAGGGTAATCCCAGCGTCTATGACCTTGAAATTCCCACAATTCCCAGAAAGAAGAGACTTAAAGAGCATTTAAAATTATGATGTTTAAAATTTGCAAGACCACAGCAGTTCAGAAAGGCTTATTGTCTTCTTGTGAAAATTACACAAATTAGTCTTGTATTGGATATGCTGTTTCATCAAGATGGAATATGGTTAAAATGCAAAGGCTCCTACAGTGCAAGTGGTACGTATGCGCAGCATACAAACCAGATGTATTCTAAAGGGTTGTTTATGTATGCCTTGCTACTGGTAGAGATAGGCAGACAGATAGGCAAACAACATTATTATGACCACTTGCTATTTTTGACATGAACTTGTGAACTGGCTTGGTGGGTAAATAAGATGTCTGCACACAAGTCCCCGATAGTCATATGTAAAAGTGGGGGTTAATCAGAGTTGCAAAAAGAGATAAATATTTGGTACAAGGTTGGCAACATTTCTATAAACTGTGCTCTTTGTGAAACCTTCTGGTGCTTGCTGTAGCGAAAGTGTATTGTGAGTGGACAAATTACACCACTTTGAAAAAGTAAACTGGAAACTGTGGAGCATCACGTGACACTGATGCAAGAGGTGAACATATGCTACTAAAGGTGCACAAGGGTAGACTCGCACCAGGGAACTACCAGATGTGTGTATAAAACAACAGTTCTAAGCAGACTGAAGGTCGCTGTTCCTCTGCTAACAAAGTTGAATCAGTGGAAGAGGCTTCTCTAAGAAGTCTCTGTTTCTGCTTTAAACATATGGAAGAAGAAACACCCTGTAACCATTGCTGAAAAAAGAAAAGACAGTGGCAGTGTTATGAAGGCTTCTCAAACTGTGATGCGCCCCCAGTTGTTGGTGAGGCACAGCTGGGCAGCCAGTTTTCAGTTTTCATTTCAGTAAATGGCGCTTAATTGCAAACCACACCTGAACTAGAGAAAATAGTAGGGGGGAAAGTGGCCATATTTTTGTAGCGCTGGATAACCCCTTTAATAGAGGTAATTCTTTGGTCTGTATGAGCTTTAACTATTTATATGATGCACCTTGCACTTTGACTATTGATGAGTGGGAGCTTTATGTTTGTAAAGGCTGTATTACACGGCCTGATATTCTCGAAAAGTAAGTGCCGTTCTGCTAGATCGGCACTCACTTACAGAGCCTATTGCATGGCTCGATAATTGTGCTGCTTGGGCTGTACAGTCATTGTTAGTGATGTATACAATAATAAAGTTAATACTTACCTAATCATGTTCCCAGTGTCCTCCAGCCTTGTCTGTGGGATTTCCTGGTCTCCGCAGCTGCAGCTCTCACTTCTGGTCCCATCTCTGAAGTGACAAGCTACTCAGCCAATCACTAGTCAAGGTGCTGTCCCATCTAGGGCAGTGACTGGCTAAGCAGGAGAGACAGGACCAGAAGTGAGGTGCAGCTGTAGTGACTGGGGAATCCCACAGACCTCGCTGGAGGACACGGGGGAGCCTGGACGGGTAAGTAAAAGCTTTATTATTTTATACACACATTCATCAGCCATCAACTGTGCTACCTATTACAGGTAGCATGATGATCAGCTCTTTGTATGATTCCGGCGGTTATCACCGCCATATAATAGGGCCCTAAGCGGTTAAGCCAAACAGAAACTGAATCCCCATGTTTGTGGGTATTTGATTTCATGGACTGCCTGATTGTTGGTGGTACTGGGTGTCGACAATCTGCCCATAAGTGACTGATGAGCTATCCTATGGATAGCTTTTCAGTAAGTTTTGCCTGGAAAACTCCCTTAAATTTACAATCATCCTAGATTTTTACTTTAAAATAAAAGGTATCAATACATATACTATGTAAAAACAACATCCATTTTTTATAACAATGACCGCTGTTGTGCAAATAACAGTTGCTGTTTCAGAAATAACATCCACCATTTGCACACCAGTGGCTGTTGTTCTAATATGGAGGTTGTTTTTAAATAGTGTGAACATAGCCTAAAACTACTTTCTATTAGTTCAAACAGAGAAACACGTAGTAGCACTCACCCTTTCTTCAGCTTAGCAACTTTATTGCATTCACAAGTAGCGGGGAGGGGAAGGATTCAGGTGTGTGCGCGTCCTGGGACGGCCGTTTCGGGGATACGCCCCCTTTGCCTCACCTGGTCGACAAAAGGGGGCGTATCCCCGAAACGGCCGTCCCAGGACGCGCACACACCTGAATCCTTCCCCTCCCCGCTACTTGTGAATGCAATAAAGTTGCTAAACTGAAGAAAGGGTGAGTGCTACTACGTGTTTCTCTGTTTGAACTTTGGTACCTCTTGTCTCTGTAGTCTGCACCCCCATCCAGCAGCCACATTCACATTCATTGTCTGGCTCAAGACTGATCCACAGACCCATCCCACACAGTGCATAGCTGGAGCGGTGCAGGTCTCTACATCTCATCACCCACAATATTGCTACTTTCTATTAGCCTTTGGTTGGAAGGGATGTCTAATCTGCAGCTCTACATTAAACATTAGGTAACTTGTCTATTCCTCTATATGAAAGCTAACACTTCCACCATGCTCCACAGAAATCCACTACTACAACAACAATAATACAACTTTGCAATGGTCCCTTTGAACTCTACATAAAAGAATTGTTAGAGGTATGTAGTATGGCTTCGACAGTCCTGGGAACTACCATTGATAGAGACCCGAAAGTTTGTTTGTTGAATCTATTCCCTAAGACTCTCCGGAAGAAACAGACCAAATTGCTACTCACCATTCTAACAGCGGCCAAATCCTTAATTGCTCGTACTTGGAAGCAGATGTCCCCTCCTTCCAAGCTTTGTCTGTTTACCAGAATTCGGGAGTTACGCTCCCTAGAAAAGCTTACTGCTTCTCTCAATAATACCATTGATAAGTTTGAGTCCGTATGGATTCCATGGGACTCTTTTGATATAGCTTCTTACTCCTCTGGCAGTAGACCCTAGTATCCCCCTCTCCCCCACCCTCCCTTCCTTCTTTCCCTGCCTCCGCCCTCTCTGTGTTTCGTCCTGTCTTGGTCTATATATGTTATTTGTCTTTCCTGTGTTCCATTATTGGGGTGTAGTACTGTTTTGATACCATGCTGGGGTTGTGTGTGGAGGATACTCCTCCTCTGCTGGCAGCTGCTGCATTGTTACCCTGTATAGTATCTACTTATGTCAGTACATTGTGCCATTATACCTATGTAAGAGCTGGCTCTTGCCAATGTTGCTTCTATATGCCCTTATTTGACATGTTTCATACTACCAATACCCCTTCTTTCTTTTTTTTTTTTTTTTTAGCTTTTTAAGTAGAAAGACACAGATATAAAAACAATAGCGGTGGATATAACACTCCACCTAACGGATGGCATAAAACGATACAAAATATCATATCATCAAGATTTAAACTAACAGGTTGATAGAACTGAAAAAAACCATCGCCCACCCCCCCGCCCCCCCACCCCCCCCTGCTCGCAATCTCATCTGCCATATCTCGCACTCCCGAGTTTTAGCTTCCCCAAGTGTATTTGGAGAATATGATTAGTTTGTTATTTTTTAGTTTACCTATGTTGCCCGCTGCATCCTGCCGGAGGTACCACCGGGTATCGGTTAGTGGCAACATGAGTTGCCATATCTCCGCTTGCGACAAGAAACAACAAATAAAAGTCCGCCATTTCTTAAAGAAGCTGGTTGTCAGTTTTTCTTTTGATCTTTGCACCTCCATTTGATCAAAGAACATATACCGTTTAACCTGTTGAACGACCTCCTCCACAGTTGGCATAAGTGACCAGCCATTTAGAAAGGAGGCAGCGTTTGGCGACTAGCACAAATACATGGGTTAGTAGGGTGACAGAACCAACCTCAAGGGGAACGTGAAACAGGAGGAAAAGCGGATCTAAGGATAGAGAAATCTTTAGCTTGGTAGACAGTGCCTCTTTAACCTTAATCCAGAAGTGTTTCGCCAATGGGCACGTGACTAGACCATGGGCCAAGCCAGTGCCTTGAGTGTTGCAATTTGGACAGGCCTCAATGCGCTCAGGTTTCTCGAGGGTCTTGGGAAGAGTGAAACCATATGTGGCATGATGCATTATTTTAAATTGCGTTTCTCTCCATGCTTCACTAATTACCGCTTTACGGACCGACGTCCATCCATCCAAGATAGGCTTTGTTAAGTCATCCTTATTAAAGAATGTTTCCCAATATTTAAAGACCCGGAGTGGTGAGAGCCCTGAGACCTGCCTCCTAATTGCCCAGTACATATAGGAAAGGGAATGTATAGGCGTGTCTGTGTGTATAACATCATCTAAGAGATTTTGTTGATATAAAGCCTTCACATCACTCAACCTTGGCCGTAAAAAGGACATCAATTGGTTATATAATAGAAAATGACCCAGTTCTATATTATATTTAGATCTGAGCTCTTCAAATGTAAGATAACGGTGGACCGAGTCATGTAAAAGGTGAGCCACCTTTGTTATACCTTTTTCTTTCCATTTATAATGGAATCTGTTTTTGACCCCAGAAGGTAATTCGGGGTGAGACCACAGGGGCATCAATTTGCCTATCCTGAATGGAAGTCTTGCATCTTTAAGACTGGACTTCCAGGCTATAATGGTGTCCCTCAGGATCACACAACGTTTAACATGTGAAGGAATTGCAGGCAATTTAGTAAATAAGAGGGCCTGTAGGGGCCAGGGTGACGCTATGGCCGTCTCTAACCGGACATTGGAATATGGACCATCCCCCCTCATCCAGTCCACCCCATGTCGCAGCAAACAAGCTAAATTATAGCGACGAATGTCGGGGAAGTTCAATCCACCTTGGTCTCTATATAACATCAATTTGCGCAGAGCAATACGGGGACGACCCCCCTTCCAGATGAATTTCAGGAACGCAGAGTTAAGTTTGTTGATGTCCGCATGTTTCAGAAGCACCGGGATAGTCTGCATCGGGTATAGTAACCTCGAGAATGACATCATCTTGACCAAGTGGCATCTGGCCAGAAAGGGAAGGGGAAGCGACTTCCAGCGGCCCAAGTCTGACAATATAGACTGGAAGAGGGGGGGAAAGTTCAACCCATAGAGTGACCCTGGGTCTTTCCCTATGAGTATACCAAGATATCTCATGTGTGATCGGGAGATAGACACTGGAAAGTCAGACAACCTATCCAAGCTCCCCACTGGCCTTTTTGAGAGGTCTAACAACGTACTTTTGGTTATGTTAATCTTAAATCCAGACCGAATACCAAAATCCGCAATGCAATCAAAAACTCTCGAGTTCTATTGATGGGTTTTCCAGGAAGACGAGAAGGTCATCAGCAAATAATGCTGTCCGCACAGGGATGCCCCCTACCACAACTCCCTCTATCGAGGAGCGCTGGGCTAGCACCCTGGACAGGGGTTCAATGGCTAAATTGAACAATAATGGTGATAGGGGACATCCCTGTCTGGTGCCCCTTTCTGGAAAGAACGGGGGGGATAAAAATCCCGGGGTCCCCACTCTGGCCTGGGGAGAGGCATACAGTGTTTTCAAGTACGTCATAAAGGCTCCCTGGAAACCCATCTTGTGCATTACCTGCCACACCCATTCCCACCGCACATTATCAAAGGCTTTTTCAGCATCGATAGATAATATGGCGGGGGAAGGGTGTCGGTCAGGATGCTGGAGGACTTCATCTAGGACTGCTATAACCTTCCGCATATTTGTGACTGCGGACCTACCTTTTATGAAGCCTACTTGATTCTGAGATATCAGCTGGGGAAGTACTAACGACAGCCTATCAGCCATGATCTTGGAGGCGATTTTGAGGTCTATGTTAATCAAGGAGATCGGCCTAAATCCCCCTGGTGAGGTCAGATCTTTACCCTGTTTCGGCAGGACCTTAATAACTGCCGTATTCATGTCTCGCGAGACTGCTGCTCCCTGAAGGTAGGAATTATACAGCGACATGAGCGTAGGGCCCACTTCGTCTGTCAGCAGTTTAAAAAAGTCTCCAGAGAAGCCATCAGGCCCGGGTGCTTTGTTTGGCCTAAGGCCCTTAATTGTTTTCTGAATTTCCTCCAAGGTAATGGCTGAGTTTAGACTGTTCCTGTCCTCATCTGACAAGCTCGGGAGGAAAGCATCATGTATCCAGTCTCTCTCAGGGGTTTCCGAGGAAGGGGAGTCAGAGTATAGGACCTCAAAGTAGTCCTTCAAGATAGAGTTAACTTTAGCCGGATGTTTATGAGAAACGCCATTATTGTCTTTCAAAGATTGTATATGATGCAAATTGTAAGGACCTTTTGCCAATTTAGCTAGAAGTCTCCCAGGTTTATTGCCGTACCTGAACAGCTGGGCGTCATAGTGGGATCTGTATACGTTCTCTTTAGTCTCAATCCAACGCTCATATGATGCCTTGGCGGCTAACCACCTGTCTTTCGCCTCCTGTGTAGACTGCCGAAGGAAATTGGTATATGCTGTCCTCAACTCTTCGCTATACGTCTTAAGCTGCTGTTGAACCTTTTTCTTTAGGGAGGCTACATAAGACATGATTTTACCCCTTAGAACCGCCTTTGCGGCGTCCCAGTATAGTTGAGGATTAGCAATATGGGCAGAGTTATATGTTGAATATTCTATCCACCACCCCTTTAAAAAGGCCTTGAAGTTCTCATACCTGGCCAGACCCATTGGGAATTTCCAGAGAAAATCAGTACCCCGTGGTAGTACGTCAAAGAGAGTGAGCAACACCGGAGCGTGGTCAGAAATGACAAGGTCCTCTATCGAGGAGCTATCTATACGTGAAACAAGAGAATCTGTGAGAAATAAATAATCTAGCCTCGACCAGGAGTTTTGAGGATGGGAATAATGTGTAAACTCCCTGGCAACCGGATTACACCATCTCCAGGAGTCGGTCACTCCCACCGCCGCACACCAGGCAGGTAGTGCCTGATCTCTACGTCTAGGTTTTATCGACCTATCGTCTCCAGACCGCCTGTCTTCTATATGGGTCATCACAGCATTGAAGTCGCCCCCTACAACCTTGGCGTCTACCGTCTCTCTCAGAAGCAGTGTAGATAGAGAAGAAAAAAAGGTAGTATTAGTATGATGAGGGCCATACACATTAACAACCAACAATAATTCTGCCGGTAATTTTAAGTGGAGTTTACATATCCTGCCCTCCTCATCCGCCCATGAGCTGAGTACCTCACAGCTAAAAGATTTGTTAAGTAAAATTAGCACCCCAGCTTTGTGCTCCACCACAGGGGAGCCATAAACCTCTCTGACCCAAAATTTGCGCATTCGAAAAAAGTCACCCGATGTCAGATGTGTTTCCTGTAGAAGTGCGACATCAGGGGAGAGTTTTTTCAAGTGGCGCAAGATCATGTTCCTCTTGTGAGGGGATCTAAGCCCCTTAACGTTCCAAGATACTATACGGACCATGGTGAGTAAAACTGAAGATTAAAAAACATATTGATATAGACCCTGACCTTCCTAGATTGCGAGCAGCCCCCCCCCCCCCAAACTCCCCCCCCCCAACAAACACCGTAACAAGAATACCAACAGAAGGCACCAACTGTGCCCGAAGTAGAAGTCCCCAGCAGGGCCAACAACTCCTCTGACCCCCTGCTGGCAGCTGGACTATGGACTTCGCTTTTTTCCAAGCGACAAGAGTGGTATAACCTCCTCATTCTCCTATATACCGGAGACTCGACCCCACATGGAGGACCCCACTTGCGTAACATAAATGAGTGCGCTAAAGGCCTAAGCGGGTGTGGCTATAGAGAAGACTCGTAAAAAGACAAGGGAGAGGGGAAAAGAGAAAGAAGGGGAAAAAGTGGGGAGAAGGGAAGCGGGGAAGGAATAGGGGAGGGAAGGAAGGAAAGAAAAAAAAAAAAAGGGGGGGGAAGGAGGGGAAAGAGGAGGGGGGGGAGAAGGGGAAGGGAGGGCAGGGAAAAATTTAGGGGGGAAAAGGAAAGGGGAGAATATTGAGATAGTAGGTAGGATATAGAGAGCCCTGGTATATATAGGAGCAATGCCCGGCAATAGAGAGTCGCTGGGAGTCCAGTGATTGAGTAACAACACTGGCTAGTGACCGTTAAGGCCCCCATAGAGAATACCACCAACAGCAGCGCAGGCCGAATAGATAGCCTTCGCCCTCACATATCGTCTGATCACCCAAGAAGTCTCAGCGGTTCCGGACCGTGGGGCTGCGATCATCTCTCTGGCTCCTCGGGGAAGGTGATCTCCGAGGTCTCTCTTCCCGGGCCGGAAGCTCGGGCAGGCGTCGTTCACGCGGTGATGGACGGCCATTGTCGGTAGAGGATCCTGCCGCCATGAAGGGTGTTCCGCGAGGAGAGGTGCTCCCCCTGGCACGTGGAGAAGTATGACAAGTGTACTCTTCAAGGGCTTCCGCTGCCGCTTCCACCGAGGTGAACGTTGATAGTGACCCATCTGGATGGAATACTTTGAGGATGGCTGGATACGTTAAAGCAAAGCGTATTTGTTGATGAAAGAGAGCGGTACATAAGGGGGCAAATAATTTCCTCCATCTGGTGACTTCTGCCGAAAAGTCTCCGAAAATCAATAACCTGTGCCCCTGCAGATCAATCCCGTCTTTTTTGCCTCGAAATGCTCGTTGGATAGCTAACTTGTCTGTGAAATCGAGGTACTTCACAATGACCTGCCGTGGTCTCTCCCTTTGATGTAGCCCAGCAGGGACGCCTTTATCAGAGTTTTGGCGCGGGTCAGGACCGAGCCGGTGAGCTCTTTCAACTTTGCACATGTGCGGGAGACCTAGCAGGGTAGGGATAGTAGATTCACATAGCTGTAGCAGATCACTTTGGTGCACAGTTTCAGGAATCCCCACTATCCGGAGGTTATTCCGTCTAGACCGATTTTCAAGGTCTTCAACCTTGTCCCATAGACTTTTAGAGTCCTGATCAATAGCTTTGAGTCTAGAGGACATGGCGTCAGACATGTCCTCCATTACACTGACCCGTTCTTCCACTGCCGTTAGTCTTGCTCCCTGAGCGGCCACTTCCTTCTGCAGCTGCAGCAGCGTGGTGGAAACAGCTTTAGTCACTGATTCTTGTAAGCCGGGTGATATGTGTTTTGCCACCTCCGCAGCCAGGGCTGCATAGTCTATCGTGGGCATATCCCCTTCGTCCTCCCCTCCCGGGGACCCTCTTACTGACCCGTCCTGAGATGTCGCTCTGGAGGAAGCAGGTGACGCCGCCATGCTGGAGTTCCCGCTCCCCAGTCTCCGAGATTTTCGCCCGCTAGGCATTGACTGCGTGCCTTTTTTGTGCACAAAGCGGTCCATTAAGGGGCCAGGCACTACCAGAGACCCGATCGCCCGGAATTTGGTTCTTGCGGGTGAGTAGGCAGCCGACTTGGGGGGTCTCACCACGGAGCCGATCAACCCACGTCTCTATTGCATGGCGCCGGAACCGGTCACCCCTTCTTTCTTTTACTTTGCGTATTATTATGTACATGTTTTCTTTTTTCTCTTGGTTGTCTTTGTTAAAAATATGAAAAATCTTTTCAATAAAAATTACAGTTATAAAAAAAAAAAAAAAAGAATTGTTAGACATTTTAATTTTTTTATTTAATTTTTAGGAAACAGCACATTATAAAGAAAAAACATCCTGGCTGTGATGGGATTCCTGAAACATCCAAAACATATGACTTCTATAAAAGACAATGGAGTACATGAACGTGAAAAAAAAACTGAGCAATCAGATAAAATAAACTTGAACATTTGTAACATAAAATAACTTAGTCTCTGTATAAACGTACACAGTCATTAAACAAATCCAGGCTGTTTCTTTATGATAGGGGTCAAAATACTTTGATTTTGAAGCTATGCAGGCAGCTTGAGCAAGAAAGGGACAGCTATAAATCTTTTATAATCTTTAGCCCAAAAACAATAGGTCAGACTGAGAGTAGGCAATAATCTCCCACAGCAAACACATACTATCCATCCAAAGGGGAAAAGCCTATTTATATTTTGCTATGTAAAGCACATGTTCACCTCTGATCAGTTTACACTTTGAAATAATCAGCATAAATGTGGAGTTCCTGTGCACATGCAGTTATTTACTTATCCTGTACTATAGTTTGTATTACACTTCAGAGCAGCACTCAATATTCAGCTGATAACATTAGCAGAGAGAAGCAGCCCAGCAAACTTGGAATAATTCTCTGGCTGTAAACTATGGTGCATGCAAGATTATTACTGATGGTAGATATTTGTATAATGATAGAGGAATGGAAGTTTCTTACTGTGTAGTGCTGGCAAGTATCAAGCCTATAGGACATGTCGGAGAAGGACTGCTAGGGCAAGGTGTGCTGGGCAAAATTGGATTAGAGGAAAAAGAACACTGGGCTACTTCTGGAAAGTACTGTGCAGCATGCATACAGTGTTATTTTTTTTCCTTAAAGGACAACTCTCGCGGGGCACCCCCCCCCCCCCCCAAAAAAAAAAAAAAAAAAAAAAAAAAAAACACAGACACACACAGACACCATACTCACCATCCCTCCGGTGACGATCGCCACTCGATTCGCCTGCCGTCCGCCGCTCCGTCACCACCGTCCGCCGTCCAGCGATGTCTCTCACTTCCGGGTCCAGGGGATGGAAAAGGCTGCCAGTGCGCTGGAGCGCATCACATGGCGTCCAGCAAGCTCAGCCAATCAGGGCTGAGCAAGCTGGTGGCCATGTGATGCACTCCAGCCAATGAAAAGGCTGCTGGTGCGCATGTGCACTAGTACCTTTTCTATCCCATTCACTTTCCATGAAGACGCCGAGGAGGAAGTCGTCGTCGTCACAAGATGGCGCCCGGGAGAAGAGGACGGTGACGACCGTAATAGGTAATGTATAATTTCTTTAACTTCCGGGGGGTCCGAAAGTCGGGGAAGGGGGCCAGACCGGGTATTTAACCACATTACAAAGTTATATAACTTTGTAATGTGTGTTAAACAAGCAAAAAAAAACATTTCGTGGGAGTTGTCCTTTAATGACAGAAATGCTTTACGCATTACCCATATTGTGAAAGAGTTAATACTAAATATTTAATATATAGGTAAATACAAGAACAAGGGGGCACAATGTAAGGTTGGATGGAGGTGCTGTCCCATCTCTGGCAGGGACTGGCTAAGCAGCCTGTCACTTGAGAGACGGGACCAGAAGTGAGATGAAGCTGCAGTGTCTGGGGAATCCCATAGACAAGGCTGGAGGACACAGGGGAGCCTGGACGGGTAAGTGATAGCTTTATTATTATTTTATACACGCATTCATCAGCCGTCGGCTGTGCTACCTATTACAGGTAGCATGATGATCAGCTCTTCGTCTGATTTGGACAATTATCGTGCCATATAATAGGGCCCTGTTTGTGGGTATTTGACTTCATGGACTGGCTGATTGTTGGCGGTACTGGGTGTCGACAATCTGCCCATCAGTGACTGATAAGCTATCCTGTGGATAGCTGGATAGGTTTTCAGTAGGTTTTGCGTGGAAAACACCCTTAAAATTACAATCATCCTAGATTTTTACTTTAAAATGAAAGGTATCATTATAAAATACAATTTTATAGCTTGGGTAGTTAAGAACATGACAATACCAAACCAGTTTTAATTTGTAACAATTTATTTTGTAAGGGGAATAAATGTATTTTATCATTTGGGGGTAGACTGGGGGCATTTTTTTTAAATTATTTTTTTAAAAAACTTCTTATTACGTTTTACTAGTTCATGTATACCAGCGATCTGATCACTGATACAATGCCCTGCACTAGTACTCTAGTGTAGTGTATTGAGTGTGGCAGTTATATGCTGACAGGCAATCTATACTGCCGTGCCTCTGCAGCACACAATCTCATTAAAGTGACTCTGTACCCACAATCTGACCCTCCAAACCACTTGTACCTTCAGATGCTGCTTTTAATCCAAGATCTGTCCTGGGGTCCGATCGGCACTTGATGCAGTTATTGTCCTAAAAAACAACTTTTAAATTTGCAGCCCCGTGCCCAACGGGCGTGGCTTAGAATATCTGGGCCCTAACTTTGCACCACCCCTCCGTCCCTCCTCCCCACCTTCTTCATCATTAGGAATATCACTAAAACATTTTCTCCTGTCTGAACATTGCACAGGTGCCTTAACGATCCAGCCCATGTGTCGGGCTGACACAGGTGGGGAATAGGAGACAATCTGCCTGGAGCATTCCTAATGATGAGGAGGGTGGGGAGGAGGGACAGAGAGGTTATGCCAGCCTAATGCATACACAATCTAGGCCACGACCGTTGGGCACAGGGCTGCAAGTTTAAGAGTTGTTTCTTAGGACAATAACTGCATCACCTGCCAATCGGACCCCAGGACATATCTTGGATCAAAAGCAACTATTCGAAGGTACAAGCGGTTTTGGGGGTCAGATTGTGGGTACAGAGTAGCTTTAAGGGTACAAACACACACAACTGATCTGCAGCGGATTTCTCGCTGTGGCAGGGCAGCACACCGATTGGCTAAGCTGAACATCCACCCGGGAACCCCCAAAGCAAGCCGGATCGCAGAGTAGGTAATGCATATGCTCCAGCCGGCGGGGGTTTAACAGGGCGGTCTCCCGACATACTCGCAACAGGATGTCAATCCTGCTGTGAGTATGTCTTGCCACAGAGACTACAGGGCAGGGATCTGCAGCGGATCTCGCTTCGAATTCGCAGCAAAAAATCCGCTGCGGATCCCTGGCCTTCAATTTATATAGAGGACATCCTGCTGCCAGTATTTAAGGAGACCGCCCCGTGAACCCTCTGCTGGCTTTGGGGGTTCCCAGCTGGACGTCCTGCTCTGCCAATCAGTCCTCTGCCCCGACGCAGCACACTGATTGGCTGAGCGGGACGTCCAGCCGGGAACCCTCAAAGCAAGCCGGATCCTGGAGCAGGTAATGTATATGTTCCGGTCGGCAGGGGGTTAACGGGGCAGTCTCTTTACATACTCGCAGCCGGATGTCCATCCTGCTGCGAGTATGTCTTCGATATAGACTACAGGCCAGGGATCAGCAGCAGAATTCGCTGCGAATTTGCAGCGAAAAATATGCTGTGGATCCACCCTGTGTGTTTGTAGCCTAAATCTCAATTAAACATAACTGAGGAGGACCAGGAGATGTAAGGGACAGGCCAGCAGACAGTGCAGGCTGCAGTCATATCCAGACTGTTTCTCTCTGTTACTGTGTTTATATTGAAGCAGAATCTTCACATACACATTCCCCGCTTATAAACAAAAATGAAACTGATTATTATTTAAAATTCTTTGGGGGATCAACTAATTTTAGCTCATGTCTAAGTAGGGAACAGACGTTCTAAAACACAGCTGTGATTTCACAGAGATTGACAAGAATTTGATTCAAATAGAGATTAGCAGCTCCCCCTGCAGGTGACTGGGATAAACACTCTGTACTAGAGGAAATAAAAATATAACATTACTCCCTAGAGTAATAGAATAAAAAAAGATGATTACAACATTTAACATGCTCCCACCCTATTATATAATATAATATTATGAGCAAGAGGTTGGTAAGGAAAACGGCTTTGCATTAGCTGGCAACTCTGACTAATAACAGGGTGAAACGTCAATGATGGCTGATTGTCCTCAAGGGATCTGAGAGAACCCCTGCCACCATCAGCAACCACTTATATTACTAAGTCATTACTTTGATTGCAGCTTCCACAGCTTATAATGGCCTTTCTGCTTTAGAAAGTTCAGCAAGAATGTATGGCAGATTAGTTAAAGGGTTTATCCAAAGTTAAAAAAAATTTTATATAAAAGTGAGCATCGCATCGGGCTCTTTGCCGAAGATGTCATTATCTCTATCTCCAAGCCAACTCAATCTCTCCCAATAGTGATGTCCATTTTGAATACCTTTAGCAAGGTTAGCTACTACAAACTCAATGTCACCAAGTCGGTTATATCGACTTGAATGTCCCTCCAATCCTTAAAAATGAATTAGCTAAACAGTTTCCGTTTTAGTGGTCCAATGGCGAAATCACATACCTGGGAATAGTACTTACCCAATCGCCCAACAAATTAGTTAAAGTTAATTTCCTTTCCCTCCTGGCCCAATTGGGGAAAGATATATCTTCCTATACCTCCCTCCCCTTATCGTGGCTAGGTCACATAGCCATTACTAAAATGGTATTATTGCCTAAAATCCTGTACATTTTTAGGAACCTGCCTGTCCTTTTTCCTCTCCCAATATTACGAAGACTGCAATCTGTTCTGATAAAATTTGTTTGGGGAGGGCAAAGGCCCCAAATGGCGGCATCGGTTTTGTATTTGTCTAAGCATATGGGGGGTCTAGGTTGTCCATGTGTTCTATCTTACTATAGGGATGCTATTCTGGATGAAGTGAAGAGATGGAGAGAAGTCTCAGTAAATACTCCACAATGAGTTGCCATGGAGAAGCAGGTATTAGGCACCTCTGACATGTCGGACTGTCTATATTCTCTTGACATGCCTAACCATACATTTGACTGTAAATACCCCACAATAATTGCAGGAGCACGTTTATGGACCTAAGCTAATCCCACAAAACAATTATGTCCATTACGATTCCAAACACTTTCATTATCAGCCATACAGATTGCCCTAAGGGGAACAGACTTTAGCAATTGGAAAGCGTCAGGTATACATACAATGGGTGACCTATTACTGGAAGGAACCCTTCCTCCCTTTCAGGACATTGTTGCTAGATATGGCTTATCCAACCATGATTTCTATAAATACTTGCAGCTTAGGCACTTTCTAGCCTAGATATACTGGGACTGGGATGTTCCTAAGACACAATATGAGGAATATTTTTATAATACTACTAAATGAACTAAAGGGATATCTGTGGCATACACTAATCTAGTTATATTGCACGCTAAAGGCCCCCTTCCATTTCAACTGAAATGGGAATCAGACCTAGACCTCCAGTTCACACCTGCACAGTGGAAATTTGTATTCCAATTACCATATACTGTTTCCAAATGTGCCAACCACCTAGAAGCTTCAAGAAAATTATTGTACCACTGGTATTATACCCCATATCGTCTATCCCAGTGATTTTCAACCAGTGTGCCGTGGCACACTAGTGTGCCGCGACACATGGTCGGGTGTGCCGCGGGGAAAGTTCCCCAAACTATGGTGCCCCTGTGAAACAGGAGAAAACAATGGGGGAGAGAAACCTGGGGATGGGGGAGAAACAGGGGAGGGAAGCAGGGGGGAGAGAAACAGCGGAGAGAAGCAGGGGGGAGAGAAGTTTGGTGGAGAGAAGCACAGGAGAGAAGCACGGGGGATAGAAGCACCGGAGAGAAGCACGGGGGAGAGAAGCACAGGAGAGAAGCACGGGGGAGAGAAGCACAGGAGAGAAGCAGGGGGAGAGAAGCACAGGAGAGAAGCAGGGGGGAGAAGTATGGTGGAGAGAAGCACAGGAGAGAAGCAGGGGGGAGAAGTATGGTGGAGAGAAGCATGGGGGAGAGAAGCACAGGAGGGAAGCATGGGGGAGAGAAGCACAGGAGAGAAGCAGGGGGGAGAAGTATGGTGGAGAGAAGTAGGGGGGAGAAGTATGGTGGAGAGAAGCACAGGAGAGAAGCACAGGGGGGAGAAGAAAACAGGCCCAGGTTTCACACTGAGTCAGTTTAAATACATTTAGAATCTATATTATTAACTATATGTATAATATGTACTGTTTTAGTGTCATTTTGGTTGGTGGTGTGCCCCGGGATTTTTTAAGTATAAAAAGTGTGCCGCGGCTCAAAAAAGGTTGAAAATCACTGGTCTATCCCATATCTATCCTTCATCCTCTCCGTTATGTTGGAGATGTAGGGCAGCAGTAGGTACACTACTGCACATCTGGAGGACCTGTACTAAGCTCACACCCCTTTGGGACCTTATTAAAGTTAAATTGACAGAGTTGCTTCACTACCCCATTCCGTGGGGACCTGAGGTTGCCCTATTGACCTTGCCACTGGATGATTTGCCCATCTCTCATTGAACTATTGCATTTCATGTCCTAATGGCCACACGTACAGCCATAGCTAGACAGTGGAAAACTCTAGATCTCCCAACTGTACAGGCTATCTTGGGCGTGGTGCAACACAATTATATTATGGAAGGCCTTGTTGCAAGGAGGCAGGGCAAATACGTTACATTTCTAAAACAAGAAGACTGGCCCTCAGGGAGCCTTGAACCCCTATAAACTTGCTTTGTCTAACTACAGTTAATACTCTTTGTATTGTTAATACTCTTTGTATTGTTAAAGTGTTTCTTTTTTGGGTCCTTTACTTTCTTCTCTTTTGGTTTAACTGATAGGCCAGTACTTTGGAGCTAGTTGTTGTTTTTCTACTCTGTTTTATGGTTGAGTACCTCCCATGTCCCTCCTTGCAACCCGCCCCATCTCCCCCCCCAGCCCTTACACCCTCCCACCCTTGCCTCTCCTTTCCCCTTCCCTTTCCCTATTATTGGATCTTGACCAGATCTTGATTTGTGATTTATATGCAAAAATTAAATAGAGCAAGTAGAAAAGGTTTGTTACAAAAACCTGGCTATGTATACAGGGCTCCAGACTAAAAAATTTACCTAGGAGCCATTGGCTCCTAACCTGAAAAATTTAGGCGCCAAATAGAATATTTGGTCGCCAACATTTTAAACCATGTAAAATTAATGTTATGTTACATGGGACTTACTGTGTGCAGAGGCCACGGCAGCAGCCTCCTCCTTTAGATCCTTTCTTTTCTTAGTTTGAAAACGTTCAACATGGAAACTTGCAACTTGACAACCATATACAGTCTGACAACCATATCCAGTCTGACTCAGTACTTCAGCCTCACTTGGCTAGCCTTTTAATGAGGCTTACTCTTCTGAACTTGAACTTAAAGGGAACCTGTCGACCCCCGTGCCGGGGTGACAGGCTCCCAACCCCCCGTTAGAGCCCCCTATATTCACCTCATCGCGCCGGGTCCCGCTTCTGAAGATGGTCGGGTCACGGAGATCTCAGCCGCTGCAACCCGGCGTGCGCTGAGAGATGAGTCCAACGCTCATAGAGAATGATGGGAGAGTCCAGCGCTCCGTCATTCTCTGAGCGTTGGACTCATCTCTCAGTGTGCGCGCCGGGCTGCAGCGGCTGAGATCTCCGTGACCCGACCATCTTCAGAAGCGGGACCCGGCGCGATGAGGTGAGTATAGGGGGTTCTAATGGGGGGTTGGGAGCCTGTCACCCCGTCACGGGGGGTGACAGGTTCCCTTTAAAAGCTTGCAACAGTCTATACATACTGAGCTAGACTTATGACTGCAGCCATAGTGACCCCCACAAGATGTGTATATAGATAGATATATCTCTCACCTAGTGACTAATGCAAGTGACCCCCTACAATACAGACACCTGAGGGGCCCTGATAATAATAATAGTGCATATATCTATCTCCCAGTGTCTGCAGCCAGTCTGCCCTACACTTATAGATGGCCCCCTCCCCTTATAGATGACCCCCTCTACCCCCATTATAGATGCCCCCTCCTCCCCCCCATTATAGATGCCCCCTCCTCCCCCCCATTATAGATGCCCCCTCCTCCCCCCCATTATAGATGCCCCCTCTTCTCCCCCCCATTATAGATACCCCCTCTTCTCCCCCCCATTATAGATACCCCCTCTTCTCCCCCCCATTATAGATACCCCCTCTTCTCCCCCCCTTATAGATACCCCCTCTTCTCCCCCCCTTATAGATGCCCCCTCTTCTCCCCCCATTATAGATACCCCCTCTCCCCCCCCCATTATAGATGCCCCCTCCTCCCCCCCATTATAGATACCCCCTCTTCTCCCCCCCATTATAGATACCCCCTCTTCTCCCCCCCATTATAGATACCCCCTCTTCTCCCCCCATTATAGATGCCCCCTCTTCTCCCCCCATTATAGATACCCCCTCTTCTCCCCCCCATTATAGATGCCCCCTCTTCTCCCCCCCTTATAGATACCCCCTCACCTTATAGATGCCCCCTCTCCCCCCCCCCATTATAGATGCCCCCTCTTCTCCCCCCCATTATAGATGCCCCCTCTTCTCCCCCCCTTATAGATACCCCCTCACCTTATAGATGCCCCCTCTCCCCCCCCCATTATAGATGCCCCCTCTTCTCCCCCCATTATAGATACCCCCTCTCCCCCCCCCCATTATAGATGCCCCCTCTTCTCCCCCCCATTATAGATGCCCCCTCTTCTCCCCCCCTTATAGATACCCCCTCTCCCCCCCCCATTATAGATGCCCCCTCTTCTCCCCCCCTTATAGATGGCCCCCTCTCCCCCCCTTGAAGATGGCCCCTCTTCTCCCCCCCTTATAGATACCCCCTCACCTTATAGATGCCCCCTCTCCCCCCCCCATTATAGATGCCCCCTCTTCTCCCCCCATTATAGATACCCCCTCTCCCCCCCCCCATTATAGATGCCCCCTCTTCTCCCCCCCCTTATAGATGCCCCCTCTTCTCCCCCCCTTATAGAGACCCCCTCTCCCCCCCCCATTATAGATGCCCCCTCTTCTCCCCCCCTTATAGATGGCCCCCTCTCCCCCCCTTGAAGATGGCCCCTCTTCTCCCCCCATTATAGATGCCCCCCCCCTTTCCTCTATGCTAAGCAATATTTAAAAAAAAACAAACACACAAACTCACCTGACAACCCGCTCCCCCGGCGATCCTCTTCTTCTTCGGACGCTGTCCCCGGCTGATGCGCGGCTGCCGGGGGTGTCCCGTCCTATCCCCGGCAGCGCGGCGCATCAGTGAGCTCCTGTACGCCGGGGCTGTGACTTCTGACACAGGAAGCGTCTCTGACGTGCGCTTCCTGTGCCGGAAGTCAGGGCCCCAGGCAGCTCACTGATGCGCCGCGCTGCCGGGGATAGGACGGGACACCCCCGGCAGCCGCGCATCAGCCGCGCATCTTAAAGAGACAGCGCGCCGCCGCCGGGGCCAGTCGCAAATGGCGCCCAGATTAATAAATCTGGGCGCCATTTGCAAAAAGTCAGTCGCATTGGCGACCATTTTGGTCGCCATCTGGAGCCCTGGTATATTATACATATGGCACTGTATAGTCCTAATGTGTATTACTAATGTGCAAGAGGGATACCAATATATAGTTACATGTAAACTGGTCCTACTATTTGAAGAGCCCAAGAACATCTTTCATAGTTTGTATTATCATATGTTTTGGGAATATAACTCATTTCTTGTGAATATATCTTTCCCATTACAGCTAAATTCCACATTGTTGTACTGCTGTCATCCTGAGAGCTGTATACTTTGTAACTAAGAACACACTGCAAACTCATCACAGGTAGGCATTGCACACTTTTCCCAACAGTGAAGGTTGTTCTGTTTTTTGTTATTGGTTTTTTTTTAAATAGTATTTGTTTTTGATACAGAATACATAGCACCAGAGTTACTGATCCCACACCTATCTGTATACAATATGAAGATTGAATAATAAACCTGGACATTCAAGCCCCAAGACTGAAATTGCATACCAAAAGAATGGGGCTAGTTACCATAAAACTCTTACTTTATTTAATAAAAAACATAAAAACACAATTACATAAATTAACAGAGAGGCAAACCAGACTAAGAAGAAACAACAGGTGGCAGTATTTTACTCACATCATATATCTATCTCATACACATAAGAGTGAGCCATTAACCCTCTATTACCATTGTGCCTCTGTCACATGCCTATGTGAAGTTGAGCCCCCCAATAGGGCACTGCAATCACAGCCCACTCACAACCAAGCCACAAGATACATCATCAGTGTTCCTCACACTCACCCATTAGATGCTCACAAGTAGTTCCCCCACAAGTCTAAAGCTACTGGAGGATGTATGGGAATAACCCATAAAATGAATGCAGCAATTAAGGTCTGGAGAGTTAGGGGGCCAGGGATGTACTTTGAAGTCTTTGTTATCTGCTTTCAACCAATGTTGGACACTTCTAGCTGTGTGACATGTTGCATTGTTTTGCTGAGCGATCCCAGCTGTCTCAGGAAAGACAATCAGCATTTATCAATGTTTACGATCTGCAGGGATGAATTCATACCCAAATCGGTTGAAAAGGCCTTCCTCACGGATGAGTGGCTCCAGAGAATGCCACAAAAACAATAAAAATGGCACCACCAGCAATGTACTTCCAGCAATGTTGCAGGGTCTTTGTTCTATGATGTTTTTCACCTGACACGCCAATAGCAATCCTTTGGCAATAAGAGGAGGTCCAATTCTCATACTGCTGTAAAAAATACCTTTCTGCCAATGCATGTTTGCAGAGGTGCAGTGACTATCCCTCTGCTTTGGAGCCCCACAACCAACAGGGTTTAATGAACTGTTGTTTCAGAAACACATCTATTAGTCCCTGGTTCATTTTGGCAGTGAACTACTCTAGTTTAGCGTGTCATGCATCCTTGTGCACCTTTGTAGCAAACAGGTTCTCCACCTGTATAATAATCATCAGTTAGGCTGGGTTCACACTACGTTTTTTTTAATCCGTTCTTTTGCAAAAAAAAAAAAAACAGATTGAAAACGGAGGGAAAAAACTGATGGATGTGTGTGCATCCGTTTTTCTACTGAATTCCATTATTTAAAAAAAAAAAAAAAAACGGATCAAAGCGGATACGTTTTTTTTTAACGTACACAAAAACGTAGTCGACCTCATTTTTGTGTCCAGATAAAAAATTAACTGTTTTTATAGTTTTTTTTAATAATGGAATTCAATGGTAAAATAGATCAAACCGGAAGCCAACACATGCATCCATTTTTTGCAAAAAAAGGATTGCAAAAAGTAGTGTGAACCCAGCCCTAACTAATGTCACGATTATGCCGCTCCTGTCACACAATAAAAATGGATCTGAAGACAGTTTAGCCTCTCTGACTGCATACCTACAGTATCTTAGTTTATTTAGCGATAAATATAGAGAGACAAGGATTCTTACATTGCCTCCGAGCAGGCAAAGATGGTAATGTTTTTTTTTTATTTACCTTCTTTTATTTCGATTTTAAAGATGGTAATGGTTTAGTTGCCCCGGTTTGGGCTCTCTTATTCAACTATCACTATGCTTGCACCAACTTCCATGTTTGTACAAGGGACACTCCTCCAGCATACAGCGCCTATACAAACAGTGAAGACAGGAAGCGTGTGGTCCATGCTATACTAAACTGTAAGCTAAAAGAAAAAAAGTTTAGGGTAAAAGCTAAGTATCCCAACTATCTCACACCAGACTAATCTGTCAAGGGTTTTGGAAAGTTACATTTCTGAATGTAAAGTGTGTGCCCCACCCTGTCGTTTTTTCCCCTCTGAGATCAGCTATTTACAATGCCTATAAACACTTTATACTTATTGGGCAACAATAACTACTGGCGTCCAATAAGAAAGAATTACACAGAACTTAACATCTGGATGAGCAGACAAGCAGCAGAATTCTAAATATGATTATTATACATTGTGAATGGAATTAGCCATAAAACGTCTAGTACCTTGGCCACAGGCAAAGAAGGCAGGGAAAATAACAGTGACATATGTTTAATCAGTGTAAGCCATACTCACATGTCAATCAAAGATAGTGAATCAGCAATAGAATTACAGCCAGCTGTCACAGATGCATAGATGTGCAACGCCATAGGCTGGTTCAATAGAGGGGCATACTTTATACGCCACTGTGACACAGACAGGCACTTGGGCAGTACAGTAGGGACTGGTCTGTGTATATTTAAAGCTGCCAATTAAACACACAGTCAAGCCAGACGCACGTGGGATTACTTAACTTTGCGTGCAAACTGCTGACCTTGGACAGGATTTGATAAAATTAGGATCCAAACTGATCTAATTTGCTCCAGAGGACACAGAAAGATACAAATTGCATTGGCAAATAATTTAATATAAATAGCCAGGGACTGTAATATGACGTAGGAAAATATGGGAAAAGAAAGTGTCTGCAATAATAAAGAACCAAACCAAAGTCCTTGCTTCTTCTTCACTGCAGGGAGACAGCGCACTCATCAATCTCCGAAAATTAGCTTCCATAGTTCTTAATCGAGCACCTGCCCGCTACAACTCTGAACAACTGCAAACAATGATTACTTCTGAGAGAACATGTTTTGGCTAGGACTTATCCTTTGGGCCCTGTTATCCCTAACCGGTGTTCCCCATATTGTACGCAGGATTCAGCCATCCACTACCCCTATGTCCTTTGAGAAGGGGCACTGTAAATCTGCTATTAGGAAAAACAGCCTACTGGGATATATAACTGTACATCTGCAGAAAAATAAAGCAGGGATGAGGAGGAGGGAAATTGCTACTGTAAGTAGGAGGCAGAGAGTACATTACTTAAAAGAATACTCCAACATGACAATAAGTCTTTATCCAGACCAAATATTAGATCTACAAGCTGGAAGGAAAAACTGAATACTGCAAAGCATTTGCTGGCTCATTCAGACTGATCGAGGTCATCTCAAAACCAACACAGTAGCCTCACTATATAAATAAATCAGATGTCTTTCATTGGTGCTCGTCACACCTGTGAGTTACTGTCCACACAGGTCACCAACTCTAATGTGATGATTATAGTTGTATATTTGTAACCACAGTGTCAAGAAGGAGCAGTGCTATGAGATCAGACATACAGTAGTTGTCATGAGAGAATGCAATCTGATTTATACGTCAACTTCAGTACAAAGATATCTCACTTAGTGGTGACACCTGAAATACACTGGCTGAATATCGCTTGGAAAGTACCGTGTCTCTTCATCTCTGCTCACCTTTTTCTACCATAGACAGACAATATAATTTAGGCTGCCCATGCATCTGCCTGATAAAAAGCCACGCAAAAGTGTGCACTCCTCTTATACTATAGAGAATATAAAAACATATTAGCCAAATGTTCCTCAGCAGCTTCCTTACCTGTAGTTAACAAACCACTGAGACTGCTGACTGGATTTAAGGGAAACCAAGTTAAATAAAGTACTAAATAAATCTGAAAAGATACTTAACATCCTATATAAACTTGTAAACATCACATATTTTAAAAGGGGGAGCTTCAAACCCCAAGCTCCACTACACCAGTCTGTTGTATCTTATGAATGCCATGAGCGCAACAAGATAATGACCAAATGCAAGTGGTTTCAATGGCCCCTGAAATGCCTGGAAGCAGCTTTCCATTAAAACTACTGGGGTTTAGGTGTTGATGACTGAGTATTATTTCATTGCAGGCATAAAAAGAATGAAGTCACCAAAACACCTGGGACTGTGAGGGAACAAAGTCTGCCAGCTGGATGACATCCTGTGTCACTTCTGTAATCGTAGCTGCTACAAGGACAGAGGCTCTACTGTGAGATCCATGCCAGTCACTACAGAGATACACCCGTGAGGGGATTAATGAAGTGGCCTTTATAATCTGGATGGATCGCACCTCAGTAAACGCAGCTCATCATAATAACTATGTTGTCCGCGGCTGAAGTTTAACACTTCTCTACAGCCACATTGTTTTCCTCTAAGCCGATGTGAGCGGCCAGCGCTCGCTTTATTCCTTACAGCTGATCACAGCCTCACATAATTACAGGGCTGGGAGGCGAGTAATGGCTCAAAGTCTCCAAAAGTCCCAAATAGATATTTCATAGCTCATTGTTACAGGCATCCCAAGGAAACCAATCCCAAGAAATATTAATGGATTGGCAGTTTCCTTGACATTTACATATGAAGCGAGCACATAAAAGGCCAGAAACATCTGTTCAAAACAGGGATGTGCCAAGTAACCATGCACACGGAATAGACGGTACCAAATATTTCCACTGCATTAAAAACTTCCTATTCAAAAGGGAGGACTACAGAGTGGACCAGGGAACCATTTTGTGGAAAAAAAGAGAAAAGAATGCCACTTCAAAATGATCTTATATCCAAAACAGCAATGAATAGTCGGTCAGCGGGCTGCAGCAGCGTGGCCTGCAATCTGTTCACTTCCAGTCAGCCATAACTATACAATGCTACTACAACACTTGTAACTTTTTTCATTTAGTTATGTTTTACCTGTAGTCAAAACTGTAATGTCTCAATTGGAGGTTTTTATTTTTAATAGGGGTAAATGTGACACTGACTTATACTCCAAGACTTCTCAAAAACTGAAGTCACAGGACAAAAGAAAAATTTATTTTCACTAATGTAGCTCCACTAGGGCATCACACTCATGATCTTATTTGCCACACTTTCCATTGTGTGAACTGACAGGTCTGTGTGGCCGCTATACAATGAATAGCTTCCGCACAAAACTGACATGTTAGCTTTTCGTGCAGCCAGTTGGAATCTGCGCCAGAGTGTATACTATGTGTATACACTCCAGCCGGGATTCCCTCTGACTTCTATGCAATGTATCTTTTGTATTAATCATGGCCATTGTTGCAATCTGCAACTACGGCCGTGATTAATATAAAAGATACGTTGTGTGAACGTAGCCCTGATATTGTCACCCTCCTTATAGTATGTGCTATTCTCCGCCACATCAACAATCTTAGATACTGCACATATATATACATTGATATATACCTATATAACACCTAGGCAGAGTTTGTAGGCGGTTGGGTCCTCTCCCTAGCCAGGAGATGAGGCTCAATTGCCCTAAAGCCCTGCTTGGTGACACTTTCCAAACACACAGAAGAAAAATCATATATCTGACTCTTTGAGCTTTCTGTCAGAATAGGTTTCCTAATTTCCTATAAAAACACCTCAAGAGGCTTGCTTTTGCCTATTGGAAAATCACACTGTCTTACCCAGCTCTGAAAGAAAAACAAACACTGGGGAGGTCTGCGCACTGGGCATGAACGGGGCTGAAAGTGACAAGGGACTGTTCATCTAACTAGAAATTCCCATGCTTTATTGAAACAATCTTGAGAAGACTTCAAAGTCTCATCTAAATGGAAAAGGCCCAGAGCACTGTAACTTGTATTTCACCACAAGTTATGCAAAATCAAGGCCGACGTGGCTTTATTACAGAATCAGGCACAGAGTCCACATCTGCAAGTACGCAAATGAAAACAAATCCATCTCCAGACCAGAAAACCAACTTGTTTCGTGTCAGTAGATAACATCCGAAGAGGCCACTGATGTCCTCTCTGGGAGTTACTTCCAGGAGGTAAATGGGTTGGCAGAATCCGCTGGGTTTTCCAGCATACATTATCAACCAAGGATTTTTTTGTTTTTCTTATTACCTGAGAGACAGAACTAATGGATTATCAAGTTTAATGCTGGGAAATCTGATTCTTTTGCACAGTGCTTGACCCGTTTAATAAACTGCACTATGATACATGCTCTGACATTGCTAACAACCCTAGGATTAGCAGGAACGCTTCTGTCATTTTGGAGCCAGCAAAGCCACTGTACAATACAGACTTTCTCACTGTTTCTAGATCACGCTATTACAGTCTGAGGGACACCATAAAAGACTAATGTATTCCAGTTGTGGAAATTACTGGCAGAAAACAATTGTGTGTGCAAGTTCTTTTTGGGAAAGGTGGTTTATAGAGCTTGTAACGTGCATTCCATAACTGCAGCAGTTTACACAGAAAACGCACACACGCTACAGTTGCCTTTGCCCTGGACAAACAACTTAGATTTGTTTTCCTCATGAATACATGCCTTACATTTAGTTTATGGTCTGTTTTAATATTTAATGGATGACATACAAAATTACAGAAGTATAAAAGCAAAAAAAACAGGATCTTTAGAAACTGATCAACAAGAAATTTGCTGAAATTATGATTTATATCTGTAATTCGGAGCCCCTCTAACACTTTTAGAGAAACAATAAATTAATTAAAACCAGTAAGTAAATGACCTAACTGCAAACAAGAACAAGGTCCTGCTGTGAGTTTCCTGAGAAAAGCAGATCATTGCTAACGTGTTTATTTTTAAAGAGTAGCTCGTGCCAATGTCCTGGCATGATTAGATATGCAACCAGCCTCTGGGCTCCCTCTTGAAAACTTCCAGTAACCACCAAATGCATTCAACACTCAGGCCAGTAGATATAAACTTTCAGGCATTTGTGCTTGAAACCATCAGTATATATTCAGTATAAACTCAAAGGAAAAAAGCGAGCTCTTCTACAGGCTGCTATGTTTACAATGTACTTGCTGCTCAAGGCTAATCAGTCAAACATTGCATGCTTGTTTTTTCTGAGAGAAACCATACCCAACTCTGTTAGAGCTAACTGCGGTCTGGACACACTGCATATGAGTGGGAAAGCTAATACGAGACTCTTCCTCCAACTAAAGGAACTGGCTGGCAATCGCAAAACGTACGTCCACACAGGAAGAAACGTAAGCAAAAGACTGCTGAAACCATGACAGGAGTCAATGCTGAAAGTCTGGGAATGAGATGGAAATTATTAAAAAAAAAAAAAAAAAAAAGGAGAGAGGGGATCACCACTTCTATATAGTGAAGTGATCCATGGTTTAGACAAAATCAATAGTCATGAATATGAAAAAATGTCAAGAAATAAGGATGAAATCACTGTTTAATGTGACTTTAGGGGAGAGAATATGTCACCCAATACTGTACAATTATCTACTTCTAAAAATTCCATCCCATAATGGTCTATTATTGGAAATGATTAGTTACTGTTACAGTGCCTCCAGGCTAATAGTTGCCCGCAATCTGAAAACAAGTTAGAACACAAATACATGGGAGTAGGTGTCCTGTTGTTCCATGTAGACTCAAATAAGTGTGTTTTAAGTAGTAATTAATAATAATAATAATAATAATAATAATAATAATAATACTAAAACAGGTACAGAACATAAATTAACCCTTTGAGGACCAGGCCCAAAATGACCCAGTGGACCGTGCAAATTTTGATCTTAGTGCTTTCGTTTTTCCCTCCTCCCCTTCTAAGAGCTCTAGCACTTTCAGTTTTCTATCTACAAGCCATGTAAGTGCTTGTTTTTTACAGGAATAGTTGTACTTTGTAATGGCGTCATTCATTTTACCATAACATGTATGATGGAACCCCAAATATATTATTTATGAAGATATAAATAGGTGAAATCGTAAAAAAGAATGCAATATGGTAACGTTTGGGGGGGTTCCTGTGTCTACGTAATGCACTATATGGTAACAGCGACATGACACTATTATTCTATAGGTCAGTCCGAACACAACCATATGCAGGTTACACAGATTCTCTAATGTTATATATTTTTTTTAAATGAAATCCTTTTTTTTGGCAATTAATTATAAATAAAATGGGCCTATTGTGACACTTATAACAGTTTTATTTTTTCACCTACGGGGCTGTATGGGGTGTCATTTTTTCCGCCATGATCTCTAGTTTTTATTAATACCATATTTGTGAAGATCGGACGTTTTGATCACTTTTTATTATTTTTTTTTTATATATATAATGTAACATAAAATCGGTAATCCGCGCACTTTTTTCCCTCTTTTCGTGTACGCCGTTTACCGTTCGCAATGACGCTTGTTATATTTTAATAGATTGGACAATTACGCACGCTACGGTATACTATATGTTTATTTGTTTATTTATTTTTATATGTTTTATTTATATAATGGGAAAGGGGGGTGATTTCAACTTTTATTGGGGGAGGGGTTTTGGGGCAGTGTGTTAGTGTTTTTAACTTTTTTTTTTTTTACACATTTGAAGTCCATTTGGGGGACTTGTACATACATTAGTGTGATTTCTACACTGACCATTGCTATGCCATAGGCATAGCATTGATCAGTGTTATCGGCGCTATGCTCATTGAGCCTGCCTGTGCAGGCTTAGTGCAGCAGATCACCGATCGGACCGCACGGAGGAAGATGAGAGACCTCCGGCGGTCCGTTTTACCGATCGGGACCCCGGCAGTCACACTGCGGGGGTCCCGATCGGTAAGTGACAGGGGACTCCCCCTGTCACTTACACTTAAACGTCGCGGTCGCGGCGTTTAAGGAGTTAATGACACGCGGCAGTGCGATCGCTGCAGCGTGTCATTACCGGTGAGGTCCCGGCTGCTGATTGCAGCCGGCCCCCACCTGCTATGAAGCGCGCTCCGCTCCGGAGCACGCTTCATAGCGGGAGAAACACCCAGGGCGTACAGTTACGCCATGGAAGTCTGTCCCCAGACGACCTAGGGGACTATAACTATACGCCCTGGGTCGTCTAAGGGTTAAAACACTGGATTATCTAACAGATACAAGCAGAATGTAAACATTTAGTTTGAAAGGAGATCACCACGCTGTAAAGTTATGTTAAAATATCCAAAATCCTGTGATCATTGAAGTATAATTCTCATTGTACAGAACACGCTGGACAACAGTACACAATTTATCCCTCAGAGCAGGCTATACATCACATACCTTCAGAATTGAGGGTGATAAGAGTCACGTTGTTTCCCATGTTGGAGTTTCCAGAGTTTCCACAGTTGGACAATGTGTCACTGGCTTCAGATCCACTGTCATCATCATTGTGGCTGTCTTCTGGGCCTGGAACCTTAACGACAATTGTATTGTGCCTTCGTCCACTAGTGCTGTAACATAATTTGACATTTTTCTTACTCTGGGTCAGTGTTCATGTCTGTGTGCGTCTGAACATACATATAATTCAGACTTCTGCAATGCTTCACAGTAGAGCAAACAAATGTAAGGGAAGAGGAAAGGATGAGAGGGAATTTAAAGAAAAAATAATATATATAAGAAAAATGGCCTCACAGTAAAAAACCAACAAACAAAAAAAAAACTTGATTTCTTTTGTGAATCATACACTTGAAATAGCTGAATTCTGACAGTCCCTCATGACTATTGTTTTAGGTAATAATTTTAGGCTGGCTTCACACTGCCTTTAAATCCTGGAAAAACGCCAAAAAAAAAAATGCCATGGCTTTTTTTTTTTTTTTTTGCAAAAACGCCAGCAGACAGATGTTAGCTGAAAGTCAGTGGAAGTTTATGATTTGCCTTACACACATAGCATTTTTGTGGCGTTTTTCTCTCCTCTCTGGCATTTTTGAGGCTCTGTGGCAGTTTTGCTAAAACACAGCATGTTTAGGGTGTGGCTTTTCTTTTGCAAACTGTGATGTTCTTTCTCCCATAGACTTCAATGGGATTGTTCTGGTTGTCCCAAAAACACCATTGTTGATCGTATGCCTTTTTTTTTCCTGGCATTTTTGTCACCTTTTGTCCTCCAGCAGCTAGGTTGTGTGATGGAAAAAAATAGCACGCAAAAATACCTAAAACTTTGGCTTTTTTTTAAGAGGGGGGTAGGGGGGGCTTGAAAAACACCAGACACAAAGTGTGTATGAGGGCACCCTAAAGGGAATCTTTTCGCACAATTTTCCATATAAAAGTACAGCCAGTTCCAAAAAGCTACTAGGAAAGTATGATTAAATATACCTACAGTATGTTATGTTACTAAATGCTGCCGAGGTGCCACAGCTTAACTTGCCCCCTCATTCTCCCCATTAACTTTGCCTGGTGGTTTGGATTCCAGAGAGGTATTTCAATATTGAATATGGCACCTTAAAGGGCAACTCTGGATAAGAAAAATTAGTTTTCTATTAAAAGTACATTAAAAGTTATATAGATGTGTCTATACAATGTATTACCGTATCTCTACGGCTCTGCCACACTGGTAGCTGATAGAAATCCAGGAAGTGAAGAAAACTGGCCTCTGTGCCAATCCACATTGTCTCCTACTCCCACTGCTCTCTTACCTTAGGAGACAAATATTCCATGCCTCTGTCTCACATTGTGTTTGCTAGACACAGGCTGAAGATGCAGACAGGGGGTGATTCACCAAGAGGTTTTAAACATTTATCTTCACTGTTACACTGGAAAACCCTTAAGTCTGTGCACAGTCATTACAACCTGCATCTTGCAGATATTAGGCCCCTTTCACAGTACGGAATTGGCACAGATATGCCGTGTAAGACTCCCCCCGCGCGGACTCTGCACTGAATGCTGCTTTCTATCTGTTTAAATGGGAGGGCTTGCGCGCCTCCGCTCTTGGAACTGACATGTCAATTCTTTGAGCAGAAAGACGCAGAGAGCAGAGGCGCACAAGCCCTCCCATTTAAAGAGACAGAAGGCATAATTCGGCAGGGTGTCCACCCGCGCAGAGGGGGTTTATGTACGGAATTTCAGTGCCGTTTCCGTAGTGTGAACGGGCCCTTGTGAGAACACAATTAGTACTAAGAGTTGGTTAGCTGTAAACAGACATATTACCTATTAAGCATATTTTCCAGGCTTTCTGTTGCTCTGTTCATTGACTCCTCCTGACCCTCCAGTTTGGCCACTACAGAGTTCTGTCTTTCATTGTTTAGGATAACAGTTGTCTGAGGAACGACACTATGGGAGAAAATATTACAAGATTTAAAGGATTATACTAGATATTAGGATGACCTGCACAAAGCATGGCAATAGTAAAAACTGGTAAACAGATAAACATGCAAACTAATGTGAATTCAATATACAATCAATGAGTCATCATTTTAACTAAAGAGCTCCCTTGGTGCTGCCAGCTGGAAAAGCCAAAGATTTTCCACCATGTCAGAAATCTCACTATTATAATGAGCAATCAGTGTTAACAGGCTATGTGTGACCAGCTTATGTACACGTATAGACGGCTCGCAATTGAATTAAGTGTCATTTATTCACCAAACAATGCTGTTTTCTAAAAGAAAGGCAAATACTAATCAACACTTTTCTCCAAACCTATGAGGTCAAGTACAGGCACTTCAGCCAAACAGGGAAGGAAAAATAGTTGAGAAAACACAACTTGGAAAAGCCTTAATATATCGTAGTAATTGTGTTTACTGCTCTTGAGTGGAATCTGCTTTTCTCAGTTAAATAACCTACAATTTCAAAAGTGCGCTGTTCAGCCAAGTTGTGTCGGTTCCCGGATTTTTACATTCTGTCTTATCACTTTGCAGCAGTTTAGCACATGTCACAATATTCCAGTGCTCCGAGCACTGCCCCCAAAACAAACATCTTAACAGGGGAACTGGTCGGGCTTCAGTTTCCGAGTGCTCACCACAAAGTATTATAGTCTACTTTGTTCCACATAAAAACACTGGCATACAAGGTGGAAAAATGACTACAGCAAGCCACAGAGGTAAGTCCAAGATCAGTTTTATTGACAACAGATCCTACACTTAATGGACAAGTTCAAAACTTTTTTCCTCTGGTTTCTCAACTAGCATAGTGCAATGAGGCCAAGTAAAGCACCAGTAGCCATAAAGTTTACCAACCCAAAGGGGAAGCTTATCAAGCTGTATTATAGTAAGAATCTCCTTTATTAACCATGGCAACCAATTAGATCTATAGTGAAATGAAAGCTGAGCTGTGATTGGTTGCTACGGGCAAAAAAAGAACATTTTAAAGTACAACGGCTAAATAAAAGTAAAGTAAAGTAAAGACAAGTGTAGGGCTAGGTTCACACCAGCATCTCACCCTCCGGCACAATCCCATTTTCTTTTCCGTTTTGATAACAGAGAAACAGAAACTAGCGGATCAGTCATACTCCCTATTAATTTAATGGGATTATATTATACTTTGTTTGGCTCAGTTGTGCTCCATTTTTTTAAAGAAAAAGGGAACACAAATGGAAAGTACACATAAGTTTGTTTGTTTTCACATTATAGTCAATGATGACAGATCTAAATGGAAGGTATTTCTGTTTACAAGTTATCTGTCAGCATACTTCTTTCATTAAGCATGCGCAGAAGATTAACCCAGGACAGAATAAAAAACGATATGCAAATATATGCCAACTGAGGCAAAATTATGTAAGTGATCTGGTTTTGAAAGCCAACATGCAAATTGACTGATTAAAAAAAAACTGCTAATTTTACAATCGGTTCATTTAATATGGACACATCCATTCATTAACATGGACAAATGCAGGTGAGAACCTACTCTTAAAGCAATGTTCCATCAGTAACTATGATACAGTATAACTGTGCTTATATTTTAGTCATATGGAGAACTGGATCTAATAGCTTTGACCTCAAATTGTCCAACAACTAGACGCACCTACTGAATTGGGCTCAATATCTAGTATGCGCTGCTGTAATGCACTGTGAGAGACTCAACTTTTTTTTTTTTTTTTAACTGTGTTCTCCTTGGTGTAAACAATACATAAAGTAGAAGTCTGGCAAAAATTTTTACTAAAGTATTGCGTTGCCCCTCAAAAGTTATACAAATCACCAATATACACTTATTACGGGAAATGCTTATAAAGTGCTTTTTCCCTGCACTTACTACTGCATCAAGGCTTCACTTCCTGGATAAAATGCTGATGATCCGACTCCCAGAGCTGTGCGGGCTGTGGCTGCTGGAGAGGATAATGGCAGGGGGACACTGAGGGACACAGGGCACTGCACTGGAGGGACACTGAGCATCCCTCTGCCATCATCCTCTCCAACAGCCACAGCCCCCACAGCCCTGGGAGTCGGGTCGTGACATCACCATTTTATCCAGGAAGTGAAGCCTTGATGCAGTAGTAAGTGCAGGGAAAAAAAGCACTTTATAAGCATTTGCCTTACTAAGTGTATATTGGGGATTCGTATAACTTTTGGGGGGCAATAAAATAGTTAGATACATTTTTTGCTGGACTTCTCCTTTAAGTCACAATGCAGCAAATTTATAGGATCAGTGAGCAATTTCACCCTACACCCATAGAACATCTAACAAAGTTGGATTTGTAAATTATTTTGGCAAATACATGAATTTAGCAAACTCGCCTCCTTCTCCTGATATGTTGCTCTTTTTCTCCCATTGTGGAAAGGTTGTTGTTTAGGTTACCAAGGATAACTTTAAAAAAACTGTATGTGTAGGGTGAAAATGCTCACTATAACCCTACATAAATTCCTTCAGGGGTATAGTTTAAAAAATGGGGTCACTTGTCGGTGGTCCCCACTGAACTGGTACCAAAAACCATTTCTGCAAATCTATGCTAAAAATGCTGCTCCTCCCCCTTTGAGCACAGCAGTGAGCGCACCTAGCAGTTTATGGTCACATATGAGGTACTGCTGTACTCAGAAGAAATTTCATGACAAATCTGGGGTGGATATACTTGTGAAAATTATTAATTTTGAGCTAAATGTACAATTTGTTTGGGACAAATTGGACTAAAAGTGGACTAAAGCATGTAATTTTTATTAATATCAATGCAACAAAATTGTTGGCAGATGTCAAGTTGATTTCATTGTAGAACACAAACCCAAATGCATGTGAAGAAATGTGTGAACAAACCCTAAGCACAGTTAGCACACAAGTACAGAAGAAAAGGAACACTTGCTCATTGAATTTACAAACTGTTTTGATTTACAATCTTCTCTGCAGACAATAAATCTACATGTGGCTGCCAGCATCATTACACCTTCTTAATTGCTCTTCCTGACCCATGAATCTTGGCGCCCATGTTGCTTTCTCACTGAACCCAGTAAATCAGCCTGAGACTCCCAATATATGTAAGGCCCCGTTCCCACTGAGCAAAGCTAGCGGAATTCCGCGACGGAATTGTCCGCCGCGGAATGCCGTTAGCCTCCCGCTCATAATGGGAGTCTATGGGAGGCGCGCGCTGCTGCTCTGTACGCGCTGAAGAATGAACATGTTCATTCTTCAGCGCGGACAGGGCAGGAGCGCGCGCCTCCCATAGAGTCCCATTATGAGCGGGAAGCTAACGGCATTCCGCGGCGGACAATTCCGTCGCGGAATTCCGCTACCTTTGCTCAGTGGGAACGGAGCCTAAAGCGGACTTTGGTTTGTCAGCATCAGTAACAAACACATCTGGGCCAAACAGTCTGAGATAAATTTATTTATAAAGTCATAAGTTTACCAGAGAGACTGGTTTGTGCCAAACATATACAATGTAGCCATAATATTGGGCGGGGGGGGTGTTTAACAACCACTGAAATTTGGCAAACGGACATAGATCAAGGCACGCAAGATGATGGCAAACTAAGGCAATGTAGAAATCACATTGAATAGAAAGGAGTCTGAAATAAACACGTTTCTTTTCAAATCAATAAAATGCATGTGCATTTTGCATGGTTTTTAATATGTATTTTAAGCTCATTTAGGGTTCACACGTACAGGATCCGCAGCAGATCTGCAGCAGATTTGATGCTGTGTTCAGTTATTTAGATGAAATCTGCTGTGGATCCGGTGCGTGGGAACGTAGCCTTAAAAAGAAATTTCAGCGCAATGCAAAACACACTAGGCATTAAGAATAAATGTAACTCCAATTTTCCCACATCACACATGTAATCGGTTCAATTTAATAAACTGGAAACTGGTAATACCAAGGAATCCCATACATTTACTGGCTAGAACCAGTGAGTCTCTGCTTAGTCAGCAATAATTTATGGCCTGTTCATATGAGATTACTAAAAGAAAATTTACAGGATTTTACGACTAAATCTAGTGAAAGCCTCAACAAGGCTTTCCGTTTGCAGCAAGGCCTGGCAAGACACTGAACCCCACATACCCCTCTTCCCAGGCTGCATTCCTTTCATCACCAATAGTGCTAACTGCGAATGTAGACCAAAAGGCATTAAAAAGAAGCAAGTCAGCTCGCAGAAATTGTATACCACCAGAAATGCTGCTGTGTGTGGCCTGTGGTCAATACTGGTAAATTCAAACTATTTACATGTTTTATAATAAAGTCAGAATGCATTATATTAACATTTTACAGGGTTTATACATTGGATTTCTACAGTAAAATTACTCAGTAACGCAAGAAATGTTACTGAGAACCAAGCAGTGAGAGCTAAAAAATTGTGTCTGCAAACTGTAAACAATTTTAAAATGAATAGCTACATTATAGGATGAACGCAATACATGGCAATAATTATTTTGTCCTGACTTACAACTAATACAATACTCCAGGGCTGCATATACTATTCTACAGTCTTCTGGACTAAAACCTCTCAGCATTCCTTACTAACTTAATGTCGGCATATGATTTTCTCTGGTGATCTGCATTCTAGAAAGAATAGTTAACCAAAGTGCAATCAGCAATGATAACCCCATAATAATCACTGTCTGAAAACTGGATGAGATAAAGGAATTTAAAAAAAACCTAAAGGAGAAGTCTTGGGTTTTCTAAAAGCCAGCAGCCTTGTATATCCCCCTTTCCTGCATCCTTCCCCTCCTTGGTTGAACTTTATGGACATGCGTCGTTTTTCAACCGTATAAACTATGTAACTATGAAATTGATTTCAAGTAACAACTTATCTCTTCCCATGCCCGCGGTGAGCCGCTTGAGCGGCCACAGGACCCCTGCTGGAAGTCATTCTCCCCTGAGTTGTGATGACTCCCACTCTCTCTCCCTCTAGCATTTGTGTTTTGCCCAAAAAGTGATTCTTATCTTTAAAAAAAAATATACATATATATATATATATATTGTAGGGATCTTCCCGGGGGATGGTGTGTTTGGACACAGTTCAGGCAGCAAACTTGGACTTATAAAAACAGCTTTGGTGTTTATTTGTAGCATAAACGGTCCAGCAACATAAATACAGCAACACCGTGCATTGAGAATAAAACAAAACAAAAAGTCCTGCCCGTCTGGGCGCTTACTAATACACAGGTCCCCTTCCTGACACTTCACTCGGCAGGTAGTATTGCAGGGTGTGCATAAGCCCCAGCAGCGGCTGTATCCCCAGCTCCCAGCAAACACACCATGCAGGCTGTTCACTCCTGTCTGAGAGCAAACCAAGGATCCTCTGCAGGGCTTTTCTCTGTCAGGCTGATTAGGGCCAGAGACACCTGACCCCAAAACCTGACCTGGATCGGGGGGAGGGAATGGCAAATCCCACTACCAAAACCTATCTGCCATTCCATGTAAGTCCAGGCCCGGCAATAATAAATAATAGCTCAGCAGCATAACACTGCTGAGCACAGATGCCTCCTGGACTCACCATCTCACGCTCCGTATTAACCTGGGTGAGATGTACACCCCCTCGAGCACTTTTCCTGTGACATGTCCACAATATATATATATATATATATATATATATATATATATATATATATATTTATTTATAGCTAAAATAAGACTGTACTTGTTTGCTGCCAACTAAATAATAAAGACTGGCAACAATCTAGTTCAGTATCAAGAAATGTAAACATTTCAATATCTTTATTAACTGTGATGTCATACAGTTTTAGATGAATTTCTGGTTAAATCCTCAAGTCCCAATGAAACAAGACCACATCATACTAGAAAAGAGCCAGTGAGGGCAGGTTAGTAGTTATCACCCGCACAGCCGGACCTCAGTGATATGCACAGTGCATTGCCCACCAAGGCTGATAATAGTTTGGAAAATAATATTTTGGGGTTACACCCTGCAATACCTCTATTTCTGACAGCAGTGCATTAGGTTTTATTTTATGTTTTTTTTAAAGTATCACTGTCGTGAATTTTTTTTTTGCAGAAATCAATAGTCCAGGCGATTTTAAGAAACTTTGTAATTGGGTTTATTATCCGAAAAATGCATTTTTATCATGAAAAAGCAGTTTGAAGCTCTCCCCCCTGTCTTCATTGTTCTCCTATGGAGAGAGCTAAAGAAAAGACCAAAACAGGACAACAAAGAGTTAATCTACAAATCCCTCACGGGATATCTCCTGTGACAGTCACCAGTGACCTGTCTGAGCTCAGATTACAGCTGTCACCCAGCTCTGTGCCTGTAATCCTCTGTTATCTGCTTTCTGCTGCCGGCTAACTCTCTCCTTCCTCCTCCCCCCTCCCCTCTCCCTAGAGCAGACAGGGTACGACTCCTGCAACAAGTCACAATTTTCAGATTTTTCAGAGTGGATGAAAAAGAGGAAGGAGGGGGGGACCTGGGAAAAGGCTTTTTACATGCAGATAATGGCAGATTTGGCTAATAAACCCAATTACAAAGTTTCTTAAAATCGCCTGGACTATTGATTTCTGCAAAAAAAAAAAAAAAAATACGACAGTGACTCTTTAAGATAGTATCTAGTAAGACTTAAAGGACAACTCCAGCAAAAAGCTTTTTCCCAGTAATTGAAACACATTACAAAGTTATATAACTATGTAATATGCTTCAATCACCTATGGGCCTGCCGTCCTTATCTTTTCCCCCCTCATCCCCCCATCAGGAAGTGAAGTAAACTCATTCTTACCTAATGACTGTTGTCCCCAGGCTGCTCTGTGGCAGCCATTTTGTGACAATGACATCATCAAGAGGGAGGCGGGTCTAAGCCCTGTTAAAGGGGTAGTGCGGCGCTAAGAAGTTATTCACAGAATAACACACATTACAAAGTTATACAACTTTGTAATGTATGTTATGTCTGTGAATCGCCCCCTTCCCTGTGTCCCCCCACCCCCGCACGTGTACCCGGAAGTGTGGTGCATTATACATACCTGATCAGTGTCGCGCCCGTCCGCCATCTTGTGCCACAACGTCATCTTTGGACGGCCGGTCGAAGCTCTCCGATCGTCCCGAGTGCGGGCCGCCCTCTGCCGCATCATGAGACGCTCAGCTGCAACTGGCTGAGC
Organism: Dendropsophus ebraccatus; assembly: GCF_027789765.1. Lineage (NCBI taxonomy): Eukaryota > Metazoa > Chordata > Amphibia > Anura > Hylidae > Dendropsophus > Dendropsophus ebraccatus. The sequence continues at coordinate 94,443,644 of NC_091457.1, forward strand.
ATAACTGTGCTCAGCCAATCGCGGCTGAGCATCTGATGATGTGGGGCTGAGCATAACTGTGCTCAGCCAATCGCGGCTGAGCATCTGATGACCGGGGGTGGGGGGACACAGGGAAGGGGCGATTCACAGACATAACATACATTACAAAGTTGTATAACTTTGTAATGTGTGGTATTCTGTGAATAATTTCTTAGCGCCGCACTACCCCTTTAAGCCAGCCTCTTTTTGTCAGATGACTCAGCAACTCAGGTTGCTCAGCTCTGATTGGCTGAACAAGATATAAGCAATCTAACTGTTTTACAGAGTCAGTTAGACATCACAGGAGACAAAGTGCATCATGGGAAACCCCAAACCAGGAAGTAAAGAAAGAATGAAGACACCAACTGGAGCTTCAGGGACCTGCAAACAGCAGGAAATTCAAACAGAGACAGGTTCAGAAGGGATGGTAAGTGGTAAAATATGTTTATGATTAATTGAATGTTTTGTTTATCAGCGTCGGAGTACTCCTTTAAATTCTACAGGGGACCCACATATTATGTTGAGCTGATAAGCACATGAAAACAAGACACAAGAATTGGCTATGACACTGTCCAGGCAAAACTTTGAGTTAATCCAATCTAAACTTGTCATAAACCATAAAATCAAAACATAATGAACTTACTAATGAATGAAACACCACTCTTATGATTCTCATGTCAGTTCATTGTAATTTACAAGTCAAATGAGGTTTTGTCAAATAATGAATTACACAGAACATTTTATAGAAATGTACAAAATAACGTCATTAGAACAGAATATAGTATAGTAGGAGAGGACGGCACTCTGTAAGGCTGGTGGTGCTTGTGGTAGGACATGTCCCAGAACAATAGAAGAATAGATCCCGGCACACACCAAGTTGAATTCTGCTTATTTATTAGTGCAGTGTATACAAGAGGGAGGACACGTTTTGGCTAGTTGATGATGAAGGCTAATTAGCCGAAATGCGTCCTCCCTCCTGTATACACTGCACTAATAAATAAGCAGAATTCAACTTGGTGTGTGACGGGATCTATTCTTCTATTAGAACAGAATAAAACGTAAGATTAGCACTACCAAGAAGCCAGCAGTATAAATGACTGCATTCTCCTAACATTCTGAATGAAGCTGCAATTGTTTTGTTTTAAACAAAGCAGGTTACCTGTTATTCCAAAAAAAAAATACCTGCAAAACTCATGGCTACTTGATGATGTACAATCTGCAAACTGAAGCTGCCAACAGATTGTCCCCTCTAGCCGCAACAACAGGCAGCTGAAATGTCTGCATGTACCAAAGAGTAAAAGAACAATTCTCTGTACTAAAGAAATGAAGTACCATAGCTCTTAGACTTCTACTTTATTATGAAGCATGATGATAAGATACTATGATGGCACACGTGCGATAAAGAAGAAAAAAAAAAGACATTTTGGGCTAAAACAAATAAAAAAAATAACCTGACCTTTTCTGCACTCGGTACCCTCACACCTTCCCTAGATAATAAACACTTATAAAACATTTACAAACCTGTGCACATGAAAACGGGAGAGGCAGGATTTCATTAATGCACAGAGCCCTCATATTTAGGTCATTTTTCCATAGCTACAAAAGGCATCTATGCCATGGTGTGTGCAGGACGGACAGTGATCCTCGCTGGCTGGAACCGTACACAGAGAGTCTTTGATCCAGCTGAGAAATATATGGAGGTGATTAACCACTGCTAGGCAAGCTTTGCCAACCAATAAGGAAGCTATTTGAACAGGATCTGTTAAGTTTAATTCTCTGTTGAGGCGAGTTGTTTCGAGGTTGGCATGGTCACAGTGGGCATTCATAAAATGACAAATTTTATATCCTGTGCTGTGTTGGCAAAGCAAAATCATTTGGAGAGTGTTATCCATGAAATGGAATGGCCCCTGACCCTGTGTGAACCTTCCCTCAGTCTCCCATAATTTGTGTGCCAAATGCACCATTGCTGGCTCTTCTAGTAAATTTCCCCAGAACACTTAAAGAAGAGGGTGTCAATCTTCCAACATTCATTTTTGATTAACAGTTATTAGCTGTTTATAAGTGTCTCAGAGGAAGCCATGAAAAGTGTTGAGGGTGCTCTGGCAAGCAAAAAGCTGGAACTAATACCGATACAAGGAGGGAAAAAAAACAAACCTCTTTCATTCTAAAGAGTGTATTTAACCCTTCTGATAGATGATACAGATCTCTTTAAAGGGTCTACTCTTTTTTTTAAGTATAATTTACAGTAAAACCATTTCTCTGTAGGATTGTTTGGCTAGGTGATGGCGGAAACTTGAATGAAGAGGTGCGCCTGGACAGTGTCACGGTGCGCAGAAATGACTTTTCCTAAGTGTGTTATTCTGCAGGCAGCTAAAAGCAAGTTCCCTTCTGCAACAATTTCCCACCTCAAACTCATACAGGCAGAGGTTACAACAACAAGGTGTTCATTATAGTAAATCAGTTCGGCTAACAAGGTCATTGTAGTAAATGCTGCAATGATCGCTCCATCACATGACCCCCTGGCAACTTTACAGCTGCAATTACGTGTAAGAATTTTGACCTGTGGAGCAGGCAAAAGCCCGATCCTCGGCTGATCGCATCTTTCGTGTGCGCTTTAAAATCTATTGCTATTGCCTGTTTCCAGTATAAACAAAGGATGTGTGGCTGATAGCAACAGATTTCAATGGCCGTACAAATGATACAGTGATCATTTCTGTGGCGGGGCCACTCGATTCATCTGTACTCACTTGCATCACTGCATGGCCCCATATCAGACCGTGTAAAAGGACCCTAAGTGCAATTTCCAATACAAGCAGCAGATGAAAGACTAAATAAAATTTGTGTCAAAAGTGATATGTGGTGCATAAAATTATACTAAAAAGTCTTTAAAAAAAAAAAAAAGTCTTTGGGTCTCAGCATCCCTCTGTGTTAAAGAGAGAGAAGGCTGATGTGCTGTCATTGGAGCCAAATGTCTAAATACACATGAGAATACATCAAACATCGGTCTTGCTCTAACACCAGCTTTGGCCTCATGGTTATGTTGGCTAGATGGTGACTTCCCACGTTCTCCTGTTTGAAGAGCATGCCGAGAAAGTGCAAACTGGAAAACTGTGCGCACTATGTATTGGTCTGAAATCAGTCTGTTTATTTTAAGAAGAGGTCTATAAAATAACAATGCTACATGCCAAGTGCTAAGAACCTATCACTCAGTAACAGAGCCACAGGGAATTCTACAGGATTTCTTATGTTAATAGGTTAACATCTCACAGGGCGGTGGCAATTATCTGCTGGGGGGAAAAGGATGTGAAAATTTCTTTACTGTTGGGATTGTAAATATAATTCTAGATTAAGATGATTTATCCCAAAATATCCAAATGTGTGACATTTTATCCAGGTATAACCCAATAAATTAACTTGTATTCTTTTTATTCATGAATAAGTATTTTAGTTTTACACTACTGATCAGCATGTACAGTCCAACATAGGACCATCCTTTCAAATCTCCATATGTATGCTTATAAAACCAAAATCCCAATTTCTTGGACAAACCCATGAACTGCAATGCCAATGGAATGGGATTACAGCAAACTCCACCTAAAAGTTAAGGGTTTAAAGGGGTTGTCCGGCGCTAAAAAATTATTCACAGAATAACACACATTACAAAGTTATACAACTTTGTAATGTATGTTATGTCTGTGAATGGCCCCCTTCCCCGTGTCCCACCACCCCCACCCGTGTACCCGGAAGTGTGGTGCGCTATACTCACTTGTCACGTGCCGACCACGGTCTCCGATCCTCAGCAGTGACGTCTTCTTCGGGCGGCCGGCGGATCTTCCCGAGTGCCGGCCGCCCTCTGCAGCGTCATCCGAAGCTCAGCCGCGATTGGCTGAGCATAACTGTGCTCAGCCAATCGCAGCTGAGCAGCTGATGACGTGGACGCGTCATCAGCCGCTCAGCCGCGATTGGCTGAGCACAGTTATGCTCAGCCAATCGCGGCTGAGCTTCTGATGACGCTGCAGAGGGCGGCCGGCACTCGGGAAGATCCGCCGGCCGCCCGAAGAAGACGTCACTGCTGAGGATCGGAGACCGTGGTCGGCACTTGACAAGTGAGTATAGCGCACCACACTTCCGGGTACACGGGTGGGGGTGGTGGGACACGGGGAAGGGGGCCATTCACAGACATAACATACATTACAAAGTTGTATAACTTTGTAATGTGTGTTATTCTGTGAATAATTTTTTAGCGCCGGACAACCCCTTTAAAGGACAACAGAACACTTCTCTTGCTCTGTATATCACGTGTATTTCTCAGTTTTTCTTCTCATCACATATGGCTCTATAATTGCACAGTGCCACTTCTCTTGTTCTGTATCGGGTGCAATTCTCTGTATCCTTTCTTAACATGCATGGATGTATAAACACTGCTTGTTATTCTGTATGTAGGTAGGTATGTATGTATGGACAGTGTACAGTACCATTTCTCTTGCACCTACTGTATATTGGGAGCAGTTCTCAGTATCTGTATTCAGGGATTACACTTATTGTGACTGCATAGATCCAAATCCAGTACTATATATCTGTACTTATTGTAATCATGTCACAATAATTGATTATGAAACCATATATGAACTTGTAAACCATACAACAATCCTGAAAAAAGACTGACCAAAAGACTGACAAAAATACTATGTGTGAATATAGCCTAAAACAGATGGAATTAAAACAAATCCTACAGAATGGCTACACAAGGCCAGCACTGACTAGGTTAATTCTGAGTAATGTATAGAACCACAATGATGAGGTAAAATGCTGGAACTCTACTGATTACTATGCACTGCAGACAAATTAAAAACATATTTCCTGACTGATGTTGAATATTACAAATGTGTGGCTGGCTCCAGGAAGGAGAAGATGTATAAGAAAAGGACATAAAGCGGGCTTATTGAGAGGTTCCATGGAGAAGGAAAGATTACGCCAAGGCTCACAAAACACATACATCATACGGACACCCAATTCTCTTTCTGGCATCTGCTCCCCTGGCCTTGATGTGTAGATGAAATTCAGTCACTTTGACTTTGGGGAGCTGGTAATTCTGCTCTTATAACTGCAGTATTACAAGCACAAATTGCGGGTTCCATGAATAAAACAGCCACAAAGATAAACACTTGTAAAAAGGTGTTTTATGGAAATGTTTGACATATATTTAATGCTAGTTAAAAAAAAAAAAAAAAAACAACACTCCATCTTGTGAAACTTTAATATACACGACAGAACTGTCAAAAGTATTTGCAACCGGCCATTAAACCAACTTCCTAGAAAATAAAACAGCAATGTGCTCTATCTTCTAGACAAAAGCAATAAAATGGCATTTTATCTTGGATATTATCAGTTATTAAAAAACCTCAGGAACCACATAATAGCTGAGAACCCCAACTAAAAACTATACTAGCTCCCTCATTTACTGAGCACAGTTGGCTGTTAACGTGATATTTACAGGATATACTTGTATCTTAGTCTAGCTGAGAAACTACGGTCATAAACAACTTCCAACATTGTTAGGCAATGTTCATATCTGTAAGGATCAGTCACAGATTCTACATTAGGCAACTTTATGCCAAGCATGTTAACTCAGTGGATGGGTGGATCCACTAAATGGATTGGTTTCACGAATAGCAGGGTGGGCCATCAGAACCCACATTTAATATAATTTACACTGATAGCCTGCATAAATTATAGTAGGCATCCATGCAAGATGCCACAGATGGATTTATTTAAAGGCATCTACCTAAAGAAACCCAGTGCAGCCATCATGGGCAGGTTTTACATAGGAAGCAGCATATGAAACGTCATTCTTTTTTTTAAACTCAGTTTTATTAAAGTAAGTAACATGGCATACACAGGTAAACATATACCAGAGGATACATAAAATGAGAAACATCCTGATACACACAATTTTTTACACAAAGGAGAGTGAAACATCATTCTTAATAAATTCATGGGGGAGAATATACTAAGCCCAGAGTTTTAGTAAGTTAGTAAATCAGGGGGAAGTGAACACAAAACTGTCAGCTCAGCGCTTGCTTTCCCCCATTTGTGGCCTATGGTATTACATGCACAGACAGCGAGTGGGAAACAATAGGAAAGTCGTTCAGGGTAACCATTAAAGTCAGTGGTGGTCTGCTATCTATTACATGTAGTGCTGAGCAGCAGACAGTCGGTGCACAAATCGTGATCTTTCAATATGCTAAAGGTCATGATCAGGCAATTTCATGCATGTCAGTTGATCGTGGCCTTTCAACATGCGCCATTACACTAAATGATTATTTATTCGGTAATTAGCAAAGTAAGTTGTTTAGTTTAATAGGGCCTTTACACGCCATTTCTTAGTAAAATCTTGTAGCCTCAGCATTTGGCTGATTCGTTAGGAGTTGTACTCCACCTAATGAATTAGCCACTGCAGCGTCTGTGCCACATGCTGCACTTTTAAATGTACACCAGTCCCTGAGCTAGCATACATTTCAGACACAATATACATTAGCTCTCTAGCGTATATTGGAATAAATCCAGCAGTGCTTATACCACGCTCCCTTCCCGTCAAGCCCCACCCTTACAAGTCTCAATATGGCACATGTGAAGACTTTTCATTCACAGATTTCCAATTTTTAGCTCATTCAGCAAGTACTTTTACCCTGACAGGAGGCTCTTTGTTTAAAATAGTTTTCGTTACTTTGCTTATTATCCCCAAGGCCAAACTAGTGCAAAGGAACATATAAGAATGCTTACGTTATATCACTGGAATATGTAATGATACATTAAACACTCCAATGTAAATGCTTATACATGCAATATAAAAGGCTTGTAAAGTCACGTCTCACAGGCTCGGGACACTGCCATAAGGAACAATGTATATTTTTGGCCTAAACCTTGCTCTTCTCACATTTCAGATTTGGATTCCAGGTATCAAATTGTTCATGACCTAATTTCACCTTCCCCTAGTTACATATTTTATATAACACTACATACTTGCATATGCATTGGGCCACGTTCAAGCTGTACAAAAGCCTATCCAAACTCTTCCATCTGTCAATGTTAAAATTCTCTCTCCTTCAAATATACAGACCTCTGCAAAATTATTCAGACTGCATTTTTTTTTTTCGGTGGGGGGGGGGGGGCGCTATAACAATATTTCACACGTGTATTTTCTGATTTTGCTGATTAATGGTATTTTACAGTCTGACTAAAGGACTAAAGACAAGGGCTGGGATGCATAAAATCCTTTCTGTTTGTCAGAAGTGGGCACAATGAAGCCAAGAAACAGCCATTGTTATTGTTTAATATATTTTATGGTATAAGCGAAAACAGAATAAATAAAAGCTCTAGCAGAATATTCATGATGAGGATAATTAAAAGCGGATTGCTGTCTGACTCTATTGTGTTGCACCATGTGATTAGTACAGAGGTCTTAACATAGAAGCATCCCAAACTGCTGAGATCTGCAGATCTATTCATGGTGCAGTAATAAAACCTAAATGTGTATTTCAGGGAAACGGGAGGAACAGAAGTATTGAAGGTTTTTCCCAACTATAAACAGGTCCACCATTAAGTAGCAGTTTTTGTTTTTAAATGTCTATAGCAGTCAAGGCTTGATTTTGCCGATACAGTCCTGAAAGAGACCCCTACCTATCAGAAAAATGGGCCAGGAGAAACATGCGGTAGCACATTTCATTCCCTGGCTCGCAGCAATTTACATACAGGCAGGTCTATTATGAGTCTATGGTGCTGCCAGGACGAAGATGACTTACATTGGGGAAGTGCTATGAGACCCCCATTTTTGACTTGTCCCTGTTACACTTTAATTCCCTTTATGGACAAGATAGAATCTAACCACTAATGATGAGTTTACATCTCTCCTATTCAACTTGATTAGCAATTTATCTTTAGGTCCCCCTGGTGGTCAAAGGAATACAAATAATCTACATGAATACCATTTCTCATGTAAGTGTGTACTAGATAAGAAAAAAACTGAATTACATTCCTGCAGATGCCAACTATCTTTCTTAATTGTGTGGATAGATGCTAGATGTGCTGTCTGCATGCCTGGTGCTAAACCGATATATAAACGTAATGCACTGTACAGAATGAATATAATCTCAGGGATGTACACTATAGACTGAAAATTACTGGTCCAACAAGGCTGTGGCTCTGGTCATCATTGTTTGGAAAGTTCAACATTCACAATGAACCCAAATATAATACCAGCAGGTATGCTGCTAAATGCCAATACTTTTGACTTACATAAAAAAACAGAATTTCAGTACCGGAATGAAACCGGCTCCCCTCTCACTTGGCTAAGTTGTGCAAGATCAAGGCACAACTCTCCATGCGTATCCTCAAAAAGGGAACCAGTGTGCAGCCTTCCTGCAAACCCACGCCAGGGCCGTAACAAGATGCAGACCTCCTCTCCAAATTCCAGCAGGTATAACAGGCGCAGCTACTCCCAACAAATGAAGTATAAAACTACTTTATTAAAATAATAAAAACATGTATAAAAGGCTAAGCATTAGGCGTTTCTAGACCGGACTGGTCTCTTCATCAGAGAGATCTGATGAAGATCTGATGAAGAGACCAGTCTGGTCTAGAAACGCGTAATGCTGAGCCTTTTATACATGTTTTTATTATTTTAATAAAGTAGTTTTATACTTCATTTGTTGGGAGTAGCTGCGCCTGTTATACCTGCTGGAATTTGGAGAGGAGGTCTCCATCTCAGCAGTTCTGGGGCAGTGTCAGCAGTTTGGAACCTGAATTTCATCAGACAGATTCCCTTTAAGAAAAGCGACACAAAGTTTGTTTAGATACGTCACATCTAAATTGATGGAATATAAATGCAGCTTCATACACATTTATCCTAACAGTGTGGATAATACACAAGTAAAAAAAAAAAACACACTGAATTTCCTCCCATCGCCAACTTACAGAAACAGGACTTGAGATCACCTTATATTAATATCTACATAATAGAAATCCAAGTGCTTCTCTTTCCTGTATCATACTATGCAACAAACTGGCTGAAATGACATGAAACCAGATTCAATCCCCACTAACCGTGTTTGACTACTGAAAGTAAAAGAAACTCTTCTTGTGAGAAAGTTCAAAAATGTTTATTGGTCAATAATTTGACCTGAAACAGGAAACAGGAATGGCCTTGAGCAAAGGAAGCAAAATCATTTCAATAAAGGTAAGTCCACTAAACAGCAATGCTGTATTATGCCAAGCATGTTAAATCCTTTAAAATGTTTGGGAGAAATCTCCTACACAATTTTACAAAAGATCCAGATAATCTTGTTTAGCATGAAGGAAAGTCTGCAAAAGTCACATACAGGGCAGCTCTGACCCTCGCTGACTCCCTTAGTAGCTACAATGGTTCCTAAACAAATTTAAAGAAGGAAATTGCATCCATTTGAGGAAAATGCCTAAGATATCAGAAACACTGAAGATCTTTAGTATGGAAGGGATGTGTTCACATGAAGTGACCTAAAATGCCCTTTAAATCTCTTCTGCAGTAGGAAGAGGAATGCCTTGTGGCCATTCAGCACTGGAGAACACATTGCAATATTATTACTGAATTTTTGTCAGGGTTTTATTTGCCATTAAAGAGGAAATAAACACATTAGTAGTTTATGGTGCACAAATCTGCAATTTCTCTTAACTCAGGTTTTTATAACAGAATGGTTTTAAGCCACAGGATCAAACACATGTATAATCTCTGCACACTTGCTTTTCCTATAGCTATAATAATAATTACGGATCATGTCCCTAGTATATGCAAGTATCATCACACCATATACACTGCATATGCCCCATGGATAGAACTAGCAGCACAGTTTCCCTGCTATGGTCACCGTCCTTAGACACTGATTGTGTGTTTGTACGCACAGAGCAAGATGGGCATTCACACGTTCTGTGATTACGGTCCATGCATGGAAGATGTGCTGCGGACTGGAATCATAGCATGTATTATTATGATGCAAGGAGCTCCGAAATACTTTCAAATGTTTGTGCTACTGTACTGATAAAGTTGATAAGGCCAGAGAAAGCACCGGAGGGCATCAGGGAGTACAGACAGGTAAGCATGGCTGCTTTGACGCAGCAAAAAGAAAATCTGTTGTGATAATGGAGTGCAATACACTTTAACAGTACTCTGTATTGCAGCGGATCTCACTGTGAAATCCACTGTGATAAGTGTGAAGGCACCCTTGAAGAAAAACCCTCGAACACTGGAATGATATATGTTTAGGTACCTACCATGTAATATGTTTGGAAACGGCAACCAGTTGCTGGACCTCTTGCTTTGCCTGTATGGTGTGCATCTCAACTTCAAACACAGAACTTACACATAAAATTGACAAGTTCAGAAGAACAGTGAGATGACCCTATAATTTTCATTTACTTCATAATTGTAAAGGTCTGACTTCTGGGACACAGTTGAAATAATAAACAGGACGCAGCTCTTGAGTACTGTGTCCTTCTCTGAAGTTTTCCTTCACACAATGTCACTGCTAGCCACCTGGTTGTGAAGAAAACTGCAGTAGGCCCCATCTGCCTAGTTGAGGCTGCAATGCAGTTCTGATGGCTAAGAACAACTGTGCAGGAAAGAAAAATTAAGAGAACACAGCAATACACCACTGCTGCATGCACCTCAAACACAATCGAATGGGGTAATGATATGCTATCCCTATAAGAGATGGGAAAACTCCTTTAGGCTGCGTTTACACATAGCGAGTTTGCAACTGATTTCAGGCTGTGATTTTAGCAGCAGATCCACTGTGATACTCAGTAACATTATAACCTATGGCCTTGCATTCTTATGGATTTTCATTAGGCTGCGAGAATGAAGTGATGGCCATATTTAACTAATAAGCTGTCAGTAAAAATGATAAACAGCAAATGCTTACCTTCCCACGCTCCCTCATCGCACTCCTGCTTCAGCCTCCAAATCCTGACTCACTGAAAGCCCGCTCGGCCAATCACTGATTTGTCCCGCAGCAGCCAGTGATTGGCTGAGTGGGTCGTCAATGTGCAAGGAACCACAGACTGAAGCAGCAGCGTGACGATGGAGTGCGGGCAGGTAAGCATTTGCTGTTAGTCTTCTGAGCTCCCAGCCGGCGACGTTGTGACGTACCCAGAGAGAAGGGCGGTGGGGTCAAGGAGCTCCGTGATGCAGCCGCAGTGCAGGCTCAGGGAGCAGTAAGTATATTTGCCTTTTCAATTTGCCCCCAATCCCTGCCCCTAGTGATTTTTTTTATCTTTCCCCTGCCGGACTTCCTCTTTAAAATAAAATAAAGTAAAAAGCTAAAATTCAGCTGTGCACAAATCAAGTTACATCTAAATCAGATAGATAATCACTTTTTGGGTTAGGTTGTATGCACTGCTTGTGTTTATTTTCTCATTATATGAGGTATATCCACACTGAGATTTCTACCAAGAAGGCCAAAACTTTAATAATACTTCAATGAGAAAAAAAAACATAGTTATTTTATGGATGGAATTGTCTAAGAGTGCGTGTATGAGCACTCACTGCATCCAACACAATTCAGACCATGGGGTCACCTCAAAAATTTGGTAGGCAAGAAACATCAATTACCTGTTTTCCACTACTCACAATAGTGAAATCAATGCACACATCCATCCATGCACAATACATATGTAACATAAGGATTCCTTTCAATATTATAGGGAAAATTTTAAGTCTACATCTGCTGTATATTGTGTGTGTGTGAATCCAACATCAAATAAAAAAAAACAAAAAACAATGAAACTGCACTGCCAAGACACAGCCCATGTGTGAGAGAGTCTGTGAGTGACAAAGTGTGTGTGAGAGAGAGAGAGAGGGGTGAGTGTGTGAGTGAGTGAGTGAGAGAGAGAGAGAGAGAGAGAGAGAGAGAGAAAGACAGAGGGAGCAAGCTTTACTGCTTTTGTTCTCCCTCACACATTCACCATAGTCAGTACCTCTAACCAACAGAGGTGTCACTAATGAGCACAGTCATATACACGTGATTAGTTCTACTTGTTAATATAGTTCATAGCTCACTGATTGAACTAGACTTCTTCTGATTTGTTCTCCTGTAGCTCAGTTCACAGGTCACATAATGCTTCATTGTCTATGAGGCTCCTCAGGACACAGAGCTGTAAGCTGCAGCCATGTTGGAGCCTGTATTGTACTTCTCTATACTCTACCATGTATCTCCATCACCTATGAGGCTCCTCAGGACACAGAGCTGTATGCTGCAGCCATGTTGGAGCCTGCACTGTAGTTCTCTATACTCTACCATGTATCTATATCACCTATGAGGCTCCTCAGGACACAGAGCTGTAAGCTGCAGCCATGTTGGGGCCTGTACTGTAGTTCTCTATACTCTACCATGTATCTCTATCACCTATGAGGCTCCTCAGGACACAGAGCTGTAAGCTGCAGCCATGTTTGAGCCTGTACTGTACTTCTCTATACTCTATCATGTATCTCTATCACCTATGAGGCTCCTCAGGACACAGAGCTGTAAGCTGCAGCCATGTTGGAGCCTGTACTGTACTTCTCTATACTCTACCATGTATCTCCATCAACTATGAGGCTCCTCAGGACACAGAGCTGTAAGCTGCAGCCATGTTGGAGCCTGCACTGTACTTCTCTATACTCTACCATGTATCTCTATCACCTATGAGGCTGCTCATGACACAGAGCTGTAAGCTGCAGCCATGTTGGAGCCTGTACTGTACTTCTCTATACTCTACCATGTATCTCCATCACCTATGAGGCTCCTCAGGACACAGAGCTGTAAGCTGCAGTCATGTTGGAGCGTGTACTGTACTTCTCTATACTCTACCATGTATCTCCATCACCTATGAGGCTCCTCAGGACACAGAGCTGTAAGCTGCAGCCATGTTGGAGCCTGTACTGTAGTTCTCTATACTCTACCATGTATCTCCATCACCTATGAGGCTCCTCAGGACACAGAGCTGTAAGCTGCAGCCATGTTGGAGCCTGTACTGTACTTCTCTATACTCTACCATGTATCTCCATCACCTATGAGGCTCCTCAGGACACAGAGCTGTAAGCTGCAGTCATGTTGGAGCGTGTACTGTAATACTCTACCATGTATCTCCATCACCTATGAGGCTCCTCAGGACACAGAGCTGTAAGCTGCAGCCATGTTGGAACCTGTACTGTAGTTCTCTATACTCTACCATGTATCTCCATCAACTATGAGGCTCCTCAGGACACAGAGCTGTAAGCTGCAGCCATGTTGGAGCCTGTACTGTAGTTCTCTATACTCTACCATGTATCTCCATCACCTATGGGGCTGCTCATGACACAGAGCTGTAAGCTGCAGCCATGTTGGAGCCTGTACTGTACTTCTCTATACTCTACCATGTATCTCCATCACCTATGAGGCTCCTCAGGACACAGAGCTGTAAGCTGCAGTCATGTTGGAGCCTGCACTGTACTTCTCTTTTCTCCACCAGAAAAAAATGCAAAAAAGTATTAAAAGCAGAAAAAAACATTAAAGTCATTTGTATATTTCATAGTACATAAAATGATAATTTTGCAGAGTTCAGTATGACACCAGGAGCTTGTTGTGTAAGTGAATCCATTCAAAAAAATTACTTATCAAATGTGATCATTTTACCGAAATAATATCTCATCCAAGCAGCCGAAAGTGTAATAGAGAAGATCTGTTTCAAGTGACTTCTTATCAGTATCCGAGATCCGGGGATATAATGAACTATATAAAAATAAATGTGCTTATCTTTTGAACAACTCTTTTAACTGGACTAGATCATAGTGAACTAATCCCCAAAATGAACTAGTTTCCCATCACTACTCAGCAGCACACGCCTTCTGTCTATGGTTATAATAAAAGCCTACGGAACTTCAGGAAGACATAAATGATTACATGCTTCACTGAACAAATAGTAATTATCCTACCTGGTGAGTGCAATGATTCTTTACAACATGAGTGGCTGCAGTGGTCACATGACGTCCACTCCAATAGGAAGACCAAAGTGGCAACCGGAGCCTGAACAGGGGACCAGCGTTACACCAGTGAAGTTGAGGGCATTTTAACATCTGGGTTTTTTTTTTTTTAAACATAGATAATTCTTTTAATTCGCTGCAAATTTAATGCTGCTGATTTAATCAATAAATAGCAGAGATCTAAACCATCAAATCTGCAGCTGATCAAGTATATGAGGGCATAGATCTGGGCACTTCCATTGCACAGACTGGAGCAGGTGCAAGCAGAGGTGTCAATGTTTTTGTTTTATTTCTTTTCTTTCCCAGTCCCAGCTTTTATTAAAGGAAATGGAGACCCCCTATATAGTGTTGCTATATTAGATGGGTATATCCGTGTCTCAATTACTTTTAGAAAGTAACACACGTTACAATCACACAAAAAAGTATTCCTTTCTTCCTCAGAATCTCATTTCTAATGGATCATAACCAGTTGTCATAATGCCAGCACAATCTTGCCCAACTTCTAAGAAATGCACTATTTTGTTTGTTCAATACAAACTCACAAAGATTACACATGGTCATATTTCTGACTCAGAGGCAAAGCTCTCCTCGCCATCCCCTTACTCCAAACTAAAGAGATAGTTCTTGAAGCTTGGAATCCACTAAAGGGCCAAGAATATAGAATAAATTTGAAATTACCGTTAGGATGATAAAGACGAGAAAAACAGAGTGGAAGTTTCTCAGTCTTCAGGGGATAGGGACAATACAAAGAGCAGATCTGGCTTACAAGGCTGGTGTTGTCATAGAGCCCCTTGGTCATTATAACCCCTTCCCATTCGCAATAATATAACATCCTATTGGATTAGAAAACAATTTGGCTAAGCTATAGTTAACCAAAGTTCACATATGGGACAAGGTAGCAGAGAAAAATGATCCAACTAAAATACTCAATTACACAAAATGTATCCCACAATTTACATAATGATTACCATGTATGCAGCTGCGTCACTTGTGCGTATGTCATTTAAAGGGTCAAAGATGCTTTAGCAAAATTCCAGTATGAAATCTAAGATTCTGAAATAATTTTAGTGGGAGGAGTGGATGAAATCATGCGCCTACAGTAAGAATAGATCATCTGATTTCCACAGATTGAGATTTACCAAAACCACTATTAGAAATGTTTTTTTTGTTTAGATTTCTATTCTTTTGTATTATAAAAAAGCTGTATTATTATAAAAGCTGTATTACATTTTGAGATACTAAACATGAACCTCACTACTACATAATTGAAAAATGTATTAGCCCAACAGGCAATAGTCAAAATGCCCTATACACTGTTCTGTGCCTAGGGGGGAGGCTGTATTTGTTAACAGGTCCTATAGAGTTCAATCCCTTAACCACAATGGGGGACATTTATCAAAGGGTGTAAAATTTAGACTGGTGCAAACTGCCCACAGCAACCAATCACAGCTCAGCTTCCAGCTCTGGTGAAAGAAAAGAGGAGCTGTGATTGGTTGCTGTGGGCAGTTTGCACCAGTCTAAATTTTACATCCTTTGATAAATCTCCCCCAATATGTCTTTTGTTGACAGGGCAAATTTAGACTGGTATTGTTCTCCTGTGGAGAATATCAGTGGATGTTACATGACAGCAGGTGCCCTACTCTACATAGCAAAAGCAGAGAAACTTTCAATCCTTGTAGTTTAACCCCTTAGATGCTGTGGTCAAATTATGATTGTGACATTTAAGTGAATTTTGTCATCCCATCAGCATCAGGGTGATACGATCTCTGGGATGGGCCTAATGGAGGGCCCCAAGGTATATCATATATTTGTGCCTATTCAGCTTTGCCTTTGGTGAATCAGCCTTACTTCTTAAATTTACAGGATGTTCTCTACCCCATGAGAACTACATTCGCTCATTTAGTGATGGCAACTAAGCTAACTAGAACCAGACACTGGAAATCGGAACAACCACTTACATTCCATTAGGTTATTACAACCGTAAACTCTACTTGTATGTATGAGAAAAAATATCAAATGCAAAAAAACTCTCTCTCTAAATTCAACTCTATTTAGAACCCTTGGATGAAGAGTAGTTTTAACTCGGCTTGAATCGATAACAAGCTCATAAAATTATGAATAAGAAATTTACTAGTCCCTACTATTTAGACTATAATTGCTCTTCTTTGTCTACTTTATGCATTTTATTAGATTAATTTAATATCTATAATGCTCAGACATAAGAGGATATTGCAAAATTGTGTTTTTGTTTCCGTAAAGTTTATACTCTTTTTATTGTCTATTCCTTTAAAATGTAAGAAAAATATTGCAAGAGAGAAAGTTTTGGAAAATATAATTCTTTTATGTTAAATATAAAAAAAATCCCCCACCCCCTCTGCAAAAAGAATACAACTACACAATTTGCTTGGTCATTAAAGGGGAAGGTAAGAATCTGCTGATAGTTTCCAATAGCTACTGAAGTAGCTATTGGCTCCATTGATTCTAACGGAGCCCCGTCATAGAGGGGAGGGAATTCCCTCCCACTGGGGGCGAGCCTACCTCCAGTGCTTGAGCACCGGCCAATAACCGTGGAAAGAACAGTGCCGTACACGGGAACTGGGCCGCGGTTCGAAAAACAGACAACGGCACTGGCTTCCCCTTGACGGCTCCGTTCTATCCCTGTGTCAGGTTAAAGAGTATGTACCTGGTAGTACATCCTCTTTAATGGCTCCAGTCTTCTCACCATCTCAAGTGCTGTCGTTTTCAGGATAATTAATGTAATACAAAAATGCTAATAAGGAGCAATGGATGCGTTTCTTGGCCCCCAGAGCACTAACCGCTGCTTCCATTGCTCAAGTTATATAGACAGGTACACTTTAATTCTGAAAACTTATGCACAAACCTGCTGAAAGTTCCTCTTTAAGAAGTTAAATAAAGAGTACTTGTCAAAAAGCTTATTTCTAATGATTGACATGCAGACACAGCTGCCGCCGGAAGATCAGAATGCCTTGGATACGTCCCATGCGACTGAGTAAACCAGCCAGAATGAGATGTATCCATGGCTTGTGGATCTTCCGGCAGCAGCTGCATCTGCATGCTGATCGGGAGATATCAGTTTGATGACAGGTACCCTTTAATGCAAGACAGACAAGTCTGTCTAGGCAAAAGCAACTAAATATCTTGCAATCCTCTCACCACTACAGAAATCTAATACGTGCACACATCATTGGAACTGCTAAATTTGAGAATGCTCCAACTAATCACCTAATTTTGAAATACAGACCGATGAACAAGTCATATCTGAATTCATCATGACAAGAGCCATATCATTACTGTATACCAGGGTGGGAAAGATTAAAGGGGTATTCCAGGTTATTTTGATATTAATTCTACTGATTTCTCTTGTAATATAATTAATATATCTCATTGGTTTCTATAATAAATTTTGTCTCTTTCTCTCTATTTTTATGTAAGTCACGTGTTTCTGTGACGTCACCGAACCGGAAGTGTGGGGACTTCCCCGACTCGGCCGGCCTCTTGGTGTTTATGTAGTTAGAAAGCTAGCAGAGCTTTACAAACGGCCTCCCTGCGCACGGGAGGTCACATGACACCCTGTTCCCGGGCGCCCTGTCAGTGTGAAGGAGGTCGCATCCACCTCCTGTATAATCACTAAAACCCTCCACCCCCTGCCAGTATAATCATCCCGATGTCTCCCCCGGCCCCCTCCATCCTGTGTATACAGTCCTTTTCAAAGATCTCTCACCCCATCCCCCGGTCTCGGCACCTCTTGCACTCAGCTGACAGGCTCTCTCTCTCTCTCTCTCTCTCTCTCTCGCTGTGTGTGAAGCAGGAGAGATTTCTTTCCTGCTCCGTACACAGTTCCTGGCAGCTGAGTTTTATCGGGGCAATTGACAGGCACTGTGTACGGAGCAGGAAAGAAATCTCTCCTGCTTCACACACAGCGAGAGAGAGAGAGAGAGAGAGAGAGCCTGTCAGCTGAGTGCAAGAGGTGCCGAGACCGGGGGATGGGGTGAGAGATCTTTGAAAAGGACTGTATACACAGGATGGAGGGGGCCGGGGGAGACATCGGGAGGATTATACTGGCAGGGGGTGGAGGGTTTTAGTGATTATACAGGAGGTGGATGCGACCTCCTTCACACTGACAGGCCGCCCGGGAACAGGGTGTCATGTGACCTCCCGTGTGCAGGGAGGCCGTTTGTAAAGCTCTGCTAGCTTTCTAACTACATAAACACCAAGAGGCCGGCCGAGTCGGGGAAGTCCCCACACTTCCGGTTCGGTGACGTCACAGAAACACGTGACTTACATAAAAACAGAGAGAAAGAGACAAAATTTATTATAGAAACCAATGAGATATATTAATTATATTACAAGAGAAATCAGTAGAATTAATATCAAAATAACCTGGAATACCCCTTTAACAGTACAGCAGATGTTATTTAGGCAACTTTATCAGTTATCTCAACTCTGAAACTGGCTGTGGGCAGAGAGTTGTCACTTAAGATGCCTTTACACAGAGAGATTTATCTAATAGATTTTTGAAGCCAAAGCCAGGAATGGATTTGAAAAGAAGAGAAATCTCAATCTTTCAATTATGATCTGTTCTCTGTTTATAGTCTGTTCCTAGCTTTGGCTTCAAAAATCTGTCCGATAAATCTCTCTGTGTAAAGGCACCCTTACTGACATCACATTAATTAGCTTTGTTACTCCTCTATAGCAATGTGCAGCAAAACAACTACCTAAAACACGAGTGTGACATATCACTATCCCTATAAACAGTCAAGGAGGCTGGAAGTCCATTAGATTATAGTCAAGCTTTTACTGAAGTCTGATGGGAATGTGAATATCTAAATCAGGAAAGCCAAGCTTCTCACTGAACGGTGTTGTTGGCTCAGTCCCAGCTGAAACTGGCTTTGCAGGCGAGTCTGTGAAGTATAACGCGCTACACTTAACCAGTTTCTCCTCTTAAGAGTTTTATTAGAGCTGAAAGCATCTTTAAGTAAAACACATTTTCCCCCTGCGGTTTTATCTTCCGTCGTTGCTGCCAGATAAATTGTCTACAACACTCCGAGCCTGCTCTACAGGAGACAATGCCAGCTGTTCCCGGAGAGGATACATAGGAGGTTAGTCACTGGATATTTAACTGTACACTACGGCAGGAGAGCACATTTTTCTTTTATAGGCCCTTCATTGTCACTCAGCTCTCATATAAAAAGACTATAAAAGAAAAGAAAAACTCTATTTATGACTAGAAAAATGTTTGTTTACAAAATCCTAGTAAAATTTAGGGCTGCCTCCGGAGAGAGAAACATTAGGCTAGCCCAAGAAAATGTCAGTTCATGCATATGGCTTAGGTGGAGCCTGAAAATTCTAAATCGGTTTTACCAATACAAAAAGATTTTGTTTTAGAGCTCCGTGTAATAAAGACAACAATCAGCTGATGAAAATGATCATCGGCTGATCATGACATTTAATGCTACCTAAAAATCATCTGCTGCCGAGCGCACATCGCTGTGTGTAAAAGCTATGCATGGCCAACGGCTGATGAATTAAAACCTTATACATACCTGTCCATACCTACCCCCTCTGCCCGCAGCCGGCGCTGGAACTTCTGAACTGGCTCAGCCAATCACTGACCGAGCCGGGGCATTGTCACGGCCAGCGATTGGCTGAGGCGCCTTGCACTTCAGGGACCATCTCAGAAGTGCCAGCAGCGGCTGCATCCAGAGGGCAGGAGCTAGAAGAACACAGGGGAGCATGGACAGGTATGTATACAGTTTATTATTTTACACTTAACGCAAGGGCTGCACAGACATCGCTTAAGATGTATGTGCAGGATCTTGCTGCACAACTATCAAGTCGTGTAAAAGGCTCAGTAAAACAGTGCCAATCTAGCAGATCAGCATTGATTTACACTGCTTATTAGGCTGTTTAATACGGCCCTTAGACCTGGTCTGCTTTAATGAGAGACTTAAATTCCTGTGGAGTCACTTAACCTTATAGGCCACTTCTGTGGTGCACTTAAAGCAGTTATCCACCTTCGTAATATTAGACTGCCCAGTGTCTTTCTCTCACCACCCCATTTGATCAGTATTTGCTACTGCCCCTGAGGATGAGCCATCAGTTTAATATATTTATGAATTGTGCGTAATAAAGATTATATTTTATTATTGGGATATCATTTATGGTTCCCCTTTGGTACACATCTCACATAGCCTTAACCAGCTTGTCATTCTGTGCTTTGAAATATGTTTTCTGTACTGTAACTAGATGATATATATTACATCACAGACCTCTGTGGGAGAATACCGTACACATTCTAAACGATTGTAAAATTTTATTTTTACAGTACATATAAATGTATGTTTTCCTCTCTAAGAACAATAGTTTACACTGCTGATTGCTTATGGATGTATGCCATAATCATCAACCCGCAGAAAAGAGAGTGGGTATAAAAATTATATGAACACAGCCAAAAAATTAACTATAAAAAAATTCAGATTACAGTATAATTTCAATATAATTCAACAACTTGTGAATCCCAGTTCAACAAAAAGATGCAGAACTGATGCTAAAATTAAAGGGGTAATCCACTTAAGAAAGATTTAACCCTGTTCCATCCCCACCCACTTGTTTGTAATAGGTTTCTAATACATGAATTGGGCAGTCTGTCTGCAGCACATACTGACTTACACCTTCAGGCTGGGTTCACACTACGTACATTTCAGGCAGTATTTGGTCCGCAAGTCAGGTCCTCATAGCAACCAAAACCAGGAGTGGATTGAAAACACAGAAAGGCTCTGTTCACACAATGTTGAAATTGAGTGGATGGCCGCCATATAACGGTAAATAACTGCCATTATTTCAATATAACAGCCATTGTTTTAAAATAACAGCAAATATTTGCCATTAAATGACGGCCATCCACTCAATTACAACATTATGTGAACAGATCCTTTTTGTGTTTTCAATCCACTCCTGGTTTTGGTTGCTATACAGCCTCAAAAATACAGCCTCAAATATACGTAGTGTGAACCCAGCCTCAAGCTGAAGAGAATCCTTACTTCCTGGTCCACTTTGTCTCAAATTCTCTGTGCTCCCCCTGCCTTCTGAGACCAAAGTCACATGACATTTGTCTCTTCTGTTGACAGGTTAGCTGTAACACCTCATCTGAACCCTGACTACAACTGATATCACACCAATCAGTGAGCACCTGGCCAAGGGGCAGGGAAACAACAGAACTATGACAGCCACCTGAGCAGTATAGGAGAAAGGAAACACAGTTGTTTCCCCTCTCTCTCACTTTCCAATCTGTGTAGACAGACAAAGAACTTTGTAGCACTCCGGAAAAATCAACGCTCTATGTGTGCCAGCGGTAAGCACTACCGCAACAACAAGTGCTGTAATATATCCAGATAAAAAGATACATACTTTGTTTACAGTATAATGCAACAGTAGCAAATTGAGACAGCGATGGGCAGACACTTGGCAGTTCGCTCTGCGGTGCAATGCATGCTGGGAAATGTAGTTTCTCAGCCAGCGCCATCTTGCATATAGACCATCTTTTAGGAAATATTTGAACTCAGGAACGGCGGCAGCTAGAATGACAGGAGATTGCTCAAAATACTCAGGAAGAATTGGTGAGTAAGACCAGCTAGGTATGGGACCATTTCATTTTATTTTAGCTTTTGGGTGGATAACCCCTTTGAACATTAAAGCTGTTATGCTCCCTACAGGTTCTAGACCAAGATGATACCTAGAGTGCCAGTTCCAGGACAGTTGTCAGCCACATGCAGATGACAGGTTTTCCAGACAGAGACAAAGAGATCCAGTCAGAAGCGAGACTAAATCAGACATAAAAGCGACAGAATCTGCCTGGAAGTGAGGCAGAAAACAGTCCAGAAGACCATTTAGTGTAAAGTCTATGATATTTGTGATTGAATAGAACTATTATATCAAGCTGTCTGTACCACAATTCATGTAGCTTCTGCCTTCTCTGCTAGCTATGATATTTGATTTCTGCCTATTGTCCATACGCAAAAAGGGAGAGATCAATCAATCAATTGGCTGGTGGGGCAGGGAGAAGGTGCCAGGGACTTGAGGTTAAGGCAACATAAAAGTTTTTACTAGTTCCTTTTACCCATCATTAAGATTTGTGTCAGATATTAATGTTATGGTCCTTAAGCATAATGCAGAATAGACGATCCAGTGTAAAAGCTGATCCCGTTCCGTGGGGAAGGTGGAGACAGCCCGAATCCCGCCTGGAAAACAGGAATCCAACCTATGGTCCAGGCTGTCTTTCTGTTTTCCAGGCAGGACTCGGGCTTTCTCCCCCTTCCCCACGGAACAGGAAGACTGCGGGAGTCAAATACCGATAACCATATCAGAGGGTTATTTGCTGATAGTTTCCCTATAATTATGGATTAATTGACCTGCTGAGAGTAGTAGTCTTACCTCAGCCTGACCCTCAGCACTCCAGGAGCCATAAAGAGTCTCTCCAGTCTGGTTCTAGCCAGCACTCCCCCTGGTAGAGCACTGTGGCCCTTGTGCACCAGGAGCTCCACCAGCATAGGAGCCTTGTGCACACTCCTCTTCCGCAGCCTCTGGTAC
Organism: Dendropsophus ebraccatus; assembly: GCF_027789765.1. Classification (NCBI taxonomy): domain Eukaryota; kingdom Metazoa; phylum Chordata; class Amphibia; order Anura; family Hylidae; genus Dendropsophus; species Dendropsophus ebraccatus. Next base: position 94,466,298 of record NC_091457.1, read on the forward strand.
AGCTTCACCATAACTGAGGGGGACAAGCTCCATAGCAGTCCTGTGGGCAGCACCCTGTATAGTCACTCTCCCAGGGCCTCATCCCTCTGCAAATCTACAGTGTCGCAGCTGTCAGCCCTTAAGTGTCTTCCAGTGTAAACATGGGATGTACAACCCACAATGATATAAGTGAAAGGCTGAACTAAAAACCTGTCAATCTTTAATGCTGCACTAGAGATGATCGAACAGCGCGGAGTATGAACTCAAACCATCGGTATTTGACTCCCGCAGTCTTCCCGTTCCGTGGGGAAGGGGGAGAAAGCCCGAGTCCTGCCTGGAAAACAAAAAGACAGCCTGAGCCATAGGTTGTATTTCTGTTTTCCAGGCGGGATTCGGGCTGTCTCCACCTTCCCCACGGAACGGCATCAGCTTTTAGTCCCAAGACCGTTCTAACAAGTTGAAATTGTCCAAAGCAAAGAAGAACTTTAAGAGGACCACTTGTACTGTCCTGAAAAGCGTTTGACTTAAATTTATTTTTTTATTTTTGTGTGTTGTCAATTAATGCATACATTTTCTAGAAGTTGCACTATAACCAAATCCAGGCAGCAGGGATGAAACCAATGGAAAATTGTCAGCACTACTGTGATAAACAATAGCTGGAGGAAGCCTTCAAAACATCAACATCCAGGAAAAATAAACGAATAAACCATTATTTCATCAATTTCCCAGCAGATCTCAAACTGCTGTCTTTCTGTTCATAAAATAAAAAAGCTTAAAGTATCTGGCTCTGCTAACCGCACACTTGTAAAACTTCAGAAGGATGGCTCAAAAGCAGATCCACATCAATGTATGTGTTGCTATGCTCCCAATTATGGAATGAAAGCTCACAAGACAAGACAAGGAAAAACTGCTTCAAAGAAATGCCCAAGCAAACTATATGGGGGGCTGAGTCAGCCCACTCTTTTGCACTCAATGGATCAGCACTTCAAAGCCCCGTTCACACTGAGCAAATGCGGTGGAATTCCGTGGCGGAGCTCTCCGCCGCGCTCAGTGTCCCGCTGTGAGTGAATGAGAGGGCCCGTGCGTGTCCACTTCCTCCCCTCACCGCTCAAAGAAATTACTTGTCACTTCTTTGAGCGGAGCGCAGCGGAGGAGCGGGCGCCATCTCATTCACACACAGCAGGACACTGAGCACAGCGGGATTCTGTGGTGGAGACCTCCGCCGTGGAATTCCGCCACATTTGAACAGGGCCCAAGATGTGTGTCCTGTCTGCTGAGTAGCTAAGAGTACTTGCAAAAAAAAAAAAAAAAACACACAGGACGATGTGCAGCCTATGGCAATAATTTAAAGTGGTGTCCTATTTAAGGCCAATTTCACACGTAACGGATCTTTAGCGGATTTCACACAGCAAATGCGCATCGAAATCTGCGCATCGATCCTTTGCTTGTCATTTTCAATGAGAATACATACATGCTCCACGCTCCGGCTTGCTTCTGGGGTTCCCGGCTGGACGTCCCCCTCAGCCATTCAGTGTGCTGCCCTGCCGCAGCGCACTGATTGGCTGAGTGGGAAGTCCAGCCGGGAACCCCAGAAGCAAGCTGGAGCATGGAACAAGTAATGTATGCTCCAGCCTCCGGGGGGGGGGGGGGGGGGGTTAAGGTGGCTGTCTCTTACATATTTGCAGCAGGATGCCAATCCCGCTGCAAGTATGTAATCTGATTTACAGTGACAGATACATTACCCTCCCTCTGGTCAAAATATTTTATAACCTTTTCTTGGAATTGTATAAAAGTATCCATACTGACAGCATATCTGTGCCTTTATCATATGCATTGTATAATGCAATTTGGGTAAGACAGACAATGAGCCTTTTCATACTTCTTTGTGCATGGCGTCGTATGATTGTATTACTGGATCAGAAAGATCAGCAGCACCCATAAACTTACTGTAATCCTGTACATAGGTGTGTTGGAGGAATGAATCAGGGATCTACATATAGCCACGAGGCTACTGCTGTTACCACTGTGGATAGTGCTCGATATAGGGAGGCACTGTCTACCATCTAATATGTACAAGGACCATTCAACTGAAGAAGGCAAATGTACAAGGAGAGAAAACTCAGGCATGTTGCATTTCATCCTTTTTTTAGGGACATAATTCACCACGAGGAGTCTGGAAACTTTTCTACCACCTACCTTTTTACAATATTGCATTCTAGGCTGAGAACGGTAGAGACAGCTGTTGTCTGAAAGGTCTTGAACAGGGCAGCATGGTAATACCTTGCACCACTGTTACAAATAGTATAGTATCTGATTTGCAAGTAGAAACAGGCTCACATTCCACATAAACATTAAATAGGCTACAGTGCCCCCATGAGTGCCACAGCCTCTTCAAACAACTGAAAAGTGAGGGACCCCCACCAATCTAATATAAATGGCCTATCTAAGGGCTTAATGGTGCAGCTCTGGCACACAAGACCACCAGCCTTCAGGAGTGAATGCACTAAGGAGTTTGGATGCAACAATCTGCAAAACTAAGTTGCCTTTATTCTCAAGGGCAATGATTCATCCTGATTCAAATCAACATTAAATAAGAAAATAATTGCACATCTGCAAGCCGGATACAATGTATTGAAAGTATCAGTTAACCAGGAGCTCAGGAGCTACAAATTGGCAGGATATGAACTAACAAGTGAAGTCTACATCAAAACACAGCTGATGCTACACAATAACCGCAGCACACTTCTAACACACATCATTCACCTGCCTGAGTGCATTACCTACTGTTTTAAGGTTTTAGTAAAGTATGTGACTTAGAAATTATCTTAAGATTTTTTTTTTCTGAAATATAAGCTGAATTTACAAATGCCCTGAGGATGCTAGCAAGTAGTAGCCACATTCAAGACAAAAGCTCTTCCTAGCAGATACAGGAAGGGAGGAGTGTACACAAAAATGAATACGCTGATATAATAGACATTTCAAAGAAGAAAATCATGCATATTTCAATTTACAGTACAATTTAAAACAATGTACTTTAAGGATTAGTATTTCACCCAAAGCAACATATGTGGGTCTATGGCATTTAGCAACCTAAGAACCTAGTGTTTTGTACCTGTAAGAAGTGATGATGTTTCCAGCAATGTTAATTCTATGTGGATCAAGTGCACCATTTTAGAACTGCTTTGGCCCACTGGGGATATTTCCCAGTCCCTCGGTGCACTGTGCCACTACCCATCAGCTTATTCATCTCTCCCTACTTATGTCATCAGACATCAAAAGTTGTTATCAGTCCAGGTCAGAACAAGCCGGGAGAACAAGCCAGGAGAAGACCGCACTGCACTCCTTTCCCGGCTCTGTGTCATGTAATCAATCAGGCTCAGAATGTAAGTCTATAGAGTACGAATGACTATGCTGACACAGAGCGGGGAGCACTGCAGCGTAGTCCTCTCCCCGCTTGTTCTGACAATCGGTACTGGTCTAAATACTCAACACCAATCAAAAAATTTGATGGGTCTCTATGACATGTCAAATTTTTTTTTATGGTGACAGTGACACCTTAAACTGTTATGCCCGTAAGACATAGAATAAATGCTAACAGTTATTAAGGAGATAACTGAATATCTACAAAAAGTTTTCATAGAAAATGTCAGGGAATGAACAAGTATTTACAAAAATAGTTATATGATGTTGTTTGATGTTGCTACAATAAAGCTACAAGAGGATCTGAATGGCGAGTGCTGCTCCTTTTCATCTACTAGATCGATTTATATAAAAAAAGAGATTTTCAAAAGTTACAAAGGAGTTGCAGAAAAATAGGATGTGGGAGGACAAAGAGTTGATGCCCTATTATTTTAGGGAGGACCCCTGGGAAAAACTAGCACTACCAATTACAGAACATGTTTTTAAAGGCTTCATTTTTCATGGTGAAGTATAGCGTACACTGTACTGAAATCCAGACAATGAACAACATTTAATTATTTGATATATCCCTCTATCCCTTTTTTGGCATCTATTCTGTGTACACACATTAGATTATATAAAAAATAAGGCTGGGCCCAAGTATCAGTTCAATTTATTCGTGCTTTAACTGATGAGACAGCTGGAGGAAAAATCCATCACTTACCATCAGGACTTTTCACCCTTTTTCTAATAGGTTTTAGTGCTAGATTAAAAAAGGCAGCAGGAATACGTTTTCCTATCCAGCTTCAGGACAAGTCTAGCATCTCAGCTGACACGTCAGGTGCCAGGAACAACCATACTAAGGCTACGTTCACACAGAGCAAAAGGAGCGGATTACGCAAGGAAATATTTCCGCCTGAAATCAACTGACGCTGAATTCCGAGCAGAATATAAGCAGAATGTAAGCAGAATCCCTGTGTATTCTGCTAGGAAAGTGTTCAGCTCATAATCAGCTCTTGACAAATTCAGCGCGGAATACTCGAGGAATCCGCGCTGAATCCGCATGCATTCAGCGCTGAAATTCAGCGAGTATTTGGTGAGTAAACTAGACTATACCAGAACATATACTAGAATCCTCCTCCCCCCCCCTTTTCCCCATTTCCGCGCTGATTCAGCGAGTAATTTCCGCTTGTATTACGCTTGTATTCCGCGCTGAATACGCGCGTATTCCGCGCTGAAACAGAAAATCAGAGCCCCTTTGATTTGTATAGGCTTCCGCTAGCGGAAGAATGAACATGTTCATTCTTCTGGCAGAAAGCGGATTAGTTCAGTGCGGAAATTCCACTGTGTGAACTGCAGAGCAGCTATTTTAACGGCTGAAATTTCAGCGCTGATTCAGCGCAGAAATTCAGCTGCTTTTGCTCAGTGGGAACGAGCCCTAACAACAGTTCTGGCATCACGTCAGGTGCCAGGAACAACCCTACTAACAACAGTTCTGGCATCACGTCAGGTGCCAGGAACAACCCTACTAACAACAGTTCTGGCATCAATCTCCTACTGCATTGTATTACCACAACAGAGGTAGACTTAGCCAGGTCACTCGATATATAGGCATAATACAGAAAATGACAGATGACATTCCCTTATAAAGGTCTGGCTAATTATTTATTAAAAAAGCACTTTACTGAAATCCAGGACTGTTAGCAGGCTCTAACAGGTCTTCTTGCCTGTCAATCACCATGCAGAGCATGCTGACAGGACAGAGACTAGTCACAGCCCAAATGACTGTCTCTCTCCCTGGCTCATGTGCAGTAGTAAAAGACATTTTGCCGGCATAAGAAGGTACAGAGGGAGCAACCCAGGACATTGTAGGGAGGCTCCTTACCAAATCTATTATGCGCTTCTGGGAACCTAATCAGCACAATTGTGCCCATTGGTTTCCTTTAATTTCACTGTATACTGTATCTAAAATATAGTATGCAATCAGACTCTTGCAGACTTTGACCATGTTAGTGATAATGTAAATTATAAACTGATACAAACTAGGAATATCCACTAATAGTTATTATTGTTGCTATTTCAGCCTTTATTTACATATACCCCAATAACACATTATGTATTTATTTGAGCTATGTACTGAACTGCACTTTTTTTTATATGTAAGCTAATATTCTTAATTGTACTGTATTGGCAATCCAGGGCTCCTTATACTTCAATGATTCAAGCATTTTTTTGTTGTTCAATTAACCAATGATGGTTTGGACATTTTATGACTCATTAACTGTATGATGGGTGATCGTTTTGTAGGTGTTTAAAGATGGACCTTGTGGTTTATTTCTGTAGACAATGTACTATGTTTATATAGTCTCTTACCATCGGACTTTGTTCCATGTCTGAGTGGCTCCAAGAGGGGACCCAGCCACCATGGGAACTTGGATTGGGGTGGGCTGTTTGTTCATGATCAGGTCCAGCTTTTCCTCTAAAGACTTACACGTTGCCTCAAGAACTTGCAACTTGGACTCAATGCTGTCCAACCGCAGGCAAATTGTTTGGTTGATGGAGAGAAGGAAGGACTGGAAAGGAAAGGAAAAATAAGAATACCAGATCATCAGTGAAACAGCAATAATATAAAAGGTTTAAGAATATTCAGACTGATTATAGAAACAAAGCAAAATATGTTACTATAGCTATATATCTCTACATCACTGCACATATGGTCTAGCAGTTGAGTTTTACTGACCTTTCACAGCAAATATTATTTACAACATAGGAACTGAACATTTGAATGCTCAGATTAAGAATATTTACAAGTGTAAGTCATATTATGCCTCCTTCAATGCCATAAAAATCAAAACCTATATTAAAATAGTCCCTGTATAATCCAGATGTCTAATTTTCAGAAATATATCCAGTTTTGAGATTAAGCTGGGACATAACTCACTTTCATTTTTTACAGACTTGCTGACAGAAAAATGTAGGTAAAGAAAGGAATTTAATCTCTGACCTTGTATAGAAATCATTTGAATTGAAAATACAATCTTCAGGCATAACATTCAAAAGTAGCAAGTTTGCCATCTAGTGGCTGAAGGTAGGATGAAAGTCACAAGTTCACTACTAATGGAACTTAACTTAAAAAGTTAAGGGCTGTCTAATATAGACGTAAATGAGCAACAATCTGCTAGATCACCGCTCATTTACTGTGCATATTACACGGCTCAATTACTGTCCAGCAAGAGCTGCACACAGATCATTAGCGATGTTTGTGCAGCCCTTGCTTTTAAAGTGTAATAATAAAGTTCATACATTACCTGTCCATGCTCCCCAATGTCTTCCTGTCTTCTCCCTACAGTTTCCAGTGGAACTTCAGAACCGGTCTCTCAAGTGGCAGGCCCGTCCCAGCCAGTGATTGGCTGAGCAGGTTGTCACTTCAAAGACCACTGTGATGTTGCACCAGCAGCAGGGAGGGAGTGTGGAGAAGACAGGAAGAAACCGGGGAGAGTGGAGAGGTATGTATGAACTTTATTATTTTCTTTACAGATTCATCAGTCGTCAGCCGAGCATCGATATTGCTCATAGCATTTCACGCCTGGCGGATGATGATTTTAGGTCTGGAACTAAAGACACAATCAGTCCATGATCATTTTTATTAGCTGATCATAGTCTTTACTGTAATAGGGATCTAAGGGCCCTATTCCACAGTAACGATAATCGGCCGGATCGGCCCCATTTGGCCCAATTCGGCTGATTATCGTTCGGTGAAATAGAGAGAACGATCAGCCGATGATCATGTCATCGGCTGATTGTTCATTTAGGGCCAGACCTTAAATCATCGTTCCTCCACCGCGCATCGCTACGGTTGAATAGCGGTGCGCAGCGGGCGACCGACGTTTTGACAAGCAGCAGCAGTAATACATTACCTGTCCAGGCTTCTTCTCCGCGCTGTCTTCATCTCCGGGTCCCGTGCGCTCTATCTTCAGAATGGCGGGTCAGCTGACGGAGCGCTCAGCCAATCACAGGCCGTGACCACCGCGGCCTGTGATTTGCTGAGTGTGGCTTGTCAGCTGACCGGCCATTCTGAAGTTAGAGCGCGCGGGACCCGGGGATGAAGACAGCGCGGAGAAGAAGCCTGGACAGGTAATGTAAGATGCTGCAAGGGCTGCAAGGACATCGGTAACGATGTCCCTGCAGCCCTCGCTCAACGATCATCGGGCCGTGGAATAGGCCCAGTAAACGAGTGGCGATCTAGCAGATCGCCGCTTGTTTACATAGTTGATCGGGCCCTCTTCGGCCCGTGGAATAGGACCCCTAAGTCTGTGGGTAATGCTTGTCCATTTGGATACTAATAGGACAATCAGGAAAAGGGAACAGCACTTGGGGAAACTTTTTCCACATTAAATACTTTAATTTTACAGAAATAAAGCTTTTAAAATGCATCATCGAAAATATAACTGCTTCTCAAATTACAGTTCACTCCGCTACAGAAATAAGCAGTGTTAGTGAGGGGAAATTAAGTGTTACATAATGGCCAGTATCTATAATAAAGAAGAAGTCATCTTCCAGGGAGGGATTTCTTTGCTGACTTAAAAGACCGCAATGACAAGACATCAACACATTGGTGGAAATAAAGGGTAGATATGGTTAACACCGAAACCTTTATGGATGGATCCTGACAGTTGATTTCTATACGCTGTCGTTTCAGTGACGGAGCCATATCATCCTCTGTGACTTCATGATTCTCTAAAACAACTGTTAAAAAAAAAAAAAAAAGAATATAAAGACATAAGTTTAAGGAGCAGGTTGCCCCTAGTGTCCACTCTCTGACCCGGTGTCCTAAGGCAGCTTATAAAGATGTCTTACGGATGACACAAAATGGGTGTGGTGATGGCACACGATAACACATTCTTCTGGCTTTATATAAGGCCAATCCTCTGTTGGCTATGAGTGATCAATGAGTAAACAGTTTGTAAAACCTAGAAAGAATAAATTATTCTTGTAAGCATCTGTTCAAAATCCAAGTGTCTGTAATTTCCCTCAAGTGACCACACATCTGGCTCTTAGCCAGTGAGATCATTTATAAGTGAAGACAATGCAATCAGAGAGTAACCACACATCAAGATCCAGTAGTGGCTGATATAAATGTATCAGCAGAAGGGCTCTTATCACTGATAAACATTGGGTTTCTTAGGGTTCGACAGGTTGGATCTTATTTGTAGTTTCCTCCAAGATACGGTGCAGCACAGATTAGGCAGCCACTTGTCTCCTAATGAACATAGGCTTAAATAAACGTGAGCTTTAAGGGCCCGTTTACACTGCGGAAAACAGGCAGAAATTCCAAGCAGAATCCCCGCTAGGACTCCCCGCAGACTCCACTAGGAAATCCAGCTACCTCAGTATCTCAATGTTATGTATAGGGTGCCTATACGCTCCACTCAAAGAACTGACATGTTGGAATTTCCACAGTGTGAACGGGCCCTAATGAGAATATTCATTAGAATATTTAAGTTTTGTGCACATGATAATTCTTCAAGCATTATAAAGTTCTGATTGGTGGGGGTGTCAATGATGAGGCCCCACTGATCTATCAATATCACAGGGAGAAGTGTGCAGCTGTGCATTTCACTTCTCAGCTTGGCGCTTGATCCATTTAATTGCAAGAGATGGGCTCCACATATTAATAGGAGCAAGCGCACAGCCACACACTTTTCCCATCTATATCTAGAGATCGGTGTGAGTCTCAACACCAAGACCCCAAGTAATCAAAACTTTTAATAAGTCTGTGTGACATGTTAATTTTTTTTTCTTAAAATATAGTAACAAGATAGTAAGTGGGATCACTGTGACAAGTTCAAAGTTAAGGCCCCATAAACATTAGTTGTGTCAGCCAAGCAAATGGTTTTGGTGGAACCGGCCAACCATCTCATGTGTCAGGGGAGTCATGAGGCTCCTGTACACATAAGATGATTGCAAAATCCACAGATTTCAATTAAAGCGGACAGACACATTTCATGCTCCTGGGGGTGTTAATAATGTATCACCCTAAAAGTATTAAAATTTAGTTTGTCATGCACACATAGAATTAAACTTTTGTCCTTGAAGAGATCAGTCATCATTATTGTCTGGCAATGCATTACACTACACAGAACACATGAATGCTTACCCATGCTAAGAGGTTATGTGTATAACAGAATGAGGAGAGAAGGCTCATTTACCTAACGGCTATCATTTGTGTATCGCTAGGTTAATTGTGTAAGGTATCGCAGCCAACTTCTTCTATTGAGTATTAAGAAAAAAATTCTGTTTGGCTACTTTAAAAAAGGGGGTTTATTAAAGCACTTAAAAAAAAACTCTCCGTCTTCCTCCGTGCACTTTCCTAGCCACAGTTGTACAAGTAGATAATGTGTATCTTAAAATTAAATTGAAATGGTTGCTTGAAAAGGAGATAAGGACTTGCATCACAAATCTTTAAGACATCTTAAAAGCAGGCAGGGAAATGAGACAAGGCTATTTAAGTCTAAGCAGAACTCAGTAAAAAGTACAGTGGGCGATCTACACGGCAGACAAGTTACTTTAATTAACTTACAAATAAACTGCAAATGAAAAAAAACTTGGTTTAGTGGTTAATAAAAATCAATCTGAAGTACATTTTATTAGCCAATAAAAATAAACTAAGAGAACTATAACGAGTTATATGTCGGTGCTAAATACAAAAGTGCATGCAGCCAGTTCTCAAACAATGTATTAAAAGAGCATTAAAGGGGTTATCCAGCGCTACAAAAACATGGCCACTTTCTTCCAGAGACAGCCCCACTTTTGACTACAGCTTGGGCGGGGTTTTGCTGCTCAGTTCCATTGAAGTGAATGGAGCTTAATTGCAAACCGCACCTGAACTGGAGACAAGAGTCGTGTTGTATCCGAAAGAAAGTGGCCATGTTTTTGTAGCACTGGATAACCCCTTTAAGCCTTAAATGCAGTTTATTTAATAAGAAACTGTTACAAAATACAATCCCAAATAGTAATATTAGTAATATGTATTTTTCCTATTCACCTAACGGTTCCTGCCTTGGACAGAGATTAGATGAATTTAAGTAAATAAAAAAAAACAACCATGCAAGCACCCACATGGCTCTTCTATAACTCCCGCACAGACATGGCAACCAGAGATGAGCAAAACTCCAGCATGCTTAAGTCGGATTGCTCAACCGCTATCAGCAGCTGCCAGATCCATTCTGCACACCACCCAATTACTCCCCCTATAGCCTCACAGTAGCTCCAACTTCAAATTGTCGGCACACAGCGGTCAATTGTGTGGGCTATATAACTGTGTGGATGCTACTGTAAAAACTGGCAGCAGCACTTAACCCCTCCTGAGCCACAACTGTATTCCCAGCGGGGGTCGGCTATGTAGAGCAATTCCAACTGTGGCAGTCATTTAACCTTTTCAATGCTGCAATGCGATTGTGGCATTGAAATTGATGATTGACAGGTGCTGTACGAAATGTGACTGCGAGATGCCGGGTTGTTTCACAGTTGGAGGTCTATATTTACCGCCCATCACTGCAGGTATCCCTCTGGTATTAGGGTCTGGCTCAGGAAGACTCTATTAGCACAGACCTTATCTCATTGATCTATTCAATGCTATAGCAAAACTATATCATTAAAGAGATGGCAGTCTTAATTGATTAAGGGTCCATTTACACAGAAAGATTATCTGCCAAAGATTTGAAGCCAAGGCCAGGAATGGCTCTGAAAATAGAAAAATTCTCAGGCTTTCCTTTATGACCTGGTCTATGCTTATAGTCTGTTTCTGGCTTTGGCTTCAAATCTTTCTGTGTAAATGGCCGCGTGCAGGGGAGACGTTGACACCGGGTCGGGGAGGTCCAGGGAGTGGAGGAAGAGGCAGCAGGTGGCCGGGGCAAACCGGGGATCAGCGGTGGAAGGTGGTCCGGGTGAGTGGAACTCCGGACGCTTTCCTGATGTGCATCAGGAAAGCTTTCGGGGCCCGGGCGCTCCATAGACTTCTATGGGGGCGTCCGGGCCGGATTTCCGGACGAAAATAGGACCGGTTCTAAAAAATCCGGTCCTATTTTCCGGAATGGACACCCTTCCGGAAAATTCCTGATAGGAAATTCGGGTGGTTTTTCCGGACGTGTAAAGGGGCCTAAGACATGTCCACTGTGCTGGCACAAGATTCCATCAGCCCCAGGAAAGACAATCAGAATGTATGTGTGTTAGTGATTGCAAGGATTGATTTATACCCAAATTAGTTGCAAGAGACGTCCACACAGATAAGCGGGCCCAGAGAAAGCCATGAAAACATTCCCTAGACCATAACACAACCAAAACCAGCTTGTCTTCTTACAACAATGGTTACATGGTGTTGATATTTCATCAAGATAAATGTCTGCAGACAGCCACACTTTATATACTGACCAAACCAGCTGACAACTTCCGTTAAGAATGAAAAGTAGAAAATGTTCTTAATAATGCGACTGGACCGTGTATTTCAAACAATCTGTATTTGGTTAATGGATAAGGGTAAAGAAAAAAAACTCACCAGGGTGATGATCAGGATGCAGGTCTTCTACTGCTATCTGAACCACTTCTGCCAGTTCCTGTCCTGACATCATTTATAAATCGTCCCTTACTACAGCACAGCACACAGTTTTTGGTGATTCTGTAGAAAAGAAATACAAAGAGTTAAATCATTTTTAATTTATAATAAAAACAAACCAATACACGTAGCAACTCAAGACTTTTCCAAACTTCTATTGCAAAACCAAACTGATTATCTGCAACAAGGCGAGGACTGAACAGGCAGATTATCCTGACTAGACAACACTGTGTTGGCTGCTCTTACTTTGTTTTTTTACCGCTTATGTTACCAATTTATTTTAGTTCATGCTTGCCTTTCCAGGCGTGGCAGAGAAATTCTTTGGCCACACTCCCCTGCCTACACCTTCCCTATTTACCCCATTCCTTCCCCATTCCATTCCCTCTCCCCATTCTTCCTTCTCCTATCCCTTTGATTACCATCATGTTATTTCATCTCTATGATAGAGGTGAGCGTAACTTGAGCATGATATTTTGATGCGTTACTAGTCAGGTTATCACTACAGATGAGCACAACTTAAGCATGCGCGAGTCCAATAGTTAGCATTTGAATAGCGGTAGCTGAAGAAATTGGATGCAGCCCTAAGTAGTCCAGGAAAACATGGAAACAGCCATAGGGCATAGGCCAATACTTTGTACAAAATATCAGTTTGTTACCAGGATTCCCTGGTATTTGATACTTTATGTTAAAGGGGTTGGCCACTTTATAGTACAATAGTTCAGTGTACAGTATTAGTAAATGCACTCGCTGTATATACTGACAGCAGCTCCCTGTGTACATCATCAATGTAATGACAAGGGATAAACCAAGGCTAGGTAACCATCCACACACAGCTGTTTCGGGGTGTTGCCCCTTATTAGTGTGGAGCAGGATTCTGGCTAGGTGGGAGCAATCTGTTTCTCGTATGGCTCTACTAGGCATTGCTCCCACCTAGCCAGAATCCTGCTCCACACTGATAAGGGGCAACACCCCGAAACAGCTGTATGTGGATGGTTACCTAGCCTTGGTTTATCCCTTGTCATTACATTGACTTATAGGGCCACTTAATATGGTGGTTTTTGTAGTTGCCTAACAGGAGCTGCCCCTTGGCTGGGTCCTTCCCGGAGGTATATCTGGCTAGTCCTGTGTTTTGAGACTCTTCAATGAGGCTCCACGGGCTCCTCTTTTGCATACTCACGTTTCCCAGAAGGCAATGCACCTAGGACTTCACTGCATTGAGCGCTTTCACTAGCAGCCGGCAGTGTTGTCTTTTGGCTGGTCTCCCTGAGGTCAGGAATCTGTTTGTCGTATGGCTCAACTAGGCATTGCTCCCACCTAGCCAGAATCCTGCTCCACACTGATGAGGGGCAACACCTCGAAACAGCTGTAGGTGGATGGTTACCTAGCCTTGGTTTATCCCTTGTCATTACATTAACTTATAGGGCCACTTAATATGGTGGTTTTGGTGGTTTCCTAACAGGAGCTGCCCCTTGGCTGGGTCCTTCCCGGAGGGATATCTGGCTAGTCCTGTGTTTTGAGACTCTTCAATGAGGCTCCACTTTTGCAAACTCATGTTTCCCAGGGGGCAATGCACCTAGGACTTCACTGCATTGAGCGTTTTCACTAGCAGCCGGCAGTGTTGTCGTTTGGCTGGTCTCCCTGAGTTCAGCAATCTGTTTCTCGTATGGCTCAACTAGGCATTGCTCCCACCTAGCCAGAATCCTGCTCCACACTGATGAGGGGCAACACCTCGAAACAGCTGTATGTGGTTGGTTACCTAGCCTTTGTTTATCCCTTGTCATTACATTAACTTATAGGGCCACTTAATATGGTGGTTTTGGTGGTTTCCTAACAGGAGCAGCCCCTTGGCTGGGTCCTTCCCGGAGGGATATCTGGCTAGTCCTGTGTTTTGAGACTCTTTAATGAGGCTCCACGGGCTCCTCTTTTGCATATTAATGTTTCCCAGGGGGCAATGCACCTAGGACTTCACTGCATTGAGCGCTTTCACTAGCAGCCGGCAGTGTTGTCGTTTGGCTGGTCTCCCTGAGTTCAGCAATCTGTTACAATAATACTATAGCATTGCATAGATCACAATTGGCAGTCTATTTATTGATTAAAAATAATCCCTAAAGGGGACTTAGAATAGTGTGAAAAAAGTAATAAAATAAAACATATTTGGCATTAACACAGGCATAACTGCCCGAACTATAACATTATCAAATCCTGATCTCAGTAAACAGCGTAAAGAAAAAAGCGTACAAAAAAATGACCAAAACTGCTGTTTTTTGGTAACATCACATCCAAGAAAAAATTAAATAAAAAAGTCACATATATTGAAACTTCCTACCGATCAAAACTAAAGGTGCAAAAAATCAAAAGATCAAAACATAAAGCTATAAGAGCCAGAATAGACTAATTTTAAACATTTATTTAAAAAAAAAATACTTTTTTCCATTTCTATATTTTTGTGAGGTTTTTTTTTTTATACTTCATTAAGTATTAAAATTGGTACTTTATTAAGTATTAAAATAAAAAAGTTGTTATTTGTATCAAACTCAAAATAACTAAACCTGACCAGCTGGAAAAACCTGGCTTGACATTTCTATACTAAAGTGATGCTGTTTGCAGAAACCAACAGCTTATGTATTATTGTCACCCGCTTACTCTGTGTGTGGTTCTCTGCACTATCCACAAGATTAGGGTCCTATTAGACGGCCTGATCATAAACTGTAACTCATTTAGTAAGCAATTAGAAAGGCCAAATATCAGGCAGCAAGGATATCGTTAGCACTTGCTTTTAGTATAAAATAATAACTCACCTTACCACGTTCCTTGGTGTCCTCGGCCTTCGTTGCCTACACTGACAGGCCGCCGGCCACTCAGCCAAGCGAAGGCCCCAGTCTGTCTCAGCCAGTGATTGGCTGAGCGGCCAGCGACCTGTCAATGCAAAGAAGGTAGAGCTGCAGAAATCAGGAAAGCCTCCAAGGACAACAGGGAACGTGGTAAGGTAAGTTATTACTTTATTATTTTATACTACAATCATTAGCTGTCAGCCGCGCATCACTACTGCTGTGAAGTACCACCTAGGTGACACTGTCCACCAATGAAATGACGCAATTTTAGAACGTATCACATAATACCAGTAATAACAACACACTATCAAGACTTTCTATTTGTATTGTTTGGTAACCATAATGAAGAACAAATAAATACGTTTTTGTAAAATGGCAATGTGCTTGATAAATGTGAGTCCTGCGTGTATAAGCGCTCCATACATGTCAAAAATCAGACAAAAGAACAGTTTTTTTCTAACATAGATTCCAGTACAATTCATTGTTGGCAATAGTAAGTTAATAGCTTCCAGGACACTGAATTCAGCTGCCTTACACTGGCAATAAGAAACTGGCATTGGAAGATAAAGCAAAAAAAAAGTACAAGAAATAGCTCTGATCTCAAATGCATGCTCCTCGTCTGTAAAGGAAGAGCGATTTACCAGTGTTCTGTTAGGGTGCACTCACTGACTCAACTCCTGAACAGCTGTCCTGCACACAAAACAAAGGGCCAAATCACGAGCCAAGGGGATTTTTTTTTTAAGGGCTGAACCTCAAAATGACTGTAATGTTTCTATCATAATAATGGTTTTGTTTCTTCAATAATGCACAAATTAGCTTAAAAAAAAATGGTACAATCTGTGATTTTCCACAGACCCCAAAAAAGTCTAAAAACAGTCAATTAAAAGAAATGTAATTCTCTGGATATTAATCAGGACATGGAAGAATAAATGCATTTTTAGGTGGGTGTTTGCCCCTTGGGACAGCTGGAAATGATTTCAGATGGAGTCAATGAAGTTACAAAGAGAAAACACTGCCTATAATGAACTACATAAACATCTGGTGAAATGTTTACATTATTCGACGTGTCACACCAGAAAAATAAAAAAACTTAACATGCAACATTATAAATGGTATACACTGTATCCTACTCTTAAAGGAAATCTACCAACCGTAATTTATGTTATTGCTGTTAGGGCTAAGAAGATACAAGGTACCTTTCGTATATCCCTCGGTGCTTCCAGAACTTAGACAAATGCTTTTATTCTAGGAATAATCAGCCAAATCAGGTCAATTTGGTCGATTATCGCTCCGTATAATAAAGACAACAATTAATGATCGGTCCGACACCAAAATTATTAGCCTCCATCCGCGGCCAATGATTTTGTAATAGCGATGTGCGGCCGAGGGATAACAATTGAATAACCTGTTAATACATTACCTCTCCACTCTCCTGGTCTTCTCCTACCCTCTGCTTGCTTCCCAGACACTGATTGGCTAAGCGGCCTATCAACGTCAGAGACGCTTTGAAGCTACAGCAATGGCGCCAAGAAGCAAACAGAGGTCCTGAGAAGACCCGGGAGCGTGTGGAGGTAATGTATGAACAATTTAGGGCAAGGGCTGCACAGACAATGCTAACGATGTCAGTGCACCCCCTGCTAATTGATAATCAAGCCGTGTAATAGGCTCAGTTAACAAGCGGCGATCTAGCAGATCAGCGCCCGTTTACATTATTAGTTGGGCCGTTATCCATCCGTCTAGTAGAACCCTTAGGCTAGATGCACACGTCCGTAGGGCTGTCCATAGCTGCAGACCCATAGCTAGACTGCAGTACATATGTGCATCCGTAGCTGTCCGCAATGCACAGACCTTATCATTAGTGAATGCTGATCCATCCCAACATTTGTAGTCAGTACTAGGACTTGTCAGTTTCTTTTGCAGCACGGATCACGGCCCCGTAAAGTGTGATACGTGAATGGGGATATTCAAATGTATGGGTCTGTAGTCGATCCAAAATTGTGGACAGACTATAAGGGTTAACCCCTTGCCTCCGCAGCCTGTTTTGGCCTTAATGCCCGGGGCCTATTTTACAAATCTGACCTGCCTCTCTTTATGTAGTGATAACTCTGCGATGCTTTTACCTATCGCGGTTATTCTGAGATTGTTCTTTCGTGACATATTCCTCTTTATGTTTTTGGTATATTTTGGTTGATACACTCAGTAGCTTTTTGTAAAAAAAAAAACACATTTGCGCAAAAATTTGAAAATTTTACAATCCTTTATATTAAAAATTCTCTTTTTCTGAGAAAAATTGTTATGTCACATAAACTAATTATTACTGCAACATCTACAGCATGTTTGCTTTATGATGATGTCATTTGGTGAACGTCCTTTTAGTTGTTAGGATGTTAGAGGGCTTAGAAATTCTGCAGAGATTTTTCAAATTTTCTGAAAAATGTCAAATTCTGATTTTTTTAGTGACCAGTTCAGTTCTGAAGTGGATTTGTGGGGCCCGTAGGTTAGTTACCCCCATAAATCTTTCCACTGTAAAAACTGCAACCCTCAAACTATTCAAAGTAACATTCCATAAGCGTATTAACCCTTTAGGTGTTTCGCAGAAATTTAAGCAAGTTGGAGGGGAAATTTAAAATTTTCATTTTTTGGGGCAGATATTCCATTTTAATCCATTTTTTCCTCTAACACAGCAAATAATAACTGAGAAATGGAACTCACTATTTATTCCCCTTATTCTAATGTTTCTAGAAATCCCCCATATGTGGCCACAGTGCGTCACCTGACTCAACCACAGGCCGCAGACATGACAGAGACCTGGTGAATTTTGGGGTCTTTTCTTTTTTTCAGGTTTTTTATAGCCATTATACCATGTGACAGAGGCCTAGGGGGGACAAAATATTTGTGTAAGACAAGTTGCCATTTCCATCGGTACCATTCTGGGGGACATGTGACACCCTCATAATTTTTTATTTAATTTTTTAAGAGTTGGTATGAATAACAAAACACAATTTATCAGCTGTTTTTCATCATTTTTTTTTGTAACCCATTTACTATACGTTACATATGACATGTTATCGTTATTCGTCAGGTCGGTACAATTTCAGTGATATCCATTTTATATAGCTTTTGTTATAGTTTATGGCATTTATACTATAAATACTGTTTGTGTCTAGCATATTGTAAGAGCAGTAATATTTAAATTTTTCCGCCAATGGAGTTATGTGAGGGCTTTTTTTTTTTAGTGGTACACATTTTGGGCGTTTTGTGACATTTTGATATCTTTTATCGTTATTTTTTTAGGGGCGGGATTAACAAAAAATTGTCATTTTGGTTAGTTTTTTATTTATTTTTTGAATAGTGTTAATCGTGCGGGATAATTATTCTAATGGGTTAATAGACGGGGTCATTACGGGCGCGGCAATACCAAATATGTGTCTTATTTATGGGGGATCATTTATAAAAGGGGGATGTGGAATGTGTATACCAGTGCTTCCCAACCTTTTCCACCTCAGGGCATACCTTGGGAAAAAAAAATTTCCTTGGGGCACCCCTCCTAAATAATGTTCTACAAAATAAGAAAACCGTCATACAGTGACTCACAGGTGACGTCTTCTTTGATCTGAGGCGTCACTTTCCCTTTTCCTCTCCATCCGCCATGATGATTTCTTCCAGCTACTTTTCATCTCTTCAGAACCTGCGAGACAAACAATTTAGGCTCCGCACATTTCTAGCAACTTCCTATCCTTTCTCCCTCCTGTCGGCTCCCAAAGTAACTGCGCTGTTTGGTGTTATGTGCAGTAAAGCGAGTAGGAATGTGGCATGCCCCCTGTATGTAGGATCCCCTGCTGTGATGAACTAATAATGCCCCCAGAAGTGCCCCCATGAACTAATAATGCCCCGAGAGGTGCCCCCTATGAACTAATAATGCCCCCAGAGGTGCCCCCATAGGTGCCCCATGAGCTAATAATGCCCCCAGAGGTGCCCCCTATGAACTAATAATGCCCCCAGAGGTGCCCCCTATGAACTAATAATGCCCCCAGAGGTGCCCCCATAGGTGCCCCATGAGCTAATAATGCCCCCAGAGGTGCCCCCTATGAACTAATAATGCCCCCAGAGGTGCCCCCTATGAACTAATAATGCCCCCAGAGGTGCCCCCTATGAACTAATAATGCCCCCAGAGGTGCCCCCTATGAACTAATAATGCCCCCAGAGGTGCCCCCTATGAACTAATAATGCCCCCAGAGGTGCCCCCTATGAACTAATAATGCCCCCAAAGATGCCCCCTATGAACTAATAATTCCCCCAGAGGTGCCCCAATGAACTAATAATGCCCCCAGAGGTGCCCCCATATACTAATAATGACCCAGAGGTGCCCCCATGAACTAATAATGCCCCCAGAAGTGCCCCCATGAACTAATAATGCCCCCAGAGGTGCCCCCATGAACTAATAATGCCCCCAGAGGTGCCCCCTATGAACTAATAATGCCCCAGAGGTGCCCCCTATGAACTAATAATGCCCCCAGAGGTGCCCCCTATGAACTAATAATGCCCCCAGAGGTGCCCCCTATGAACTAATAATGCCCCCAGAGGTGCCCCCTATGAACTAATAATGCCCCCAGAGGTGCCCCCTATGAACTAATAATGCCCCAGAGGTGCCCCCTATGAACTAATAATGCCCCCAGAGGTGCCCCCTATGAACTAATAATGCCCCCAGAGGTGCCCCCTATGAACTAATAATGCCCCCAGAGGTGCCCCCTATGAACTAATAATGCCCCCAGAGGTGCCCCCTATGAACTAATAATGCCCCCAGAGGTGCCCCCTATGAACTAATAATGCCCCCAGAGGTGCCCCCTATGAACTAATAATTCTCCCAGAGGTGCCCCAATGAACTAATAATGCCCCAAGAGGTGCCCCCATATACTAATAATGCCCCAGAGGTGCCCCCATGAGCTAATAATGCCCCCAGAGGTGCCCCCATGAGCTAATAATGCCCCCATATACTAATAATGCCCCCAGAGGTGCCCCCATGAGCTAATAATGCCCCCAGAGGTGCCCCCATGAGCTAATAATGCCCTCAGAGGTGCCCCCATATACTAATAATGCCCCCAGAGGTGCCCCCCATGAACTAATAATGCCCCCTGCTCTGCCCCTACTCACCTAATCCGCGCTGTGGCTGCAGGAAGCAGCTCTCCTCCTCTTCGGGCTCCGTCTTGCGAGCCGCGGGGACGGGACTTCCGGCAGGCGTGATGACGTCACATCATCACGCCTGCCGGAGAGGTCACGTCCCGGCCTCCCATAGGCTGCTGGCATGAAGTGCCAGCGGTCTATGGGAGTGAATATAGGAGCAGGACGCTGACACTTCCTGCTCCTATATTCTGCTTACTTTAATGTTCCGCCCGCTTATAGTGTTTTAATTTATTTATTTATGTATTTGTGTGTGTTTTTTACTTTTGGTATACCGTATATATAATGCAGTACGGCACCTGATCTGTGCTGTACTGCATTATATAGTGAATGAGTGTCACTGACACTCATTCAAACGATCAGGTCCGTGCAGCTGATTCAAACCATCAGCGCAGGGACCTGATCGTTAGGCAGGGGGGAGCGAACGGAATCCGGGGGGAAGGGAGCCAGACCGGGAAAGGGAGGAGAACGGGGGGAGCTGGATCGGTGCGGGCGGGGGAGCTGCATCGGGAAGGGCGGGAGGACGGGGAGCTGCATCGGGGAGGGCGGGGGGATGAGGGAGCTGCATCATGGGCGGGCGGGTGACGGGGGGAGCTGGATCGGGGCAGGCGAAAGGAAGCGGGGCATGGGGGAAGGATTAAGGCAGGGACGGCGGGAGGAGGCAACGTGCTGCAGCCTCCTCCTGCCACCCGATCAGCTGAAGACGGCAAATCTCCCCAAAGGCGCTACGGTCGCAACGACCGTGGCGTCTATGGGGTTAACTGCCTGGGGGGATGGACAGAGGGGGGAGGCAGGGAAAGCATGACACACTGGGATGTCATGATGCGTTCTGGCACTGCTTTTCATGACGTCCCAGTACGTCATATTGGGGGAAGGGGTTAATTTGAAGGCGTTTGAATTGCCCTGTTCACACACCCTGGACCAGCCTTAGGCTTCATTCACACTGTCAGTGATTATTGTCTGGTCTGTACATTAATGTCCTCAGTCCCCAATCGCCAAAAAAATTGTCTGTAGTGCATCCGCAAAAATTGAAAACTGCTAGTTAATGAAGTTGAACTGGTTAAAAAAAAAAGTCATGTAATCGCTTTCAGCCTGAGGCGTTTCTTGAGGAATCTGAATTTTTTCTGCAGATCAGTATTTTTTGCAGACATTACAGATGTCACATCTATAACATCCACAAGAAATTGCAGATCCCAGAAACCTCTACTGGCTAAAGTGCGCCGCAATTATGGTCAGTACTAGGGCATGTCGTAATTTTTTGCAGTATGGATTACTGATACATAAAACTATGGATAGTGTGAATAGCTGTATAGAAATCAATGGGCACACATTTTGTCAATAATTACGGATCCCCAATTAGGGTATATGCAATGAGTAATTGTGTCGGAAAACTGTGCGGAATCTGCCGCTCGTCCACCCGAAGAATAGACTCCCAACGAGTTCATCTTGGAGTCAACGGGGGACACCAGAAACATACACAACAGGACACTGGCGAAAGGCAGCCAGGTTAACATAACATGTTTATTGTTTAATATGCACCATCAGCAATATGTTAAAAACCCCTTCAACAGCAGAGCATCTCTCACTCATTTCAATCGAAGCTACTCAACAGTATAAGCTATCAACAGTTGTGCAGGTGAGGGTGTGTTCACACTATGGAATTTGTGCAAGACTTTAAGCGTACTCTGCTTGAAGTTCCACCTGTCCCATTTATTCAATAGGATGTCTTACGCTAATTCCGCCAAATCCACAGACTGGGACAGGCTGAACTTCAAATTCCATAGTGTGAACCAACCCTTACACAGGCATGTGTGCTTATGTATGTTATTGCATTTGCACACAGAATATATTTGATAAGCAATTATAAAATCAATAAATAAAAAATGCTTCTGATTTTCTATGTGATGGGGGCATGCAGGCATAGAAAACCTTTAACAATGTGTGATAGATACAAAAGCAACTGTGAAAACAGACTTACGCTTTCAGAGTGTGGTGTGTTACATTTATTAATGTAAAAAGCCTTTCTTTTCTAAGTTACTTCTGATGAGGCGCAATCTATGTTTTTCTACATGACGTCATTAAGTACTCAGTTCGAAAGATTACATTCATAGCTAATAAATTAACTTACTGCTGACAGTACCCTACTTAACACAAGATCCCAAAGCTTAAAGTGGTTCCAAATATATCGGTTGACATATCTGAAACTGATCAAAGAGGCGATGACTATCCTGAATTGTGCAATTTGGTGAAAAAACAAGGCAGGAGAATGTGCTAATGGTTGCAAAGTGGTAACAGGTTTCCCAGGTATGCCCACCACAGCATTGTCTACAATGCTACTTAAGTCAAAAACACTGGCTATAAGTGTAAGGAGCCTGGCCCCTTAAATATCTCTTGACTCAATGGAGTTGTATTTACCGGACACTGTCCAGATACCAATCACATAGTGTTACTAAACTGGAAACAGACACACAATCTTTTGCTATTTTATTCCACATTAGGGATTAATTTAAGAAAAAAAATAACTGTTATAATAAATGTAACAATAGATTTCACTAACACTGTCATATAAATCAGCAGACATCAAAAGCTCTGTGAAATGTCTTAGCTTGTTGTGTATCTCAAAGGGACAGAAAGGAGTCTAAAATGTGGCCTGGAAATGCAAACCAATCAGAAGTAGATTACAAATTATTTCTTTTCTAGAGTAATATATCTAAAAAAAACAAAGTAAACTTAGTCGATAAATAGTGGACAGCGCATTCGGAGTCTTCAGACCCTTGAATTTTTTTTTACCATTAACAATATTTTATGTTTTAAAATTTTTGCCCATCCTTCAGCACCGAATATCCCTTACATGAAAAAAAAGAATGTTCAAAAAATGTATTAAAAGGAAAAACTATAATTTCTCATATTTTTTAAATGGAAGTAGTTTGGAACAACCAGGACTCTTTTTAGAACTGCCAATACCATCTCTACAATAAAGAATGGTGGTGAGAGCATCATACTGTGGGAGTGGTTTCAGAAGCTGAGAGATGGGATGAGGGAAATCTAAACAAAGCAAAGAACAGAGATATTCTTAAAGGAGTTGTCCAGCGAAAATGTAGTGTCAGGACTATGTCAGAAAGTTAAATAGATTTGTAATTTACTTCTATAAAAAAAATCTCTAGTCTTCCCATACTTATTAGCTGCTGTATGTCCTGCAGGAAATGTTGTTTTATTTTCAGTCTGACACAGTGCTCTCTGCTGACATCTCTGGCCGAGACAGGAACTGTCCAGAGCAGGAGAGGTTTTCTATGGGGAGTCATTTCCTGCAGGACATAAAGCAGCTAATAAGTATGGTAAGACTTGAGATTTTTTAATAGAAGTAAATTACAAATCTATATAAATTTCTGACACCAGTATGTTTGAAAGAAAAAGATTTTCGTTGGACAATCCCTGCGGATATGTAAACCTGCCCCTTTAATCCCCCCCCCCCCCTCAAAGCATATGTGAGGCTCCCCTTGCTCATCATCAGCCAATCAGTGCTGCCGTGCTCTGATTGGCTGATGGGGAGCCGGGAGCCTCACACACAGCCACGGCACAGAGCAGGTAATGGATGCTTCTGGCCGGGGCTGCGGTCAACGGGGGGTTAAAGGGGGTGGCTTACATATCCGCAGTGGAAAGAAAATTCAGCTGCGGATATGTAACCCATAGACCTTCACACTACATGGATCCGCAGCGGATTTCGATGCAAACCCGCAGTGTGAAATCCGCTGCGGATCCGGTACGTGTGAAGGCACCCTTAGGGGACACAGCCAGTTTAGATTTTTGTGCTTTCGTTCTTTTCCTTCCTGTGTATATAAGGCCATAGCGCGTGCAGTTTTCCACCTACTTTGTACTTTGCAATAGGAGAAGTAATTTTTACCTAAAATATGCCGTGAAACCAGAAAAAAGTTATATGTGTGGTGAAATTGCAAAAAAATAAAAAAGTTTTTTTTTTAATTTGGGGGTATTTCGTTTTTACGCTGTTACACACTAGGATAAAACTGACTTGTTATACATGTTCCTCAAGTTAGTACGATTACAAGGATATGTAATATGTATAAACTTTGTTTTATTTGATGGCTTTTAAAAAATTAAAACCTTTTAAAAAAAATATATGTTCCTTAAAATTGCTCTATTACCGAGCTTATAGTGCTTTTATCCTTTGGTCTATGGGGCTGTGTGAGGTGTCATTTTTTGCGCCATGATCTGTACTTTCTATCGGTACCTTGTTTGCGTATATGCGACTTTTTGATCACTGTTTATTACAATTTTTCTAGATTTGATGCGACCAAAAATACACAATTTTGCACTTTGGCATTTTTTTGCGCTTACGCCGTTTACCGTGCGAGTTTAGGAATGTGATAAATTAATAGTTCAGGCGAGTACACATGGGCAATACAAAATGTTTATTTTTAAAAAATATTTTTTTAATTAAGTTTTATTTATAAAATGGGGAAAGGGGAATGACTTTTATTAGGGGAGGAGATTTTTTTTATTCACGAAAAAAAAACAATTATTTTTTTTTATTTTTTTTTTACACACATACTAGAAGTACCCCTGGAGGACTTTTAGTATGACTACACTGATCTCCCATTATAGATCGATGAGATCAGTGTTCTATTGCTCTCGGCTGCTGCAGCCCAGAGCAATAGAATGCCTAGCCGGGATCTGCACCATTATGGCGCAGACCCCGGCCTGGCACAGGTGCAAGGACCGCTCCTCCGTGATCGCATCGGTGATCCCCCCACTAGACCACCACAGATGAAGGACAGCAAGCATTTAGATGCAGCTGTCAATTTTGACAGCTGCATCTAAATATTTAAAAGACAATTTCCATGAAAAACTTTTTGTCAGTAATTGAAGCACATTACAAAGTTATATAACTGTGTAATGTGCTTCAATCACCTATCTGCCTCCCTGTCTTTTCCTCCCTCCACCCCCCACCAGGAAGTGCACTAAACTCACATATACCTAATTACTGTCGTCACCAAGCTCTTCTCTCAGCTTCTTCTAGTGACGATGAGTCATCAGCAGGAGGGCTGCTCTAGCTCCTGTTACACCAGCCTCCCCCTCCCCTGCCTTGTCAGGTGACTCAGCTTGCTCAGCTCCGATTGGCTGAAGAACTGCAAGCCATCTTAGTCATGTCACTTGCTTATTTCCCTCCGTTACTGACCCCCAGCACAAAGGCAGCTTCCCCCCTCCCCTCATACTCTCTGCTGCTGCCGAGTGGACTCAGTGAGTGAAGGAGTCATGTCACTAGGGAAGATAAGCAAGTGACATGGACTAAGATGGCTTGCAGTTGTTCAGCCAATCGGAGCTGAGCAAGCTAAGTCACCTGACAAGGCAGGGGAGGGGGAGGCTGGTGTAACAGGAGCTAGAGCAGCCTCCCTGCTAATGACTCATCGTCACAAGGAGCTGAGAGAAGAAACTGGTGACGACAGTAATAAGGTCTGTGTGAGTTTCTTACACTTCCTGATGGGGGGTGGAGGGGGGAAAAGACAGGGAAGAAAGGCAGATAGGTGATTGAAGCATATTACAGAGTTATATAACTTTGTAATGTGCTTCAATTACTGGGAAAAAGTTTTTCATGGCACTTGTCCTTTAAGTAACGGGCACAGCAATCAGACTGTGCCCGCTAATAGCCTCGGTTCCCGGCTGCATATAGCACCCGGGATCGCGGCAGTTCAGAGCGGGGTCGCCGCACGACCCCCCCCTCTGAACGCCCCTAGCGGCGCCAGGACGTACAGTAAAGTCCTGGTGAAGCTAGGGGTTAATATAGCTTAGCTCCCACTGAAGTAAATAGTATCTGGGCTGCAGTAACCAGGCACCACCACTACACAATAAACAGTACACCACCAATCATCGATTAATGGTCTATTCTGGGGATAGGCCACCAATAATTTTAGCTCTGAAAAACCTTTGTAACTTTAAAAAGAAGGCTCAAAGAGCTAGACACAAAATAGGTCAACCATCCACACTTACACAGTTACATTAAAAACAAATCTGATTTTTTTTTGTATGTGTTTGGTGCATTTTTACTGGTTGTGATTTTTTAATAAAAAAAAAATTACCATTAAAGGGGAACTCTGGCCAAAATGATAAATTGGATGTAGGTAGGGGGGAACATAATAAAAAAGCTATACTTACCTGTCCTTGTAGGCCGAATCACAAGCTTACTGACTGCTACCAGAACAAATTTTCTAGTACCTTACCAGGCTGATGGAGAGCCCGCTCAGCCAGTCAGTTACTGCAGCGGTTTCCCACCCCAGTAACTGACTGGCTGAGCAGGCAATTTATCAACTGGGGTGTGACATCACTGGAGATCCAGGAGGCTGGTGGGTTCACATGAGTGGTAAGGCAGCGATACGAGACGTGTAAGTAAAGCTTCTTTATGTTCCCCTCTTGCCCCTGTCTGCATGAGATTTTTTATATTGGCCAGACATCTCCTTTGATAAGGAGCCTATCACTTATTTACAGAAGACACAGTATTACAGTCTGAGAACTGGTTATCATCAAAGCAATGGATGTCATGCTTAAAATTTGTTAATTTAACAAATGTTTCAATCAAATTCTATTACACAAACATTAGGTAGTGTGTTGCTGCAATGAGCATCATACTAAATAGCAGCTATAGCTCCATCTAGTGGAAAAGCTTGTTATAGCTCACCTTTGTTTACAGTAATTACAGATATAGACACTAAAAGAATTACATTTTTATTTTATTTTAATCTTGTAAAAAATACTACATTTCAACTGGATGCAAAAACCTAGTATTAATGGGGCTTTATCAGACAGACATAAAATTAATTTTTCTACAAGAGTTTTGAAAATAATACTGGTAAATGGTGCATCAGCTAAGTGACAATGTAAGTACATAGCAGAACAATGGCTAATTTTAAGATGGTGAAGATAGGAATAAATGTAGAGCAATATAATAAAGACTATAGGGATTTCTGCAATGGTACTCCTTAGAGGCTCTTATTAGTAAGGCTACATTCAAACCCCATTTTGGCCTTTCTGTCAGACTCTATATCTACATCAACATGCTTATTCACTTTAACAGGCCAAAAGGTGGCTAATTGTGACTTTGGTTGGTCCATTATCCATGCAAAAGAGCTACTTTAGGGTCATTATGGAGAAAAAGCAAGGACTGAATGAGTAAAGGATGGACATCTGGAATATTTAAATATGCTGATATAGGAAAACAGGAATGTGTAAGGCGGCTAGTTGAGGAACTATTGCAGCTTGATAGTATTTGGTGATATTAAGGATGCCCCACCCCTCCTCCCCTCATCTCTAAGGGCATAGGGAGTTTGCCTCGATATAGAGGGTCAGGTACAATGACAAATAAAATAAATAAGCTTATTTCATTTTTATTCACTGCTTCACTGGTAGAATACAGAAAAGGTACAGTATAAAATGCATTTTTATATAGGAAGCCTTGTGGGAAACAATTGGATCTAAGGTCACGTTTACCAATATACTGTGATTAGGACTGGGTGACATGGCCAAAAAATAAAATCTCGATTTTTAAATTTTTTTGGACGATTCTCGATTATAATCATGAATTTTTTCCTTTTTGCTAAATAGAACATTTTTCTCCTTACAATGTCAAATACTATTTTAATGACGTTTGAGACAACTGTACTGCTTTCCACTGTACTAGTGCTCCCCCTGTGCCCCCATGTAGTAGACAAGCCCCTTCTGTGCCCCATATAAGTAGGTTTGCCAAATATGTGTCACTCTGTGCCCCATATAGTATAGGAGATATTTGTGCTTCCATCTAGGAAGGGTGTAGTGGTAGAGGTATTGTGGATAAGGTTTGTAATAATACAGGTATAGATGAGTGTTAGTACAGTTATAGATGAGAGTTGTAGTAGTACAGGTATAGATGATGGGTGTAGTAGTAGTAGTAGTAGTACAGGTATAGATGAGGGGTGTAGTACAGGTACAGATAAGGGGTGTAGTAGTAGAACAAGTACAGATGAGGAGTGTAGTAGTATAGGAATAGATGATGGGTGTAGTAGTACAGGTATAGATGGGGGTGACTGGGGCAGAAGGGCACATATTCGGTATACCCCTCCTTCACCTACTCTCACCCCGGGCACACAGAGGTTCCTGGTCTCTGGAGGAGGCCGCAAGGACTAAAGAATAGGGTGACAGTGTAGCTGCAGTTACTGGAGCTGTACAGCACGAATGGAGGGATTAGGGGCGCTTACATTGATCAGCATAATGGGAACTACAATTCCCATCATGCCTGGACAGCCAAAGCTAAAGCATTGGCTGTCCAAGTATGATGGGACTTGCAACAGCTGGAGGGCCTGAGTTTGACAGGTCTGAGCTATAAGAAAGCCTGTTATAGCTGTTTTAAAATAAAATAGTGTTTTAAATTAAAATAGTGTTGAAAATATTGTATTTTCTGCCTCTGTGCTTTAAAGGGGTAGTGCGGCGGTAAAGAATTATTCACAGAATAACACACATTACAAAGTTATACAACTTTGTAATGTATGTTATGTCTGTGAATGGCCCCCTTCCCCGTGTCCCACCACCCCCACCAGTGTACCCGGAAGTGTGGTGCGCTATACTCACCTGTCACGTGCCGACACCCGTCTCCGATCTTCAGTCAGTGACGTCTTCTTCGGCCGGCGGGCGAACAGCTTCGACTGTTCCGAATGCCGGCCGCCCTCTGCAGCGTCATCCGATGCTCAGCCCGCGATTGGCTGAGCATAACTGTGCTCAGCCAATCGCGGATTAGCACAGTTGTGACGCGGCAGAGGGATTCGGCCGTCCGTCCGTCCGAAGATGACGTTTGGCACAAAATGGCGGACGGCCCTCGACAAGGATCAGGTAATGTATAATGCACCACACACTTCCGGGTACACAGGCGGTGGTGGTGGGACACGGGAAGGGGGTGATTCACAGACATAACATACATTACAAAGTTGTATAACTTTGTAATGTGTGTTATTCTGTGAATAATTCTTTACCGCCGCACTACCCCTTTAATGAAACTTTACCCCTGTTGTCCTTCATTACTAGCGTCCAGCTAGACAGCTTTCCCTTGCCTTGCCATTGTGCCCAGAAAACAGGCACAGTAGAGAAGAATAGGGTGACAGCGTCGCTACAGTAACTGGAGCTGTACAGCAGAATT
This sequence comes from Dendropsophus ebraccatus, assembly GCF_027789765.1. NCBI lineage: Eukaryota > Metazoa > Chordata > Amphibia > Anura > Hylidae > Dendropsophus > Dendropsophus ebraccatus. The sequence continues at coordinate 94,495,468 of NC_091457.1, forward strand.
GGGGGGTGCAGTGCAGACCTACAGCCGTTCTTACTAAAGATCATCCCAGCTGGTACTGCACTACCGGTCGGATGATCTTCATGTAGTATACAAGAGCATGGTTCCTGTGGCTGGGCTGAGGATGGCACCTGTCAACAAGTGTTATTATATATTTTAGGAGTTAACATGTTTTATGTGCAACTATTCTGTGTATTTCTCTGTACCAGTAACTGGCAGGCAGAGATGGGTTACATGCTTCACCCTGCACACCACACAACAGCAACACCTACTGATCGTAGTGGGAACTGCTCTAGGTAGTGTGGTAAGCTTAGGAAGTTGCTAGAAGGGGGTGGGATTACGCAGATTAGGCCCCCTATATAAGGCTGGCTGTTGCAGAGCTTAGCTGAGACAAGAGACAGGAGACAAGAGACCAGTGACCAGTGAGACAAGTGACCAGCTGTAGAGGGAATAACATCACCTCAGGAGATCACCACAGAGAGAAAAGCTGCTGAGGGGAACAAGGAGAAAGATCTTACACAGAGTAGCAAGAGAACAAACAGCTGGAGGTGAGAGAGAAAGAGAGACCTTGAGAGACAGTTTGTCAGGTGCCCCCTCAGGAAAGGGCCAGCACATATACAGTCAGTGGGAATCCTAGAGACAGAAACCCTAAGTGGAGAGACTTGGCTGTAGGAGGGAGCCGAGCTAACGTAGGCCTTGGCACCCATCTTCCATCAAGGGCCATATTACCAGGCAGCAGTATTTTGTGGTTGGCCCCGGGGGAACTACAGGTCCACACCACCGACCACCTTACACACAGGTGCAGCCCCCCCTACAGAAACCGCTGCAGCAGCCACAGAAGAGAGAGTGATACCAGGGAAGTGCCAGAGAGTCCCCCTGTACCTGCAGAAGCCCTCGTGCCCACCTGTGACCGTGACAAAGTTCCAGCCATCCTGCAGGTATAGCACACTTTCCCCCTGCAGCCCTCAGTGCATCCCCTCACAGAGGAGCTCAGCGCCACACTCAGGAGAGACTACTATCACCATCATCCTCTCCTCATTCCCCTCACTTTCTTCCCATTACCCCGGTGTGCTGCATTCACTTCTGGTGAATTCGGTTGTGGGCGCACCCGTGTGCGCCCATATCTCAATTCACCGCTGCACACAATGGAGCACGTGGCCGGAGTCGTACACTCCATTGCGTGAGATTATATGTCTGTGCGGCCACTATTCAATGAATATCGGCCGCAGAAAACTGACGGCCGAATGGAATCCCGGCCGGAGTGTATAATATGTGTGTCTGCTCCGGCCGGGATTCCATTCATTCAAATACACTGTATGTTTAGCATAAATCACGGCCGTTGTTGCAAATTACAACAACGGCCGTGATTTATGCTAAACATACCTTGTGTGAACATGGCCTAAGAAGGGACTGAAAAGGATTTTGACATGGATATGACAAGGTATTGAAAATTATTTTTTTCAAGTGTTTTTTTTTTTTTTTCTTGTCAAATCCTCAGAAAATCTATGTTTACATACCCTTAAAGTAGTTATCCAGGACTTTTGACTTGGAAAATATCAAGTATTTTGACTTGGAAAATATCAAATAGCCTATGCTTACCTCTCACCCCCTCCCCCTGCATTGTTCTGTGGTGTCTCAGCCGTTGCCACTTCCAAGACAAACTCATTTTGGGAGTTACAGCACTCTCAGCCGATCACTGACTAAGAAAAGACAGCACCTCAACCAGTGATTGGCTGAGAGAGCTGTCACTCCTGAAACAAATTTGTCATGGCGACAGCTGCAACCAGTGGGGGATACAGGAAACACTGTAGAACGCCAGGGGAGTGTGGAGAGGTAAGCATGGGCACCCTTAAAAGTTTTTGGGAACTGGAAGTTTAGTATAAATGAAAAAAGGTAAATATTTTTTTGGCCACTACTTAAAATGTTAATCTTGTAGGAACAAATAGCATCAATGCCCCTGTAGCAAAGTTACTACCACAGGAGGGGGGTACTAGGGTGCACAGATGCAGCATTAGGTATTTTGAGAGTTGTTGTTTGTATAATAAAGAATGAGTGGCATAAGCACCCCCCCCCATAGTTGATCAAATGCAGGAACATTTGATACAAATGCACAGTACATGCACAACAGATGTTCCCTTCATATCATGCTGTGAAACAAAGCAAATCAAGACGTTTAATACCTTGCTGACAAACACACGTGAGATTTTACTAGCCAGCAGGAACTGCAAATAAAGCAGACCAACAGAGAGTGAGCCAAACTAAGTTTTGTTTATGGATTTTATGGATCATTATTTCTAAGAGAATTGGAAAATAAGTTACCTACTCAGTTTGAAAACAAGGTAATAAATGATCTCGAACAGGAACAGAGTAACCCGAGTATGTGAAAATAAAGCACAGGATAGCAAGGAGTCTGTGCATTACCTAGGTAAACATGGCGAGATACAGTCTGATAGGAGAAAGGATTTTAGGCAGAAAAATCAATGTATTCTAAACTCTTGAGGCATATTTATAATCTGTCTGTACATAAGGAAAACGTTGTTTGGGTACTTTTTCCTGTGTTTTGGCTGGAGCAAATTTCTAAAATGATATGTCACAATTCTAAGGTGACAACTGGATTTGTGTCGCGTGTATCCAGGCTGTCTTTTTATTTAACCCCTTAAGGACAGAGCCTGAAATGGCCTTAAAGAGAACCAATCATGGACGAAAGTTAAAAAAATTTTTTTCCCTAATTAGATGTAAATCATCATTTTATTAACATTTGTAAATATAATTCATTATTTTTATTGTCACGTTTTTTAATTATTCACTTTTTATTTTCCTGTCTCGAGCCGGCTCTTTTCAAAAGAGCCGGCGCGAGACAGGAAACTCCCGTCATGCAGAGCGGCAGGAAAGGTTCCCATGATCCTTTGCCCGCCGCTCCGTTAATACACAGTGATCTCGCGCTATACAGCGCAAGATCGCTGTGTATTTTCTAGTCCCTTTCCTCTAATCTATTTATGAAGATACAGACTGCCTCTGCAGTCTGTATCTTTATACTTTACCTATCCTCTTCTTCGGTGCAGCAAGGCCGGCGCCGCCATCTTGATTACGTCACTTGCGTTCCAGCGGTGGAACGCAAGGCCCGTAATCAAGATGGCGGCGCCCGGCCGTGCGGCACTGAAGCAGAGGATAGGTAAAGTATAAAGATACAGACTGCAAATACAGTCTGTATCTTCATGAAGTCTATCTATGAAGATACAGACTGCCTTTGCAGTCTGTATCTTTATACTTTACCCGATTCTCTGTTCCCTGGCTGTTCCGGCGGCGGCGCCATCTTGATGACGTCACGCTGGAACGCACCGCTGGAACGCAAGTGACGTCATCAAGATGGCGGCGCCCACCGGAACAGCCAGGGAACAGAGGATCAGGTAAAGTATAAAGATACAGACTGCAAATGCAGTCTGTATCTTCATGAATAGAGTTAGGGAGAGATGTACTGTCATAATAGGGACAGTTATATTTAGGTGATTGGTCCTCTTTAAGGACAGAGACAAATTTTATGAATATGACCTGTGTCACTTTAGTCACTAATAACTTCGGGATGCTTTTACCTATCTGGCTGATTCTGAGACTGTTTTCTCGTGACATATGGTACTTTACATTTCTGGTAAAATGGAGTCGATACTCATAACGAATCTTTATGAAAAACACCAAAATAAACTGATAAATTGTGAAAAAATGCATTTTTCAAACTTTGAAACCTTTCTGCTTATACAGGAAGTGGTTATACCACATAAATTATACATTAAATAGCATTAGCAACATGTCTACTTTATGTTGGCGGCATTTATTAAACTATATTTCATTTTTTTTAGACAATAGAAAGCTTAAAACATTAGCAGCAATTTTCCAAATTTTCTGTAAAATTTCAAAATCAGATATTTTCAGGGACCTGTTCAGGTTTAAAGTGTATTTGAGGGGCCTGTGTGTTAGAAAGCCCCACAAAGCACCCCATTTCAGAAACTGCACCCCCCACACTCTGCAAAAGCACACCCAGAAAGTGTTTTAACCCTTTAGGGGAGTCACAGAAATAAAAGCTAAGTGTGTAAGAAATTTGAAAATTTTTATTTTCTGTGCAGAGACTTTATTGTAATCCAATATTTTTCATAATTATAAACCTATTAGCAGAGAAATGCACCCCAATATTGATTGCCCCGTTTCTGCAGTTTATAGAAATACCCCATATGTGGCCCTATTGCGCTATTTGACGCAACCACAAGCCTCAGATATAAAGGAGCGCCCAGTGAATTTCAACGCCTCCGTTATATTTGGTTATTTTTGACCGTACCACTTCAGGTTGGCAGAGGCTCTGGGGTGCCAAAACCTAAAAAACACCCCTAAAGGGACACCATTTAGAAAACTACACCCCTCAAGGAATGTAACAAGGGGTGCGGTGAGCATCTGGACCCCACAGGTGCTTCACAGATTTTCAGAACAATGTGGTGTAAAAAAGGAAAAATTCTATTTTTTACACTAAAATGTTGTTCTAGCCTTCATTTTTCATTTTTACAAGGGAATAAAAGAAAAAAAAAAACCACCAAACGTGTAGCGCAGTTTCTCCCGAGTAAGGAAATACCCCACATGTGGACATAAAGTGCCAAGCGGGCGCAGGACGAGCCTCCAAAGGGAAGGAGCGCCAATTGGCCTTTGCAAGCTGGATTTTACTGGAATGGATTTCAAGGGTCATGTCGCATTTACAGAGCCCTTGTGCTGCCAAGACACTGGAAACCCCCCACAAGTGACCCCATTTTGGAAACTACACCCTTCAAGGAATCTAACAAGGGGTGCAGTGAGCATATGGACCCCACTGGTGATGGGCACAAATGTGGAACAATGTGACGTGAAAGGGAAAATTTTAATTTTTTCACTTTCAAGCACAAATGTGCCCGTCATCAAGGGGTCCATATCCCCGCTGCCCCCCTTGATAGATTCCTGAGGGCTGCAGTTTCCAGAATGGGGTCACTTGTGGGGGGTTTCCAGTGTTTTGGCAGCACGAGGGCTCTGTAAATGCGACATGGCGTTCATCATCCATTCTGGCCAAATCCAGCCTCCAAAATTCAAATGGCGCTCCTTCCCTTTGGAGGCTTGCCCTGCACCCACACGGCGCTTTATGTCCACATGTGGGGTATTTACGGACTCAGGGGGAATTGCTCTACACATTTTGTGTGTTTTTTTCTCTTTTAACCCCTTGTGAAAATGAAAAATTTAAGGCTAAACCAACATTATAGTGTAAAAAATGTAATATTTAATTTTCACGCCACATTGTTCCACATTTGTGCCCGTCACCAGTGGGGTCCATATGCTCACTACACCCCTTGTTACATTCCCTGAGGGGTGTAGTTTCCATAATGGGGTCAATTGTGGGGGGGGGGGTTCAACTGTCTTGGCAACACAGGGGCCTTTTAAATACAACATGGCCCCTCGAAATCCATTCCAGCCAAATACAGCCTCCAAAAACCAAATGGCGCTCCTTCCCTTTGGAGGCTTACCCTGCACCCCCATGGCGCTTTATGTCCACATGTGGGGTATTTCCATAATCAGGGGAAATTGCTCTACACATTTTGTGTTTTTTTTTTTTATCTTTTTTTTTTTTAACCCCTTGTGAAAATGAAAAAATCAAGACAAGATCAATGATTTAGTGTAAAAATTAAACATTTTTTACACTAAATGTTGGTCTAGCCTTGATTTTTTCCTTTTCCACAAGGGGTTAAAAAAGAAAGTGAACACAAAACGTGTAGGGTAATTTCCCCTGAGTACGAAAATACCCCACATGTGGACATAATGTGCCATATTGGCACAGGGCAAGCCACCAAAGGGACAGAGCGCCATTTAGAGGCTGGAATGGAGGATGGAGGCCATGTCGCATTTACAAAGCTCCTGTGCTGCCAGGACAGTAGAAACCCCCCACAAGTGACCCCATTATGAAAACTACACCCCATAAGGAATCCAACAAGGGGTGCAGTGAGGATATGGACCCCACTGGTGATGGGCACATATGTGGAACATGTGCCGTGAAAATAAAAAATATTTTTTTTTTATTTTCACGCCACAAATGTGGCCGTCACCAGGGGGCCATATCCCCGCTGCCCCACTTGTTAGATTCCTTATGGGGTCACTTGTGGGGGTTTTCTTCTGTCCCGGCAGCACAGAGGCTCTGTAATTGCATCATGGCATCCTCTAATGGGAATGGCGGCCATACCTACTTAGCTGGGGAAAAGGGACAATTCTAATTTATTTGGGGGTATTAGGCCAATTATTGGTTTATAAGGTTGGAAATGACAGGTGTCCATCAAATTCAACCTGTGTTGATCCAGAGGAAGGCAAAAAACCCTCGTGAGGCAGACGACAGTAGCCTCATCACAGGGGAAAAATTCCTTCCCGACTCCATAATGGCGATCAGAATAATCCCTGGATCAACGTGACCCCAGAAATAGGAAAAAGGGACAGAATTTAGATAATGTAGAACTCCAATGACGTGTGGTGCGCCTTGGAGCGATCCAGTATGCAGAGGCCGGGGGATCAGGACAGGTGTCACACTGGAAAATGGTGTCCTTCCTGATCCCCCTGTTACGCCACACTCTGCACTTCTTCTGGGGTCTCCCGTTCTCCAGTGTGGGGGACGTCACCTGGAAAATGTTGTCCTGGTGCGATACGGGGTCCTTCATATCCAGAAGCGCTGGGTCCGCTCCATGGCTGCTAAATATTAGGGCTTTATTACTACTTCTGATATTTTCGTATTGTGCCGCAAGCTACAGTAGCTCGGGCAGCGAGAGACCAGAGGAGGGGGTGCTGGTATAAAAGTTATCCCCGTACAGGTGGTGGTGACCTTTATCCAGCAGTGGGAAGATCAGTTCCCGGACGATCTCCCCACTAACTCTGAGGACGGGAGGAGGGGAGTGGGTTCATCTGGGGGCATCTGGGGCTGGATTCGGGTGTCCCTTCCTTCATACACTGTAATGGTACGTGCACACTGCGGAATGGCGAAGGATAACCCTTTGTGCATTCCGCAGCTGGCACCCGCCGGCGGACTGATGCAGGCGTGTGTCTCCGCTCGTGTCACACTCCATTCTATGCACGGGGGGATTCCGCCCTCTGTCCAAAGAATGAACGTGTTCATTCTTTGGACGGACAACGGAATCCGCCCGTGCATAGGATGGAGTGTGACACGAGCGGAGACGCACGCCTGCATCAGTCCGCCGGCGGGTGCCAGCTGCGGAATGCACAAAGGGTTATCCTTCGCCATTCCGCAGTGTGCACGTACCCTAAATCTGTAAGTGTACCCTGAGGTACTCTCACAGAGTTTGTAGAATTTCACGCCATACCGTGATCTCTTATTGGGACCGTACTGGCGGAAAAGACGTGTCTGGGGGGCAGCGTACGCTACGCTACCCCCAGACACCTCACTGGATGATGATGATGATGATGATGATGAGGATGAATGGAGGAAAGAAGGATCCCCCCATTCATTCTCACTGGCTGTTTCGGTGTTGGAGGCAATAATAGCATATGCGTCCGACGCCAAAAACACCCTGGGGGCCATCTTTATACGGGGACTAGTATATGGGGTATGTAAATGTTTATTGTAAAACTTTATTTCATGTAGTGTAGTGTAATGTAGTGTTTTTTTGACAGTAAGAAAATAATATCCCTACGCCAAGAAAGGAGCTGCTGATAAATGCCGCACTTATGTGCGGCACTTATCAGCAGACAGTGGCGGTAGGATATAGGGGGAAAAAACGCTCCTACGCCAAAAAGGAGGAGTTGCTGATCAGTGGCGCACTTACGTGCGATGCTGATCAGTACTCAGCGGCGTTAGGGCGCAAAAAAAGTAAAAAAAAAAAAATTGGGAAAAAAAAAAAAAAAAATCTTTTTAACCCAAAGCAACTGATCAGTGAATGATATTCACTGATCAGTGAATGATATTCACTGATCAGCCGCTAGGTGGCAGTAGAGAGAAGATTGCCGGAGATTACCGAGGCCCGCCGAACACGAGGACCCGAGTGTTTCCGAAGATTTCCGACGCTGGACGAACGAACCCGGAAGCGACGCGAAGAAGACGCGCGGACTGAAGATCTTCGCTCCGGACGGCCAGATCAGGTGAGTATGGTACACCTGCACCACACACACCTGTTCTGCACCTCTCAGCTACCTAGCTGGGGGGTGCAGAACCCGGCAAAACTGTTTTTTACAGTATGATCGCCGTGATGGGCCGGCCGGTACTGGCCGGCCTATCACGGCGATCGTGGGGGTGGCACCGCGGCCATCTTTAGTGGGGACACTAATGGCGATTGGTGCTATCTCGGACAGCACCAATCGCCATTACTTTCCGGGTCACCGATGACCCGGAAAGCTGAATTTAGCTGCTATATGCTGATCTGTATAGATCAGCATATAGCAGCGATCGTCGGCATGGGAGGGGTTAATCACCCCCCGTGCCGACGAGCAGAGATGGCCTGCTATACATTATAGCAGGCCATCTTCCCCGACCGCTGTGTGTGAACACACAGCGATCGGGGAAACATCGGGCGTACGTATACGCCCGTTTGCGTTAAAGCCCACCCTGCGGGGGCGTATACGTACGCCCGATGTCGTTAAGGAGTTAAATCATATGCCCTATTCGCAATCCTACATGAAAGGCTTTTTGCATGGATCATACAAATAACTATAAAACATGCAAACAAGTGGTGACAATTGCAATGGATTATGTCTAAAGAACACTGAATGATGTTTAAAACGCCAGTAATAAAGATTGGTGGTACATTCACATATTCTTAGCTGCAGAGACCTGGACATAGCAATGGAGGGCATCAGGGGAGCATGAACAAGTAAAAATGGCTGATTTATTGTTTTTTTTACATCACAGCAGCAAGCTATCTTAGGTTTTACAAGAATATGAAATAAAAATCCACTGCGAGAATGGAGTGCCACAGGCTTTGATCAGTATCACAGCATGAAATCAGCTTCAATCCGGAATGTGTGAAGTACCCTGAAACTATATCCTACAGTAGTGTGTATACAGCTTCTATACGGGAAATTAACCTCATACAAATTCCCAAGTAATCTGCTTCTACAGTCACTAACCTACTATCTCATACAACCCTAACGGATGTGAGTGAAACATGTTTACAATGGCTTTCAGAACAATAGAAAGATCATTACTCCCACAATTTCACAGACTGCAAAAGCAATACAGGAGCTCTAGCAAAATCTGCTCTGGTGTCTAGAAGAATGCCAAACTAAGCTTCCTTACTTACTTGTTTCAACAGCCAAGGATGTTCTGTAGTATGTAAATGGGGCAAATCTCAAACAAATACATCTTGTTCTTGGACATGCAGTCAAATGAACCACAATGCAGTATTTGATCTTTAATTTATTGTCTTTAGCAATATATTTTGGGTAGACTTGGATGGGAGTTTAATGACTAGCATTGTTCTAACACTAAGTTCTATGATGTACACAGCTTAACGTTCTCTTCAGCAGTTGAATAGAACTTTTTTTTGTACCCAAAATGAACTTTAGAACATAAAACAGAAAGCATTGTTTCCAAGTCAAAGTGATTAGAGGATGAGGTAAGGCCGAAACTGCAAGCCAACACAATTATTACTGTACCTTGTTGAAATACGATTATGACCTTGGGCACACAATTTTATTAAAAAAGCAGAGTCCACTCTTATTCTTTTCTATATAGTTTACTTTGTTGCCAGAGTAAAGATGCAAAACACAACCAAAAACTTTAAGGCACTTAAATACTCGCTTTTTTTTTTTTTTTTTTTTTTTTTTTTAACTATACAGCATACACATCATTGGGAGCCAATGTAAATACTCACACTTGTATCATCACTGCCGTTTCTTCATGTATTAAATTGTACTTGTCATCATGGTCCACTGCCGAATAAGTGGAGATTTCTTCTGTTAATCTGGAAGTTCAGTTCTCCATGGCTAAGAACACACCATGCGACCATAATGCACGCAACCCTAACTGGATCCAATGGGGTTTGTACGCTTTACAGGCTCATGGCCCGTTTATAACAGTGGAGACCCAAACTTCTGGATTAACAGAGGAAATTTCCGCTAATCCGGCAGCAGGGCGTCATGACAGGTATTTAAAAATACTTGCCCCCTATCCACAGGACCCCCAGGCTATACTCAGCTCTCTCTCTGGAAGCTCTGGTGAATGAATAGCCAACCCACAACTCTTTTCATAAAAAAGGAGCCAGGGCACGGTGCAGAGATTACGAGGTCAGACCCCCGCAATCTCATACTTGTCTCCTATCTTGCAGTCTACAGCCCTTCACCTCAAAGGCCTGCTGCAGAGGGTACAGTGTGTATGGTGCCAGGGACTCGCTGCGTTTCCTGCATTTTATGTTTTTTAAATTCTAATAAATTAGGGGAAAAGAAAATTAAGGAGAATATAGGGTATTATGTACTTTCAAAACTTTGATAAAAATGTAAAAAAAATTATTAAATATTAAGGAAAGCTTGCGTTCTCTGATGTGGAAAATAAATGAGAATAGTGAACAAGAACTGACATGGTTGTCAGTGACCAGATGACTAGGGGTACAGAATAGCAATTCTGGCCTGCCTTACATGCACACCAATTTTTCATCAATGGATTGATTCTACATTCTTTTTCTGTCTATACTGAAATGTGATCTGTGAACAGATATGGCATAATAGTTCTTTTGACTTTTCTTTGGTATTGGGACATACAGTCGCCTTTTTCAGTGAGTAATATATACTGCAATTTTCCTAGGTTTATTGACATAGTTTAGCGAGCACTTTGACAGACTCAGGGTCATAGGTGTTAATATAGTTGTAGTTTTTGTATGTCCTATTGACTTTTATCTAGCCAATTTAAAGCAATTTAAAGCAATTGTATCCCTGGGTCGGTGCCAGTGTGTAAATTCAGTCTATTTTTCAACTCTCCGCCCAGTTCCCGCCATCTGTGCAGGTCCTAATTGAAGATGGAGAAACCAATGCAGATAGTACGAACCGGTGATATAAAAAAATAAATTCCTTTGGAGAAGTGGTATATTTGCTTTAAAGGGGAACTATCAGCAGGTTAGACGAATCTAACCTGCTGATATGTCCCTATTGCATAGGAGATACGGAGGATGAAGGTATTACCTTCCTCCTCGGCGTAATTCAGTGCAGTTAGACGTGCACTCTTTGCTCCAGTAACACCGTTAGGAGCACTGCCTGCCCCCCATGGCACCAATTTGCCTGCCCACTGCCGGCCTGCTTTATTCATCATCATTAGAAAGGGTCTGGCCAACCAGGCGCGGATGGGCACTATGGGGGGCAGGCAGTGCTGCTAATGGGTGCCTCAGTGTTCCTAACAGTCTAAGGCTGAGTTCACACTAGGTTTTTGCAATCCACTTTTGCAAAAAAATATTGAAAAACTGATGCATGTCTCAGTGTCCCATAGCCATCTATGGGAGAGCGCATGCTCCTCTGCAGCCACCGTTCTCGGCTCAAGGAAGTGATATGGGACACTGAGCACAGAGGGAATTCCGCCATATTTGCTCAGTGTGAACATACCCTAAGCATCCTTTTGTGAAAAGAAACCTCCCCCCAGACCTTGCATCAGAGCACCAGCAAAACTATTTTGTACTATGAAAAGGTCAACAGTTGAAAAACATACTTGTGCACGATTTAGTTTGGAACAGAAGCTGGTTGTTACAGATGCAGAAAATCTCTGTTCCCTCATGTAACACGTTCTTAAAGCACTACTGTGATCCTGCGCCATGCATAATTCAAGAGATTGTACTTTAATTAATAGAAAGAAAAACTATTTACCATTTTTGCCAATTTGTATTACTTGGCAAGTAATGATATAATTACAGACCTTACTGGAAGATTAAAGAGCATTTTGCAGATAATTGTAATTCTGTAGAGACAGGCAATTGAGGTGAATGCATTCAACTCCAAAAGGTAACTGGAAAATCAAAGTCTGTATTCCTGGAGACACAGCTAGTGGATAAGCCTCAGGGAGGAATTCCCAGACAAATGCATTCGTTCTTGCATTATTAGGATCGAAGCTACAAGTGCCAGTGGAAATACATGAATAGGTTTTAATCTTTACCCTGGTAATATTCATTAATTTCACACTATAGGAACTTGATACTGTTTTGCATCTATGATGTAAACCAGCTCTTAAAGGGGTACTCCAGCCCGGGGGTATTTTTAAGCTATAGCTGGGGAGGGGGTCGTTATAGGCGGCGGTCACTTACCTCCCCAGTTCCAGCAGAGTTGTAGCGGAGTCCCGCCTCGGCTGCTGAATGGCTGAGCTGCCTTGAGACGTCACGTGTCATGCCGCAGCTCACACCAAGAAGCGGCCGCGGAACGGGTGTACGGGGCGGCGTGATCCAAGACCCGGCACTGGAACCGGGGAGGTAAGTTACCGCCGCCGTCTATAACCACCCCCTCCCCGGCCATAGCTTAAAAATACCCCCGGGCCGGAGTACCCCTTTAACATTTTTTAAAGGGAATCTATCACATGAAAAGTGCAGTCCAATCTGCAGACATTGTGCTGTAGAACAGGAGAAGCTGAGCATATACAGAGTTTTGCTGAAAAAGCTCCAGGACAGTTTGCATTAATTCATGTTAATCTCTGCTCATACTAGGCTACATAGACAGCTCTGAAGGCTTACTTACACACAAAGAATTGTCAATCACTGAGTAGGACCACCCACTTTAGATAAGCAGAGGCCTAAATGAATACATGGCAAGTTTCCCGAAACATTGTCCCAGTACTCCTTGGGAAAATAAGCCCCTTTGAGCTAAAATGTATATATTATTACAAAAAATATATATTTTAACTTTTTTGGCTGACGCTAAAAGCTTTCCCGTAACACCAAAATGCTCATTACACCTGTGGATGAATTCTTGAAGGAGTACAGTTTTAAAATTAGGGTCACTATTGTTTTTTATTTTTTTACTAACAATGCGCATGGTGCACAACAGCCGTTCAAACTATATCTGTGTCAAATATGCACACTGATGCTCCTACCCTTCTAAATCCTGCTGTGTGCTTATTGTTCTTTTTGACAGCCTGATATTCGTCCGTCTATCGTCAATATCGGCGCTTGCCTGCAGTGCCTGCAGGCACAATTGTATAGTTGGGCCACAGGAATAATCACTGTATCATTTGTGAGGCCATTTTAATACATTGTTATCGATAAATACCGATAGATTTTACAGTTGTACAACAGATCAATTTAGCCAGCAAGCTGTCGAGTGTCACTTTTAGCGTCCATTTACACAGAAAGATTATCAGACAGATTATCTGCCAAAGATGTCAAATGCCAAAACATGTCATAGAGACGTGTCAAAAGTTTTGATCGGTCCGGGTATGAATGTTTAGACCTGTTCCGATCGGTCCTCTGTGTCAATTGATCAGTTGGGCTCAAAAATTAAATCTATGGAGCCTGACTGATCATGCTGACACAGAGCGGGGAGGAGACACACTGCTGATGTGGTTCTCTACCCATGAGTTCTCCTGATCGGTACAGGTCTGAATACTCAGACCTGGATGGATAAAAACTTTTGACATGTCTCTACAACATGTCAAAAGTTTTCTATGATTACAGTGACACTTTAATTTATAGCCCAATGCTATAAGCTTTTTCAAACACCTGTGGGGTCCAGATGCTCACTACACCCTTTGACTCATTGTACTATATAATAAAAGCATTTTTCTACATTCTGAAAGCAAGCTATATGAAACATACCAGGGGTCTCCTCGATCTAACAATGATCTAACAGTGTAAGCAGTTTGGAACATTAATTGCAGCTGACGGAATGACTTTAGGGGTGCAGTTTTTAAAATGGGCTGCTTTATGGGTGGTTTTTTAGCATACAGATCTCTCAAATCCACTTAACTGGTCCCTTAAAAAATGCTGGAAAATGCAAAGAAATGTACAGATTTGCTGTTGTCCTTAAAAAAGTAAAAGAATGCTTACCAAATGATGACAACATAAAGTAGACATATTGTAATATGGGAATTAATAACTCATTAATATGTTATGACTGTCCCACAAGCAGAGAATTTCACACCAGAAATGCTAGCTTTTGCTATTTTTTTTTTACAAATAATTGCTGTGTCACCCAACAATCACCCAAAATGTAACACTTACATAAGGTACAATGATCTCAGAATCACTTGGATAAGTTAAAGCATATGTAAAGTTATTATCCCATAAATTAAAGGGGTATGTCAATTCTTTTGGATGGACGGCGGAATCTACCTGAGCATAAAATGGAGTCTATAGGACGAGCGGAGATTCAAGCGGGAGCGAGCAGTGGAATCTGCTGGAAGTTCTCAGCGCTGATTCCGTAGTGTGAACGCACCCTAAGGGCCAGTTCACACTGAGCAAGATCGTCGGAATTCCTGCCGTGCTCAGTGTGCTGCTGTAAGTGAATGGAGAGGGTGTGCGCTCGTCCGCTGCCGCTGCTCTCCGCTCAAGGAACTAACAAAGAATTCCAACGATCTTGCTTAGTGTGAACTGGCCCTTAGGGTAGAATGGTGGGCCCAGCTGTGTGTGTGGAGGGACCTGACCTTCACACAAGCTGTTCAGAGAACGCACGGCAGCTCTGATGTGTGCCTGTGTGGTTTGCAATGGATTTTTATTTTTAAGAATGGCATATAAAACGCCATCTTCTTAAATCCCCCCACCTCCCCAATCTTGTAAAAGACATTCCAATTTTCAAATGTTCCGAATCCACAGAAAAGTCTTGAGTGAGAGTTCTAGATATCCCCTAAGACTTCAAAAGCAAAGCGATTTTTACAAGACTAAATAAATCGACAGATTCAGTAAATCTGGATTCAGAAAAACTCACCATAGGTCTGCTTAACTATAGTTGCCACTTCTTAACAAAATTGTGGCACAGCTCACAAAACATAAATCTTGTGAGTGCAATTGCTGATCAATCAAAGTCTCCAAGGACTGTAACTACAACTTGTAGATGGACAAACACATTCCTACACCCTTCTCCAAAACCTCCTATCTGGAAAAACCCATCCATAAACAGGTTCATAACAGCTAATATGCCTGGAAGACAGAACTTTTGAAAGCTCTACAAGGCTTATGACAGACAACCCAAGAGAGCTCAGAGATGAAATATGATTTTGGGATGAGCCATCTGGCCCTCTATACAGAATTACACAGAGATATCCAAGCCTGGGAGGACAGCTCGTACTTCAAACAAGTAGCGTTGATGGTCGAGACATAAAGAAATCTGCAGTTTAGATGTAATCCAGATATATTGTACTTTCTCCCCTCAAAAAATGTAATTAGTTACAATGGGTTAAAATCTGCCTGTCTACAGCACCTCTGTCACTTATTGACTTTGGACATTATCATTATGTTGAGAAGCTCACTAAAAATAAAGAATAAAAAAAGAGCAGCTGATCCTACAAAAATACAATGCATAGGTGAATGACATTTATAAATATCAGGTTACTGACATGGAAGTAAGACTAGTCACGCAAATTATGGCAACAACACACACGCCTGCGCCAAGCACAGCCACTGTGACACTGGCAGCTAAAGACTGACATCACTGATTTAACCATTTAAATGCCACAATTAAAAGCGATCGCAGCATTTAAATGTCCAAATGACAGGTGTCGGGTGTCCAATTGGCGCCCCCACAACTTGATCAAGGGGTGTCGATCGGTTACTTCTGCAGGTGGAGGCCTTTACTTTCCCTCCGTATCTGCTGATATGTGGCTCAGGCAGACTCTCCTAGCAGAGCACCAATCTAAATGATCTATGCAATGCCATAGTATTGCGGAGATCAACATTAGCAACATTATCAACATTGCTTATGAAAGTTCCTTAGGTGGACTAAAGAGTGTAAAATAATAAATAAAATATAGAACAAAACTCTCCACCATTAATGCTTGAATCTTCCCCCTTTTCAATTTTTCAAATAAAAAATGTTAATAAACAATAAAACCAAACATATTTGGTATTGCCGGGTACAGAATTGTCCACACTATTAAAATATGATGTTATAAACCTGCACGGTAAAATATGTAAACAAAAATACTGCCAAAATGCCTAAACTACTGATTTTTGGTCACATATATATCAAAAAATAAATGAATAAGTAGCAAAACTCAAAAAGTTCCTAAACTTACACAAAAAATAAGCCCTAATACGGCCCCATGGACGGAAATATTAAAAAGGTATAGGAATTAGAACAGAGCAATTTTAACCCCTTAAAGACCGAGCCAATTTTGTATTTTTCCACTTTAATTTTGTCCTCCTTTGTTGTCCTACAGACCCAAATGAGCCCTTATTTTTTGCGGCACCAATTATACTTTGCAATGACAGACTTAGATTTTCCATAAAATATGCAGTGAAATTGAAAAAAAAAGTAGTATTTTTTTTTATTTTGAGGGGTTTCATGTTCATGCTGTTTGTCCTATGGTAAAACTGGCTTGTTATCTATGTTTCTCAAGTTGGTACGATTACAGTGATAGGCAACTTGTATAACTTTTATATTTCTTGATGGCTTTTAAAATATTAAAACTTAAAAAATTGCTCTATTCTATTCAAATTGCTCTATTCTGATCCTTATAATGCTTTTCATATTTTGGTTTATGGGGCTGTGTGAGGTGGCATTTTTTGAGCCATTCTTTTGGTGCCTTGCTTGCATATTTGCAATGTTTCAATCACTTTTTACTACAATTTTTCTGGATTTGATGTGACCAAAAATCAGCAGTGCTGCATCACTCTGGGCTGCTGCAGCCCAGATCTATAGATTGCCGAGCCACGATTGGCGTCAGTGCAGCATCCCCCCACAGAGATCCCCCCACTAAACACCAGGGATGGGGGACACAAGCTATTTAAATGCAGCTGTCAGTCTTGACAGCTGCATTTAAAAAGCTAATTAGCCAAGAGCGGCGATTGGCTGTGCTGGCTAATACACATGGTCCCTGGCTGCTGGGAGCAGTGCACTGCAGAGAAGGCCTGCACCGTGAGCCCCTTCTGCTTCTCCCTAATGGCGGCAGGACAAGCATGCTTGTCCTGCATGGTTAAGAGGTTAAGCATATTCAATTAAAATTAAAAGTTTTTATTTTTTTCAGTGTCATTATAACTTTCAAAGAACAAAGCTATACTTTATAAGAAATCCAGGTCCAGTGTCCGGAAGGCAGATTTTTTTTGTCTTGTGCTGGTTGAAAAAAAAAGAAACTACATAAGTACTAGGAAGTCTGAATTATAGTGTCACGACTCAATGTGTCAATCAATCAAATGACTACACTCTCTGAGCCCTCAGATGAGCTGGGAAACACAGGCCTTCCTGTCCACAGGAAGTACCCTGTTGTCCATAATAACAAAAAACAATATTGAGTGTAAATTGCAAACTTGCTTTATATCATATCTGTTGATTTAGATTTTGAAAATTATAACGACAGTGACACTTTAATGCAATATAAATATGTAGTAACATGAGACGAAAATTATATAAATTGGGTATCGTCAAAATCGCACTTATCCACAGAATTGAATGTTTTATGGTAACTTGCATGGAGTTAAAGTGAAACCAAAATTGGCTTTAGAATTTTGGAGTATCAGCCACAGTAAATGTAATCTAATTATTAAGACAGTGTAAACTTAAAGGGAATATGTAATCTCCCAGGCCCTACCTAAGGTGCTGACAGTGTGCTGTAGCTGGCGTTCCCCTAGTGAGCATGGTGCCTTTTCGTAATTTTCTGTGCAGTGGATTATGTACAATCTCAGGTCTCCGACTGTAAAGAAGAGTCAAAGAAGAGTTGTTTGTGCCACACTCTGGCACACCTCACCACTCCTTCCTCCTCCCTCTTCTTCATGAATAATCAAAGATGCCCCGCCTCCTGCTAGCTCAGCTGTCACTTTAAATGACAGCTATCCGCTCATCAACAGTGTTTCTACAACCCATGTTTTCAAACCACTGCTAGTTTTAGTTGTAAAATACTGTATGTGAACACAGCCTTAAAAATGATATAATATTGAGAAAGAAAAAAAAAAATTAAAAAAACAAAGACCTCTATTTCATGTCCATCAGGGGCTTTGAACCAGAGAATGAACTGCTGTCAGGTCTCCAGACAGGTGAGTTACCCCTAGACCACAGCTCCTACACATTTGGGCTGAGAGATTCAACTATATCTGAATGTTTCTTTCAGACATAAACTGCCTACAGAGGACTGATCTGAGACACCGACCTGAGCGAGCAAGAGGCCGGGCAGCACTGAATATTCATGAAGAAGAGGGAGGAGGAAGGAGTGGTGAGGCGTTCCAGAGTGTGGCACAAACAACTCCTCTTTGCCTCTTCAGTACAGTAGGAGACGTGAGATTGTGCATAATCCACTGCACAGAAAATTACCAAGTTACCATACTCACTATGGGACTGCTAGCTACAGAACACTGTCAGCACCTTAGGTAGGGCCCAGTAGCTTACAGATTCCTTTTAAATTAAACAGTAGCCAATCTGAGGCATCTTTAGAATGGTGTATTTTTGGCACACTTAAGCCCCTTCCCCTTTTAATAAACCAGATTTACTTTTCAATAAGCTCCACATTTTTAGCATAACATGTTACCAAATTTTGATCCAGACAGTTTTATTTTTCCCCCCTCACTGTATTGCATCCCAATTTAACAATATCATGAAGCACAAGTAATGCTCTGAAAGAATAAGAAACGATAGAGCCCTTACTGATAATTCCTTTTAAAGTAGCAGTGGCTTTTTATGCCTCCCAGCATCCTTAAACATCCATATTAGCATATTAGAACAAGCTGGCATTGACACTTTGGCGCCAGAAACACAAGTTACACAATTCTTTAAAGAATGTGCGATCTTCCTAGCCTGAACCAGAGCAAAGAATAATGCATAATGCCTAGAATTACACCTGCCGTAGCCGTTCTTCTTTGCGGTATGGTTCTATTTTTTGGACGGCATAGAGATATCGTAGCTCAATACATCCACAGCAGGTCTAAAAAAATGATCTATGCATTCTTTAGTAATTGTTTTCATTTTGAATATTAAGCTACCAGAGCTAGATGGCCAAGTGCAACACTGCGCAGGTCAACGTCTGTCCAACAAAAACAAAACTTCTATGGAATCTCAGCACTTTAATTTAAGATTGGATACAGATCAGCATATGCTAAATTACAAGAACTGAGAGGAAATATGGGGCTTTGGAGCATATAACAAGGGCTGTTTTGTTTTTTGAAGCATTCTGTGTAGTCAAATTCAAGATTAACTCCAGATAATATTAAGAAATAAAGGATTACATTTTCAAACTTTCACCAAGATGTACATCCTTTTGTTATTTTGAGATTCTATCAGAGAGAAGTCTTCCAGGAAAATATCCCAGCTGAAATTGCAATGTCTGAGAAAAGCTAATGTCTAACCAGACACAAATCTCACGATAAGCCCTTCATAGCATTAGGTCAAATATTTAGCACCTCTAAATCTAGAATGAAATAAATAGGATGCTGCAGGTGTTCTGTATCTAGTGAGGTTCTGGTCTGAGATCTTCTTAAATCAAACAGGTTTTATATCACTCTCATATGAAGAACAAGAGAAAAGCTTTGAGTGCATGTCATTAGATTTTAGCATAGGAATGAAACACTCGACACCAGATGCACCTACGTCAAAACACTACAGATGTTCACATGTTGGCTTCAATCAATTTATACATAAAACCTTTCAGATAACACAGCAGCTGCTGCAAGTACAGGGATTTTTCTTGCCTTAGGCCCGTGCACACAGAGCAAAAGCAGCGGCATTGTCCGCCACAGAATGTCGCCAGCCTCCCTGTCATAACAACTCTATGAGTTGCTCGCGCGCCACATCTCTCGGTTCTGACGTGTTTCCATAGTAATGGACTATATTCAACTCATGTGCAGAACAATCCTGTAGCCATATTCCCTTACGACAGTTCACTACTTCTTACTTAAAATTGTTAAATTATTGACAAGCAGAGAATAAATAGAGGTCAATATGACAGCAGGCTCAGATGTAGGAGCCATTCACATATTCACATTTAGCTAAAAAAAAAAAATTATCTTTTTGCCATATCGACCAGCCTTATATGATACTCACTTAATAATTAAACGGATTGCCCGCTTTATAGTAAAATTGTTCAGTGTACAATATAAGTGTACTCATTATACTTACTGATAGCAGCTCCCTGTGTACCTCATACAGGTAAAATCAGACTCCCCTCCAGGCTGTGCTGTCCTGCTATGTGGTGAGTCTGTCCATAAGATGGGTGACATGGAGGAGAATGTGACCATGCCCTGTCCCCAGTGTCCTCCATAGGCATATACAGGCTCAGTGGTGGACACTGGGGGGCGGGGCCTGGTCACATGATCCTCCATGTCAGCAATCTTATGGACAGACTCACCACAGAGCAGGACAGCACAGCCTGGCGAAGAGGAGTCTGATTTTAGCTCTATGAGGTACACAGGGATCGGCTGTCAGTATATACATTGAGCACACTTACTAATACTGTACACTGAACTATTTTACTATAAAGTGGCCAACCCCTTTAAGTTAACCCCTATCTGACTGATTTGTTGGACAAATTTTAAATCTACATATCATCTTGGGAACAGAAGGGTGTCTCAAGAAACTGTAAAAAGCAGGGTACCATTCACTATTTAATGACTCGCTGCAGCCCATTATTAACCCCTTAAACACTGCAACATTCAAGTGTAAGTGGCAGACGCAGCCCTTGTCACTTCCCCGTCAGGACCCCCTCAGTGTTATTGTGAGGGTCCTTATCATTTTCCATGACCATCAGGAAGAATGCCTAACTTCATGTAGTAGAAACAGATGGAAGTGAGCAGACATGAGTCTGATGTCCATCGGGAACCACTGCACAGTGATTTCCTATGGACATCAGACTCATCTCTGCTCCATAGCACAAGATGAGCGGCAGGGATTTATTGGCAACCGTCACGTCACGTCACAGCATCCGTCACGTCACCAGGAGTATCCAAAGCTTTATTAACAGGTAGGGTGGGTTCTCTGCCCCGGTGTCCTGTGTGACAGGTTCCCTTTAAATATTTTTCTTCTCATTTTCTCCTCTCAAACCTAGGAGCATCTTATAAAGCGAAAAATGAAGTATATATATTTTTTTCTTTTTTGTACATTTTATGGTAAAAATTAAAAATGTCAATGCAAACTACAATTGATCCAACAAAAAGCAAATCATATGGCTCTGTATATTGAAAAATAAAAGTGTTACATCTGTTAGAACTTAAAGTGATACCGTCATCCCCCCCACCCCTTACTCTACGGGTATATATCAAATGTGCAGCATCTAAGGCCTTATGTCCCAAGGATGTACCTTCCAGGCCTAACGGAGAGGTACTACAAAAAAAATTATATATATCTTTTTTTATTTTGCAAATGCGTTGCATTAAAGAAGTTCGGACAGACCCATTTTTAGCAAGTGCTGGGGAGGATAAAATAAATAACCTGCTCTTAACTCCTGAGCGGGGACCCGGGTTGTGATGTGTTGTGAGGTCTGTTCAGCCAGTCAGCGGCCGTATTGGGATCCCACCTCGGCTGCTGACAGTCTGAGTGGACCTCACACATCACAACCCGGGTCCCCGCTCAGACCAGGAAGTGGCCGGGCACCAGAGCAGTGGTATGCGGCCACCAGCGCTGGAGCGGGGAAGTCAAGAGCATGCTATTTCCTTTTTTGCCGCTGACTGGCAACAGTGATGGGGAATAAACCCCCCTCTGCTACCTACATTGTTTGTGCCAGGAACTGCAGGGCTCTTTTCTTAAGCGTTGCAACACAGCACTATATAGAGCAGGACCAATTTCCACTAGTGTACTGTATATTTCTATCTACAGTACCTGGGGGAAGGATGCCTGACACAATCTCTGTATGCAGCACTCTCTACAGGTTCATAGAAAAAGATTGAAAATAATTTTCCTAAGAGTAATAGACTTGGATAGCAAATAATATATGTGTACTTTATAGGGTAATAAACATATATTCCATAGAAACAGATACGTAATCATTTTCCTAATCTTGATAAGCCTAGAATAAACAGGATGCATGCCTTGTTTATAGTGGAATTAACATGCATTACATAGAATAAGATGCATATTATGTTCCATGAGATTGATACACCAGGAATGAACATGATAAATGTATAGTTTACAGCGGAATGAACATTATTCCAAAGAAATAGAACCATATTAATTTTCCGCCACTTTAAACTCCACATATATCCTGTTCATTACAGGTTGTTAATACAAATGAAGATTATTGTGCCTGTTTCTACGGAAAATCTGTTAATTTCCCAATAAATTGCTCCAAGTCTCACAATTATAGAAAATTCCATGGATTTATTAGTTGAGTATTCTTTTTAGACAGCAGGATGGGTCATAAGTCCACTAATATCAATAGGAGCCTTAACATGTAACTGTCTCCAGCCTCCATATCCTGAACAACTCAGAACTAGACTAGATGGAGCAGGTGATCTTTTCTGCTGACAATCTTCTATGTTTCTAACTAAATATTCAGCATACACAAAGAAACTCTGCTAATAATGCCAGATCCCTGTGATATAGAGGGGTCAGCCATAGTGATACACACACACACAGCCTGCAGCAGCCATAGCCCACACACACACACAGCCTGCTGCAGCTATAGCGCGCACACACACAGGCTGCTGTAGCTATAGCGCGTACACACACATACAGCCTGCTGCAGCCATAGCACACATACACGCAAACACACAGCCTGCTGCAGCCATAGCACACACACACACACAGCCAGCTGCAGCCATATCCCCCCCACACACACACACACACACAAAATCTTCTCTCAGAGAGATAACACCACACTGAGGACAGAGGTTACTGCTACACTACTTATGGCTTCTCCTCCACCTCCATATTACACAGGATATCTTCATATTACATTGCTGCTCATATACAATCATCCAGCATCCAGGGAGAGAACAGCACAGATCTCCCCCCACACAATGGGCTCTTCCAGCTCAAAAACAAGCTGGCAAATAGAGACCAGACTACTGATATATGGAGGAAACTTAAAGAAGCAGAGCCCCGGTAGGCTCTGTCACATATACTCACGGCAGCTGATCAAGGTCCCACGGCGCTGTTCAAATCCGGCGCACGCTCACATCCGCCTCTGCAGTGACTCATTTTCTCTGTCTTGTAATTGAAGTCAGTGCTTCCATAGAGAATGCATGGAAGTGCATGAGATCCGGCGTATTGTCACAGGACCGATAAGAGTAGTCACTGCAAAGGCGGATGTGAACGCGGCGCCGCGGGACCGGAATGATCAGCTGCCGGGAGTATACGTGACAAAGCCTACCGGGGGTAGGGTTTTTCTGGTTGTTATAAATAAAGGGCTTAGATTGATAGAACATAAACTATATTAATGAGGAACATTTATAAAATCCATATGAAAACTCAATTATAACATTTTTAAAGATTTCTTTTAAAGCTGGAGTCGGAATCTGTGCTCCAGCCAAAATAGGCTTCGACTCCACAGCCCTGCCTATAGGGGGGGGAGCGGTCGAGGGGGATGAGTGAGCAGGAAGAGGAGACAAGAAGCTATACAGTTTGAAGACTGGGCACATGAAACGCTGGATTCAGAGGTCAGAAAGGTCAGTGCTTATGTGGGAGCTGAGTGAGAGAAGATTGCAGGATATAGTGTTTTGCAGGACTGCCTTTTCTCCCACCGTGCTCAATCAACCCCCTCGACCCCTTCCTTTCCTTAGAGCATAATTGACTAAGAAATCCTGCTTCTTCTAAAGCGAGGGGGGAGGTAGGAAAACAACTTTTTGAATACAGAAAAACTCTTTTGCTTAATAAAATCTATTAGAGTTTCTTAAAGGGAACCAATCACAATAAAATTGGCCATAAAGCTAAGGAAACGTGCTGGTACATCAGCCAGCACACTTCCTAAACATCCCCCTGTACCCTCTGTCCCATGTACATACAGCCCGCAAAGTTAGTTTAATAGTCTCCCGCGCTCTATGTAAATTACCATGCAAATAGTCACAGTGGGCGGGTGGCTGGTCAAGTAGTCACAGTGGGTGGGGGCTTCTTCAAGTCACTGGGTCCTGGGCTGGCTTCGGTGCTGTAATCACGCCCCTCTGGGCGTGTTGGAAAGCGGCGCCTAGTGACGTCACTGGGGGGGGGGGGCGGCATTGCAGTATTTACTATACTGCGCATGTGGGTGAAGCCGCCGCTGTACTAAGCCGCGCAGGCGCAGTACAGCAGCGTCTTATCCGGCTGCACTGCGAAAGCGCAGCATAGTAAAGACGTCGGCTTGGCCGACGTGAAATGCCGGCCCCTCCGAGTGACGTCACCAGGCGCCACTCTCCAACACGCCCAGAGGGGTGTGATTACAGCACTGGACCCGGCCCAAGACCCAGTGACTACTTGAAGAAGCCTCCGCCCACCGTGACTACTTGAACAGCCACCCGCCCACCGTGACTACTTGCATGGTAATTTACATAGAGCGCGGGAGTCTATTAAACTAACTTTGCGGGCTGTATGTACATGGGACAGAGGGTACAGGGGGATGTTTAGGAAGCTTGCTGGCTGATGTACCAGCACGTTTCCTTAGCTTTATGGCCAATTTTAGTGTGATTGGTTCCCTTTAATATCCCTTGTACTAAAATTTAAACAGTTATGTTTTAAAGCAGGGCCATGTGGATATGGCGACATATTTTTCTGCATGGTACCATGTATCCCACTGGGAAATTTGTGTTTTGTTTTAGCTGAATGTGTGCAGTTATTAGTGTGAAAATGTGTGCACTCCATACATCAAAGCAACAGTTTTTGCCCATAAGCACATACCCTTAGGTTCATATTCCCCTTTGTAGCTAATGGAGTATATGCCCCATATTTGCAGCCTAACAGTAATAACCATGTACCTCAGAACCCCCTTCGGATAAACAGAAATTATTTTTACTTTCAGAAACTTCTGCAAAAAAATGTGCCACATGTGAACATACCCTTATAAACCTTCCATCTTTGTGTAGATATCTCAAAATGTAGCTTTAACTTCTTAAAGAGAAAATATCAGCAGGCTCGTGCAAATAAACCCACTGATGTGCCCTTGCAGCTAAAAAAAATAAATTCTCCCAAACCTAGCTGGTCTTGGGCCTTACGCACATGTTCACTAGTTTTTTCATGTCCGTAGATTCCTCCTGCTATCCACCCGTACAATCCACTAAAAATTACAGAATGGGCATCTGTAGTGCGTCCGTGTTTCTGTAAAGATGTTTCTGTTTTTAGAAATATAACCTTTTAATATGTGACTAATGACCCATCCTTTTTTTTTTTAACGGAAATACAGAAGCCAAAAGGTTACAATCCATAGAAAATATCGGCTCTCATTGATTTCTATGATGTCCATTTTTTTCAGGATTGTTTTTTGTCCTTGTAATCTACTGATCATGTCTAGAGATGAGCGAAGCAGACGGAAATTCGTTTTGCAAGCTTCATGAATTTTCAGTCAAATTAATGAAGTTTTAAGCATATTTACTTTATAATAAACTTCTCCAAAACAGCGGGACCAAGAAAAAAAGAAAGAAGACCATCACCAGAAAGATGAGGCAGGGGGATATCAGCTGCAGGGTTTCCATCTAAGGGCCCATGATATACTAGTATGCCAGAGGGTCCGGGGGTTCTATAAAGCAAGTTCAGGAGCTGAACTCACTTCACAGAGTGTGAGGACTGGCTGCTATGCCTCAACAAAAGTTTAAATTACCCCCTTTACTTTTTTACATATAAAACACACACAAAAAAACATATTATACATTGTAGTGTATACAATTGTCCGGTCTAATAAAGTATAATAATAGTGTTCCTGTGCAGGGAAGTGTAAACGAAAAAAGCAAAAAAGGTCAGGATTGCTGATTGCTGAATGTCTCATCTATACAAACATGGTACCAGTCAAAACCACAGATTGATGCACAAAACAAAACATAAAAATAAAAGCGCTATTGCTTTTAGAAGGTATGGAGGAAAAAAACAAAAAAGCAGAAATTAAAATTGGCCTAGTCCTTAAAAGGGCTTGTGCAAGTGAACCTGTAGCTATCCCCCTACAGCTGTGTACCTGATGTTAGCAGCGCTGGTCTTTTTTCTGCCAGTCCCGCCATCTTGCAGCAGCAAGGGATACAGCCTAGTTAATAGGCTGTATCCCCATTTTCCAGGCGGTACTCGGGCTGCCTCCACCTCCCCCACAGAACGGAAAGGCAGCGTGAGTCAAATATCAATAGTTCGAGTTCAAACGTACCTGAAAATTCCCGCTGTTTGATCATCTCTAATCAACAGGCGGCATAATTCTACCTATACGAATATGCATAGTAGGCAGCAACACAAGAGGCGGTGGGTGAGCCAGCTAAGGTGGGTGCTATGTGCCGCTGAGCAATGCCCCCAATATTCCTAAGGACCTCATTTGCATATTTGCTGTTGTCAAACTAATCCAAAACGGCAGGACTGACGGAAAAAAGACCAGCGCTGCTAACATGAGGGACACAGACGCAGGGGGTATCAGCAGGTTTATTTGCACGATAGTGACAATAGTTCCCCTTTAGGGTGCCTTCACACGTACCGCTGTGTATTTATCGCTGCGAGTTTCTCGCACATAAATCCACAGTGATACTGATTGCTATCAAGTCAATGTATGTGTATTTTCACTGCGTGTTTGGTGCGATTTTTACATGCGAGTTTTAATTTTCATATGATTTTCACAGACGAGTTCAACACCACAAAAAACGCAGCTACTTTCATGTGAGTTTTGTGTGAGAAATAAGCAGCGATACGGTACGTGTGAAGGCACCCTTAAGGCCAAAATCTATAGTGTCCTTAAGGGTCTGTCCACACGTACAGACTCGCAGTGTAAATGTCGTCCTGCTCTCCCGCCCAGCCAATCAGTGGCTGCGGCTGGGCAACACACTGATTGGTCGGGCGGGAGAGCAGTACGCCGGGACCCCGTGCAGCGAAGAGAGGTAATGTATACGGAGCGGGAGCCGAAGGGGTTAAGGGGCCAGCAGGATTACATAAACGCAGCGGTCGTTCAGACTGCTGCATGTATGTAGTGAAAGGGATCTGCCAGGACCTGACAGACTTGCAGCGCGATTTACGCTGCGAGTCGGCTAGGTCCTGGCAGATCACTTTCACTACATACATACAGCGGTCTGAACAACCGTTGCGTGTATGTAATTCTGCCGGCCGCTTAACCCCTTCAGCTCCCACTCTATATACATTACATGTCCTCGCTGCATGGGGTCCCGGCGTACTGTTCTCCCGCCCGGCCAATCAGTGGCTGCGGCTGGGCAACACACTGATTGGCCGGGCGGGAGAGCAGTACGCCGGGAGCCGTGCCGTGAGGACAGGTAATGTATACAGCGGAGTGGAAGCGGGAGCCGGGCGGGAGCTGAAGGGGTTAAAGGAGAAGTCCGGCAAAATTTTTTATTAAAGTATTGTATTGCCCCCTAAAAGTTATACAAATCACCAATATAGGCTTATTACGGGAAATGCTTATAAAGTGCTTTTTTCCCTGCACTTACTACTGCATCAAGGCTTCACTTCCTGGATAAAATGGTGATGTCACGACCCGACTCCCAGAGCTGTGCGGGCTGTGGCTGCTGGAGAGAATGATGGCAGGGGGATGCTCAGTGTCCCTCCAGTGCCCTGTGTCCCTCAGTGTCCCCCTGTCATCATCCTCTCCAGCAGCCACAGCCCGCACAGCTCTGGGATTAGGGTCGTCACATCACCATATTATCCAGGAAGTGAAGCCTAGTTGCAGTAGTAAGTGAAGGTAAAAAAAAGCACTTTTATAAGCATTTCCCATAATAAGTGTATATTGGTGATTTGTATAACTTTTGGGGGGCAAAACAATACTAAATTTTCGTCGGACTTCTCCTTTAAGCGGCTGGCAGAATTACATACACGCAGCGGTCATTCAGATCGCTGTGTGTATGTAGTGCAAGTGATCTGCCAGGACCTAGCCGACTCGAGTCGGTACGTGTGAAGCTACCCTAAAACAGTTCCATGTAAATCCTGACCAAGCTGTGACGGAGGCCTCTAATGCCTGTGCATTAGTATGGGTGGCCAGGCTCTGCAGCCCTGGGTGTGAGGACACAGGCACAGAACGCCGCTCGGCCAGGCACACTGCCATCATCCACTGCAGGTCACTCATCAGCTGAGACTGCGGCACTGCACACTACTATGACCGGCCTGGACCAGGAAACATGGCGGGATCCTCCGCAGCCAGCAGCCCGCCTCTGAGCGCCCCACCACACGGACACAGCTCACCGATAGTTGCACGTACAGCAGCACGTCACCACAAGATCCCCCGCAACCGATACTAATGTATAAGACACCCCGGTGTTTATTACCCCGCACATCCCTATTCACACGGTAGGTTCACCAGGCCGCTGCGGCTGGGCAGCTATAATGACTCGATATTCGGGCCTGGGAGGAAGCAGTGCCGGGTGTGGACCAGGCCTCAGCCACCACTGCCCTCACAGCCCGCACCTCCCGCCTCAGGCCTCCCTTCCCGCCCTCCTCCTCGCTCTCTCCGGGTGTTCATGAAAAGCGGCCGATCTCTGGGGAGCCGGGGAGGGTGGCGGGAAGGCTCCGAGAGCCCTAAGAGCACGGAGTTCCGCCGCTGGTCGCCAGTTACCGTTTGGGGGCGAGTTCTCGTGGTGTTTTGTGGGCGATAATGGCGTCCTTCCTCGCGAGAGAATCCAGCACCTCCTCTCCTCCTCGCTGCCGCGGCTACCAGACTGCGGCTGCGCGGGCCGCGATGAGGAACGCAAGCGTGATTCGACACTGTGTGACTCGTGTCCCCCTACTGGTCACAACGTGGAACTGCGACTCCAGCGGTCTGTGTGCGAGGCGATGAATCACGTGTGTTCTGACAATCATCATCACAATAGTAAGAGTCACCGCCACAATAGAAGCAGTGATAGGACAGACTGTGCATGATGCACCTACAAAGACTTTTGGAGATCCTCGGTCTTATTTATGCTAAAAAGGGGTATTCCATCTCAAAAAATTATCCTCTATTCAAGGATAGGGCATAACAAGCTGGTGACAGTCCACCTGCTGGGGACCCCCCTTCCCATGGGGGAAATTGTAACCTGAAACAAATGAAATGCATCAGTCTTTTCATTCTCTATGGGGCTTCTGATCAGTGCCCAGCACTCACTGTCATTGTATTATTAGTAACATTTGATATGTCATCCGGCATGTCATAAGTGATTGATTGCAGTGGGTCTTACTCCTGAGAGTCCCTGCAATATAAAGATACACCCGGGGAGAAAGTGCGGTGGCAGTGCCCTCAACTCCCCGGCTGCCAGCTAATTCTGTCACTTTTGCTTCAGTATACGCCATGAGGCTAAAGTGTCGGAACAAGCAAGTGATGACATAACAAAAGTTATTTAGAGGTACTCTTAAAGGGAATCAATCTGCACAATATGGTGCCCTACTGCACAGAATAGCTGCTGTGCAGCTCCCCATGTCTCTGCTGTGCAGCTCTCTGCATGTCAATCATCCCAGCAGGGCACACTGACAGGCAGAGAGCCGTAATTATGAAAAAATCAGAATGGAGCAGCACTGGTAGAAGAAGAAAATAGCAGAGGTAGTAGAATACAGTGCACGTCTCACCGCACAGGACCCTTCTGTTCGGCTCAAATGAAAAATGTGTTTTTTTTATTAACATCAAGCGCGACATTTCGGCTAAAGTACCAGCCGAAACGTCGCGTTTGATGTTAATAAAAAAAACATGTTTTTCACCAAAAGGTGCTGTCTCCTACGATTGCTCCTAGAGAGCTGTAACTAGTCATGGGCAGCTATCTGCCCAGATTACTATTTGCTGCCCCCCTCCTGTCATTGCATGCAGGAAAAAATAATGGCTCCATTTAGCCTCGGTGTCATACAGTCTATGGGAGGCTCGTGCGCCTCCTCTCTCCGCACGGAAGAATTGACATGTCCATTTTTCCGCACGGAGAGATGAGGTGCACGAGCCTCCCATAGACTGCCTGTATGACACAGAGGCTGACGGGATTCCGCGGCAGAGAATTTCACCAGTTTTACTTTATTTTTCTTTCTAATCAACTGGTTTTAGAAAGTTATATAGATTTGTAATTTACTTTAAGAACTCCAGTCTTCCAGTACTTATCAGCTGCTGTATGCCCTGCAGGAAGTGGTGTATTATTTCCAGTCTGACACCGTGCTCTCTACTGACATCTCTATCCGAGACAGGAACTGTCCAGAGCAGCAGCAATTCTTGGCCAGATATGTCAGCACTGTGTCAGACTGGAAAGAAAACATCAATCCCTGCAGGACGTACAGTAGCTGATAAGTATGAGCAGACTAGAGATTTTTAAACAGAAGTAAATTACAAATCTATATAACTTTCTGACACCTGTTGTTTTAAAAGAAAAAGATTTTCACTGGATAACCCCTTTATTCCTCGAATTATTTATATCAGACCAGTTTCAATATCTAAGTAACTCCCAGAATGCTCAGAGCAGCTGCATTATACCCCTTAATACTACTAACAGTGAGATGTTAAACTGTTTAATACCATACCGCCCCTAGCATGTTTCACCAGTCTGCACAGCTTTTTCAAAAATGGCAAACTTTACATGGGTAGATATGGGCTGTATATGTGATAGACAGGATGATGGTAAAACAAAAGATTCCAGGCTGATTTTATGACTGGTGACCACTAGGTGGCAGGATTGTAATAAAAACAAAACTAGTAACGCTAGACAGTTCAAACTTCTGCAAGTGTACAGCCTACCCTAAACTTCTTTACATCTTTTTTTGCATACAGTATGTCTCAATCCAAGGTGCCCTTGCACAGTATATAAATGTTGGCTGCACCTGCTGAATTTGTAAGGACTGGTTGACTTACATGTATGACAGTGTCCCAACTTTTGCTGTCAGAAAATGCAACAAGAAAGATCAGGCATGTTGGAATTTAACATAACTGACCTTTGTTCCTGCAAGAGATAAACCTTTTCTTAGGGATTCCCTTTATACTAAATACAGGGGCGGAAACAGCTGTTATGCAAGTACGCATTTGCCTGACCGCTATAAAATGTGTATGGGCAGCCTAATGGCTGGAAAGACGTTGCATCATGGAAACCAAGGAACTTACCAGGCAGATCAGGGATAAAGTTGTGGACAAGTGTAAACTCACAGCCCAGGCAAAAAGAGCACTAACTAGAGAAGCGGCCAAGAGGCTCATAGTCACACTGAAGGAGCTGCAAAGATCCGCAGCTCAGAATGAATCTTTCCCCAGCACAACTATTAGATGTGTACACCACAAATCTGGCCTTTATGGAAGAGTGGCAAGAAGACTATTTTTGAAAGTAAGAAGACCAAATTTCAGTTTGCCACAAGACATGTATAGGACACAGCAAATGTTTTAAAAATGGTTCTCTGGTCAGATGAGACGAAAGTTGAACATTTTGGCCTGAATGCAAAACACATAGACCCAGTCTTATCAAACTGAGTAGAACAGAAACTGGCATAAACTACCAGCACAGCAACCATCAGCTTTCATTTTACCAGAACAGAAAGCTGAGTTGTGTTTTATTTCTGTGGGGAGTTTACAGCAGTTTCTGTTTTACATAGGTTGATAAATCTGGGCCTATGTGTTGATCACTGCACATCACCCTAAACACGCCATCCCCACCAGGAAACATGGCATTGGCAGCATAATGGTGCGGGCATGCTTTTCTTCAGCAGGGGCAGGAAAGCTGGTCAGAGTTTATAAGAAGATGGATGAAGCTAAATAGAAGGCAATCCTGGAGGAAAACCTGTTAGAAGCTGCAAAAGACTGTTGTTGTGGTACACCTTGCGGCGGAACAACAATCCTAAACATAAAGCCAGATATATAATTGGCACAGTTTACGTCATAACATATAGCCTAAAGCCCAGACTTAAAGGCTTAAAAAATTTTGTCTAGGGAATCAACATGGGTCGTAAGCAGTTTGCATTATCCTCTCTATTTTTATTTATTTATTTTTTTTCAAGATTTCTGTTTAAGTCAACATTATACATATGGCCACTAGGTGTCTCCCTTCACTTCACATGTATACAGCCGCTGCACATCCACATTCAGTAGCAGAGAATCCTGGGGGTGCTCACATTAAATGGTCAGCTTTCCTGTCACACCTCAGTAACCACACATTATGCTGACTGAAGTGATGCATAACGGAGAGCATTGTCTCTTTGGAAGCATGCAGAGTTGATAATACAATTAACAAAAAAATAATAATATAATTAGCTTTAGTTAATTGCCTTAAACTCAACTGATATACAATAAAGCATGATGAACAAGTGAGTTTCCTTGTGTTTGGTCCAAATATCAGCACGGAGGAAGCTCGGACCACAGTTTGGACGTATGTGTAATGTGTATTTTTTTTTTAACTTGTTTTATTGACTCATAAAATTAGAGAATCATGACATAACATATACACATAAATGCAAATAGATGCCAACATGGCATAGTGCTTAACAAAGTATTGCTTAGACATAGCGAGTAAACAATGCATCTCAAACAGTGTTATAGTGCTCCATAACATCACATATCACATATCTCTTTATACATAAGAATATAGATAGTGCAAGCAAGAATACCAGAATCATATCTCCTTATTGTAAAGTAGGAATAGAGGATGTAGGCGGGGCCGTCAAGGGGGGGTGTAATGTGTATTTAAACATAGAAAACTTTAAAGAAAATAAACTGAGAATCTGTGGCAAGACTCGAAAAGTGCCGTTCACAGATATCTCAATTCAATCTGACTGAGTTTGAACTATTTTGCGAAGAAGAATAGACAAAATTTTAGCCTTTAGATGTGCAAAGCTGGTGGAGTCATATCACAAAAAGACTTGCAGCTGTAATCTCAGAGGAAGGAGGTCCTACAAAGCAGTGACTTATGGGGGCTGAAAACAAATGCACGCCACACACTTCCAGATTTTTATTTTTAAAAATGATTAAAAACCATGGGGGACATTTTTCAAACATAGTGTAAAGTGAAACTGGCTCAGTTGCCCCTAGCAACCAATCAGATTCACATGGTAAATGAACCAACCAACCACATGGAAAATGAAAGGTGGAATCTGAGACAGTTTCACTTTACACCATGTTTGATAAATCTCCCCCCATGTAACTATTCATACTTCAATTACTGCTACATTGTATTTGGCTAATAATGATCAAAGAAGTAAAACAGAGGGATACTATAATGATTGGTACACTCACCACCAAATCAAGATTAGAAATAGCCTTTATTAAACATGTCAGATGAAAAGCACCAAAAAATGTTTAAAACACTTAATAACATACTGGTTAAAGGGGAACTCTGGATAAGAAAAACTTGTTTTCTATTCAAAGTACATTAAAAGTTATATAGATGTGTCTATACAATGTATGGCTGGGTTCACACTATGTATATTTGAGGCTGTATTTGTGAGGCTGTATAGCAACCAAAACAAGGAGTGGATTGAAAACACAGAAAGGCTATGTTCACATAATGTTGTAATTGAGTGGATGGCCGTCATTTAATGGCAAATATTTGCTGTTATTTTAAAATAACGGCTGTTATATTGAAATAATGGCAGTTATTTACCGTTAAATGGCGGCCATCCACTCAATTTCAACATTGTGTGAACAGATCCTTTCTGTGTTTTCAATCCACTCCTGGTTTTGGTTGCTATGAGGACCTGACTTGAGGACCAAATACAGCCTGAAATATACTGTGTGTGAACCCAGCCTAATACTGTATCTATACAGTTCTGCCACACTGGCAGCTGATAGAAATCCAGGAAGTGAAAAAAATGGCCCCAGTGCCAATCCACATTGTCTCCTGCTCCTGCTGCTATCCCCCCCTAAGAGACAAATCTTCCATGCCTCTGTCTCACATTGTGTGTGTTTGCTGATGATGCAGACAGGCAGGGCGTGATCTCATAGGAGGCTTGGCTGGATAACCCAATCCCCTGACTGATTCACCATCTCTGACCGAACAGAAGCAGCTGCTGCACTAATTTTACTGATTGTAATGGGTGGGAGCTGTGATGATCACATGAGGGAAAGCATTGCATTCTGGGAAATGCCAAACCTGGAAGAACAGAAACACAAAACAGAGCAAACCTCTACCTGGAGTTCCCCTTTAATGACAAAGGGGGAGGAAACAAAAATAAACTATCCTTCCTCCAGGAAATTCTAATATACACTCACCGGCCACTTTATTAGGTACACCATGCTAGTAACGGGTGGTCTTCTGCTGCTGTAGCCCATCTGCCTCAAAGTTCGACGTACTGTGCGTTCAGAGATGCTCTTCTGCCTACCTTGGTTGTAACGGTTGGCTATTTGAGTCACTGTTGCCTTTCTATCAGCTTGAACCAGTCTGCCCATTCTCCTCTGACCTCTGGCATCAACATGGCATTTCCGCCCACAGAACTGCCGCTCACTGGAGGTTTTTTCTTTTTCAGACCATTCTGTGTAAACCCTAGAGATGGTTGTGCGTGAAAATCCCAGTAGATCAGCAGTTTCTGAAATACTCAGACCAGCCCTTCTGGCACCAACAACCATGCCACATTCAAAGGCACTCAAATCACCTTTCTTCCCCGTACTGATGCTCGGTTTGAACTGCAGGAGATTGTCTTGACCATGTCTACATGCCTAAATGCACTGAGTTGCCGCCATGTGATTGGCTGATTAGAAATTAAGTGGTAACGTGCAGTTGGACATGTGTACCTAATAAAGTGGCCGGTGAGTGTATACATTTATATATATATATATATATATATATATATATAAAAATAACCTGATCCATGTAAATATCAAAACACAACCAGTGCCATATAAACATGCCACAAAGATACCCTACACAAGTTTAAACATCAGTTTGAAAATCTAAGACAGAAAACAATTTAAACGGGAATAAATATTACACTAGGACTACTTGTGTCATCACTCTACGGTGACTCCATCAGTCCCCTCGCACTTTACACTGTAGTTTTCATTATATTCATTATACTGTTTTTATCAGCATTTTACATACGGCCAAACTGTGGTCCATGCTTCTTCCATACCGATATTTGGTCTTTTCTCTGTTCAAAAATTTACAGCATCCTTCTGTGTTATTGGTTTAGGTAAGGACACTGGGCAGCACCCCCTAATTTATTAACCCCTTAAGGTCAAAGCCAATTTTTCCATTTTATGTTTAAAAGTCCATAGCGCTTGCATTTTCTCACCTAGAGAGTTATATGAGCGCTTATTTTTTGCAAAACCAATTGTGCTTTGCAATGACAGGCATTTTTCCATAAAATATGCTGCGAAACCGGAAAAAAATCATTTGCGCTGTCAAATTGAAAAAAAAAAAAAACGAATTTGTTTTGATTTCGGGGAGTTTTGCATTTAGGCTGTTCGCCCTATGGTAAAACTGATTGTTATGCATGTTCCTCAAGTTGTTACGATTACAACGATATGTAACATGTATAACTTTTATATTATCTGATGGCTTTTAAAAAATTCAAACCATTATTAACAAATATATGTTCCATAAAATCGCTCCATTCCCAGGCTTATAGCGCTTTTATCCTTGGGTCTATGGGGCTGTGTCAGATGTCATTTTTTGCGCCATGATGTTTACTTTCTATCGGTACCTTGATTGCGCAAATACAACTTTTTGATTACTTTTTATTACATTTTTTCTGGATTTCATGCGACCAAAAATGCACAATTTTGCACTTTGGAATTTTATTGCGCTGACGCCGTTTACCGTGTGAGATCAGTAATGTGATTAATTAATAGTTCGGGCAATTACGTGCGCGGCGATACCAAATATGTTTATTTATTTGTTTATTTATTAATTTAGATTTATAAAATGGGAAAAGGGGGGTGATTTGGACTTTTATTAGGGGAGGGGATTTTTTATTAATAAAAACACATTTTTACTTTTTCTTTTACATAAACTAGAAGCCCCCCTGGGGGACTTCTATATAGACAGCACTGATCTCTCATAGAGATCAATGCTGTGTATATACACAGCAAAGATAATTGTAATCAGTGATAGATTGCTGTGGCCTGCTGCAGGCCACAGCAATCTATTGCCGAGCCGGGATCAGCGTCATTGCGACGCTGAGGCCCGAGCCGGCCAGGAAATGGATCTCGCCCCCCTGATTGCATCGCGGGGGGGGGGGGGGGGGGATCCGTCCCACTAGACACCAGGGATGCTGTGTACAAAGCACTTCAATGCAGCTGTCAGGTTTAACAGCTGCATTGAAGTGCTTAATTAGCCGGCGCGACAACGGGACCCGCGCTGGCTAATAGAGGCACTGCCCGGCTGCAGATCACAGCCGGAAGCGGTGCCGTTCGGAGCGGGGTCCCGCCAGGACCCCGCTCTGAGCACCCCCCGTAGCACCATGACGTACCAGGTACGTCATGGGACGCTAAGGGGTTAAAGATGTTGTCCAAGAAAAATTACTGTGGACTGGGGGGGGGGGGCGTGTTTGTGATATATACTTACCTGTCCTGTTCTCCACCGCTACCAGATCCCAGGCCTGTCGCTATGCACCGCTGCCTGTGTTTTTATAACATACAATGATGTCCCGCTCCTACTGCAAATGGCTTGTCAGCATAGACTCTATACTGAGTGGTCATTTCCTATGGGAGCAGGACGTCATCGGATGTTCTGAAAACACAGGCAGCAATGCAGAGTTGGGTGGCCCGGTATCCAGTAGCGGCGGGGAACGGGACAGGTAAGTATATATCACGGACACATACCCCACAGCCCTGGTAGCCTGGTTAAGTATTTAATTTCCTGGGCAACCCCTTTAATAAACCATGTTTTTCTTTTTATTTTTTATTTGGCTCACGTAAAATCCAACTAAAATGGGTTTAAAGTTGTGACTACCCTGTTTTCCCAAAAATAAGACATCCCGTGAAAATAGGACCTAGTAGAGGTTTTGGAGAATTGCTCAATATAAGGTCTCCCCTGACAGTAAGACCTAGCAAAGTTTCTGTTTGGAATCATGCCGGATGAACAGAACACCAGGGCACGCAGCTGTGAATCTTTTTAGCCTGCCGCTGTTGTCCCCTTCCTTCACTGTTTGTTGCAGAGCAGCTGCATGCAGGACATGACGGCAACCCCTGATCTTCCCCACAAATGTGCAGGCAAGGCATCAATTGGCCTCTTGCCTACCGCCATCCCCGTTGTTCCCTACTGCCAGATTGTCACGGCCGCGGCGGCTTCCCGCGTTCCGGGTCGCCGCCGCAACCGCCTCCTGTCCCATGCAACCGCCGGGGTCCTTGTGTAGGGACCCGGCGCTGCTGCTAGTTCGGCCCCTGGGGCGCCTCACCTCTCCTCCGTTCCTGTCTCGGTCTGTGCCGGCCGGCGCACGCGTCCCCGCCTCCTAGGGCGCGCGAGCGCCGGCTGTCTCAGATTTAAAGGGCCAGTCCGCCCTTAATTGGTTAGTTGCACCAATCACTCCCCTATAAATCCCAGCATGCCCTGTCCCTTGTGTTGGAGCCTCTACATGCTTCCCATAGCGTTTGGCCCAGCTCCCTGTTGTTCCTGATTCCTGTCCGCTACCTGGTCCCTAGTCCTTGTTCCTGATTCCTGTCCGCTACCTGGTCCCTAGTCCTTGTTCCTGATTCCTGTC
Organism: Dendropsophus ebraccatus; assembly: GCF_027789765.1. Classification (NCBI taxonomy): domain Eukaryota; kingdom Metazoa; phylum Chordata; class Amphibia; order Anura; family Hylidae; genus Dendropsophus; species Dendropsophus ebraccatus. The sequence goes on from NC_091457.1 coordinate 94,533,199, forward strand.
CGCTACCTGGTCCCCACTCCTTGTTCCTGGTTCCTGCTTCCCCGTTACACTTTGGTTCCTGTGTTCAGCCTGTCACGTGCGGTCTCACCTACAGACCATTGCCAGTACCATCTCCTGCCTACTGCTCCTGCCACGCCTCGCCTGCCGTCACTAGCAACCAAGCCTGGGGTAGCGACCTGGGGGTCGCCTGCCGCAGCAAGTCCATCCCGCCTTGCGGCGGGCTCTGGTGAAAACCAGCGGCCCCTTAGACTCCGCTCCCTGGTGAGGTTAGTGCCATCGCTAGTGACGGTCCAGTGGATCCACTACTCAAGGCGTTACAGTAGGCTCCAACCATGGATCCCGGCGAGGTGCCTGATCTCCGTGACGTCGCCAGAGTGGTCGCTCAACAGGCTCAGCAAATCCAGCAATTGACTGCCGCCCTACAGCAGCATACTACAGCCCAGCGCCTATCACCACCTGCAGCTACCTCGAGACTTCTACTGGCTCTCCCAAGCAAATACTCTGGTGACTCCAAGTTGTGCAGAGGATTCCTGACTCAATGCACTATGTATATCGAACTTCTAAGCAATCAGTTTCCCACTGAGCGCTCTAAAGTGGCTTTCATCATCAGCCTATTAGAGGGTAGAGCTCTGGCCTGGGCCACGCCGCTGTGGGACCGAGATGACCCTGCTGCTGCCAATCTCCGAACCTTCTTATTCGAGTTTCGCTCCGTCTTTGAGGAACCTGCCCGTGCTTCTTCAGCTGAAACTGCTCTCCTCAACCTCTCTCAAGGGAGCTCCTCTGTTGGCGATTACGCCATCCAGTTCCGTACCCTGGCGGCTGAATTGGACTGGAATGAAGCCGCTCTAATAGCCACCTTCAAGAAGGGCCTGTCTAGTCGGGTGAGAGACGTGCTTTCCGCCCGAGACCTACCCACCTCCCTGAACGAACTCATCCTACTGGCCACCAGAGTTGATACTCGTTTTTCGGAGAGGGAGGAGGAGGTTCGGCATGAACATCTACTAGGCTTGCCCCGTCGCCATCACCAGCTGGCGCCGGTTTTCCAGAATCCTGACTTTCCGGTGCCCCAGCCCTCTCCTGAGATTCCCATGCAGGTGGAACGGGCTCACCTGATGCCTGATGAAAGAATTCGTCGTCTGGAGCTGAATCTCTGCCTCTACTGCGGTGGTTCGGATCACTTTCGGCTGAGATGTCCCCTACGTCCCCAAACGTCCGGGAAATGCTCGCACCTAGGTCCGGTGGGACAGGTGTCCCTAGGCGTGAACGCTACCTTTCCAAATTTGTCTATGCCGGTTTCCATCCAGACATCCTCAGGACAAAATCACCAGACTACTGCCTTTCTCGATTCTGGGTCAGCAGGCAGTTTTATTGCGGCAACATTGGTCCAAAGATGGCGGCTACCCGTGATCCAACTAGCCAGGCCGTTGACTATCTCCTCGGTCACGGGCGAGATTCTTACCGACCAGATATATTTCCAGACCGCATCTCTAGTCCTCCAGGTGGGTCCTTTACATCAGGAAAAGATATCCTTCTACGTCCTGCCCCGTTCATCCCCCGCCATCCTCCTGGGACTCCCTTGGCTGCAATTACATGCTCCTAAGCTGGACTGGAGAACCGGGGAGATTATCAGTTGGGGTCAGGACTGTTCCAACCAGTGTCTCAAGTCACCTCAGACCAAGTACTCGGTGTCGTCACCTGACCCCGCCAAGCCTCTATCCGGCCTACCGGCAGAAGACCAAGACTTGGCGGATGCCTTCTCTGCCGAGAAGGATCTCATCCACAAACCCACATCCCCTCGCCACAGTATACCTCCTGATCGCCTAGTACCAGTCGTCACCTCTACTCTTCAGAGAATACCCCCCGGAAAGACCCATGTTCACCCTGCGCTTCGAAGAGGGATTTTGAAGTGGGGACATTCCTCATTGGAGGCCGGGCACCCTGGAGTCCGAAAGACCGGGCAACGGATCTCCCGCCACTACTGGTGGCCCAGTTTGTTCCAAGATGTCAAAGACTTTGTGGCTTCCTGTGCCATTTGCAGGCAAGAAAGAGGGGGAGGCCAAAGGGGGGGGTACTGTCACGGCCGCGGCGGCTTCCCGCGTTCCGGGTCGCCGCCGCGACCGCCTCCTGTCCCATGCAGCCGCCGGGGTCCATGTGTAGAGACCCGGCGCTGCTGCTAGTTCGGCCCCTGGGGCGCCTCACCTCTCCTCCGTTCCTGTCTCGGTCTGTGCCGGCCGGCGCGCGCGTCCCCGCCTCCTAGGGCCCTTTAAATCTGAGAGCGCCGGCTGTCTCAGATTTAAAGGGCCAGTCCGCCCTTAATTGGTTAGTTGCACCAATCACTCCCCTATAAATCCCAGCATGCCCTGTCCCTTGTGTTGGAGCCTCTACATGCTTCCCATAGCGTTTGGCCCAGCTCCCTGTTGTTCCTGATTCCTGTCCGCTATCTGGTCCCTAGTCCTTGTTCCTGATTCCTGTCTGCTACCTGGTCCCTAGTCCTTGTTCCTGATTCCTGTCCGCTACCTGGTCCCCACTCCTTGTTCCTGGTTCCTGCTTCCCCGTTACACTTTGGTTCCTGTGTTCAGCCTGTCACGTGCGGTCTCACCTACAGACCATTGCCAGTACCATCTCCTGCCTACTGCTCCTGCCACGCCTCGCCTGCCGTCACTAGCAACCAAGCCTGGGGTAGCGACCTGGGGGTCGCCTGCCGCAGCAAGTCCATCCCGCCTTGCGGCGGGCTCTGGTGAAAACCAGCGGCCCCTTAGACTCCGCTCCCTGGTGAGGTTAGTGCCATCGCTAGTGACGGTCCAGTGGATCCACTACTCCAGGCGTTACACAGATGTAGAGCTGCACACAGTCTGCCATTATCCAGTCACCTGCCGCCATACTGTACACTGTCCTTGCGAAGCTGTATGAGTGTGCTGTTGCGAGCTCCCCTTGGTGGCCAGAATCCACCATACCGTACGCTCTGTCTCTGCTGTGTATGTGACATGTCAATTCTTCATGGAAAAATAAGACATCCCCTGAAAATAAGACCTAGCGTATCTTTTGAGCGAAAATTAATAGAAGACATTGGGGGAGATTTATCAAACATGGTGTAAAGTGAAACGGGCTCAGTTGCCCCTAGCAACCAGATTCCACCTTCATTCCTCACAGACTCTTTAGAAAAATCAAAGGTGAAATCTGATTGGTTGCTAGGGGCAACTGAGCCAGTTTCACTTTACACCATGTTTGATAAATCTCCCCCATTGTCTTATTTTTAAGGAAAGATGGTACATTCACACACAGTTTTCCCATCAGTCTTTTGGTCAGTGTTTGGGCTGAAAACATAGAAACTGGGCAAATCTATCCATTATAATTTTGCCCTGTCAGTTCCACTAGTTTTGCTGGAAAAAAAGACTGACAGAAATACTATGTGTGAACATAGCCTGTGAGTGTAACATGAAAAACGGGGAAAAGTCTAAGGGGTTTGAATACTTTTTCAAGACCCTGTATGCACCAACAGAGAGATCTGTTGCAGATTGGTCAATGAAACCAAATCACTTTTTGATGATTATGCTTTCAGGTCATCAGTTCTGATATCTTGTTGTTTTTGGGGCTAGCAGTGTCCTTGCTGTGTACCAGCTTATTTTTCTTGGTTGAATGCCACCTGGACACCTATTGTACAGCGCAGTCATTTGTTTGCTGCTGTACATCACACTCCATTCTCTCCATGAATCACAAGGCCAGAAGAGATATACTAGATAAAGATTAACCAACCACCCCTGTATCAGCTGTGTGCAGTGGGAACATATTAATTCTTTTCAAACATTATCTACTTATAATATACAGCTATGGATAAAATAGTAACAGGTATATACAGCTTATAAAGAAGGGATATTTTAGGTGAAAATACCCTTTAATTAAATCTCTTCTTACAGGCTAGGACCCTAAGCCAAAATTTCAGTACAGCAGAGAGTTTTAACTGTTTCAGAGTTCTGATAGCTCGGTCCATAGCACAGAGTCCTTGCACAGACCTTATATACAGAACGTGGGAATGTAGCCTTAGATCGGGTTCACACTTCGTCTAACAACAGCCATTCCGTGACCTGGTTGGGTCACAGAACGGCCGGTGTTACTGATGATCATCCTGGCCAGTACTGCAGTACCGGCCGGATGATCTTCACTTCTGGTGAATCCAGATGTAGGCACACCCGTGTGCGCCCGCATCCTAATTCACCACTGCACACAATGGAGTGTGTAGTTGGAGCCGCACTCTTCAATGTGTGAACTGACAAGTTCTGTGCGGACGCTATTCAATGAATAGCGCCCGCAGAAAACTGACATGTCAGTTTTTCATTCGTCCGGCTGGGATTCCATTCATTCCGATACAGCGTATGTTTTGTATAAATCATGGCTTCACTACTACTTTAAATTCAGTCATCCCTATTTTTTACATCAGGATCGGAATAAGTTAATGCTGCGCTCTTGTGCCAGCATCACTGGAGATCAGCTGTCAGTTGATGTCAGCTGGGCTCCCGCCGTAACTACCCAGAGTTTCTCCCGCTACAGGTAGTTGAACATTTTACACGCCACAGTCAAATCATAACAGTGTCATGTAAACAAACAGCTGACATCTAGAGATGAGCGAACCTCGAGCATGCTGGAGTCCATCCGAACCCGATCGTTCAGCATTTGATTAGCGGGGGCTGCTGAAGTTGGATAAAGCTCTAAGGTTGTCTGAAAAACATGGATACAGCCAATGACTATAACCCATGTCAGGGCTGGGATAAACAGACAACAGAGCAACGTGAGCCCTGCTCTTACCCCAACCTCTGTCCCTGCCTATTGCCCCACCCACGCTAGACCGTGGGGCGACAACCACGAAGACTGCGTATACACTGACTAGGGTGCAGGGGATGGGAGACAAGAGACAGACAGACAAACACAGAAGAATTGTCAATCAGGCCGAGTCAAAAACCAGGAAAGAGCGTCAGGACAAAATCAGAAAGCTAAGAAAGGTCAAAAACAAGCGGAAGTCAAAACCAACCGGTAGCAAGGTACAAAGGGGTCAGGCAAAGAGATGGTCAGAACACAGAGCAAGGTGAGAACTGTAGAAATCAAATCACCAAACTAACTAGTGCAGGGATAACAAACACTGGCAGCCAGCAGCCAGTTTGCAGAGCTTAAATGCAGGCTGGAATCCCCACCCCCACAGGTGAGAGCAGGAGAACTGTAGAAACAATTAACCCTGGTGTGACCAGGGCAGAACAACATGGCAATGAATAAATGCTCACGTTCTCCGGCGTGCAGCTAATGATTGAGAACGGGAGCGAGCACCCACATCACTTGCAGTGTCAGAGACAGGACCGATGGCACGGACGCTCTGACCGCCAGTCCTGACAATCCATGTTTTCCACATAGCCTTGGGGCTTTATCCAACTTCAGCAGCCACCGCTAATCAAATGCCGAATGATCGGGTTCGGATGGATTTGAGCATGCTCGAGATTCCCTCATCTCTACTACTTACCTATCATCAGTCCAGCATCAAGATCTCTGGCTATCGATAGATACCCATGGCAACCAGGGGCCTTCTGAAGGCCCCAAGGCCTGCTATGTACATTCATAGGAATGTTTGTGTTGATTGCCAGCATGATGCTGACAATTATTAGTCAGGTCTGGTATGGCGGTGTTATCCAGTCACAGTATGGCGGTATTGGTCAGGTCTGGTGTGGCGTAGTTAACTGTAACGTCTGGAGCTATTACCTACCAATCTACCAATCCTGTAGTGAGAATTCCTTCAAACAATATGCAGACTGCTCTAATTATTTATTCAATGTGGAAATTTGTTTAAGGGTACAAACTAGGGATGGTCCAAACCCGCAGAGGTTCGGGCTCGGCTGAACCCGAACGCTCGGCATCGGATTCCCGCTGTATGCCCGCTCCGTGCCTATGGCTATGGCTGTATCCCAGTTTTCCAGGCGTTCCTTCCACTGGATCCGCCCGCTGCACGGAGCGGGCAGACAGCGGTAATGATTGCGGGGGGTTCGGGTTTGTACGGACCCCGCTTGGTGGTTCAGATTTGATGCTGTGTTCAGTTATTTAGATCTAATCTGCTGTGTATATGCTGCGTATCGCAGCAGTAAATAAGCTGCGTATACGGTGTGTGTGTTTGTACCCTTAAAACCATGAAAAACGCGATTCAGACAATGTTTCTACATGTAGAAAAATGCATATGGCCGAAACCACTCTCCCCACGCTCCCCAAGATGGGGCGTCTTCAGGTTTAGTGCCTAGGGCAGCAGCTGCTGAGCTATATATGCAGGTGGGCAGGTACATGTCTGCCACTAGAGCGACCCCAATCCTCCAGGAGGCTAGCTCAGAGCAAAAGAAACTGCCAGAGAACAAGCAGGGGGAGAGAAAGGGAGATTATCACAGTGCAGTACGACCCTGAGGAGGTATTGGGTAACGGACATGGCCACGTGCCGTTATACAGTTATATGAACTGCCTTATGAAATTGGTCATAGAAGGAGGTACCCTACTTTTCATCCAAGTACTCTAAACAGCCAAACCTTTTAAAATGCAAAATGCATATGATGCAGAACTAATTGTAATAGGTGTGTTTAGATACAGACAAAGATATACCATGTGTTAACTAAAGAGTATGTGAGTGTAATTACAAAGTGCCATTACAAGTGCAGGCATATTACATCTTTATTTTTTTTTAACTCATTCCCATGATTGCACACAACTTGTACATGCCATCATTCTTGTTATGCCTATGGCCATCCTTATGTGTTCCTATGTATCATATGTATAAAAATAATGTACACTGCAGGTCATAGCATCATACTGGCACCAGATGACCCCTTGTTTCATGTCCTGGCATCAAACATTTCTTGCTACATACCCCATTGTGCAATCTTACATGTGTTCCAAATCAAATCCAGAGTTAACTACTGATAAACAGCCACTTTATATCATGAACAGGCTGCCACTGAGATGAAGGTCAAATTTAATAGTTTTTACATTTTACCTTGCAAAATCGGAAAAAAAAGCTGCCAAACACAATACATGCACTGCAGCCGCAACAGAAGTCTAAAGAAGACCCTGAGATTTCTTGTTCCAAATTTACATTGTTGCACATGTACCAAGTACCAAGCACGGAAACTGGGCAACAGTTTGAAAAATAGACCACACCACGAGGATCCCTATGCTGGCAAGTACCATAGTTATTAAGGTTGAAAAAGGACAAATCCTCAAGTACAACCTACAGAAGCCCTACCGTGTTAATCCAGAAGAAGGCAAAAACCCTTATGAGGCAGGTGGCAATTGCCCCAACACTCCTTATTGACTCCAAAATGATTATCAGTATGAATCCCTGGATCAACAGTCTATCACATGTAATCTAGTGGCCATAACTTGTAATATATTTTTCAAGAAAAATATCCAGGCCTCCCTTGAACATAGTTAATGAATCAGCCATGACAACATCATGTGGCAGAGAGTTCCACAGTCTCATTGCTGTTACAGGAAAAAATCCCTGTCTGTGCTGGTGGTAAAACCTTCTTTCCTCTATACATAGAGGATGCCCCTTGTCATGGTTACAGGCCTAGGTGTAAAAAGATCACTAGAAAGATCTCTGTACTGTCCATTCATATATTTGTACATTTTGATCAAATTGCCCCTAAGACGTTTTTATTCTAAACTAAATAGATAGATGGGGTGGTGGCGTCCCGGAAGAGCTTGATCTATAACAACTTCCAGGTGATCTACAGTATCTATCTTGTCCCAAACCTATATGGGGTACGATATAGAGTTAGGGCTAATGTGGTCCAGTCGAGTCACTGAGATATGGCGTAAACTATATAGTTGCATTTAGTAATAGAATGCACTTTAGTAGTATCCCAGTGAGTTTACATTTATTCATTTGCACTTGCACTTTATGCTGTTAGTTATGTGAGGACCTTCTATTAATTTTCATGATGGATAAGATGCCCTGATAGATATAAATATACATATATATATATTATTTTATGTTTATTTTTTTTGGTGGGGGGGGGGCAGATAGTATTATAACAACAAATTGTACTGTGTATACCCCCCGGGATTGCTACTATGTTTTTAATGTATGGTCTCTTTCTCCTTCTTTTTTAATATATGATGTTTTAGGCTGGGTTCACACTACGTATATTTTAGTCAGTATTATGGTCCTCATATTGCAACCAAAACCAGGAGTGGATTAAAAACACAGAAAGGATCTGTTCACACAATGTTGAAATTGAGTGGATGGCCGCCATAAAATGGCAAATATTTGCTGTTATTTTAAAACAACTGCTGTTATATTGAAATAATGGCAGTTATTTACTGTTATATGGCGGCCATCCACTCAATTTCAACATTGTGTGAACAGATCCTTTCTGTGTTTTTAATCCACTCCTGGTTTTGGTTGCTATATGAGGACCACAATACTGACTGAAATATACGTAGTGTGAACCCAGCCTGCAAATGCGAATAATAAAGATATATTTACTACTGAAAGTTAGTATTGAGTTGTTGTATTATGAACTACATAGTAGCCCCCAGCTTAATAATCTGTCTTGGTACTATAGCCCACCCACTCCCTTAATGACCTTTGTTGCCCTCCTCTGCATCCGCTCCAGTTCAGCTGTGTCCTTCTTATATACCGCTGCCCAAAACTGTACACAGTATTCCATATGTGGTCTGACCAGTGATTTATAAAGAGGCAAAACTATGTTCCCATCTTTAGCATTTATGCCTCGTTTGATGCATCCCATTTTATTAGCCTTGGCAGCTGCTGCCTGGCACTGATCACTAAAGGTGAGTTTACTCTCCACCAATACCACCAGGTCCTTTTCGGAAGCAGTTTTACCCAGTGTTTGGTTACTTGGCACTTAATTGTATGCATTATTTCTACAGCAAAAGTGCACTCCTGAACCAACATCCCCTTCATCAGCCAACTTCATCACCTTCATCAGCCAACTAGTTTGGCTGTGTCAGATCAGGACTAGCCCCCCTGGCATTCTTCCCTCTACTAATTGTCACCCAACTAGATGCCTAATCCTCCTGCACCTCCATGCTATGACCCTCTTCCCCCATCTGTGCTGCGAGTGCTTACTCAGTGACCAGCAGACTTCTTCTTTTCAAGTTGTCAATGGATCTAAATGTTGCCAACGGCCCATTTAGATTCAGAATCTGGGCTTCCTAATCAGCATTGTGCACACATCTCGAACAATAATATGCACCCTTTAAATGGTTTTTCAGGGATTGCATACATACAAGATGTACATTGGACCGCATTACACAAAAGCAGACAGATAATAAAACATTTTGCTCTCTAAACTCCCACAAAGTCCCTGAATTTTAAGTCCCACACTTGAGACAAAAACACACTTTAGATAAAAAAAAACACTTGCACTCTCTAAAATTCGCTTATCAGTTAGTAGTATACAGAACTTAGCTGCAGTATCTGCTGCTAGTGACTCCTCTGTAGTTTTTCAAGGTGGTAAAAAAAAGTTACTTAGGAAATGGTACACTCACTTAAAATTAGTGTGCATGGCTGTTGTCTCAGAAAGAAGCCTCTTCTAAAGATGGTGCACAAGAAAGCCTGCAAACAGTTTGCTGAAGACAAGTAGACTAAGGACATGGATTACTGTAACCATGTCCTGGGGTCTGCCGAGACCAAGATAAACTTTTTAGTTCAGATGGGGGCAAGTGTGTTTGGTGGAAGCTAGGTGAGAAGTACAAAGACAAGTGTGTCTTGCCTACAGTCAAGAATGGTAGTTGGAGTGTCAAGGTTTAGGGCTGCATGCATGCTGCAGAAAGCTACAAAGCATTAAAGGAAAAGTCTGGCCACAACTAAAAATTCAGTGTAGGCAGAGGATGGGGTACATAAAAAGAATGATATACTTACACGTGCCCCTGCAACACCACAACACCACTCTTGGACCCCTGAAACATTACATCCCTGGCTCAAAAATGCCTGCTCAACCCATCAGTGACTGATGCAGGACACAGTTGCAGTCACTGACAGGCTGAATGGGTATTTTCCCCCGGGTCCTGATGTAGCAAGAAGCTGGGAGAAAACAAAGTCTGGCAGCTGGGGAGATAGTGACGTGTCACTACGAAGGCAATGAGACAGGTAAGTATGTATTCTTTATTATGTTCCCCCACACCCCTGCCTGCATTGGATTTTAAGTTGTGGCGTGAAGTTCTTCTTGAATTACATGTACATGTCATGTGCCATACTGAAGCAGAGCTTGATCTCCACCCCATGATAATTGGCCCGCAGGGCAGTATTCCAACATGATAACAATTCCAAAAAACACTTTCAAGACCACCACTGCCTTGCTAAACAAACTGAGGGAGAAGGTGCTGGACTGGCCAAGCATATCTCTAGATCTAAATGCTATTGAATATCTGTGGGCATACATACACTAGTTCTGTGATGTCGTCATGGAAGAGTGGAAGAGGATTCCAATAGCTACCTGTGAAGCTTTAGAGAACTCCATGCCCAAGAAAGTTAAGGCAGTGCTGGAAAATAACGGTGGCAACGCAAAATATTGGCACTTTGGGCATAAACTGGCAATTTTCACTTATGGGAGCACTTTTGCGGCCAGCCGTTTAGACATTAATGGCTGTGTATTGAGTTACTTTAAGGGCACAGCAAATGTAAACTGTTATATAGGCTGTACACTGACTACTTCATATTGTATCCAAGTGGCATATCTTCAGCGTGGTCCTATGAAAATATATAATAAAATATTAACAAAAACGTAAAGGTTGTACTCACTTTTGTAAGATACTGTACTTTAAAGGGTACCTGTCATAAAAACTTTTGTTATGTCAAGAAGACAAAAAGTTTTCAGACCCTGACTGATCAGAAGAACAAGCCAAGAGGAGTACGCACAGAGCACATTCTCTCCCAATTCTGTGAGACGTGACCTGGCTGGATATCCATTTTAAGTCTATGGGGTTGTCAGGGTCTTATAGACAAAGAGAGGTTAAAGAAGCGCAAGCAGCGCACTGCTCTCCCCACTTGTTCTACTGAACAGGCAGGGTTTGAACACTCATGAAACAGGCCTAAAGCTTAAATTAATCAGTAGCACTACAAAAAGTTGACTATTTAATTGACTTTCATTAGTAAACAGCACTGAGGCCCACTGGTCCTTCATCCAGCATAGAAGCAGAGCACTATGCATCAGCCACTGTTGCCCTTGGTGGTGGTGTTACAGCGTAAGCAGGTGTGTCTAGTCAATACAGAACTGCTCTATACTTTGCGAATGCTACAGTGACAAGTCAATACTACATGAGTAACACCATTAAGCCAGACATTGTGCCTCTGCATGAACAGCACAAGCCTAATGTCATCTTCATTGACAACAATACTCCAGTTCATCCAGGTCACATCATGCTGCTAGAGACTGCGGTACCTCAAATGGTGTGGCCTGCACTCCAGACCTAAATCCCATAGAAAACCTTTCATAGAGTTGTCATATAGAGGCTCATAACTCTGTACGCCAGACTCAAGAGCTGCCTTTAAGGGGAGTGAGATGCTATGCCTAAGCAGACAATAAGTTGTATTGTGAATAGCATGAGACACCATTGTCAACCTGTAATAGATGCTCAAGGCCACATGACTAGTAATGAGCAAATGGGAACGAGGTAGATCCAACAGCACCAGTAGTCCCAATGTTGCAGCTGTGTGTCAGATACTCGCTGGTTGGTCAACAACCCCAAGTGAACAGAGGAGTCCAAGGCATCCAAGGAGTCCAACAGCATACAAGTGGAGTATTCTTCAAAACTTTATTGAAGAATCAAGGATACAATATGATGCTTCGACATAGAGCCTTTGACCAGTACGCAAGGTGCAAATGTCGGACCATTGTCTGTGGCCAAACCCAAACACTCAGCATTCAGCTCCTGGCATTCAATTCCTACAGATACCAGGAGTTGAATGCAGAATTTGGGTTCAGCCACGTGTCCAAACCTGGACAATTTTCTGACAATTGCTCATCACTTCTCATCTACCCACCACGGTTGTCAGCTTTTGTTTCAATAAAGAGCTTGAGATGAGGAAATCACTATTGCATGCTTCTACAGTACTTAAATGCCCTAATTTAATGATACAATATCACTGTGGCGTGAACTTTTTATGCTTTCTATAAGTTTCACCTGCAGCCAAATACCCCTAACTTTTAGTCAATAGTGTATATGTGTGCCTAGATAGATAGATAGATAGATAGATAGATAGATAGATATTTGATAGAAGGCTGCAGCTAAATTCTGATTTACATTCATACTCAGTACTTAATGGGAAAAAAAAAACACTCTGACTTCTGTCCCCACCCAGAGAAACTTGGAGCCAATGAGGAGACCTGGGTGGAATATTAACTGTGCTGCTCAAAACAAACAGACACTAAGCATCTCAATATAAATAAGAGAAGCACTCGTGTGTATCTGTGGCATTCCCTTCTGCATTTGATAACCCAGTTCCAGATAGGACACAGTGATGAGGGCAAAATCTATCCTTACACTAAGTAGACAACTAGCAAAATGTGTTCTCCATCCACATAAAAGGCTCCAAGTTAGACACTGCAACCTGGCTGCATGTTCTCTTCTCCAGCACAAGGACGCAAACTGTGAGTAACTGAGTATACCATCATCTGGCCAGGGCTATGAAACTGTACTCCTGATTGCAGCCAAGGGCACCAAATGTATAATAACAGAATTCTAAGCTGGCTCTAAATGTAACACTAATGAACCATGTGACATCCAACCTTAAAGGGAATCTGTCAGCTGCAATTCATCTTCCAAACTGCTGACACTGTTAGATTGGTGTTACAAGGAAACACATGGTACCTTTATATATCTGTGATTCCAGAATGCAGAGCAATGTTTTTTATTATATAGGAAGAAGAGTCAAAGAGGCTTTCCTAAGCTCCTGAGTGCAGCAAGCTGTGACATCTTCTTCCTCCTCCCTCCTATACCTAAACCTGCTTGGGACTTAGCTTCCAGGTGTCAATCCAGCAGGGAGGGATATAGAGGAGGCATTGCATCTTATAGCTATTCAGGGGCCTGAGAAAGCCTTTTATACCAGAGAATAAAAGTATTTTTTCTACATTCTGGAAGCACAGATGGATATTTAGAAGGTACCATGTGTTTCCTTGACCTAACAGCTAGATAACAGTGTCAGCAGTATGGAATGTGAATTATAGTTGACAGATTTCCTTTAAGAGATCTGAATGTAATTCAACAGAATGGATAATTTTATCTTGGTATTTTGCTCCTTCTGTTTAAGGAACAAAAACAATAACCTAATTTCATGAGATACGTTGTAATGTATCAGAGTTCAGGAAAATTACTTAGGGTTACAGCTAGTGATTTAAATGGGAACTCTAAATATATATATATATATATATATATATATATATATATATATATACTCTTATACTGTTTAAGCGGTTGGGCTGCATCAAGGGTAAACAAATTGGGTGTCCTTCTGCTATTGTCTCTAACCACCACGTATTGAAGTTGGTGAGTATGCATGTAAATGCATGAATGTGCTAGGTTACCTATTTACCCTGAGAACACAATGAGATGTCTATAAGACACCGTTTAGTAACATCTTTGTATATAGGACAGTATGTTCACAGCATCCAGCAATAATGTATAGGGTACTGGATAACAGAGACAGAGCTTTTCCATTCAACTGTAAAGACCTTACCTGAGCCGACCATCGAACTGACTACAATGTCACAGTCGGCAGTATATGTAATATAAGGGCTTGTGCACTTAGATGTATTTCAGTGTATAGCAGAACAGATCTGTAATATGTCAGCAATAAAAACTCACCCTATACAGTATCTGTCATATTACAAAGAATCTGTGTTTAAAAAGGGAAAAAAAAAAGTTGGCATCCTCCTTTAAATTGTAAAGCCTCTATCAGGAGGCACACTATGCAGGTTTTACTATGTACATGTGGCCCTAAAGTGAAATATTTATGAGGGGTCTCTGCATAATGACATCACTGTACATTTACCCTGATAAATCATGATATAGCTACATATAGCAGCACTTCTGTCGTGCTATGCGGCATCAGAGATGATAGGCCATGTCAGGACACATGAACACCACGCCATCAGCCTGTCAGGGTGCTTATCATCTTGCATCCATGTGTACAGCATACAGGAGGAAACATCCGACTACTGAATAAATCAATGAAAGTAGCCAGTCACCTTATTCTAGTGCATTCATCCGTCATTTTGTCTTTCCTTGCTTTTACTTGAGACCCTCACCCACCATGAGCCACTTATCATACTGACATCTTTTTTATGTGATAGAGATAGCCATGCCCTAGTGCAACTGCTGCTTCTGTATACCCTACAGCTACAATTCTGCTTGGCAGTTTACAGTATTGCATGTGATAAAATTCATTCCAACCACTTCTAGCTATAGGTTTCTGGTTATGGGTCTATTCACATGTGCAGGATCTGCAGCATATTTGTTGTTGCAGATATCAATGTAACTAAACAACTAAACACAGCATTACATCTGTAGCTTCAAACCTGCTGCAGATTATGTACGTGTGAATGGCCCCTGTAAATGTCCTGAAGCTTCCTGTGAATGTTTTGAAATGTCAGAGTTGTAAGGGCCCTATTACATAGATTTATCTAAAAGGGAACCTGTCACCTGGGATTCCAACGCTGAGCCTGCCCGACCCCCCGGTGGAGCCCCGGATACTTACCCTTTGCTGCAAGTCCCGCTCCTGGACCCGATCCCCGGACGGAGATATCGGGTGAGCGCGCACTGTATCCAATTTACATGAGATGAGCCCGATGCCCATAGAGAATGACTGGAACCGTCATTCTCTATGGGCGTCGGACTCATATCTAGAGCGCGCGTGCACGGCTGCCGACGGCGATATCTCCGTCCCGGGACTGGGTCCAGGAGCGGGACTTGCAGGAAAGGGTAAGTATCTGGGGCTGCATTGGGGAGTCAGACGGGATCAGCGTCGGAATGCCGGGTGACCGGTTCCCTTTAATGATTTTTGAAGCCAAACCCAGGACAAATCAATTCTTGGCTTTGGTTGCACAAATCTATTAGATATATGTGTGTGTGTAATAAGGCCCTTAGGGCCCTATTACACCAAGAGATGTTTGATAGATTATCTGACAGATTTTTGCAGCCAAAGCCCGGAATGGATTTGAAAAAAGGAGAAATCTCAGTCTGTTTATAGTCTGCTACTGCTTTTGGCTGCAGACATCTATAAGATAAACTGTCAGATATCTGTTGGTGTAATAGGGACCTTACTCATACCTATATGACTAGGTACTCATAACATACAATAGCTGTCAGCCAAACAAACTCGCTATCTCTCCTGATCCCTTCTATACACAGTCTGCACTCATCTGTTCTAAAAGGGCCACCCTATACATTAGACATGACATTTTTCTAATAAGTATGGAGATCTGGTTTCCACAATCATACTTGTAACATCCAGTTACCTTCATTAACACTTTACCTAACATTTAATTCAGTGGTCAAACATACATGGAAAAGTGATATAGGAGATCATATATAAAAGAAGTGAAGGAGTATATATAAGAGTAGTGTTTTTATATTGTTTTTGTATATCTCAGCCAACATGTGTACATTCTCAAGAACCATAAAACATTTTGCATTCTGAAAGTTCTCTACTGGAGAACTCTAGGGAAGTTTTCTTTCCCTTAAATAGTGTTCACTGTCTCTCCTGGTGACTCATTTTGTAGGTTTTATGATTCATCGTGTTTACTGAGTATTTTTGTTACTGAATGTTCCTTTTCATAAAAAAGAGACTTTAAAGGAACAAACTAAGAAATGTGAATGCAGTTATGTAACTCAAAGGGGTTATCTGGCATTTTGCAAAAAACAAAACAAAAACAAAAACAAATAAACTCAGAAATGTAAATGCAGTTGTGTAACAGTGTCACTGTTGTTACAACTTCCAAAATCTAAATCAACAGTAGATGCAAGTTTGCAATATACATTCATTATTTTTGTTGTTGTTTTCATGCTGTAAAACAAAGCTGAACTTACCAGAAATCCAGGTCCAGTCTGCTGAAGGCAGATTTTCTGACTTGTGCTGGTTGAAAAAAAAAAAAAAACAGACTAAACACAGGAATTGCAGCCAGTACCGAGAGTCACGGCTCAATGAGTCCATCAGTTACATGACTGCCTTCTCTGTGAGTGCTCAGATGACCTGGGATACACTGGACTGCCTGTTTTCTGACTCTTTTGGGGAAAAAAAAAAAGACAGAAAACAGGAAGTGCGGTGTTTTCTATGATAACAAAAAAATGAATGTATATTGCCAGCACCAGTCAAAAAATCTGCCTTTAGGAGAATGGAATTGTATTTCTGGTAAGTTCAGCTTTGTTTTACAGCATGAAAATAACAACAAAAATAATGAATGTATAGTGCAAACTTGCTTTATATCACATTTACTGTTGATTTAGATTTTAAAAGTTATAACGACAGTGACACTTTAGAGGGTTATCTGGTGTTTTGCAAAAACAAAAAAACAACATTTTCTGCATTGGCCTACCCCTCCTAATGTATTAATCTGGCAATCTGCAGTGATAAGTGCCGGAGTAGACTGCCTTATTTGCATATAAAATAAAGTCAAGATTTCCAGAAACGTACACTATGGGAGCATAACAGCCGATTAAGGCTATCTTCCCACGCTGTACAAACAGCAGGCGTTCCGCCGTGAATGGCTGTTGTTTAACGCTATCTATGGTCAGAATTAATGATTATTAAACAATGTCCGTTTACAACGGAACGGCATTGTTTATATAGCGTGGGAACATAGCCTAGATCTGCAAATACATTCCGCAAAAACTTATGTGTGACTTCTCCGTTAACCTGACAAGTCCTTATTTGCTTGCTTTTGTGTTTTTTACTTCTTAGTTTTCATTTTCTTAAACAATAGTTGCATTACACCCTACAATAACAAATAAGTAAGGCTCCGTTAACACGGAGCAAAACTGAGCCTCCCCGTCATAATAACAGTCTATGGGAGGCTAGCGCACCTCCTCTCTCCATGTCTCTCCGTGCTGAAGAATAGACATGTCCATTCTTCAGTGCAGAGAGAGGAGGCTAGCAAGCCTCCCATAGACTGTTATTATGACAGGTAGCCTGTCGGGATTCCGCCAGTTTTGCTCCATGTGAACGGAGCCTAATGTAGTAAGAGAAAAGAAAAAAAGAAGAACAGATGTATGTAGTACATAGGATGTAGTGTTAGCCTTATATTCTTGCACAAAGGAGACAGTGTAATACAGTGGATATATGGCATATAGGAGTTTTATTATAGTACTTATATTATGGGTTATCAGTATTATGGTAATTAGTTTTTATATACATTTCATACATTATAAATGAATACAATCTGTGTAAAAGAACAGCAAATTATAACAATGTGTAATAATAAGCAACTTATATATTACCCCTTATGTGCAAATACTATGAGATGTTGTTATGAGGTAAATATTCCGTTTAAGAATTTGGCTATTTTTCAGGTGAGAGATGTCAGGTCAGAGAGTTTGTAAGTAACTGGGAGAAAGTTCACATGCATCAGTTGCAGCCTTGAATGTTCACTTTTTCTCTGCTCCCTCAGGCTGAGCTGCCACATGTTATGTGGCCTGGGAGCTGCTGCACAGCACAAACAGCAGCATGAACTATTAGGAGCCAGTAAGTAGAGGTAATATAGCACTAATAAGGGCTCATGCAGCATCCTGAGTCTGGGGGACTTCAAATGTCTTTATTGTTCAGCAGACACAGGCTGTGTATCTGCTGCTTCAAACAGAATACAGGCTGCCACAAACAGCACTCTGGTACATGGTCATGTCATTCGGCAATCTACAGCATCAATATGCCCTACTGACACTGTTAGGACGAGAAGACACCTTGTACCTTTCATATATACAGTTGTGCTTCCAGGATGTAGAGAAAAGCTTTTATTCTGTGGTACAAGAAAAAAGAGGCCTTTCAAAGCTCTGGAAACAGCTGTAAGCTGTAATGTCTCCTCTAGCCCGCCTCCCCCCACTTGATTAAAGGGTTTATCCATTGCTACAAAAACATGGCCACTTTTGCGCCACTCTTGTCTCCAGTTTGGGTGAGGTTTTGATGCCCAGTTCCATTAAAGTAGATGGAGCTTAATTGCAAACCCCACCTGAACTGGAGACAAGCGTGGTGCAAAAGTGGCCATGTATTTGTAGCGCTGGATAAACCTTTTAAAGGGGTACTCCGGCGGGGGCCATTTTTTTTCTTGACACCGGGGAGGAGGTGGCTGAGTGAATAGACATCCACTCACCTCCCTGGTTCCAGCGGCGGGTCCCGCATCGCGGCGCTCCGGTCCCCAGCCGCTTCCTGGTGTCTGACACAGGCCCGAGACGATACGTCTCAGGTCCGCTAAGCCAGTCAGTGACTGAGGCGGGATCTGAGCGAAACGGATCCCGCCTCCATCACTGACTGGCTGAGCGGACCTGAGATGTCACGTCTCGGGCCCGCGTCAGACACCAGGAAGCGGCCGGGGACCAGAGCGCCGCAATGCGGGACCCGCCACTGGAACCGGGGAGGTGAGTGAACGTCAATTCCCACCTACTCCCCGGTGTCAGGAAAAAAATGCCCCCCCCGCCGGACTACCCCTTTAACACCAGGAAGCAAGTCCCAAGCAGACTTGAGTATGAAGCAGGCTAAGGAGGTGTAAAGCCTCTTTGCATGGGCCAAATATCGGCAAGGAGCATTGCTAGAAATGCTCCTGCGTCTGATAACTGGCCCATGTAAAAAAGGCAGCAGTCAGTCAAGGACCAGGAAAATGTCCAATCCTTGGCTGATCACATCTTTTGTATGGCGGCAACATTTCTCTTTATCGGCTGCGCATCTCCCTGTGTGAACAGTAGAGGTGTGGTCTTTAGCTGTTTATTTCAATGGCCAAAAGAACAATACAGTGATTATTCGTGTGGCCCGGCTACTTGAATACTTAAAATGACACTGTCACCCCCTTTTTTGCATTATGACTTCTCCACACAGGTGTAAAGGGTACATTTTTCAGTTTTTATACCTTATTTTATATAATAAATTATAGTGCTTGGTCCAGTAAAAAGTGATCTTTTATCATCTGTGGATTGGGCTACGTGGGCGGGACTTCACTAATGAAGCGTCCACATCGCCACAGTATGCACCGCCACCATGACGTCACTGCCACATAGGCCCTGCCCATTGGTACAGGCCAGCCTATGCTGTGATGACATCATGGGGCGGGCCTATGGTAGCGATGTGGGGGGAAAAGTGGCGCTTTGCTGTGAAGTCCCGCCCACATAGTACAATCCACAGATGATAAAAGATCAATTTCTACTGGACAAAGCGCCATGATTTATGATATAAAATAAGATATAAAAACTGCAGCTGACAGATTACCTTTATAGAATGAGTCTTTATGCAAAACCTAAATAGATCAGTGAAGATTCTTTATTTGCAGAGTTAGTATCTGCATGCATTACAAAATATGTTAATAATATATTGTAACTATAAGGCAGATTAAACATAATGTTAAGTACAGGGGTCATATTTTCACCCCCCTTTCTCCAGTCCCCCACATCCAGTTTCCCTCCTTTGTATGAGAAGTTAGGATTGTTTTGTCAGCAGCCCTGCTGGGCATGATGGTAGAATGTGGATTTGGGTGTGGTTTCTGATGTTCTTGGCATTTATTCTGTTGGAGCTCACAGGGTGCTATGAACATCATGTACTGGATGGAACGGAAGGAGGGGGGTGGAAACTGCTTCCATTGCATTACTCAGGCAGGAGTAATTTTTTTGTTCTTTTTACTGATTTATCTTATTTTTCACATCTTAGAAACAGAAACCTCCTTGCCAATGAACTAATTATAATAAAACACATAAAAGATTTCTTGAAACAAACAAAAAAGTTGTAATATTATGGTTCCATCCTCCACACATAAAAACACACACACACACACACAAATATTAGAGACTATGGTTAAATTTATCTTCTGCAGTTTTTTTTCTCACCACTTTTCTAGCATGCCCTTATCTCTTATGTTGATGTCAAGTTTATTGATGCATGATGTATAGCAAATATGATGCAGCTTTCCAAACACTGTTTTGGGTGTTTGGATTTCTTTACCACACAAGTGGAGTAAAATTATGAGAAACAAAATTGTGACTTTTTAAAAGGTAATAATAAATATGTCTGAAAACCTTACTGCAGGTAAGCCACGCTCCCAAGTCTGTGAATAGGTAAAACTTATGAAAAAGGTGTACGTGCACCAAAAATGGTGCAAAAGTATAGTAAGATGGCCATAAAAAATACAAAAATGTAGTCAAAAGATAGGAGAAAAATCAGTGATAAATCCTCTTGTGGCTTTAAATCAGGGATGAGAAACCTTTGACCCTCCAGCTGAACTACAATTCCCATTATGCTTGGAAAGCCTAAGCTTTAACTGGACATTTGTTATCAAAGGGACTGCTCCATTGTTTGCCTCATATGTTAGTGTGTGTTATAGGTACATTAATGAATTGTGTTTCTGTCCTTCCTAGTTGAGCAGTTCCCAGAATGCAATGCTTTCCCTCAGCTGATCATCACAGTCCCCCACCCATCACAATCAGTAAGATTAGTGCAGCACCTGCTTCTGGCCATTCAGAGATGGTGAATAACTCAGGGGATTGTGGTATCCAGCCCCGTCTCCTGTGACATCACGCCCTGCCCCCTGTCTGTATCATCAGCCTGTCCTCAGCAAACACACACAATGTGAGACAGAGGCATAGAAGATTTGTCTCCTAAGGGGGGAGAGCAGAAGAAGCAGGAGACAATGTGAATTGGCACAGGGGCCATTTTTATTCACTTCCTGGATTTCTATCAGCTACCAGTGTGGCAGAACCGTACAAATACGGTAATACATTGTATAGACACATCTATATAACTTTTAATGTACTTTTAATAGAAAACAAGTTTTTCTTATCCGGAGTTCCCCTTTAAGTTCTTTTTGTGGGATTTTGTGGGACAGACCCTAGGGCGGCACCCGCTGAGGATTATACAATTTTCATTATCTTATTTACCCTTTTACATTTTTACCCTTTCACTTAGTGAAAGCAGCACCCATTTCAGGCCACTATTTTAGATACACTATGTTTTAGACAGGGTTCACACTGCATTTTGCAGTCTTCCATAAAAAAAATCACCTAGCTTTTCCATCAACTTGTATTCAGTATGATTGGGCTCACCCAGTTTTTCAAGCATCTTGTACTGAGTTTGGTGGAGGTCACCCAGCTTTCCAGCATCTTATGCTGAGTATTATTTTTTTTTTTTTGGGGGGGGGGGGGGGGTGTCACCCAGCTTTCCGAGCATCTTGTAATCAGTATGATGGGGGTCACCCAGCTTTTTCAGGGGTAGTGGCACACCAGTATAAGAGTTTGGGGATCTGGAGAGCAGACAGAGTTAGGAACCTAGGAAAGCTTGATAAAGATCTCTGTAATGGCCTGAGCCTGCTTAAATCGTAACTGTCATGTTTTTTTTAATTGCAGATATCAGTAGTATAAGCGATTTTAAGAAACTCTGTAATAGGTTCCATCAGCCAAAAAAGCCTCTTTCTGTACTCAAGAAGCAATTTCCCAGCCTCCCCCCCTGACTTCTTATCTGTGCATTATCAGGCAAACACGTCTTCATTACAGAGAAGCCAGTGAAGACGGGTTCTGCTCTCTCCATTGTATCCTTATGGAGGGGGGAGGGGCTGAGGGAGATGAGGGAGCAGGAAGAGGTGACATGAAGGTCAGCTGTTTGTAGACTCTCTGGGCACCTAAAACGCAGGATTCAGGTGTCAGAAAGGTCAGTGCTTATCTATGAACTTACTGAGAGAAGATTGCAGGGTGTTGTCCTGTGCAGAAATCCTCCGTGCTCAGTCACTCCTAACAGCCCCTCCCCTCTCCATAGCCACATAATGGAGACAGAAATCCTGCTTCATTTGATGTGAGGGGGGAGGCTGGGAGATTGCTTTTTCACTACAGAAGGAAACTCTTTTAGTACATAAAACCTATTATAGAGTTTCTTAAAATCGCTTGTACTGTTGATATTTAATGTTTTTAAAAAAATGACCCTGAAATGACAGTTACGCTTTAAAACCTAACTAATATGATAATGTCAAAACAAATCCATGTCTGAACCCTTGAGAGATGGATTACCTAAAGGGGGATGCCTACATGGGGAAACTACGTACTAGAGCTGGGTTACCTACAAACGGTTGACTACCTTCTAATGGTGCGTTAACATGTACAGATTTTTGGTTGCAATTGGTGAATACAAAGCCAGGAATGGGTCTGAAAAGCAGAGAAATCTAAGGCTGCATTCCCACGTTCCGTGATCCTGACAGATCACGGACGTGGAATGCATTTACCGGAGTCCCCCAGCGCCCGGACAGCATCTGTAATTAGATGCTGGGAGCGGGGGAGACTGTATTCATAAGCGCCGCGCTGTAGTAACAGCACCGCGCGGCTGATTCATTACAGCGCGGCGCCTATGAATACAGTCCCCCCCCCCACGTGGGAATGCAGCCTTTCCTTTGTGACCTGTTCTTTGTTTATAGTCTGTTCCTGGCTTTAGCTTCAAAAATTGCAACGGAAAATCTGTCTGTGTAAACGCCACATGCGCCACATAGTATCCAATCCCCCACATAGTGCCCCACATAGTATCCAATGCCCCCATATAGTGCCTCACATAGTATCCAATGCCCCATATAGTGCCCCACATAGTAGCCAATGCCCCCATATAGTGCCCCACATAGTAGCCAATGCCCCCAAATAGTGCCCCACATAGTATCCAATGCCCCATATAGTGCCCCACATAGTAGCCTATGCCCCCATATAGTGCCTCACATAGTATCCAATGCCCCATATAGTGCCCCACATAGTAGCCAATGCCCCCATATAGTGCCCCACATAGTAGCCAATGCCCCCATATAGTGCCCCACATAGTATCCAATCCCCCATATAGTGCCCCACATAGTATCCAATCCCCCACATAGTGCCCCACATAGTAGCCAATGCCCCCAAATAGTGCCCCACATAGTATCCAATGCCCCATATAGTGCCCCACATAGTAGCCAATGCCCCCATATAGTGCCCCACATAGTAGCCAATGCCCCCATATAGTGCCCCACATAGTAGCCAATGCCCCACATAGTGCCCCACATAGTAGCCTATGCCTCATAGTAGCCAATGCTTCCATATAGTGTCCCACATAGTAGCCTATGCCCCCATATAGTGCCCCACATAGTAGCCAATGCCCCCATATAGTGCCCCACATAGTATCCAATGCCCCCAAATAGTGCCCCACATAGTATCCAATGCCCCATATAGTGCCCCACATAGTATCCTATGCCCCCATATAGTGCCCCACATAGTATCCAATGCCCCCAAATAGTGCCCCACATAGTATCCAATGCCCCATATAGTGCCCCACATAGTAGCCAATGCCCCATATAGTGCCCCACATAGTAGCCAATGCCCCATATAGTGCCCCACATAGTAGCCAATCCCTCCATATAGTGCCCCACATAGTAGCCAATCCCCCATATAGTGCCCCACATAGTAGCCAATCCCCCCACATAGTGCCACACATAGTAGCCAATCCCTCCATATAGTGCCCCACATAGTAGCCAATGCCCCATATAATGCCCACATAGTAGCCAATGCCCCCATATATGCCCCACATAGTAGCGAATCCCCCATATAGTGCCCCACATAGTAGCCAATGCCCCCATATAGTGCCCCACATAGTAGCCAATGCCCCCATATAGTGCCCCACATAGTAGCCAATGCCCCATATAGTGCCCCACATAGTAGCCTATGCCCCATAGTAGCCAATGCTTCCATATAGTGCCCCACATAGTAGCCAATGCCCCCATATAGTGCCCCACATAGTATCCAATGCCCCCAAATAGTGCCCCACATAGTATCCAATGCCCCATATAGTCCCCACATAGTATCCTATGCCCCCATATAGTGCCCCACATAGTAGCCAATGCCCCCATATAGTGCCCCACATAGTATCCAATGCCCCCAAATAGTGCCCCACATAGTATCCAATGCCCCATATAGTGCCCCACATAGTAGCCAATGCCCCATATAGTGCCCCACATAGTAGCCTATGCCTCATAGTAGCCAATGCTTCCATATAGTGTCCCACATAGTAGCCTATGCCACCATATAGTGCCCCACATAGTAGCCAATGCCCCCATATAGTGCCCCACATAGTATCCAATGCCCCCAAATAGTGCCCCACATAGTATCCAATGCCCCATATAGTGCCCCACATAGTATCCTATGCCCCCATATAGTGCCCCACATAGTATCCAATGCCCCCAAATAGTGCCCCACATAGTATCCAATGCCCCATATAGTGCCCCACATAGTAGCCAATGCCCCATATAGTGCCCCACATAGTAGCCAATGCCCCATATAGTGCCCCACATAGTAGCCAATCCCTCCATATAGTGCCCCACATAGTAGCCAATCCCCCATATAGTGCCCCACATAGTAGCCAATCCCCCCACATAGTGCCACACATAGTAGCCAATCCCTCCATATAGTGCCCCACATAGTAGCCAATGCCCCATATAATGCCCACATAGTAGCCAATGCCCCCATATATGCCCCACATAGTAGCGAATCCCCCATATAGTGCCCCACATAGTAGCCAATGCCCCCATATAGTGCCCCACATAGTAGCCAATGCCCCCATATAGTGCCCCACATAGTAGCCAATGCCCCATATAGTGCCCCACATAGTAGCCTATGCCCCATAGTAGCCAATGCTTCCATATAGTGCCCCACATAGTAGCCAATGCCCCCATATAGTGCCCCACATAGTATCCAATGCCCCCAAATAGTGCCCCACATAGTATCCAATGCCCCATATAGTGCCCCACATAGTATCCTATGCCCCCATATAGTGCCCCACATAGTAGCCAATGCCCCCATATAGTGCCCCACATAGTATCCAATGCCCCCAAATAGTGCCCCACATAGTATCCAATGCCCCATATAGTGCCCCACATAGTAGCCAATGCCCCATATAGTGCCCCACATAGTAGCCAATGCCCCATATAGTGCCCCACATAGTAGCCAATCCCCCCATATAGTGCCCCACATAGTAGCCAATCCCCCATATAGTGCCCCACATAGTAGCCAATCCCCCCATATAGTGCCCCACATAGTAGCCAATCCCTCCATATAGTGCCCCACATAGTAGCCAATGCCCCATATAGTGCCCACATAGTAGCCAATGCCCCCATATATGCCCCACATAGTAGCGAATCCCCCATATAGTGCCCCACATAGTAGCGAATCCCCCATATAGTGCCCCACATAGTAGCCAATGCCCCCATATAGTGCCCCACATAGTAGCCAATCCCCATATAGTGCCCCACATAGTAGCCAATCCCCATATAGTGCCCCACATAGTAGCCAATCCCCCCACATAGTGCCCCACATATAAGCCAATACCCCATATAGTGCCCCACATAGTAGCCAATCCCCCATATAGTGCCCACATAGTAGCCAATGCCCCCATATATGCCCCACATAGTAGCCAATGCCCCCAATATAGTGCCCCACATAGTAGCCAATCCCCCCATATAGTGCCCCACATAGTAGCCAATCCCCCATATAGCGCCCCTCATAGTAGCTAATCCTCCCCATTTGTGTGGCCCGACCAGAAAAACAATAAACCAGTAACTCACCTGTCCGCCGGTCCCAGCAGCTCCTCTCCCGGCAGAGTGCGCACTCCCGTCATTCTCCGGGGCGGGGTACAGAGTCACTGACTGTACTGGAAGTGATTCATGATGGAGGCGGCAGGTCACTTCCGGCACAGTCAGTGTCTGTATACCCCGCTGCCCGCCCCGGAGGATGACGGGAGTGCGTGCTCTGCCGGGAGAGGAGCTGCTGGGGCTGGCGGACAGGTGAGTTACTGGTTTACTGTTTTTTTTGGTGGGGCTACATATAATGCGGGACACTGGGTGACGTTCCGGGACCGTGGGACAGCACCCCGAAAACGGGACTGTCCCGCGGAATCCGGGACAGTTTGGAGGTATGGTACAATTGAGAGCCTTAGTCTATGTGATGGTATAGGAGGAGCAATACAGATGGGAACTTTATGTAGAGGTTAGGGTGGTGCTGGAGTGAGGCAGTGGGCAGGTTGGTCGTAAGGCCTCACACGTCTGACGTCTGTCAGTTTTTACTGTCAGGAAATACTCAGCAGGGGACCAAAGCTGGGTTGTTGCTAACTTGGTAAGAACAGGTGCTGGCAACCTGTGGGATATTAAAATTGGTATACTAGGGCCTGAGTATACCTAGGAGGCTGACCCCTATAGGCATAGGTGAAATACAGTTGGCGTACATTGTGGATGGAGGTCAGAAAGAAGAACTGAATTGGAGTGTAGATCCATTTTAGGTAGTGACCCATACTCTTTTAGGTTAGACAAAGTTTTTGACAAAGATACAAACTGGTAAAAACTTTTTTTAAATTAATATTTAGCTAGTCACTAGAGATTAGCAAACCCGAGCACTTTGCATTTAATTAAAGTGTCGCTGTTGTTATAATTATGAAAACCTAAATCAACAGTAGATGTGATATAAAGCATGTTTGAAAATGATATTCATTATTTTTTCTTATCATGGAAAACAGGCACTTCCTGTGTTCTGACTCGTTTTTTCCCCAGAGAGTCTAAACACAGGAAGTCCCGTGTTTACGAGGTCATCAGCACTCACAGAGAAGGCAGTCATGTGATTGATGGACACATTGAGCTGTGACTTTCTGTACTGGCTGGGACTTCATGGGTTCAGTCTCTTTTTTTCAACCAGCACAAGACTAAAAATCTTCCTTCAGGAGACTGGACCTGGATTTCTGGTAAGTATAGCTTTGTTTTACAGCATGATAACAACAAAAAGAATGTATATTGCAAACTGTTGATTTAGATTTTGAAAGCCATAACGACAGGTACACTTTAAGGCTATGTTCCCACTCTGTAAGACACTGTTGTCAGAAAAGATCATCCCGGCCAGTACTGCAGTACCCGCTAAATGATCTTTACAGCTGCCGAATTTGGATGCGGGCGCATTTGGATGCGGGTGAATAGCAGCCGCAGAAAACTAACATGTCAGTTTCTTGTGGCGCCGCTAGGCATCAACCGTGATTACTACGGAACTTAGGGCCCTATTCCACCGGACGATTATCGTTAGCATAATCGTTAACGATTAACGATCTCAAACGACCGCTATTGCGAAAGACCTGAAAACGTTCACTCATTTCCATGGAACGATAATCGTTACTTATGATCGTAATTGCGATCGTTTCTTCTTCCGTATTTATTCGCTATTGCGTTCGTATCTATTGCGAACGACCGAACGATGTCTTATTCAATGCGAACGATTTGCGAACGTTTTGCGAACGAGCAACGATAAAAATAGGTCCAGGTCTTATAAAGCGATCAACGATTTCTCGTTCGGTCGTTAATCGTTACTGCATTTCAACCGAACGATTATCGTTTAGATTCGAACGATTTAACGATAATCTGAACGATAATCGTCCAGTGGAATAGGGCCCTTACAGTACGTAGTGTGAACATAGCCTAATGCTGTGTTCACACACAGTATTTTTTAACCAAAACCAGGAGTGGATTGAAAACACAGAAAGGCTATGTTCACACACTGTTTCAATTTAGTGGATTTCAAAACAAACGACCATTGTTTTAAAATAATGGCAATTATTTGCCATTAAATGACGGCCATGCACTCAATTTCAAAAGTTTGTGAACATAGCCTTTCTGTGTTTTCAATCCACTCCTGGTTTTGTTTGCAAAATACTGACCAAAAATACTGTGTGGGAACATAGCCTAAGGCCACATTCACACACTGTATTTTAGCAATAAACAACAGCCATTGTTGCAGGCTGCAAAATGGCTGTTGTTTATTGACAGTGTTTACACGCTGTATACACAACGGCCATTATTTTCTGCGGCTGCAGAAAATAATTGACAGGTCTATTTTCTACGAACACAGATTACTGAACAGCGGCCGTAGAAAATAGGCTGTGCCCTAATTGTAAATTATGGCTCCCAGACGTACTTTACACTGTGGTCAATGGTAAAGTGGAGTGGGGGCACCCCAAAGTGCCGATGTTCATACCCTGTGTAAACATCTCCAAAGGCTGCTTTTAACTTCTTCAAATGACTAACAATCCAGCATGCTTGAGTTGCGCTCATCTATAGTCACCATAGCTATAGGGCAGAGGTGTCAAACCTACGACCATCCAGACTAAAATTCCCATCATTCCAAGACAGTCGGGGCTTATACAGGCATTTCCTCACACTCCCTGAGCTGTTGCTGGTGATAGGGGGTTACACTAATAATGTAGCACAGGGGTGTCAAACTCAAATACAGTGGGCCAAAATAAAAAAAATTGGAGAAAGTCGAGGGCCAACCTTAAAGGGGTTATTCAGCGCTACAAAAACATGGCCACTTTTCCCCCTACTGTTGTCTCCAGTTCAGGTGCGGTTTGCAATTAAGCTCCATTTACTTCAATGGAACTGAGTTTCAAAACCCCACCCAAACTAAAGACAACAGTAGGGGGAAAGTGTCCATGTTTTTGTAGCGCTGGATAACCCCTTTAATATTTAACGAAGAGTGCATGCAGCGTTTCTGGCACTGTCAGAGCAGCATGCGCCGTTTCCTAGCACTGCCTATCCTAAACTACCCCACATTATACTATATTATAGTTACCCATTATATCCCTCAAGCAGTAGGCAATCCCATAATTGTGCCCCATGTAGAAGCCCCCCTTCCCATAGTGCCCCACATAGTAGCCAGCCCTTCCAATAGTGCCCAACATAGTAGCCAGCCCTCCCAATAGTGTCTTATATAGCAGCCAGCCCTCCATCAGTCTCTTATATAGTAGACAGCCCTCCCCAATAGTTTCTTATATAGAGGTCAGTCCCTAAAATAGTCTCTTATATAGTAGCACGCCCTCCCTTATAGTCTCTTATATAGAAGCCAGTCCCTAAAATAGTATCTTATACATTACCACCCCTCCCCCATAGTTTTATATAATAGCCAGCTCTCTCCACTAGTCTCTTATGTAGAAGCCAGTCCTCCCCAATAGTGTCTTATATATTAGCCAGCCCTCCAAATAGTATCTTACATAGTAGCCAGCCCTCCAAATAGTCTCATATAGTAGCCAGCCCTCCAAATAGTCTCTTGTATAGTAGCCAGCCCTCCAAATAGTCTCTTGTATAGTAGCCAGGCCGACCAGCCATATTATAATTTTCTGCAACGTGAGGCGGGCAAGATTTAATATAGCAATGGAAAAGCTCAGCGGGCCAAAAATAATGGGCCAGAGTTTGACATGACTGATCTAGCAGAACGGTGCACATTTACAGTATTGATCACCACGGCCAGTGATTAGCTGAAGCTGCAGCTGCAGCACGAGACCAGGGAGGAAGCAGAGAGCAGGAGAACACCGGGAACGTGGAGAAGCAATATAAACTGTTAGTTGAATCGTCAGCTGTCGGCCGCACATTGTTACTACACATATCGATGCACGGTCAGTGGCCGATGATTTTAGGCCTGGGCCTAAAGAAACGATCAGCCGATGATTGTTTCATCGGCTGATCGTTGTCTCTATTACACGGAGTGATAATCAGCCAAATCGGGCCGATTTGGACGATTGCTCCATATAATAGGGCCCTAAGACTACTTAGAAAAATGTTTTAGATAGGAATTTTTATTAGGAACAGACTTTAAAGAGGACGACACCTCACATTTTTTGAACCACAGCCCAGTTCCCGTGTACGGCGCCATTCTATGCACGGGTAACGGGCCGGGGCTGAAGCACAGGAGGCGGGCCAGCCTGCCCCCAGTGGGCGGAATCCCCCACCCCTTTATGACGCGGCTCCATTGATACCCAGCACAGTACACGAAAACCGTCCACGGTTCAAAAAACAGACCAAGGCACCGGCTTCCCTGTGACGGCGCCGTTCTATCCGTAGGTCAGATTAAAGAGGATGTACCTGATGGTACATTCTCTTTAACCCCAAGTAGATTTTTTAGTAGAAGCTGTGTGTCCTTAGCTACTATCCTCTGACACAATCCTCTCGTCTGCACACATAAGCCTGCTTTTCCCATTTAAAGGTTTGTTCTATTTGCTGTATTGAGGTTCTGCAGCTGCTTTCTGGAACACTTTGTAAATGACAGAGGATTTTACTATTTATTTCGAGGAGACTTCATTGCTTATTAGAGCTTATGATGGTGGATATGATGGATGTGCATGTTTCCTTAGATGGCCTTACATAAATAAAGGCATGGCACTATGCTGTCCTCTACTGGTGGAATTAGAAAATGCACTTTTCGTAGGCTCCATAGGAATGATTAGCCACATGTCATACCCGTGGCTGTAATCATAACAAAGAAGCCAGGGGCCCAATACAGAAATCAGTGGGGGGTACGGAGTAAGACCCCCGCAGTCTCTTTTTTTTTTTTTTACTTTAGAAAATTTTCATAGTACAAAATCATGTTAAAACCTCAATAATCCACATCCTACCCCATACTATCTCCATCCGCTAAATATACCCGGTCTAGTTCATTACCATCCATAATAAACCATAACCAAACAGCAATATAATCCGGAGGGGATTTCACCAGGGGGCTCAATCCATCCCTTTACCAGGAACTATCTAAAATACTCACTGCGAGTATGTAAACCCATAGAAAATGTCAGAACACAGGATCGCAGTAGATTTTGCTGCGGAACTCGCAGCGTGAAATCCGCTGTGGTCCTGTACGCTAAAAGAAGTGGTCCAGGCAAAATTAATTTGTCCACTATCGACAGGATAGGGGACAAGTAAGACCCCCTCAGTCTCTTACTTGTCCCCTATCCTGTTGATAGTGGACAAATTAATTTTGCCTGGACCACTTCTTTTAGCGTACAGGACCACAGCGGATTTCACGCTGTGAGTTCCGCAGCAAAATCTACTGCGATCCTGTGTTCTGACATTTTCTATGGGTTTACATACTCGCAGTGAGTAAAAATCCACTGGAAAATCCGCAGCTAGTATGTAAAGCCATAGAAAATTACGGAACACGCAGCATGAAATTTTATTTCAATTCTTTGTCATTTTTAATACTATTTGTTTTCATCCATCCAAATGCTAAAGACCTCTGTGACATTATACTTCATAATGAGCTTATAAGCTTTTTGGGTTGGGTTCACACCTTGCATTTTGCAATCAGTTTTTTTCATGCGTTTCATGCAAAAAAAAAAAAAAAAAACGGATTAAAAATTTGTGTGCATGTGTTTTTTCCGCTGACTTCCATAAAAACAAAAACAAAAAAAAACGGATCATTTTTGTGTATGCTAAAAAACTTGTTTTGATCAGTTTTTTTTTTTTTTATAATGGAAGTCAATGGAGAAATGGATCAAAACGGATGCACACAA
This sequence comes from Dendropsophus ebraccatus, assembly GCF_027789765.1. Classification (NCBI taxonomy): domain Eukaryota; kingdom Metazoa; phylum Chordata; class Amphibia; order Anura; family Hylidae; genus Dendropsophus; species Dendropsophus ebraccatus. The sequence continues at coordinate 94,564,730 of NC_091457.1, forward strand.
ATGCATGTGTTTTGCATAAAACGGATAAAAAAAAAAAAAGAAAAAGGATTGTAAAAACCCAGTGTGAACCCAGCCAGGAGGACCTGTCATCACTCTGGCCTGTCTGTTTTAGCAAATACATGCAATGCCCATAAAATAACAATTCTGGATCATTTTAATAGCTCTGTGTTGTACCATTGGTGTTACCAATTGGGGGTTTCCCTACACAGTCTGACTATCCAATCATAGATGACAGCCCTGTGTAGGGACACCCGACAACTGGTGACATCCAGTTGATTATTCAGTCACACATTTCACATCAGAATAACAGAGAAACGTCACATCACAGAACAAAAGATGTCCCAGAATTATTATAGAAATGTCAGGGGTGATGACTAGGGAAGCTCTTTGCTAGGCTTGGCTGCCTATGAACTCCCTGCCCCTCTCTGCAGCTCCACTCTGGGTACCTGAAGAAACTGGATCCAGTCCTGGGAAACTAGAAGTTATCCAGCGCTACAAAAACATGGCCACTTTCTTCCAGAGACAGCCCCACTCTTGTCTCTAGTTTGGGTGCAGGTTTTGCATCTTCGTTCCAGTGAAGTGAATGGAGCTTACTTACAAACCACACCTGAACTGGGGACAAGAGTCGTGTTGTCTCTGGAATAAAGTTGCCATGTTTTTGTACCGCAGGATAACCCCTTTAAGCTAGAGGTTTTCAGCTTTCTGCATAGAAGCAGCAGATGCTGATTCCCTGACAAGGTTAGGGCTACACTGCAATTCCTGGTCACATACTGCAATGCCAAACCATGTAACTCCATCACTCATACAAGTGATTGGGGTTATGCTGCAACTCAGCAGGGACCGAGACGCCTCAATCACGATAAATCCATCCGTTTTGTTAACAGGTCAGAAATCACAGGTGTACAGTGTCCATATTAGCGCATAGTCAGAAGTCAGAGTGAAGAATCATTTATACAATTCACTGCATCTTGGGACTTAGCTTTTTTTTGTGACAACTGCAATAAAGTCCCACAACCGAGGCCGCCATGTACCGCGAGCCTTATGTTACTGTATGGTCGGAGTTGCAACACAACCCCATCCACTTGTATGGGTATGTTCACATAGTATAAGGCTACGTTCACACAGAGCAAAAGGAGCGGATTACGCAAGGAAATATTTCCGCCTGAAATCAACTGACACTGAATTCCGAGCAGAATATAAGCAGAATGTAAGCAGAATCCCTGCGTATTCTGCTAGGAAAGTGTTCAGCTCGTAATCAGCTCTTGACAAATTCAGCGCGGAATACTCGAGGAATCCGCGCTGAATCCGCATGCATTCAGCGCTGAAATTCAGCGAGTATTTGGCGAGTAAACTAGACTATACCAGACCATATACTAGAATCCTCCTCCCCCCCCTTTTCCCCATTTCCGCGCTGATTCAGCGAGTAATTTCCGCTTGTATTACGCTTGTATTCCGCGCTGAATCCGCGCTGAAACAGAAAATCAGAGCCCCATTGATTTGTATAGGCTTCCGCTAGCGGAAGAATGAACATGTTCATTCTTCTGGCGGAAAGCGGATTAGTTCAGTGCAGAAATTCCACTGTGTGAACTGCAGAGCAGAATTTCCATTCAACACAATGGAAATTAGCTCTGCACCTATTTTAACGGCTGAAATTTCAGCGCTGATTCAGCGCAGAAATTCAGCTACTTTTGCTCAGTGGGAACGAGCCCTAAAACAAAACCATGTCTTTGCAATCTATAAGAACAGCTTGGAGGTCAGCCTGTTTGACAAGCATTTTAGGCATAACTTTGGAGCCATTTCCGCATAAAAAAGGGCCTAAAATCTTGTAACATTAATAAAAGCAGCGCTGTTTCTAATCTTTTGCGATTTCCATGGGAGACAAAAGCAGAAGTACTCTGCAGAAACATCAGAGGGGTAAGGTCACTTCTTTGATCCTCACTGTTTAGAAAAACACACATTTTTAAGTTAATACAGGAGGTTAAAAAACAAAAATTTTTTTTTGCGTGAACGTACCCTAAGAGTGCCAGCCCCAGCCTATATGACCACGCCCAGGAATGTGTATTTGTAAGTGTGTGCACACGTGACTTATACAATAGCTGAGGAGGAGGATAGGAACACGTTGACGCTGATTAGCTAATACACGCACAGTTGTCTAAAACCCGGAAGCGTGCGTTCCAAACCTCGCGGACAGTTCTTGACAGCGATTGGCTTTAAAGTCTCGGTCAGCTGTTGCTGGGTGGAGCGTTAAGCACTGGTGGGCGGGTCACGGGCGTGGCCTCATGTGTTGTGTTTTTTTTCCCCCTGTGTGTGTGTGTTTTATGCTAGCTGGCAGAACCGATGCTTTAGTTACCTGTGCGCTGCTGACATGTTGACGCACGGCTGCAGGAGGCTTCTGTTACCGCTGCTGAGCCCCGGCTGGACGGGACGGGCCCTCAGGCTGAGGCTCCCTGGCAGAGTACCCTCCCGGGCATGTAATATCTCCGCCTGCTCCTACAGGCTGCGAAACGTGGACTGTAAGTGACAGCGGGCACTGGTGTTAGGGGGGGACTGCGTTACTTAGAGGGTGTGCACTTAGGACAACCATGGTCCATTAGTAGCTGCCCCTCCCTTCAGCTGCTGCACTGAAGGAGTGGGACAAGGCTTGGGATGTTGTGCTGCAAGCTCCCCATAGCATTGCATGGTGTGCCCCTCATCTGCTGGGCTTATCGTAATGACCACCTGCCCCCCAGGGCTCAGTATTACCTGGCCGACGACCACCTGCCCCCCAGGGCCCAGTATTACCTGGCCGACGACCACCTGCCCCCCAGGGCCCAGTATTACCTGGCCGACGACCACCTGCCCCCCAGGGCCCAGTATTACCTGGCCGACGACCACCTGCCCCCCAGGGCCCAGTATTACCTGGCCGACGACCACCTGCCCCCCAGGGCCCAGTATTACCTGGCCGACGACCACCTGCCCCCCAGGGCCCAGTATTACCTGGCCGACGACCACCTGCCCCCCAGGGCCCAGTATTACCTGGCCGACGACCACCTGCCCCCCAGGGCCCAGTATTACCTGGCCGACGACCACCTGCCCCCCAGGGCCCAGTATTACCTGGCCGACGACCACCTGCCCCCCAGGGCCCAGTATTACCTGGCCGACGACCACCTGCCCCCCAGGGCCCAGTATTACCTGGCCGACGACCACCTGCCCCCCAGGGCCCAGTATTGCCTCTCTGAGCCGCTGGTTGTAATATCCTATTGATGCCATAAGACAATCCTAACAGTGGAAAGTCCCTAGAGCAATGTTCCCCAACCTGTGGCTGTGGAGACTCCAACCAGCGGCTGTCAGGGCATGCTGGTAGTTGTAGTTGTGTAACAGCTGGAAAACCTCAGCAGCAATATATCTCTCTAGCCTTCTAATGCAGCGATAGGGAACCTTCGGCCCTCCAGCTGTTGCAAAACTACAATTCCCATCATGCCTGGACAGCCAAAGCGCGAAGCATGATGGAATTGTAGTTTTTCAACAGCTGGAGGGCGAAGGTTCCCTGTTCCCTGTTCCCTGTTCTAATGTGTTACATTGTATCAGTGCCGGGAGTCCGAGCTGTCCATATCACTGAGGGTTTCCTAGACTGGATACAACTGTAATAATAAAAAAAAATATATATATTTATATATATATATATATCTATCCCAGCTGGTATGATGAGACCTCAAGATGAGTTTTCAGCCTCTGTGTGTAAATAATGGTGACGCAGACCAGCTATAGTCTGGAGTAGACTACTTTTTGCCCACATAACCCTATGGGCACGCCACAGTATATGTCAGAATACCTTTTTGTCACTATTGTAATGTTTACCAGTATTCTTATGCATATATTAGATACAGGGCTACACTGTGACTTTATTGAGCGCCAGCTGCAGTGCACATGATTGCATATAATTCAGTGGATTACTTTGAGCTGCATTTGTAGCTGATAAACCATGCATGTGGCTAAAACCTCCTTCCCAAGCGGTCTTCAACCATCGAATACTATCAATACAATGGAGGATATAAGCAGAAGGGCTTTCCATTTGTCAATTTGCTAGTCATTAGTTTATGTCCATTTCTCTGTTGCCCAAATGTTACAGATTTGAGGCTGAGAGTCCAATGCATATGTGGACTTGGCCTTAGGGTGCCTTCACACCTACCGACTCGCAGCGGTAATAACACTGCAAGTCGGCTAGGTCCTGGCAGATCACTGTCAGTACATACACGTAGCGGTCTGAACGACCGCTGCGTGTATGTAAATCTGCCGGCCGCTTAACCCCTTCTGTTGCCGGCCGCCTCCTGCTCCGCTCTGTATACATTGCCTCCTCGCTCCACGGGGTCCCGGCGTCCTGCTCTCGCGCCCGGCCAATCAGTGTTTTGCCCTGTCGCAGCCACTGATTGGCCTGGCGGGAGAGCAGGACGCCGGGACCCCGTGGAGCGAGGAGGTAATGTATACAGAGCTGAGCGGGAGGCGGCCGGCATCAGAAGGGGTTAAGCAGCCGGCATATTTACATACACGCAGCGGTCGTTCAGACCGCTGCGTGTATGTACTGACAGTGATTTTAGTTACATAGTTTATACGGTTGAAAAAAGACACATGTCCATCAAGTTCAACCAAGGAGGGGATGAATACAGGGAAGGGGGAGGGGTGATAGGTTCTATACATATGCATTTATATTATTTTGCTCTAAGAACTTGTCTAGGCCGGTTTTGAAGCCCTCTACTGTTTTTGCTGTGACCAGATCCTGTGGTAGACTGTTCCACAGATTCACAGTTCTCATGGTAAAGAAGGCTTGTCGCCTCCGGAGATTGAACCTTTTTTTCTCCAGGTGGAGGCAGTGCCCTCTTGTCCTTTGAGGGGGTTTTACCTGGAACATCTTTTCCCCATATCTCTTGTAGGGGCCATTTATATATTTAAATAAGTTAATCATATCTCCCCTTAAACGTCTCTTCTCCAGACTAAACAAATGTAATTCTTTTAATCTCTCCTCATAACTAAGATGCTCCATTCCCCTTATTAGTTTAGTTGCCCGTCTTTGTACCCTCTCCAGCTCTAGAACATCCTTTTTATGAATCGGGTTCCAAAACTGGACAGTATACTCCAGATGAGGCCGCACCAAAGCTTTATAAAGCGGTAATATTATATCCCTGTCCCGTGAGTCCATGCCTGTTTTAATGCATGACAATATCCTGCTGGCCTTAGAAGCAGCTGACTGACATTGTGTGCTGTTCTGTAGTCTATTATCTACAAGTACACCCAGATCCTTCTCTATCAGTGACTCTCCCAGTGTAACTCCCCCCAGGACATATGATGCATGCGGGTTATTAGTACCCAGGTGCATAACTTTACATTTATCCACATTGAACCTCATTTGCCAAGTGGACGCCCAAACACTCAGTGTGTCTAAGTCATCCTGTAACATCTGCACATCCTCCATAGACTGTAATGTACTACAAAGCTTGGTGTCATCTGCCAGGACCTAGCCGACTTGCAGTGTTGTTAACACTGCAAGTCGGTAGGTATAAAGGCACCCTTAAAGTCACTGTACCACCAGGCCCAGGCTGAAGCACTGGAGGCGAGCCGACCCACCCTTAGTGGGAGGAAACCCTAGCCCCTCTATGATAGGGTTCCATTGATTCTAATGGAGTCACGTCATGGAGGGGCTGGAGTTTCTTCCCACTTAGGGTGGGTCGGCCCACCTCCAGTGCTTCAGCTTGGGCCTGGTGGTACAGTCACTTTAAGGGTAGCTTCACACGTACCGTATCGCTGCGTTTTTAATGGTGCGTCTTTAATGCTGCGTTTTTGGTGCGATTTATTTTTTTTTTTTTTTTTTTTTTTTTTACATGCGAGTTTTGATTTTCACATGAAAATCATGTGAAAATCAAAATGCGCATGTAAAAAATGCACCGTTTAAAGTGCAGCGATACGGTACGTGTGAAGCTACCCTAAAGGGGTTATCCAGCTCTAAAAAACATGGCCACTTTTCCCCTCTCTTGTCTCCAGATTGGGTGGAGTTGGGAACTCTGCTTTTAATCCAAGATCTGTCCTGCAGTCCATTCGGCAGGTGATGCAGTTATTGTCCTAAAAAAAACAAATTTTAAACTGGCAGCCCCGTGCCCTTCGGGAGTATCTGTGCCTTAACTTTCCACTCCCCTCCCCTCCCCAGGCAGATTGCTTCCTATTCCCCACCTGTGGCAGCCCAGCACATGGGCTGGATCGTTAAGGACCTGTGCAGTGTTCAGCATGGAGAAAATGTTTCAGTGGCATTCGTAATGATGAAGAGGAGGGACAGAGGGGTGGTGCAAAGTTAGGGCACAGATACTGCTGTTTGGCACAGGGCTTCAAGTTTAAAAGTATTTTTTTAGGACAAATACTGCATCTCCTGCTGAACGGACCCCAGGACAGATCTTAGATTAAAATCAGCTATCTGAAGGTACAAGTGGTTTGGGGGGGTGGGGAAGATTGTGGGTACAGAGTCGCTTTAATAGCAAAAGCACTTCTGAACTGGAGACGAGAGGGGAAAAAGTGGACATGTTTTTGTAGCGCTGGATAACCCCTTTAAAAGTGACACATTTGTGCACAAAGTTAATTTGCTCTTGCCTCTTTATGTTCCTGCTACTTTTTAAAAAGTAGATGGGGCTTCACATGAAAGGGGCATGGGCATCACATTTAGGCCCCTTTCATGCATTTGTATGCAGCCAGTGATATATGGCCTGTGTGCTGGTTGCATAAAGCAGACCAAACACTTACCTGTAATGGCATATGATTCAAAAGCTCCCAGGCTGACACTGCTTTGTCCGTTCAGTAGCATACCACTATGGTATTTTAGGACCTCACTGCATCGGTGAACCTGTCCATTGTAATTCATTTTACAAACTGCTGACACTGTTTAGCTGTAAGGCTGAGACGTATGGCATATTTTATATATCTGTGCCTCCATAACATTGAAAAAGGCTCTTATTTGCCTTTGAAAAAAGTTAGAGGCGTTCCCAAGCTCCTATAATGCTGAAAGCTTCCCTTCCCGTACCTGACCCGCCTTGGGACTCCACTTCTAGCTAAAGTGGACTGTCAAGCAGGGTCAGGAGGGGGAGCAAAGAGACATTCCAGCTTGCTGCAGATCAGGGGCTTGGGAATGCCTCTCTGACTCTTTGTACAGGAAAATAAAAGCATTTTGTACACTATGGAATCACAGACAGATATATGGAAGGTACCATATGTCACCTTGCTGTAATGGTTATCTAACAGTGTCAGCAGTTTGGTACATGAATTGCAGCTGACAGATTCATTTTAAGGCTGGCCTATGATGTGCATTATTGTGACATGCATATTTCTATATGTGTAAATGGCTCCTGCAACTTTCATTGAATTTTCATCTAGCCATTTCATTGGATCCTCAGTACATTCTACAATGTCTACTAAAGGGTATTTACTCACATGAAACGCAGCAATAACAACACAGTTTAGTAGAGTGTGAGTACACCCTGATCTCAACTCTCACCCATATTCTTCACTTGTACTGCCTTATCTGGGTGTGTTTATATGGTCTTCAGTCATTGCAGCTATGACCGTCCTTGTTATATAGTGTGTAGCCAGTGGATGTATTGTATAGCATGATTTGTGCTGCCACTTTTACTGCTAATCCCTCATCATTCCCTTTACTGCATGAAGATTAATAGAATGTCCACTGGGCATAAATGAATGATCCAACCATACCCCATACTTATCAGCTGCTGTATGTCCGCTCTCTGTTGGAGAGAGGAACTGTCCAGAGCAGGAAAAGTTTTCTATGGGGATTTGCTGCTGCTCTGGACAGTTCCTGTGTCAGACGGAGGTAGCTGCAGAGAGCACTGTGTCAGGCTGAAAAGAAAACATTTCCTGCAAGACATACAGCAGCTGATAAGTGTGGAAAACTTGAGACCTTTAAAATAGAAGTAAATTACAAATCTGTATAACTTTCTGAAATCAGTTGATTTAAAAGAGATTTTAGCTGGACAACCTTTTTAGAGAGAATGGTTATTAGGTATGTTGTATCGGGGGCTTATTCTGAACTTTGTGACTGGCTTTACTGTCACACTTACTACATGTGACACAGATTATCCACTCACTCACAGTATGATTGCAGAGAGGATAGTAAGGCCCTATTCAAACATCTGTAGTATACGGTATGTGCATGTTCTGTATACTAGGAACTCCTGGCATTATAATGCTGTGAGTTACGGAAGAGGTAAGTCTTTGTGCTACTGTACTGACACAGACGTGTTAGTACAGTAGCATAATGATTTAACAGTTTCCGAGCTCATGGTATCATAATTGATGATGCCAGGAGTTCCAATGTCCGGTCTGCAGTATACAGGACATGCACAGACCAGATGTGTGAATAGGGCCTGGTGCAAGTTACTTCACCTGCGCTGACACTCGCACCTCTGACCTGCCCACACCTAGCACTTAATTGTTCTGTTGCAGCATAAATCCTAACGCCTACTGCTTCCCCAGGCTTGTGTGATACTAAGCTTCAGCTCCCACAGAAAACCTTTTAAACATGGCAAATTACTATGCATGACCCATTAAGGTTTCCTTATTGATTCTACTACACAACCAGAATGCAATACAATCCTAAGGTTATGGGTAAATCTACTTACAGATACAAGCAACCTCAGGACAGGTGTGGTTCAGCTTTTGCAAGAAGAATGTTTTTTTTTTCCTTCTAATCTTGGATAACCCTTTTAGGGTACAAACACATTGGGCGGATCCGCAGTGGTCTTCTCGCTGTGAATTCGCAGCGAGACCCGCTGCGGATCCCTGCCCTGTACACTCTATGGGCAGACAAACTCTCAGCAGGATGGGCATCCCCCGGCTGCGGAGCGTAAACATCACCGGGGCCCTGCTCCGGCTTGCTTTGGGGCTCCCGGTGTCTTCACGTCCTGCTTAGCCAATCGGTGTGCTGCGGTGGGGCAGCGCACTGATTGGCCGAGTGGGACCGGCAGGAAGCCCCGAAGCAAGCCGGAGTGGGGACCCGGTGATGTATATGCTCCGGCGGCCGGGGGTAAACGGGACGGGCTGCTGACAAACTCGCCCATAGAGTGTACAGGGCAGGGATCCACAGCGAGAAACCCGCTGCGGATCCGCCCAGTGTGTTTGTAAAGGGTTTCTGATGTTTTCTGGTTGTGCAATAGATTCAAATACAGTTCTAAGGAGGCAGGTAAATCTCTTCATAGACAACCTGCTGTCTACAATTTAAAGGGGAACTCCAGGTAGAGGTTAAATAAAATGAAACTTCTGCAGAAGCATAAAGCATTACTTACCTATCTATTCCAGTTTTGAAACTACTAAAAATCCAATTGTTTTGGTTTTTTTTTTTTGTTCTGTATTGTGTTTCTGTACTTCCTGGTCGAGTAGTTCCCAGAATGCAATGCTGTTCATCACAGTCCACAGTCCTTGCAGCAGCTGCTTCTGGCTGGTCAGAGATGGTGAATCACTCAGGGGATTGGGGGATCCAGCCAAGCCTCCTGTGACATCAGGCTCTTCCCCATGTCTGCATCCTCAGCCTGTGCTCAGCAAACACACACAATGTGAGACAGAGGCATAGAATATTTGTCTCCTAAGGTGGGAGAGCAGTGGGAGCAGGAAACAATGTGAATTGGAATAGATGCCTTTTTTATTTACTTTCTGGATTTCTGTCAGCTACCAGTGTGACAGAATCGCACAGATGGGGTAATACATTGTATAGACACATCTATGTAACTTTTAATGTACTTTTAATAGAAATTTTTTTTTTCTTATGTGGAGTTCCCCTTTAACTGTGCTGGCCAAATTAAGTTTGATGGAGCATGTACAGGTAAGAATGGCTGCTTTTAATATAATAGCAGCACAGTGTCTTAAGTTTTACATGGCTGTGGCAATCCATTTTGCAGTGGAATGAAAATCCGCTGTGAGAATGGAGTGCCATAGACCTTAGTGGCAATTAGACTAGAAGGGTATGTTCACACTAAGTAAATCAGGCGGAATTCCATGTCAATTTGTGGAGCGGGGTGTGTGAGCTCTCACATAGACAGGCTATGGCACACTGAGGCAGAAGGGATTCCACGGCTGAGAGTTCCACTGTGTAGCCATGTAGGCAGTTTGACCTCTTCTTTTTTTTTTTTTTTTTTTAGATTCACCTTATTAAAGGAGAAGTCCGTTGAAAATTTTTATTAAAGTATTGTAATGCCCCTTAAAAATTATACAAATCACCAATACACCAATATACGCTTGTTATTGGAAATGCTTATAAAGTGCCTTTTTCCCTGCACTTACTACTACATCAAGGCTTCACTTCCTGGGTAAAATGGTGATGTCATGACCCGACTCCCAGAGCTGTGCGGGCTGTGGCTGCTGGAGAGGATGATGGCAGGAGGACACTGAGGGACACAGGGCACTGGAGGGACACTGAGCATCCCTCTCCAGCAGCCACAGCCCGCACAGCTCTGGGAGTCTGGTCGTGACATCACCGTTTTATCCAGGAAGTGAAGCCTTGATGCAATAGTACGTGCAGTAGTGAGTTGCCCGGAAGATCTAATGATCACCCAGGCAAGCAACCCCACCCCCGCACTTACCAGCTTGCTGTCAGTGCATGTAATAGCGCCGACAGTAAGTGGGGAAAGAGGAGCAAGCGAGCGCTGACCTGACAGGTTGTCGCTCATTTGCTTCTTTGAATCACCCTGTGTAATAGGGGCTTAACAGTATAGGGTCTGGTTGGGCTATTTTTCCAGGGCAGCGAAGTGCAGGTCCATATGGAGGTCAAGGACAGGTGGACTTTTATTCTCATATCCACATGAGTAGAAGATGCTGAGAGGCACGTCTTGCTTTTAAAGCCAGTTGCATGATGTATGTAAGTGCACTGTAAAAGACTCCTCCTCAACAGGCTTCTACTGCTAGGGCAAATGTTTTTTGGTCATTTCCCAGGAGGAGTGTGGTGCATGCTGGAGTCATGTGGACATCCAGTGACACTGGGAGCACTTTTATGTTCAGTAGTCTGCCACCTGCTCTCATAGAGACCTGCCTGCTCAGTTTTTCATGTGATAGAAACATTCATTTTGGGACAGGGCACAGGCCACAGGCCACACAAGTTCCGTGTTTACATTATTACTTCATTTCATACTGACACAATCCTAAAAACACTAGTTTGCAATTAAAATGGAAAGGGGTTAGACATTACTGAAGACTTGGCTGTTGTGGACCCAATTAGTTGAGATAGGAATACCCGCAACTGAACTGCAGCATATGTGAACATACCCTAAACATGGAAATCAAACATGCATGACAAAAGGTATTCATTGTCCCCAGTCAGCTGTGTATAACATTTTGGTTTAATTCTAAATTGATTGGAAACATTCTAAAAGAAGGAAATCAAAGCGTTGGGATAAAAAACTTAAAGCAATATGCTTTGCAAAATAGAAAAGGCACACTTTGGTGTTAACAGAACAGTAAAAAAATTGTCTGAATGGAATTTGATTTATATATAGGAAAGCACAATAAAGCACTAACATCTACACAGAAGTGGGTTATAAGGGTTCAAAGAGGACTGATCATGGAGTGTTTAGAATTTTCTTACTTTATTGATATAGGTTTGCCATTGAATAAATCATTTTTGGTAGGCATCTTTGCCCAGAGCACAGCATTAAAGCATTTCTTTAGGAAAAGCATATTCACTCATTGACATGGTCAGCAAATAGTCCAGAACTTTATCCAATTGAAAATTTATGGTGAAAATCTTCAAAAAATAATTCCATGACACAACTCTGTTGTGCAAAGCTGATCTGGCAACAGCTATTCAAGAAAGTTGTAACCAGCTTGATGCAGAATATTTATCATCAGTATAGTCAGTTGCAGCCTCTTTCAACCCAGCATTGTGGCTACCTCTATTTCTACAGGCAAATGTTCTAGATTTAAGGAACGTGCATCAAAGGACTTGTATTCATCTCTGATTAGGTGTAACCTGGTTTTTATTTAAATAATATAAAATAATACAAAGCAAGCAATGTAATCAGAATATAAAAAGTATAACTGGCTCATATGACCGATTGGCTCATATAAAAAGAAAAAAAGGGATGTACCTGGTGGTACGGTTGCCTTAAAGGGGTTATCCAGCGCTACAAAAACATGGCCACTTTCTTCCAGAGACAGCCCCACTCTTGTCTCCAGCTTGGGCGGGGTTTTGCTGCTCAGTTCCATTGAAGTGAATGGAGCTTAAAGGGAACCAATCACACTAAAATTGGGCATAAAGGTAAGGAAACGTGCTGGTACATAAGCCAGCACGCTTCCTAACCATCCCCCTGTTACCCCCCCGTCCCATGAACATTCACCCCGCAAAGTTAGTTTAATCGTGTCCCGTGCTCTATGCAAATTACCATACAAGTAGTCACAGTGGGCGGGACGGCTGTTCGAGTAGTCACGGTGGGCGGGGTCTTTGTCAAGTAGTCACTGGGTCCTGGGCCGGCTCCTGGGCTGTAATCACGCCCATTGCACGTCCATGTTCATAGGACGGGGAGGACAGGCGGATGGTTAGGAAGCGTACTGGCTGATGTACCAGCACGTTTCCTTACCTTTATGCCCAATTTTAGTGTGATTGGTTCCCTTTAATTGCAAACCGCACCTGAACTGGAGACAAGAGTCGTGTTGTCTCTAAAAGAAAGTGGCCATGTTTTTGTAGCACTGGATAACCCCTTTAAGCTCGCACAGCCATTCAGCCATGGAGTCTTCCAATGTTTAGAGAAGGCATGCTGCCGTCAATAAGTTTCTCAAAATGCCTTTTTTAAATGTTTGCTTGATTGAAAGAAAATAAAATCCAACCAAAAAGATCCAAGATTTCGGGCATCAGAGTACCACCCTGGTCCTCACACTTGACAGATCTCTGCCCCAGCAGCTGTATAAAAAAAGTGTGAATTGGGGTAGGGGTTGTCTCCACGTGCTGGTGCTATGCTTCTTCTTTACGTCATTTGTCTTGTGTGCAGTAATCTTTACATTGTTTTCTTGCAATCAAACTTGTACAACGTTGACTGTATACCTGAGATCTGTGCATGATTGTGCCTGGAGTCTTGTGCCTGTCCCTGTGCGATGCCATAAACCTCGTTCTGAGTGGTGTCACACAAGGGATAGGCTCTGAGATGATCTGTAGGGGTTTGCAGCTCCTCTTGTAAACAAGATGTTTATTATCCTAGGTTGTGTGCTACAGGTTACAGAACGAGCTGTTCTCAAATTAGCTGTGATTGTTTTACTACAGCCATGGAGAAAAACAAGTGACCCCTGGAGCTATTTCTTGGGGGATCTTGTCAAACTAGTTTACACTGCAGTTCAAGAGCATCTCTGAAATTCCAGATCGCTTCTTTTTAGCTTTTTGCAAAGTTTAAAAGGTACCCATCACAAGGCGCTGTCACTTGCTCTCCACAGTTTGATGTACGTGTGTGTGACGCAGTTCATACTGGGCCAATTATCGCTTTGTGTAATAAAGACAACGATCAGCCAATGAAACCATCATCGACTGATTGCTTCTTTAGTTCTAGACCTAAAATCAGTGGGTGGTGGGCGCACATTGCTACATGTAATAGCAAAGTGCGGCCGATGGCTAATGGTTGCAGTAAAAAAAAAAATAAAAAAGTTCACATACCATACCACGTTCCCCGGTGTCCTCAGGCCTTTCCCGGTCTCTGCAGCCTCAGTTTTGCCTTCTGTTCCCTTCTGGACCAGTCTCTACGCTGCCAGACCGCTTAGCCAATCATTGGCCAACATAGGACCATGGCCAGTGATTGGCTGAGTGTCCTGTCGGTGCAGAGATTAAAACAGAAGGCAAAGCTGCAGCTGCAGAGACCGGAGGAAGGCCAGACTACACCGGGCAATGCCTTATTATTTTACTCTAAAGGTAAGGGCTGCAGGAACATCGCTCACAATGTCCATGCAGCCCAATAGTCGGCCCGTATAATTGCTCAGTAAATTGGGGCTTGTTTACACTTTATAATCAGGCCGTGTAAGAGGACCCTTACTGAGGCCACCTAATCCCCCAGTGTGAGGTATGTCTTTACACACCAGACTGTGGAAACCATGTGGCAACAAATAATGACAGATACCCTTTAATTCTTGTATAATAATAAAAAAAAATCGGCAACTTTCTATTATATATAGATACAAATTTACCAGCATTTTGCGTTTTTTATGTGCAGAAACTTTTTTTATTTATATTCAGACACTGATCGGCTGTTTTGAAAGGGCTTCAGTGCTCACATAAGTACTGCAGCAACTTTAGGACGTGTTCACACCAGAGCTGTGGAGTCTGAGTCGGAGCTAGTTTTGGCTGAAGTCTGAGTCGGAAAAAATGTACCGACTCCAGCTTTAAAAAAAAATCTTAGAACAACTTAGAATTGAGTTTTAATATGAAATTTAATTTGCTCATCAATACATATTATGAGCAACATTCTAATAGGACACTGGCTCTATTAGATTAGGGTGGTCGGGGAAAAGTTGTCAGTCACTATTTGGCAGTTTGTTTCTGAGCTGGAAGAGTCCATTGTGTGGGGGGAGATCTGTGCTGTTCTCTTCCTGGATGCTGGATGACTGTATATGAGCAGCAGTCATCCAGCATCCCCCCCTCCTCTATATCTAGATCACTATAGCTGACCTCTATATTACAGGTATCCGGCAGTGTTTCTGTATGTATGGTGAATATTTAATTAGAAACTAAAAGATCACCTGCTCCATCTAGTCTAGTTGTGAGTAGTTCAGGACATGGAGGCTGGAGACTGGCTGCATCCACTGCACACACAGGAGAAGCTGCTTTATATGTTTCCTTATTCCCTCAGAAGTCGCCCCAGGATCATGTAGGACATTAGGGAGAAGCTGCTGAGCCAGTGTGATAAATAACTCCCCTGGTATATGACTGGCCATTTATGAACAAGCAGGAGTCTGAGTAAGTCCTGATAAAATTCAGGAGTCTGAGTCGTAATAATAATAATAATAATAATAATTTTTATTTATATAGCGCCAACAGATTCCGCAGCACTTTACAATTCTGGAGGTACATACATAGACAAAAAAAAAAAAATCGACATTACAGAGATACATATAATTATCCATACATGAGGAGTGAGGTCCCTGCTCGCATGCATGAGCTTACAGACTATCAGGAGGGGGTGCGAGACAAAATGGCAGAGGGGCAAAGTGCATCGTTGTTCTTATGGTCCAGCCATCTTTATGAATAAGGCAGTGCGGGTAAGGGGGGGGTGAACCTGTCACCAGCCAATGCCTGCATGCACAGGTCTAAGTGCTTAAATGCTTGGTGTGTGTGTGTGTGTGCGTGTATGTATGTGTCTGTGTGCGTGGTGGAGGTGTGTGTGTGTGTGTGTGTGGAGGGGGGGTTGAGGGTTGAGTCAAAATTAGGGAACCTGGTAAGCCTGTTTGAACAGATGTGTTTTGAGGGCACGTTTGAAGCTTTGGGTATTGGAGGTGAGTCTGACAGTCTTAGGTAATGTATTCCATAGAACTGGTGCAGCTCGGGTGAAGTCCTGGAGACGGGAGTGAGAGGTGCGGATCAAGGTGGATGTTAGTCGTAAGTCATTAGAGGAGCGTAGGGCACGGGTAGGGCGGTAGACAGAGATGAGGGAGGAGATGTATGGAGGTGCAGCACTGTGGAGAGCCTTGTGGGTGAGCAGGAGGATTTTATATTGTATCCTGTGTTTAACAGGGAGCCAGTGTAGTGACTGGCACAGGGGGGAGGCATCAGTATAACGGCTGGACATGGGGATGAGCCTGGCCGCTGTATTGAGAATGGACTGGAGAGAGGAGAGTTTAGAGGAAGGAAGGCCGATTAGTAAGGAATTGCAGTAGTCAAGACGGGAATGAATCAGAGCGACAATGAGAGTTTTAGCAGATTCGACAGGAAGGAAGAGACGGATTTTAGAGATGTTTTTTAGATGCAGATTACAGGAACGTGAAAGAGATTTAATGTGAGGAGTGAAGGAAAGATCTGAGTCAAACATAACCCCAAGGCAGCGGGCTTGCTGTGTAGGGGCTATGGTCGCACCACAGACAGAGATGGAAATGTCAGGTGGAGGGTGTTTAGCAGAGGGAGGGAAGACAAGAAGCTCAGTCTTAGAAAGGTTTAGTTTTAGGAATAGGGAGGACATAACGTTGGAGACGGCAGACAGACAGTTACTGGTGTTCTGTAGAAGTGCGGGGGTGATATCACGGGAGGAGGTATATAGCTGGGTATCATCAGCATAGAGATGGTACTGAAAACCAAACTTGCTGATGATTTGTCCGATGGGTAAAGTGTAAAGTGAGAAAAGGAGAGGGCCCAGGACTGATCCCTGAGGAACCCCAACTGTAAGGGGGAGAGAAGATGACGTGGAGCCAGAAAGTGATACACTAAAGGAGCGGTCGGAGAGATAGGAGGAGAACCAGGAAAGAGCAGAGTCCTTGAGGCCGATAGAGCGGAGCGTGGAGAGGAGGAGCTGGTGGTCTACTGTGTCAAAAGCTGCAGATAGGTCCAGGAGGATGAGAAGTGAATGGTCACCTTTAGATTTGGCGGAGAGGAGATCGTTAGAGACTTTAGTAAGGGCAGTTTCTGTAGAGTGGTGAGGACGGAAACCGGACTGAAGGGGGTCAAGGAGAGAGTTGTCAGAGAGGTAGCCGGTTAGGCGGGAATAGACCAGACGTTCCAACAGTTTGGAGATAAAAGGAAGATTAGAGACAGGTCGATAGTTGGCAGCACAGGAGGGGTCTAGAGAGGTTTTTTTCAGTAAGGGAGTGATAATGGAGTGTTTGAAAGGCGAGGGGAAGATGCCAGAGGAGAGGGAGAGGTTGAAGATTTTAGTAAGGTAAGTAGTGACAACAGGAGAGAGAGACTGGACAAGGTGTGAGGGAATAGGGTCACTAGGGCAGGTGGTGGGACGAGATGAGGAGAGGAGTCTGGAGACTTCCTCTTCTGTTACAGGTTCAAATACTGAGAGGGAAGAGGAGGAAATACAAGAGGGAATGGGATCAACACTTCTTTGGGACTGGGAGGCGATCTCCTGACGGATGGTATCCATCTTTTCCTTGAAGTAGGATGCTAGGTCTTCAGCACAGAGGTTAGTTACGGGTGTCTGAACTTTGGGTTTGAGGAGGGAGTTGAGGGTATCAAAGAGACGTTTTGGGTTATGGGATAGAGAAGAAATGAGAGAGGTAAAGTAAGATTGTTTAGCAGAATGAAGAGCGGAGTAGTAGCTTCTAAGCACAAATTTGTAATGTAGGAGGTTTGCATCAGTTTTAGACTTCCTCCACGAACGTTCAGCACACCTAGAACACCGTCTAAGAAAACGAGTTGAAGGTGTGTGCCAAGGTTGTGGTCGTCTGCGTTTTGCTGATTGAGGTGTGAGGGGTGCCATTTTGTCAAGGGTTGTTTTGAGGGTGTCGTGATAGCACTTGGCAGCCAGATTGGGACAGGAGAGCGAAGAGATAGGAGGCAGTGATGACTGTACAGAGTCTGTAAGTTGTTGGGTGTTGATGGCACGTAAGTTTCTGTACATGACCAAGGTTGGGGTGTCAGGAGGAGAATGAGTATTAGTGATTGAAAAGGAGAGAAGATTGTGGTCCGAGAGCCCGGTAGGAGTGTTATTAAGGCGAGAAACTGGGCAAAGTCTGGAGAAGACAAGGTCCAGGGTATTCCCACCCTTGTGGGTTGGAGAGTCAGAATGCTGGGAGAGGCCAAGGGAGGAGGTTAGGGAAAGAAACTGAGAGGCCGATGGGGAAAGTGGTTTGTCAATAGGGATATTAAAATCGCCCATGATGAGGGCGGGAATGTCAGAAGATAGAAAGTAAGGAAGCCAGGTAGAAAAATGGTCAAGAAAGCGTAGTTGTGAACCAGGGGGGCGATATATGACTGCGACTCTCAGGGAAAAGGGCTGGAAGAGTCTAATGGTGTGCACCTCAAAAGAGGAGAATGAGAGGGAGGGCTCAGGGGGAATGACCTGGTAAGTGCAGTCCTGAGAGAGAAGTACACCCACTCCTCCACCATGTCTGTTATCAGGTCTAGGAGTATGGGAAAATTGAAGACCTCCATGGGTCAGAGCAGCAGGTGAGGCTGTGTCTGACTCTTGTAGCCATGTTTCTGTGAGAGCCAGCAGGTTGAGCGATTTATTGAGGAATAAGTCATGGGTTTCAGTGAGTTTGTTGCAGACAGATCTAGAATTCCATAGAGCACAGTTAATGGAGATGGGGTCTGGCATGCAGGGAATCTTAATCAGGTTAAAAGGGTTTCTGTAGGTGGCCGATGAAGAGAAGCTGTTAGTAAAGGTTGGAGGACCAGGGTTAGGAGAGATGTCTCCAGCAGTAAGCAGGAGCAGAGATAGAGATAGCAGGTGTGAGTAAGAGAGGGAGGGAGGATGTTTGGAGGGAATGGGAAGAAATGGTTTATTGTATGGGAAAAAGACAGCAGGGGGGGTTAGATCAGCAGGTAGAAGGGAAGAAGAGATAAATATACTATTGCTTGATATAGGAGTTGGGGGTTTGGAGCAGAGTTTGAGTGTTAGGGAAGCAAAAGTGATAGCAAAGGTGAACATTTTTGGAGAGCAGATGAGTATATGGAATGCAGTTACCTTCAGTTCCCTTCTGGTTCAATTCTGGCTTAATTCATCTAGACACTTTGACTGATCAGCACTTAGAGTGATCAGGAATGACCAGAGCAGTTCACTATATAGTTAGATAACTAGCTGAGAAGTACTACCAGGTGTGAAACATGGGGTGGGTGGGGAAGAGATGGAAGAGGGCAGGGGTAACTGATAGAGAGAAGATTGTAAACAAACAATTTGGGTTCACTGCTTAGAAAAGAGGGCAATAAAAGTCAATGCTGAGAAGAGTAGAGCCAGATATCATACCATGAAATTTAAACAATGCAGTGGATAATGGGGGTAGGAGTTGATAGTTGGAGCCAATTCATACCATGAAATTTAAACAATGCAGTGGATAATGGGGGTAGGAGTTGATAGTTGGAGCCAATTCATACCATGAAATTTAAACAATGCAGTGGATAATGGGGGTAGGAGTTGATAGTTGGAGCCAATTCATACCATGAAATTTAAACAATGCAGTGGATAATGGGGGTAGGAGTTGATAGTTGGAGCCAATTCATACCATGAAATTTAAACAATGCAGTGGATAATGGGGGTAGGAGTTGATAGTTGGAGCCAATTCATACCATGAAATTTAAACAATGCAGTGGATAATGGGGGTAGGAGTTGATAGTTGGAGCCAATTCATACCATGAAATTTAAACAATGCAGTGGATAATGCGGCTTAGCCCTGGTTCACACTACGGAATCCGCGCAGATAACCTCCAGAGGATTCCGTGCCAGGCCAGATGTTCAAGTGGCAGCGAGCACAGAATCAGGGCCGGACTGGGACTTAAAATCAGCCCTGGCAGTCAAACCCCAGCAGTCCACATACCATATCATGGATAGCGGTGTAAAATACGCCCTGTAGCAAATTCTGCTTCATTTAGCCGTGTCCCCCACTACTCCCTTAAACATGTGAACCCACCATCAGCACCTAAAAATAATGCTAGTCACATCCTGTCACTCACAGTAGGCGTCTTCTCTGCATGAAGAGACGTCCACTTTTCCTTTTCTTCTCTATCTGGCTCCGGCCATCATGAAGGCTTCTCTGGCCATGACTCCTCTCCACGAGATCTGCCAGACAGACATTTTAGGCTTCTTTCTCCAGCAATATCCTCATCTATACATCTCCCCATATAGAATAGCCACCCCCCCCCCCCCCCCCCGCTGCACATCCCTCTATATAGAATAGCCCCCCCTGCATCCCCTCAGTATAGAATAGCCCCCCCTGCATCCCCCCAGTATAGAATAGCCCCTCTGCATCCCCCAATATGGAATACCCTCCCTGCATTCTCCCATATAGAATAGCCCCCCTGTATCCCCCCAGTATAGAGTAGCCCCCTGTAGAGCCGCTGACAGCCATCCCCCCCTGTACCCCCCCATATAGAATAGCCCCCCTGCATCCCCCCATATAGAATAGCCTCCCTGCATTCTCCCATATAGAATAGCCCCCCTGTAGAGCCCCTGACAGCTATTCCCCCCATATAGAGTAGAGCCCCAGACAGCCACCCCCCCTGCACCCCCATATAGAATAGCCCCAGACAGCCATCCCCCCATATAGAGTAGCCCCCCTGTAGAGCCCCAGACAGCCATCCCCCCATATAGAATAGCCCCCCCTGCATCCCCCCCATATAGAATAGCCCAATAGCCCCTCTGTAAAGCCCCAGACAGCCATCCCCCCCTGTATCCCCCCATATAGAGTAGCCCCCCTGCACCCCCCATATAGAATAGCACCCCCCCCATATAGAATAGCCCCCTTGTAGAGCCCCTGACAGCCCAAAAAAAAAAAGAACATCCTCACCTCGCTCCCGGCAGCTTCTTCCTCTCGGTCCCGGATCTTCGGTCCACAGCTGCTTCTTCCTGCTGCAGCACGGCGGGGCCTCTTCTTGCTTTCCTCCCAGGTCCTCAGCGGCGCATCAGGGAAGTGACGTCAGCCGCTGCGGGCCTGGCAGAGGTGCCTGCAGACGTGCCTGCGCGCGGCACGTCTGCGGCCCCGGGCCGGCCCTGTCAACTACTTCCAGCTGCAAAGACCGGCCCGGGGGGGAACATGCCACAAGAGTGACTGGCAGGGCCGGGGGCCAATGGCTCCCTGGCTCTGTCAGTCAGAGCGCGGCCGCTGCAGACTGTGAGCGTTCATCTTGAACGCTCACAGTTAAAGAGCCAGGGCGCCGGCCCTCTGCAGAGGCTGAATGAATAGCGCATTCTTGCAGCCACTGCTGAGGGCCGGCGCACATTGGGGCCAGGACCGGCGGCCCCCGGATTGGTAATCTTGGCAGCCCAGCGGGCATTTGCCCGCTTTGCCAGATTACCAATCCGGGCCTGCACAGAATCCACCGGAGCTTATCCACGCGAATGGGTCAGTGGGGCAGTCAGACTCCCACAGATTTAATATTAATGGCCTAGTTGAAGGATAAAGGCCCTTTTACACTGGCCAATTATCATCATAGAGCATTCCTAGAAACGCTCATTCGGCCAATAATTTGGCCTATGTAAAAGACTTTTTTTTTTTTTTTTTTTTTTACAGCGGTAAAAAACAGGACTTTTCGGCATCAAGCCTTCCTCAACTGAAGGCTTGATGCCGAAACGTCCTGTTTTTTACCGCTGTAAAAAAATCTGATGAATTTTCTATAATAAAAGATTTCTGGAAGCATGAAAATGGTGAAAAGAATTTCTTAAAATGTAAAAGAGACAGTGATCAGCCAATGAGTGAGAAAACTCTGGCTTATTTGATCTTGTGCGACCGTATAAACTAGAATAGTTATCGGACGCATATCTATCTCTGTGTAGATGATGTAGCAATCGTTTGTGTGGCCTTGCCTCACGATTTATTGCGTATTCTGAAGGTACTGCAAGCAAGAACAGTTGTCGCAATTAGCAGCCCTACTCGGCAGAGTATAGGTTACTCTAAAAGGACCCTTTGCTATTTGTTTTAAAAGCCTGGATAAACAGCTGTAACTTAGCTCAACATTATTAAAGATTCTTTTATAGTTAAATTAGGTTTATGTAATTTATATATTGCTTTTTCTCAGTAATTAATATTTTTAACTTTTGCAGTGCACCCTCTATGGAAAGGCCCCCTAGATATCCCTGGAGGATCTCGCCAGTCCCCTATTGACATTCGTGTACGGGATAGTGTCTTTCACCCAAATCTTGCGCCTATCTCTACCCAGTATGACCCTAATACTTGTCTTCACATTTGGAACAATGGTTACTCCTTCCTGGTGGAGTATGATGACTCCACTAACAAGTCAGGTGAGTTGTTACTCCTGAATTATTCATGTCTCTGTAGGGAAAAAAAAACTGTATTGGATTTTCTGTTATGGAATTATAATGTAATTATTTGTTATTAGAGGTGTAAAGGCTTAGGACACATTTTGCCCTTTTTTTGTGAAGGAAAAATGAAGCACCTTTCTAAATACTCTTCATAAGGGTCCTATTACCTTAAACTGGCACATGACCCACGGCTCTGTTCATTTCTATGGAGACGAAGGAAAGATCTGAGTGCTGTACGTAACATAGAAAAATGCTTTTATTCACACTGGAATGTCTCCTTCATTGACAGCTGGAAGGGGAGTCCCACGTAGGCTCAGGCTGGGAGGGGGAATGAGGAAGCCTTCCAGCTTGCTGCATCTCAGGAGCTTGAGAAAGCCTTTTTGACTCTTTACAGCGGGGATTTATAGCATTTTTTTATGTTATGGTACCTTTCATATATCTGTCTGTGCCTCCATGTTTTATCTTGTTCTAACAGTAAAATGTCTCTGGAAATTCTCAGCACTTCACATATGTGAAAGAAGTTGGGATCATTGGGGCAAGTTCGTTTAACTCATTTTATTGGAGAAAATAGGGCTACTGTCAGCCTCTTCCCAGCCTGAATTGTTTTTTTTTAGAAATGTATTTGTTAAGATTTAAAGCATAAAAACCATATTTTGAGTAAATCACTGCTTCCTCCTCCAGAACCTGCTTTCAGCTCCAAAATTAATTGGCGACTTTATTGTGTAATTTGTGTTCTAACAAGCAGCTTTACCTTTTGGCTTTTGGCCACCACATTCCGCTGGACTAGCCTTGAACAAAATCTCTAATGAATTATACTCGGGTGCCTTTAATTTGGAGTTTCATTGGACTTGACAGGTTCTGAATTGTTAAAGGGCAGCTGTCATTTGGGAAATCTTTACATTGAGTGAAATCCTTTACATTGCTACTATTCTTATTATTATACATTGTGTTAGTGACTGGTGCTGTCTAAGGTATTGGCTATTTATCTACATGTGCCCAGTGCATGATAGATTCACCATGCCTGCTTTCATTTCATGCTTCATGGTGACACTCACAATAGACATGGCCAATAGATCCTGCAACTGTAAAGCCACTCAATCTGACCCCTCTTCCCTTTTTGAGTCCTTGCCGAGCTGATATTTTTTGCTATGGAAAACAATCTCTGACCCCTATGCAGGGCCGTATTTGCCACTAGGCACCCGTGGTCCGGTGCCTAGGGCGGCGCCCTGCGGGGGGCGGCACCCGCAGGACACATTTCTTTTTGTATTTAATTTTTTTTTTTTTACCCCCTCCGCCGCCCCGCCGCTGACATCCGCGCCCGGGTGGTGCGGGGGGAGGGGGGTGGCGGGGGGTCAGTCGGGCGGTAGGAACGGAGGCAGGCTGGGAAGGAAGGTCCCCCTATGCAGGGCCGGCGTGAGCTTCCAGCACAGACTGTCACACAGGCCGGAAGCTCACAGTGCAGCCCCGCGATGCCCGAACTTCCCTGCTCAGCAGCGGCGTGATGACGTCACACGCACGCTGCTGAGCAGGGAAGTTTGGGCATCGCGGGGCTGCAATGTGAGCTTCCGGCCTGTGTGACAGTCTGTGCCGGAAGCTCACGCCGGCCCTGCATAGGGGGACCTTCCTTCCCAGCCTGCCTCTGTCCCTGCCGCCCGACTGACCCCCCCCCCCCCCCCCGCTGGTCCCTCTGCATCCCCCCCCCCCCCGCTGGTCCCTCTGCATCCCCCCCCCCGCTGGTCCCTCTGCATCCCCCCCCAGCTGGTCTCTCTGCGCCCCCCCCCCCCCCGGCTGGTCCCTCTGCATCCCCCCCCAGCTGGTCTCTCTGCGCCCCCCCCCGGCTGGTCCCTCTGCTCCCCTGCCACCCCAGCTGCCCTCCCATCTTCTCCCCCTACTCCCCCTCCCCCTGTCGCCCCAGCTGCTCCCCCTGTTACCCAGCTTCTCCCCCTTTCCCTGCCACCCCTAGTTGCTCTCCCTCCCTGTCGCCCCAGCTGCTCCCCCTGTTACCCAGCTTCTCCGCCTTTCCCTGCCACCCCTAGCTGCTCCCCCTCCCCCTGTCGCCCCAGCTTCTCCCCCTGTTCCCCAGCTTCTCCCCTCCCTGTTAACCCGACTGCCCCCCTGTCGCCCCAGCTGCTCCCCCTGTTCCCCAGCTTCTCCCCCTGTCGCCCCAGGTTCTCCCCCTGTCACCCCAGCTTCTCCCCCTGCCACCCCAGCTGCCCTCCCATCTTCTCCCCCTGCCACCCCCAGCTGCTCCCCCTGTCACCCCAGCTTATCCCCCTCCCCCTGCCACCCCATCTTCTCCCCCTGTCGCCCCAGCTTCTCCCCATTGCCCCAGCTGCCTTCATCGCCCCAGCTGCTCCCCCTGTTCCCCAGCTTCTCCTGCTCCCCCTGTCACTCCAGCTACTCCCCAGCTTCTCCCCCTCCCCCTATCACCCCAGCTGTTCCTCCTGCCATCCCCAGCTGCCTCCTTTCCCCAGTTACCCCCAGCTGCCTCCCTTCCCCAGTCACCCTGCTCTGCCCGCCTGCAGACGAGTTGTGGTCGGAGAAGTCATCATGATGGCTGCACCAGATGGAGAAGAAAGAAAAAAGTGAGCGACGGCAATCGGAGAAGACGTCACCTGTGAGTCATTAGTAACTGCACTGTAATCACTTCTATAGTGTGCAGAGCCTGTGTACCATTGGGGTCTAAATGGGTCAGTGTATGGTTTGCGGTAGTGTACTGACAGCCCTGCGGTCACTACAGTACACTAGCACAAACTTTTAAACTAGAATGCAACTACAACAGCTGCAGGTACTAAAACTCCCAGCATATCCTGAGGGCTGCAGACTTTCAGTACATGCTGGGAGTTGTAGTGCCTGCAGCTGTTGTAGTTGGGTCCTATACACTAGGTGCTTTGTGGGAGATCAGAATACATAGATTTGTGGGGGCTCAGTGCAGGGAAGTGACCCCAGAACATCACTAATAACATCTCCCCCTATCCCCTATTAGTGCTGTTCTGGGGTCTCTTCCACACACTGAGCCCCCACAGATCTATGTATTCTGATCTCCCACAAAGCATCCAGTGTATGATGCACCTAGGACCCAACTACAACAGCTGCAGGCACTACAACTCCCAGCATGTACTGAGTCTGCAGCCCTCAGGATATGCTGGGAGTTGTAGTGCCTGCAGCTGTTCTAGTTGGGTCCTAGGTGCATTATATGACATATAGGAATACATAGATCTGTGGGGGCTCAGTGCAGGGAAGTGACCCCAGAACATCACTAATAGGGGATAGGAGTAGATGTTTTTGTTCTATCCCCTATTAGTGATGTTCTGGGGTCACTTCCCTGCACTGACCCCACAGATCTCTGTATTCTGATCTTCCACCAAGCCTCCTAGGACCTAACAGCTGCATGCACTACAACTCCCAGCATGTACTGACAGTCTGCAGCCCTCAGGATATGCTGGGAGTTGTAGTAAAGTAGTACAATCCTATGATAACTGCGGCTGTAGACAGATGTATTGCTGGACCTTCAGGGCTGATGGTTGTCACCCACAGATTGCAGCCACCAGGAGACTCTGCACACAGTCATTACAAGGTTGTCCTCTCAGAGACTACAACTCCCAGCATACCCTGAGAGCTGTATAAATGGAGGGTGTTCTGAGATTTGTCACAGATACAGATAAATCCAGGAAGGAGCGGGTCAGCATGTCGCGTTTCACTGGTTCTATATTGGTGGGCCCCAGGTGCCCCAGTCCGACACTGGACAGAAGCTGTCCCCAAATTAAGTCCCCGCCCTCCTTCCTTCCTCCATCACGTCTGATGATGAGAAGAGCGGGCATCAAGCAAAAGGGCACCCCAGTACTACTGACAGTCGGGGTGTGCCGCTCAGTAGTACTGGGTGCTGGAGTGCCGGCCTGCCAGCTGTGCCAGGGTATATACCATGCATGTAACCTGCCAGTGCCGAGGGGAAGGGGGCACTAGTTCGCCGGGGGGGGGGGGGGGGGGGGGGCGCCTCGGCATGCAAAGTGCCTAGGGCAGCATGAACTCTAAATACAGGCCTGCCCCTATGGCCTCTCCCCATTATAGGCAGTACAGGCAGAGCTGAAGTATTCTAGGTTGCTCCTCATATCTCATCCTCCTGTGTACAATGTGCACGAGAGGGGGTTACTGAGGCTGAGTAGTCAGGTTTCAGAGGAGTTGCAGTATAACCAGTCAGGGTCATTCGTGTTTTCCTTTACTCAGAAAAGGTATGTTTCTGTGTGAACAACTTGTGACCAGGAGTCTAAAGTAATCTCTGGGGATTGTTCTCCCTATCTAGTTAACCTGTTATGTCTCTGTGTAACCTCACAGCACTGATTGCTCGTTCTGTATCTTGGTAAATTAATTCAGTTCCCCTCTTTCCAGTAATAGATGACTGAAGTTCGTGTGACTTGCTGCACTAATATTTACTTGTGCTTGTTCTTTTATTGCAGTCTGTTAACACACTGTAGATGTAATGCACTCTTGTTGCTGATATGTAATCTCCCAGCAGTCATTGTATGAAAGTTATCAGCGGGGAGATTGTGTTCACACCATTTATTAATAAATTCCCACCCCCACCTCTGCAGGACCACATGGTTTTGTCATATAATAAAGAAGCATTACAGGTTTTTTTTTTTTTTTTTTTTTTGCAGAAATCAGTAGTATAAGCGATTTTAAGTAACTCTGTAATAGGTTTTATTAGGCAAAAAAGCATCTTTCTGTACTTAAAGCAATTTCCAAGCCTCCCCCCCCCCCCACACACTTATCTGTTCATCAGGCAAAGCCATCTTCATTACAGAGAAGCAAGTGAAGACAGGTTCTGCTATGTCCATTATATCCCTATGGAGGGGGTAGGGGCCGAGGGAGATGAGTAAGCAGGAAGAGGTGACATAAAGTACAGCTGTTTGTAGACTGTCTGGGCACCTAAAACAGAAAGTTCAATGCTTATCTAGGAACTTGCTGAGAGAAGATTGCATGGTGTTGTGCTGTGCAGGACTCCTCTGTGCTCACTCACTCCTCTCAACCCCTCCCCTCTCCATAGAGCATAATGGACACAGAAATCCTGCTTCTTCTGAAGTCAGGGGGAGCTAGGGAAACTGCTTTTTCAGTACAAAAGCAACCTCTTTTGGTAAATAAAACCTATTAGAGTTTCTTAAAATCGCTTGTACTATAGATATTGTTTTCAGAAAAATGACCCTGAAATGACAGTTATGCTTTAACATTCATCTATATTTCCACAGTGTCATCTTTTTCATTCAAGTTCTTGTTTAATTCATACATTTCATTACTGTGTCTGGGTCATGTGACCTCTGATCAGCCACCACCATGACTCTCCCTTTCAAACCTGCCATTAAAGGGGTTGTCCGGCGATAAAAAATTATTCACAGAATAACACACATTACAAAGTTATACAACTTTGTAATGTATGTTATGTCTGTGAATGGCCCCCTTCCCCGTGTTTCCCCCCACCCACGCTAGACCCGGAAGTGTGGTGCATTATACTCACCGCATCTCGTGTCGTCCACGGTCTCCGATCCTCAGCAGTGATGTCTTCTTCGGGAGGCCGGCGGATCTTCCCGAGTGCCGGCCACCCTCTGCAGCGTCATCCGAAGCTCAGCCGCGATTGGCTGAGCGTAACTGTGCTCAGCCAATCGCGGCTGATGACGCGGCCACGTCATCAGCTGCTCAGCCGCGATTGGCTGAGCACAGTTATGCTCAGCCAATCGCGGCTGAGCTTCGGATGACGCTGCAGAGGGCGGCCGGCACTCGGGCAGATCCGCCGGCCTCCCGAAGAAGACGTCACTGCTGAGGATCGGAGACCGTGGTCGGCACGTGACAGGTAATGTATAGCGCACCACACTTCCGGGTACACGGGTGGGGGTGGTGGGACACGGGGAAGGGGGCCATTCACAGACATAACATACATTACAAAGTTGTATAACTTTGTAATGTGTGTTATTCTGTGAATAATTTTTTATCGCCGGACAACCCCTTTAATCCCACAATGCATCAGCGCAAAATCACATGGGCAGATAAAGACTGTTACACCTCTGCCTGCTGGGAGAACGGTGCAATCATCCTCCTAAAGGATACAGTCAAGGGTGCTGAATGGTCTTTATATAAACTGTTTCTTTGTGGCTGTATGTATGTTTTACAAACTTAAAACCAGATACTGATAAATATTTGTTTTTCATCCTTTTTTTATTTTTTTTTTATGTACTGACTTTTGAAAAATTTTGTAAAATTTTTTGTATGTGATGAAGGGTACGACATCTTTCCTGAGCTGCTGCTGTGCTCTGCCAGTATCATTCAGAGATAAACTGTGCATCAGTTAAATGGATCATAGGAAACAATAGACTAGAGATGTTGCTTGGCTTCAGTAGTAGAATTTTAAATGTTGCCTATAATGTAGCTCCTTGACCATACTATTCATTGTGTTCATGATGTCCGGTCCTATACTAAAAAGTCTGATGTCAGTCTTATTTCTTTCTTTGGTCACAGTTTTGAGTGGCGGACCACTGGAAAACCCATTCAGACTAAAGCAGTTCCATTTCCATTGGGGGGCAAATAATGACTGGGGCTCAGAGCATACAGTGGACAGCAAAGTCTTTCCTGCAGAGGTGAGATACTCTAATCATGGATAAAGGAATCTAGTATGGTACATGCCTGTTTTCAAGCTTGAACTTTTATTTTTAATGCTGTATGTATTCATTTGTCATACAATTTGTGATAATTTGGAGCACTTTTTAGTGCACTTTTTTGATGTGTGATTTATGCTAATACTACAGCTTTTTAATAATAATAATAATAATAATAATAATAATAACTAATAATTATTATTATTTGTAAAGTGGCAACAGATTCCGCAGCGCTTTTTATACATACAGTACAGAGGTGACATAATACACAAATAATTAGAATAAATAAAGGCTTTTTCAAGGCTTCCTCCAGATACTAAGTAAATAACTAATGTAAAATGATTTTATGTGAATTGCACTGATAGAAGGATGGAGTGACCAGTGCATCAATATAATAGTATATTATATAGCATATATAGTATATATAATATAGCAGTATACAATATATATAAAAAAGTTTATAGTACTTACATTCAAGATAAGACATCCGATAAGTTAATATACAGTATGTGTGTGAGAATAATGTACATCAGAGCAGCTGGCACCTACTGTAATACCAGGTACCCAATAGCATAACTTGATACATTCATAAAGGCCACATGACTTGCAATGTGTCAGCATTCCCCCACCAATATGCACATGGGGGAATCAACCAATCCAGTCAAACAGGGTTGTCTCTGGATTTTTGTAGTACAGAAAATGCAAAATAAAAACTAAAACTGTCCAAACAGTCAGCAGTTTTTGACCTACCCACTAAAAGTCCTCAATAAATCAGCTTATTCACAACATACATTGACATATGCTGCAGATGCGTAATCATAGTGGATTTTATTCTACAGCGTATGGATGAGATTTCTTCATCATGGTTGCTTTTACTCTAAACAGTGTGGTGTTTCCTAATAAAAACTAAGCAGAAATTCTGCAGTGTATATATACGCTGTGTGTGGCCTTACCTGTATAGTGAATTTTGAATCTTCTACCATTGCAGCTCCACTTGGTGCATTGGAATTGCTCCAGGTACCGGACTTTTGAGGAAGCCATCATGGAAGAGAATGGTTTGGCTGTTATAGGCATATTTATGAAGGTAATTCTATATCTGTGTGGAAAACTTAGAATTAATTTTACTGTTATGTGAGACACACACTTTCTGTTCCAACAGCTTGGAAGACACCATGAGAAGCTGCAAAAGCTGGTAGACATATTGCCTTCTGTACGCTATAAGGTAAGTTGATTTCAATATATTGTTTGGGTGCTGTAAACTATTAGTTGGGGCTACAGTGTCCATCAAAGTTATTCCACAATTAGCAATCGGAGAATCTCAAGTGCTAGTGGTCATCTGTTGGCCTGTAGTGCTCAAGAGTCCCTGGTAACTGTGGCAAGAAGTTATCAGACTGTATGCTGTACACTGATAAAACTACTCCTGGTGCCAGTTTTAGTGATTAAACCTGCACAGTAGCCACAAGCTCTTACCGCTGCTTGTTGAACCCAGTATATTAGTATATCCATTGAATTTGTATATCGGTTGTGCTGAGTTATTGGTCTTGTTTGATTATATTTTTTGCAAGAAGCTGAAATTATTTATATTTTTGGGAATAAACTTGGTTTGCAATGGTGGTTGAGTCATTTTGACTGCAGCTGGATATGGCTTTTACTGCTGACCGTAAGCTATAGATTGGCCACAAGGAGGCGCTGAAAAACCTCAGTATATATTGTAGAATGCATATCTATGCAGAATGAATGGAGAAAGTAAATTTCAGTCAGTGCTTGAAAAGCTTAATTATAGAAATGACAGAGGAGTGTGTTTATTTTTCTTAGTAATGTTGTTAAAAAAATTAACTTCCAAAAAATATGTAGCTGGTTACTGTAAGTATGGAATTCCTAATCCTTGCCACCTGGGGAGCTCCTATTACTATAATGGCATTAATAAAATTCTACTATGTACACACTTATATAGAGAATTTATTTTTTTTTTTTAATTGTAACATTTGTTTTAACTTTTTTTTTTTTTTTTTTTTTTTTTAGGATGCTCTTACTGAGTTTAATTATTTTGACCCCTCCTGCATGTTACCAACCTGTAGTGATTATTGGACGTATGCTGGCTCGCTGACCACACCACCACTAACTGAGTCTGTGACTTGGATTATAATGAAGAAACCAATTGAAGTTGACCACAGTCAGGTGATCTGCCTGAATGAGTGTTTTTGTTACATTCCATGTTATGACCCGACCTCTAACCCCTATAAATGTGACATTAAGGGGTCAGAATGGTGCTAAAGACCCTCTGTTCATTACCACTGTCCACCTCTCTAGTGGATTTATAGCATTGTGATGTGGTAAAAACTAAATACCCCTGCATGTTAAGAGCTCAGTTAAGATGTCTGTTCACAACCGCTTATGGTGTGTTCAGACAGAGAGATTTAGCTGACAGATGAAGCCAAAGCCAGGAACAGACTATAAACAGAGAACAGGTAATAAGGGAAAGACTGAGATTTCTCCCTTCTCAAATCCATTTCTGGCTTTGGCTTTAAAACTGTCTCTGTGTAAACACACAATTAGTTGAGGAGTCATATAGTAAACGGGAAGTTAGTTTTTCCCAGGAGATGACTGTACAGCACATGGTGTAAAGACAGCAGTTCTGAGTGCAGATTGCTGCTGATCAAGTGGGGAATGCTGGAATGGCCCATTTTATTCTAAAACTGCAGAATAGTGAGTGCAGATCTGGAACATAATACAGTCTGTCACTATGACTCAGTGGAGGTTAAGTAATGTATGTATGTATACAGTGACTCAACTTTTAGTGTAGATTATTTTTTTTTATATCTTTATATTTTACCAATTTTCCATTATTCATACAAAAATTGTGTCATCAATCACATGTCTGCTTTCTCTCTGTGAGCGCTCAGCCTGGGATACACAGGACTTCCTGTTTTCTGACTCCTGTTTTTTTTTTAGGGAAAAAAAAGTCAGAAAACAGGTAGTGCCGTGCTGTCCATGATAGCTAAAAAATAATAATAATGAATGTAAATTGCAAACTTCCTTTATTTCACATCTACTGTTGATTTAGATTTTAAAAGTTATAACAACAGGTACAATTTAACCATGGGTCTCTAAACTGTGGCCCTCCAGCTGTTGCAATACTAAATTTCCCATCATGCCTGGACAGCCAAATCCAAAGCTTTAGCTGTCCAGGCATGATGGGAATTGTGGTTTTTCAACAGCTGGAGGGCTGCAGTTTGGAGACCCAGGAAGGAAGTACTGTAAGGAAGCAGCAGGAGGGGGGAGCGGAGGGGGATGATGGCTGCAGTGACGTGCAGCTCCCCTGCGGCGGCGGCGAACTACTACTCTCCCCACCTGCTCATAACATGCGCAGGTGATGGGAGAGTAGTAGCCGGATTATATCTCAGAGAGTAAGGAAGCAGCAGGAGGGGGCTGATGGCTGAAGTGATTAGCGGCTCCCCTGCGCGGCATCGGCGGCGGCGATCTCTGAGATATAACCCAGCTACTACTCTCCCATCACCTGTGCATGCTATGAGCAGGTGGGGAGAGTAGTAGTTGAGTAGTCCAGAGCGGCGGGAGTTCGGTAGCGGTGGTCAGCGGCGATTCGGCGGGCTTACTGTTATGTACTGATTGCTTACATTTATGGAATACTTTGGGGAGCAAATGTCCTTGCTCCCCAAAGTATTCCATAAATGTAAGCAATCAAAAACACTGTATACTACATTTACATACACATCCATTGTAATTCCAATGGAGTGTCCAGCAGGGGCGCACTATATATAGAAGTCAATGGTACTCATTGACTTCTATATATAGTGCGCCCCCTGCTGGACACTCCATAGGAATTACACCTTTCGTCGTGACTTCACTGCTTCTGAGAGAATTCTAACACTTCCTGATACACTAAATTAAGGGAAATAGCAGTATATGAGCATTTCCCATAATTAATGTACATTAGAAAATTATATATCTTTCCATCAGTAATAACATATAAAAAATAAATTTTGGCCGGACTTCTCCTTTAACTATCCTTGGGTTTAGCACCAATTTCACTCCTACTTTTTCTGATATCTTATTGTGTACCTGTATTCAACACTCCTTTAGGGCATCACAAGTTCAAAGCACATGTGCAAAACTTGTGCTGTTTCTACTACATGTTGGACTTATTCTGATTCTTAATAAAAAGCTTGGGGTGTAATACAATCGGTTTATAACACTAAATTGCATTATTCTGTGGTCTCCCAAAGAGGAAACCAACTTTGTATTACTCATTATCATATCCCACTGTGATTCTTCTTACCCCCCTATCTTTTCTTGCCACCTTAATTTACTTTTATTATTTCCCCCTCTTGGACCTGAGTCAGATATGCATAGATAATTGCCAGTCCTTTTTTATTGACAGTCTGACTTCTTAAGTTCTCTTTCAACTTAGAGATAAAACCTACAGGAAATTTCTCTATTATTCTTAAGTCCTCTTTTAAAACATTATCATCCAACAAAACCTAAACCATACTGTTTTGTAGATAAAAGGAAAGGTCCCGTCCAAGTAGTAACTTGCCTCTCCCTATGCCTGCAGGATCTCTGGAGCTGACACGTCACAACTCGGCTGATGGACTGGTTGCTCAGCCAGTCAGTGACTGGGACAGGACGCTGCTCAAATCACTGATTGGCTGAGCGGCCAGTCCATCAGCCGTGACAGGCATTTTCCCCGGTCTGAGTCAGACATCATCACAACTCGGGGGTGGGGGTGTTGGGGAATGCCTTCTAGTGGGGGTCCCCTGGCCGCTTCCGCCACGGCAGCTGCTGGACTTTATAATTGGCTGGCCTTTAAACTCCACTCTGATTCCCTGCATCATATAATGTTTTTATCACTCCAAGCTTTTTAAATTAAATCAAATAATTGTTATGCCATAGAGGCGCAAAGTCAAGTACTACTTCTATTTTTAAAACTCCTTCTGTGTTTTTACTCAAGATCTTACCATCATCCATAAGTGTATATTATTTCTATATAAAAATTGTTAATCAGAAATGACATGTACTATCATGACAAGTTAGACTGATTTATTTCTATATATTAGACTAGTAATTTTCTATTCTTTCTTTTAGCTGGCAGTTTTTCGCAGTCTACTTTACTCTGCTGTGGGGGAAGAAGAGAAAAACATGGTGGATAACTTCCGTCCTCTTCAGCCACTTATGAACCGCACAGTCCATTCCTCCTTTGAACCAGCCTTAAAGGTTTCCAACTTCAAGAAGGCTGATGTTCAGGCAGGTTAAAGCATGGACCTTCTGTTCTAGATGGCAACCCTTTTCACAACAGCCATGTTTGCATTTTACACGACATAGTGATATTATGTATGACCAACTTCTGCATTACTATAGAACAGATACTGCCTCTAATGTTGACACTGGAATCATGTTTCTGACTTTTTCTATGTTACAGTTACCTGTTTACAGGCACGTCTGAGCTGAACATCTGTGCCTTATTTTATATTCATTTGATTTTAAGAATTTTGTTCTGTTAAAGAGAAATATCTGGTTCTAAGTGACCTTAGAATAACATTAGGTGTCTTAAACTCAGAACCCATGGGTTTGCCATGAATAGTCTTGTTAGACATGAAGACTGATACTACCTTGTGGTTTTGTTTGAGGTGCAGGACTATTATGTTGTGCCTGGAATCCATAATGGTGCTTAGACAGTATGCACCGTGACACAGGTGTAACCCATGACCATACATCCCTGGACCATGTAGCAATCCCTTGGCAGATTTACATATCACATGTAATAGGTGAAGTAAATCCCCTACATTGTAGTCCTGTTGTGTAATCGAACACGTCTTCTGTCTTTTTATATGAGGGACTTTTATTGTATTGTTGCTTTCCTGTGCACTGTGGAGACATTGGGCATTACTCCTAATTGAACAGTTCCATTTTGACATAGGTTTGTTCATGTACATCTGGTTATAGGAAACTATATACATCCAACAAATGTTCACTTGGTGTTGTAGTTCAGAAATAAATACACATATTTCCTAGAAAAGTTGGTTTCTTAAAGACACTAGAAACCTGCAATCTGTTTTCTTTTAATTCCCTTTGCAGTTAAATTGACAGGGATCAGTGGGTTGTTTTCAGACTTGAGGGGCAGATGAAAGCATGCTGCTGCTCCCTGTATTTCCTGAGATTCCTAGAGGCTGACCCTTGGAAAAGTGTGTGTACTTTCAGGCCTGGGGTTTATTAAGATTGCTAGGAAATCTAGCTAGGCTCCTGCCATCATACTTACTTACAACTTTGTGTAGTTAATAATATACATACAAGTATTTCATAGGTGTGTGTGTGTATATAGCTGAGAGAACTACTTGTTTCATGTTCTAGCTATCTACACTGAATGTTATGTGTGGGCTGGGCTTACACTATAGTGCTGCAACTGGTAATTTACCAATAGTTGCTGAACTAGTGGTTGGGCTATGGCTGGAGAGCCCCAGGTTACAGGCTGCAGGGAGCTGCA
This sequence comes from Dendropsophus ebraccatus, assembly GCF_027789765.1. NCBI lineage: Eukaryota > Metazoa > Chordata > Amphibia > Anura > Hylidae > Dendropsophus > Dendropsophus ebraccatus. Next base: position 94,599,769 of record NC_091457.1, read on the forward strand.
CATGCTGGTTACGTCTCAAGTGCAAGAGATAGGTTCACTTTAAATAGTTTATTGTATAATAACAGTGATTTGATAAATAGATATTATGAGTAATTGGGGTTTACACTGGGTTAAAAGAGTGAATAAGGTGCAAAATAATGTAATTTTTTTTTATTGTTGGTCTTATAATCTAAAAAAAAATCTTAATAAATGTATATGCATTTTCTTTTTTTGATTTTTGAGTTTCTCTGTTACCTGTAGTCTGGTTAGACATTTTATGACACATCAATTGGATATGCCGTAATGTCTAAGAGATACTAGTGCCACTTGGTGAGATCACCACCACCTCTCATAATTTTCATGCCACCTGAACCACAGGTCATCGAAGTGATCCCAGCAGGCTTATCTCTGCCTCACCATTCTTTGTTTGTACCCAAACAGGGAAAGTTCTATCAACCATGATCAATCAAGGCTGGTGGGGTGCGGAGAAGCCACTGGGAACCATCCTAATGGCTTCTGTTTCAAGCAGCATGAAAGTGATGACATGTTCCCTTTAACCCTGCTGTTCTGTTCGGTCAAAAATGACCGAATTTGAAATTTGATATTTTTTAAAATATTCATTATGCGGCTCTGAAACTTGTGATTCATTGACTTTTCCTCATTTGAGGGGTTCTTACTAATAGCAGTTTTTATTTATTTATTTTTTGTCTTCTTTTTGCTCCATGTCTTTTTTTTTACTCTTGTACTGTTCGGTCAAAAATGACCGATAGCCTTTTATACTGATCTCCAGCCATTTTTTGAAAAAAAGTAAAGGAGTTATCTCATTTTGGTCACTCAGTAACCGAGACAATAGAAAGCCAGCCATAATTTTATTAACTTAGACTTGTAAACGCAAAACTAATCGGTGGCCAATGGTTGTTTTTTACAATATTCTTGATGTGTCGGTGTACAATGCAGTTGTGTTATGGTGTGAAATAATCCAAATTGGAACAAAAATAAACTGTATAAAAGAAAAGAACAAAGAAAAGTAAAACCCAGAGGTGATGGAGCTGCAGCCATTGTCCACAGGATCCAACAGCATGCTGAAGAAAAATGAACAATGCAATAAGGCCATCTAACATTTTTTTGACACAAAATATATAAATTAAGTTTTTTTTTTATTTCATTTTTCATTTGTTTATGAACAACTATGTTGTTCACATACAGTATAATAATGCAAAAGATATTCAAATAAAACACTAGTTAGTTAAAAATCAAGACCTTAATAGGCCTGGTCAAAAATGACCAAATCATTATATGTGTATTTTAGAACAGAACAGCAGGGTTAATCTGTTTATGATCAAGGTAAATGTAAAGGCTCACATTTATGCAACTTCTGATGCGTCCCAGTAGGTATAGAGATTAATTCTCATATTGAAGGGAACCTATGAACAGGGTAGGGCAGCCTAGCCTGCTAACAGATCTTTATAGGGGACATTACCTCGCGGCACATGGTGCTTCGGTATGCAGTTTTTATTTTAAAAAATGCATTTTATAAATTTCAACATGTTAATAAAATGCATATTTCATAAAAAATGGAGCACCATATTGATGTCCCCTATAAAGATCTGTTAATGGGTTAGGATGCCCTAACCTGCTAATAGATTCCCTTCAAAAGCCGATCCTACTACTGTGGGGTATACTTATTTGTACACAGTAATATTGCCCTACATTCTTCAGGAGATCAGTGGCCCAGAGTTATCTGGCAGGCACTTATCCCCAAGGAACAGACATATACTTGGCTGAACCAAACAAGGTGATCGAAATATGCTTTCTCTTTAAGTTGTTCTTTCCGCTCACAATCCCACAAGGAGCTGGCTCTGATTCCCATACATAAGACAATCCGACCTATTTGTTTCTTGCAACAATTCATCCATTGAGCATTTTCTGTGTGGATTAACTGTGCTTCCTCCAGCTTTGTGGGAAACTGGATCTTTTTTTATATGAGGAGATAATTAGAGGGGGCTCTATTGAGCATCAGATGGAGGCCGCTTAGAAAGCTCTGCTCTTTGGCTACTGAATATAGGTCGATCCTACAAAGTGTAAAGACGAATTCTTCAAGTCATGTATAATCCAATTAAAGGTATTATTTTTTCATTGATAGACGTCATGGGAGGACAGGGTTAATTCTGTAGAGATTATAAATGCTCCAAATTAAGTAATTTCTTGTGTGATCTTACATTCAGAGCTGGCACAGGATACAGTCCAGTACAGCTTTTGAGATAAGAGGGTTTGTTTAATGGCGCATACAGTGATGTTAATATGGATCTGACGTTAGGGAAAATTGTACAGTCTGAACTCACCTAGGCTGTTCCTTAAAGGGAAACGACAGCAGGTTAGACTTTAACCTGCTGCTATGTTCTTACAGCACATGGGATGCTGAGAATAAAGGTAATTTTCTTACTCTAATCCTTAGCGCTGGTTTCGCTAAATCTTCACTTCAATCAGGCGGTTTGATGCATTGGGAGTGGGATTACAGCTGGGAGCTCCCAGGTCCAGTCTGCAGGACACAGTCTGTGCATGGATGTGTTTTTGTGGATGTGCATTAACCCTTAGGGCCCTATTCCACCGGACGATTATCGTTCAGATTATCGTTAAATCGTTCGAATCTCAACGATAATCGTTCGGTTGAAATGCAGTAACGATTAACGACCGAACGAGAAATCGTTGATCGCTTTATAAGACCTGGACCTATTTTTATCGTTGCTCGTTCGCAAAACGTTCGCAAATCGTTCGCATTGAATAAGACATCGTTCGGTCGTTCGCAATAGATACGAAAGCAATAGCGAATAAATACGGAAGAAGAAACGATCGCAATTACGATCATAAGTAACGATTATCGTTCCATGGAAATGAGTGAACGTTTTCAGGTCTTTCGCAATAGCGGTCGTTTGAGATCGTTAATCGTTAACGATTATGCAAACGATAATCGTCCGGTGGAATAGGGCCCTTAGAGTCTTCTAACCCAGCGCTTCTTAAACTTTTTCTACTGGAGCCTCATCCAACAGACCAAACCAATGCCTGGGCTTCACCACACTGACCAAGAAGCTGCTTGGGGCTCACCATCTATAGTGGAGGTCCATTAAAAAGCTCCATTGAAAATAATGCTAGGGCTACCTTTTCACCTGTCTTCTAAGCTCTTTATACGAATAAAATAAGTACAAAATGACTTAGTAATGTAGATGGAGATTGTTGCAAACAGTGAAAGCTGCCTCGCCAACAACTGATTGGACCCACCTCTGTCTGAGAAGCACTCTTCTAACCTGCTTTTAGTTTCCCCTTTAGGTATGGCTCCTTGTGGAGGTAAAACCTATAGAGCATCAGGAGTTGTTATCCAGCTTTGCACGTCCCCTGCAGACATCTAACTAGGCATCCACTGTAAAACTAGGTAGACCTCCCATTCAGGATTCTGGGGATACTGATGATATGAAGGGCTCCGCAGCCACCCCACCATATAAAAAATGATAATACTGCAGCCTTTGCTTTTACTGCTGTAGGCTAAGAACAACCCTCATTGCTGCTGAGTCTTTCACCCAGTATTACTAGAATATTGAATGGCGAATTTTCCTTGATATGAAGGAATAAAGGCCCTATTCCACGGAACAATTATCGGCCGATAATCGTCCCATGGAATAGAAGGCATTGATCATCTGACATCGTTCATGTCTGCTGATCATTGCGTAGTTTGTCTTTCAAACATGTTGAAATACAAAAGACTTGTACAGCAGCGATATGCTGCCGTCACTCCGTGGAATAGGAGCGGCGGCAGCAGACCACTGCTGTATGCAATGGGCTGCACGGATGATCTAGCGATCACCCGGGCAGGTCCCCCCCCAGCTGCTGCTGTGTGGAATAGCATTGGCAGCGAGCACTAATAGCGCTTGTTTGCTCCTGTCAGTTGGCCCTTGGAATAGGGCCTTTAGTATTGTAACATAATAGAAAAACTGAAGGACTATTACAATGTATTGTAATCCTGTTGTACAGACTTATCTGGAAATTCCTGCTGCTGAACCTTGCAGATTACAATCTGTCCTATAGCAATTCAGCACTGATAGGCGTTTCCCATATGACTGTTATAAATAGGCAGTCTGTTTCTGGCCACCAGTGTGGGAGCTTTGGACAAAATTGCAGAAGCAGAAATAAAATGAGGCCAAACTTGTTCTCTTATGTAGGAGCCTGTAAAGCCAATTCTGTGTATGTCCAGTCACCACTTTGTGGACCCCCTTGCAGAATGTAACTGTGTCTGTGGGAAGAAAGAATATGCTGTATGTGGAACAGTTATTACCTTTAGTCATATTGGATATTTTGTAACCCTTGCCCTGCCATTGTCTTTACATTGACCATAAACATTTCTGATGACCTATTTTAGTCCGAATTTGTAACAAAAATACGAAAAAAAAAATCTTTCCATAGGTTCCCGCCCCCCCTGGTTAGGCTGGGTTCACATTGCGTTTTTTCAAATCCGTTTAATGCATCTGTTTTTAATTGGTTACTATTAACAGACAGTAAAATGTAGTAAACATCCGTTTCATCATAAAATGTTAAACTCATTACAAAAACGCAGTGTGATTTGGCTACACTTCTGGATTTGGCTACAAAAACTAAGCTACTAAATACCCAGATATACTATTGCAAATGCAGCAGAAAACTTGCACGGTTTGCGCCAACAAAACACTTGGCCACACAATTCTGATTTAGGCCAAGTTCACTTGGTATTTTTTTTAGGAAGACTGAGACTCCGGCTTTACATTAGTTTCTATGGAATCACGACCGTAGTGTATACACTACGGCCATGTTTCTCTGTGGCCGCACAAAATAAATGACGTGTCTATTTTGTGCAACCGTTATTCAGTGAACAGCGTCTGCACACAATGTAAAGTACAGCTCCCGACTGCATTCTATTTTAAATAAAATTATGTTCATCCGGACAATACTATAGAATCTGCCCGGTGAACATCACACACATTTGCAAACACCGGCTGATGTTGTATATAGTGTAAACATGGCCTTAAAGTAAACCAAATATATTTGGTGTAAACTTGGACTGGAAACTCTTTAGATGCATCCAATACACTTTGGTAAACCTAGCTTTTTGAACACTAGAAATTAGACCATATTAGTAAATTCCTTCAACTATTTTTATAATTATTTGAATGTTGCAGCTGCCCCATGTGTGAGAGGCCTGAAGGCTGTTCTCAAGCTGTGTTACTGTGATGTTTTTAAGGGAATCTTATTACAAGACTAGCAAGCAAATGCTCATTTGTCGGGTGAATATTTTAGCAGGTTAAAAATTATTGTACAATGGCCCTGTGTAATAAATCTGACAAATCCAGCGATTGTTCATGCGACCCCGTCTGCTTATTAGTGGAGCCATGTAATAGGCAAATGAGCGCCAGTCTACTTGATCGTTGCTCGCTGCGCACATGGCTTTGCCTGAGTATTACCGCCCTAACATGCGTTTTAATGCATGTTAAAATTGTAGTGTGAGCACAGCTGATCATCATATGAAATTGAATGAGCTATCACTCTACCTGACTAGTGACACTTCATTGTTGTCTTTAATGCTGCGTTTACACGGAACGATTATCATGCGAATTCGCACGATAATGATCGAATTCAAACGATAATCGTACGTGTAAATGCTGCGAACGATCAAACGACGAGCGATAAATCGTTCATTTTGATCTTTCAACAACTTCTCAAATCGTTGTTGATCGTTCGCAAAAAATTCTCAGATCGTTCCGTGTGAACAGTCGTTCGCCGATTTAACCAATGTGTGAGATAGGCTTAAGCGATCACAGAACGAATTTTCCGTACGATATAGCGTACCGTCTAAACGCTGACCGTTATGAAAAAAAAATTGTTACTACGACATTGTTATTCGTACAATCGGGCGAATTATGACTTACAGAAATACTTGATGGGCATGCAAGAAGCTAACCCTAATGGTGGTTTTACACGGAGCGATAATTCGCACAATCGCACAATTAACGATTTTGAATGAACAATATTTTTTATAACGATCAGCGTTTAGGTGGAACGATACATCGTACGGAAAAATCGTTATGCGATCGTTTTGCGATCGCTTAAGCCTATCTCACACATAGGTGAAATTGTTGAAAGAATGTTTACACGGAACGATCTGCAAATTTTTTCCGAACAATCAACGACGATTTGAGAACATGTTGAAAGATCAAAATGAACGATTTCTCGCTCGTCGTTTGATCGTTCGCTGCGCTTACACGTACGACTATTGTTCGAATTCGATCGTTATCGTACAAATTCGAACAATAAATCGTTCCGTGTAAAAAGACCATTGTGTGTGTGTGTGTGTATGGGGGTGGGGGGTCAGGTACAATTTCCCTTTTAAGAGTTTATTGCCATTTTGGAAAATGTTGCCTTTGTTTACCTCACTTCACTTTATTAGAAACTTTGTTCACTAGTGTCCCTGTTACTACACATTTTAGTGTTTTGTATGTTTTCCTGAGTCTGTGTCGCTGAGAAGTCTTACATCTATACTGTTCCCTGTGAAATGATCTGCTTATTTTTTAATAACCCAGTAATATGGTATAAATTTTGCTTTTGTTTTAACATTTAGAAATAAAAAAAAATAAAGTCATTATACATGTTCTTACTGTCTCTGTATTTAGTCACATGACTCCTGGAAACTTCACTGTCCCATGCATCTCCTATGTACCAGCTTAGCCTGTTGGTCTTTCTAACCATGATACCCACTACTAAGCCCTGGTAAGACAATTGGATTATTTCTTCATTTTCTATTGAGAAATCCTGTGGCTGGAACCTCCCAAGGCCTGTCATGAATTGGTAGCTTTGAAGTGGTTGCTGACATTCCGTGTAGCGGAGACCAATCATTCTGACCAATCATTAATCATTCTGCTATAGAAGACAGATATAAGCTGTAGCGATGTTTTCTAGGACACCCTAGGGCTATGTTCACATATGGTATTTTACTCAGCATTTTGCTTAATATTTTTTCAACCAAAACCAGGAGATGACCTGACAGGGCAAAATTATAATGGAAACATTTGCACAGTTTCTGTGTTTTCAACCCACTTTTGGTTTTGGCTGCAAAAGTACTAATCAAAATACTGAAGAAATTACTGTGTGTGAATGCAGCCAAGGGCTGCATCCAACTTCTTCAGCCACTGGTATTTGAATGCCAAACAGCGCTCATCTCTGGTTGTGTGATAGCTGGGGATTTGAAAAGTATAGGATCTGGATGCAAAATGCAGTATTTAAAAATTCCCACATATATTAATTGCAATCGTATCATAAGTACCTATAATACTAATAGGACTTTGGTCAGTAACAGTATGACGGTAACATTTATTACATGTATCCCTTGTATAGTGGTATTATTTATTAGCTGTATGACTATAATTTGGAAATATATAGTATATTATCAGATATAAAACCATATCTCGCATATCTATTTTGTCTGGGAGACTTGTGAAGAAACCTGAGTTTTGAGTTAATGAGTTTTAACAATGGGGCACAATCTGAGGTTAGTTAGGGGAACATCAATGTAAGAAAATATTTCTTAACCAATTGAGTAGTAGATGCTTTAAAATGTTCAGATGTGGTTGGTAAATGTACAATCCCCCCGCCCCCCAGTTATAATACACCATGACCCTCTAGAGTTCTAATAGACTGTGCTGCTTTACAGTAAAGTTCCAGCATGGAGCCACTTCAGTGATAAAGGAAATGTATAATGATGAATTCATGTAGTTTCCTCTTCATTGACTCCATGTTCAGGACTCATTGCCAGCAGATGGCGCTCCCTGCACTACTCGCTCAATATTCTTTAGACGTTTAACTCCCAGCATAATCACAGGTTATTGAAATATGATTATTTGTCCAATGTACCTTGTATTATCAGTCAGGCTCTGTGTGGATTCACTCAATAGCCTCTTGTTCCCAACACTTCATAATTAACCCCTGACGATCCAGAAGTGGTATGTACAGCATTGCTGTATACACCAATCAGTCATAATGCACCTGCTTAAAGGGGAACTCCATATAAGGAAAATGAGTTTTCTATTAAAAGTACATTAAAAGTTATATAGATGTGTCTATACAATGTATTACTATATCTGTACGGTTCTGCCACACTGGTAGCTGATAGAAATCCAGCAAGTGAAGAAAAATTGCCTCTGTGCCAATTCACTTGCCTCTGTGCCAAGTCTCCTAAAATATAATTGAAAGCACTTTTTGACCCTTGAAGAGGTCATCCCATAGGGAGCAGATAATGTCTTGTATTGATGCTATCTATCTTCTGGCGTCACATGTTGCTCCAATGCTGTGCAGATCACTTTACAGCAGCCTCCTCTTATCACCACAGACAGAACAGGAAGTCTTGGCTTAGTTTTAGCCCAAGTGGTGAGAATAAAAACTTCAAGATCTCAGGATTATTTTATAATAGCCGCTGGCATGTATACTCATGGAAGCTGATCGATGTCCCGCGGCGTGGCTCCGTTCCCGTCCCACGTTGCCGTTCCAATCCGGCAAGCGCTCACATCCGCCGGCGCTGTGACTCCTCTTCTCTGCCTTGTAAATTGAAAGCCGGAAGTCACGCGCTTCCATAGAGAATGCATGGAAGCAAGTGACTTCGGGCCTATAATGACAGCTCAGAGAAGAGGAATCACAGCGCCGGTAGATGTGAGCGCTTGCCGGATTGGAACGGCACCGCGGGACATCGATCAGCTTCCGTGAGTATACATGCCAGCGGCTACCAGGGTGGCCAAAATTTTTTTTTTAGTGAACTGCTTCTTTAAGGCTGAACTGGGCTGCCAGTAACTGCATTGCAAAGCTGCAGAGATGCATGGTAAAGCACATGTGCAGCACACTGCCGCTTTATGGAAACTTATACAGATGGTATTGAGCTGTGTCTTAAAGGAGTAGTGCGGCGCTGCATGAAATTACCAAAACGTTTCCCAAGCTGCTCATATATCCTACCTACAATGTTCTGCATTGCCAGGACCCTAGACGCCCTTTTCCCAGCCTCCGGTCTGCCCTCTGTTCATTTTTCAAAAAGCCTGCACTTCCTGTCTGAGCCAGCGTGATGCTTGATGCTGAATGCCTACAACTCCCAGGCTGCAGCGCGCATCATTACATCATATCGCCATCCCCTCTACCCGCCCACCTAATCCATATTCCTCCCCTCTACTCTGATCACACCCCCAGCCCTCTAGTGCCCGCCCTTCATTCCAGTCATTACCTACAGATCACAGAGAGCGATTACACTCTGGGAATCCCCTGTCTAAAAGTGTACAATGATGGCCGGGCGGAGAGACAGTGTCAGATAATGAATTGTGCGTTGGGGCACAAGCATCCCAGGGTGTCTGACACTGTACTTGCTCTTTGCGATTACATAGAAATGAGTGAATACAGAGCGGAGACACATTGGGAATGTATAGAGGAGATGCCGCTGTTCCGAGCGGCGCATGCGCTGTACATGGGATTCTATTGGATGGCGGCGGCAGCATGTGATGCTGCATGATAGTCAATGGGAGAAGAGCCAAGACGTCAGAGAGGGGGGCCGAACCATGGGACAAGCTGTAGATGGGGAAACGGGTCGGACAGCCCAGCACAACCCGGGACGGCCCGCAACACGTCATGCGATTACGGATTGGAACAAAATGGCCGCCGGGCATAGGGGGTCGACATGCTGAGAAAAACCTAGGAACTACAGAACTTCCGGCGGTGGACGGGACATCTAAAAAATGTGAGAAGACGGCAGAACAGGTAACAGCATCACATTAAAGTTCTATAACTTTGTAATGTGGTGCTGGATTTACATAAAAGTCTAGCGCCGCACTACCCCTTTAATAAAATGGCTGGGAATACGCAGCAATGGTGGCAAGTATATTGCGCTGGCCTATAGTGAGATTCTCTCTCTTGCCCACAGCAACCAATCACAGCTCAGTTTTCATATATTAACCAGCTCTGGGAAAATGAAAGCTGAGCTCTGATTGGTTGCCATGTGCAACAATGAGAATCTTACCAAAAGACAGCTTGATAAATCTGCCCCTAGCACAAACCAAAATACACACCACACTCTGTGGTGTGTTTACACAGAGAGATTTATCTGACAGATTTTTGAAGCCAAAGCCAAGAATGGATTTGAAAAGAGGATACATCGCAGTCTTTCCTTTATGACCTTTACCCTGTTTAGAGTCTGGCTTTGGCTTCGAAAATCTGTCAGATAAATCTCTCTGTGTAAAGACACCGTAACATATAAGACAGTGAAGAGTGGATTAGTGACGCAGGAGTTGCGTCATACTTTTCCAGCCTCCACATTCTGCGCGTGTGGGGTGGAAGAGGTTAATGTGTAGTGCGGCCATCCTCCAGCAGGGGGCGGCCTATCCCTACTCTCCATCTGCTCCATCTTCGTTTCATCACATTAATATGTATTTCTCGTGACGTCGGTAAGAGCCCGAGAATAAAACCTGAGCGGCGGGAGCGGAGGATGTCAGTGAACCGGCACCGGGGGTAACGAGCACAGCAGCCAGCACGGGGGCACAGGTGTCCGGCACAGCCACACAGCTCACTCGGGACTCAGGGGGACCAGAAGGACCGGGGACACAGCACCCAGGAAGAGCTGCCGGACAAGGGAGCACGTGGGGAAGGCACCCACCCACGTGGCACCAGCAGCCTCCGAGGGTCCAGCACTAGACAGAGGGTCCGCCATCAGTCAGAGGGGCAGCCAGTGACAGAGGGGCAGCCAGTGACAGAGCGTCCGCCATCAGACAGAGGGCACGCACCTGGGCACCGCGTCACCTGGCGGGCCACTCACTGAGCTGACAGCTGCCATAGTGAGGGGCAGCCCAGAGGAGCAGCGTCAGGTCGGGCACCTGCTGAGCGTCCAGCATCCCCAGCGGGCAGCCACCACACCGGACATGTCGGGCGGCAGCTTGAAGCGCCGGCAGTCGGGGTCACCGGGGCCCCAGGAGGAAGAGGCTAGTGAGAAAATGCTCCGGGAGAATGGAGTCGCAGCCCCGGGAGAGTCGGCGGTGGAGCTGAAGCGCTCCATCACCCTGGTGAACGGTGTGGCCATCATCGTGGGCACCATCATCGGCTCAGGCATCTTCGTTACCCCCACCGGCGTGCTAAGAGAGGCGGGATCCCCCGGTTTGTCGCTATTGGTATGGGCCGTATGCGGCCTTTTCTCCATTGTGGGTGCCCTGTGCTATGCCGAGCTGGGCACTACCATCTCCAAGTCCGGGGGAGACTATGCCTATGTGCTGGAGGTGTACGGGCCGCTGCCCGCCTTCCTGAAGCTCTGGGTGGAGCTGCTCATCATCCGCCCGTCCTCGCAGTACATCGTGGCCCTGGTGTTCGCCACCTACCTGCTCAAGCCCCTGTTCCCCACCTGCCCGGTGCCCGACGACGCGGCCAAGCTGGTGGCCTGTCTGTGTGTCTGTAAGTAGCTGACCCCTCCTCACAGTGCTGGACATACCGTCACTGCATTCCCATAGAGACAAAGAGACATACACTATATATACACCTATAGACACAGTGACACATACACTATATACATCTATGGAGACAGTGACACATACACTACATACACCTATAGAGACAATAGCCTATCTATAACTGTATACACCTATAGAGACAATGGCCTATCTATAACTGTATACACCTATAGAGACAATGGCCTATCTATAACTATATACACCTATAGAGACAATAGCCTATCTAGAGCTGTAAACTTCTGTAGAGATGACACTTCTAGAGCTGTATACACCTATAGAAACAATTACACATCTAGAACTGTATACACCTGTAGAGACAGTGACACATGTAGAACTGTATACACGTGTAGAGACAGTGACACATCTAGAGCTGTATACACCTATAGAGACAGTGGCACCTGTAGAGCTGTATACACCTGTAGAGACAGTGACACATGTAGAACTGTATACACCTGTAGAGACAGTGACACATCTACAGCTGTATACACCTATAGAGACAGTGGCACCTGTTGAACTGTAAAAAACTATAGATACACTATAACATCTAGAACTGTATAAAACTATACACTATAACTTCTAAAGCTGTGTAACCTTCTGTTGAAACAATGTAACACCTAGGACAATATACAGTTTCTCTTATATACACACAAGAGTCTTACTTAGTCACAGGATGGTGAGGTTCAGTTTTCCCCTCCAAATTTTTTTATAGCATTTTATACACATCTTGAAGCTTGTGGGTAAAGTCTGAACCCAAATAGTTGTATATAAGAAGTATGTATCTATACACATGGCAGCTCTATCTGCATCATTCGCTATGTGTTAATCTACCGTAGCTATATAGAAAGTTGCAGACAATGGATTAACCACCATCGTTCTGGTCAGAAGTCTTTATTATTTTGAATTCTGACAGACTGGCATCAATGGGATGTGCTAGATGCCGGATTATCCAGTAATCCATCCCTTGTAGTGCCATCTCCTTGTGCAGGGACTCCGGACCTCCTCCTGGTCAGGGAGCGGACAGGCATAGGATGGCAGCCAGTCCTGTAGATGCCGCTGTTACCAGGCATGGCTGCCATGATGAGGATTATAGGATTACATTGCAGCATGCAGGGTACCAGACACTCATGGCACATAGATGCTCCTACAGACTATGGGATTCAGGACTACATTTAATAAAGCTGTGAGATGAGAAAACCTCTTTAATGGATCACTATGACTAATATGTTCCTAGGTATTTTAATATTTTTAAAGGCATATACTTCTGAAATTCTACATTTTAAGTGTCAGATTATTAAGCTTTCTGGATTTTTGGATGTCAGACTAAAGAAATGTTATTGCATAATACTATAAACCTTCTGTGTACAGTATGTGAGTTCTTCAGGTTACCCAAAATAAGAACAGATGCTGATACATAGTAAGCAATCTTCACATTGTAGATAATGGGTGTCATGGTGCCTGGCTTCAGAGTTTGCATCATATCAGCCGCTCTCTACTCCAGCACATGGTCTATGGATGGTTGGTGCTCCACCTCCCATTCATTCCATGTGTGTGTCTCCTCCCCTTCTCCTCGCTGTCACTCCAGCATTACATCAGCTTCTAAACCACACATCATTGTTACCCAAACCGGTTGAGGCCGGGAGCAGGAGCTTCCGATTATATACAGCCCATTAATTCTACTGTCCCAAGGCACACCCCTCCTATTATTAAAGCCTCTAGAACTGGTCTAAAACCAGAATTACAGACTAAATATTAGGTTTCTCCACAGCTGCTGCATGCGACAGAAGGCATACATTTCTTATGCATGTGTCCCTGGGGGAGCGGGGTGCCATGTGATAACATTTCCAGTGGTCATCAAAATGCAGTTATACAGAAGTACATATATACATAGTCTACACTTTATAGCAAACTGGGATGATAAGGCAGGTAGTGTGGGGTGCCAGATAAGGTTGGCGAGAAAAAAATGTACTTCTGTTTAAAAAATCTCTAGTCTTCCAGTAATTATCAGCTGCTGTATGTCCTGCAGGAAGTGGTGTATTCTTTCAGTGCTCTCTGCTGCCACCTCTGTCCATGTCAGGAACTGTCTAGAGCATTAGCAAATCCCCATAGAAAAACTCTCCTGCTCTCCAGACTGGAGAGAATACACCACTTCCTGCAGAACATACAGCAGCTGATAAGTACTGGAAAATGCAAGATTTTTTTTTTTTTTTTAATGGCAGTAAATTACAAATCTTTGGCATTTTCCGACACCAGTTGATTTGAAAGAACATTCTTTTTGCTGGAGTACCCCTTTAATGTCCCGGAATTCCGTTTTAATTGCTATCAGGTTGTAGTCAGTTGTAAATCCTGTATTTATCGTATAGACTTTAGATCATCTTTTTTATAGTATAGGGATGAGGACGTCAGTAATCAGGTGAACTGCTATAAGATGTGTAAGAGGAGGATTCTCCTAGAAAATCCTGTTTACCTTGCTGCTGATGAGATTATTAATGCTATATACCGTTAAGCCAGCCGTGGCCATGCTAACTGGTTTTAAGGAGTCTAATGTTTTCATAAGTGCATGTGGTATAACTATGTCTTCCAAACAAAGTGATGATGTCTACAATTCAAGTGGGGCAGATGGTAAAATTTTTTCCTATAAGAATAGAAGTCCCTAGTGCCCTATTAGTCTATTACATTAAACTCCAAGGCAATGATGCTTTACAGGTTTGGCTGGTTTGGGTCAGTTACTAGAGATGAGTGAACCTGGTTCGGGTTCGAGTCGATCCGAACCCGAACATTTGGTATTTGATTAGTGGCAGCTGCTGAAGTTTGATAAAGCTCTAAGGTTGTCTGGAAAACATGGATACAGGCAATGACTATATCCATGTTTTCCACATAGCTTTAGGGCTTTATCCAACTTCAGCAGCCACCGCTAATCAAATGCCGAAAGTTCGGGTTCGGATCGACTCGAGCATGCTCCAGGTTCGCTCATCTCTATTAGTTACCCTTTTCTTTCTAAGTTTTACCAAAAACACTAGCTCATTTTGATTAACCCTGCAGCGATGAGATGAACTATGAGGGCATGTTAACAAAGGGCGGATATGGTGCAGATTTTCTGCTGCGGAAAATCAGCATTCTATCTGCCCTGTGTGAAAATACCCTTAAGGTAATTTTACACAAAGCAGAAAGTAGACAGTCCACTGGGTTACACGGATTTGCAGTTTGCTGTGGATTTCAACTCCACCACGTTTGGTGAGAAATCCTCAAATCTCACATGCTGTTCACTGGACAGCAACAAAGTTCCATTCAAGTGCTCCATTCAAGTTACGTTCCGAACCCGGAACCCCTGACGAAGTTCCGGGTTCGGGACGTAACGCGTAGGGTGCTTTGGACCCCATTCAGCTGACCACACTCCATGGGGTGACACTTGAGTTTATGTACCTTGGTTTAGTTAACCTCTTGACTTATTTACTTCTTTTATATGTATATACATGCACATTGTGTATTGCACTTTGTTGATTATAGGCACGTGCACTTTGGTAATTATGAGTTATTGGTTTCTTTTGTGTCTCTTGTATCATTTGTAATTTATTTGTGGAGTGTGAGTTCATATATCTTGGAACTGAGTGTGGGGAGGTAGGGACCCCATGTATTGGTTAAGGGTCCCTCCTGGATATTTCTTTGGGTATTTTAAGTGTTTTTAATGTTTTTGGGGTTTGGGTAGGGTTGTTTTCTGTATGTACTAATATATTAATAAAGATGATGTTTATATATTTTTGAACATATAGTTGTGTGCCTTGTGATTTATGACATACACTTTCTCTTCTTATGTGCAATTGAAATCATGGATATAGTCATTGGCTGTATCCATGTTTTCCAGACAACCTTAGGGCTTTATCCAACTTCAGCAGCCCCAGCTAATCAAATGCCGAACGTTCAGGTTCGGATCGACTCGAACCCGAACCCGGTTCGCTCATCTCTAGTAATAGGGCCTTTAGAGTAGAGTGGTGGTCAGTAACCTAGACAACGAGCTGTCAACATGGAGAGTAAAAGAGCAGCATATCAGGAGAAGGAGACACATTAGCTAAATAAATGTATTTGCAAAAACATTAAAGCATACAAGTTGAATTATGTTACTTGAGATGGGAATACCCCTTTAAGAAACTCTTCGAGGTTATGTTCTCACCTACTGGTTTTATTTGCAATGACAAGCACAAGACAGGGTGTCTAATGTTAGTCCCTGCTGTTGCTACCAGAGTTGCTATGTGCCAAAGCCAGAGATCTGCAGTTTAGTTTTGTTCCTATGTAAACAGTTGACTGGAAAGAATGCCGTCCTGCAGATCTCTTGGCTGTAGTGTACTGTACATGGTGGGTTTGCGTAACGCTATTGTAACCTTCCGTGAGGAACAAGTTCTGCTGAGATCCTGGGGGCAATATGTCAGGAATAATAGAGGCTGCTGAGCTGGTCCTGTGACCATGAAAAACACAGACAGCTTGTAACAGCAGGGGGCAGCTCAGGAAGGAGGGGCGACCACTGACTACTGTATCACCAAGCATTTCTAGTACAGTGGTGCCTTGGATTACGAGCATAATTTTTTCCAGGACTGTGCTTGTAATCCAAATCCACTCTTAAAGCAAAGCAAATTTTCCCATATGAAATAATTGAAATGCAGACAATTGGTTCCACACCCCCAAAATAATAATTTTTTATTCTGAATAACATGTAGAACAGATGAAACAAACAATGAGAAACTGATGAATATGTCATATTATAAGTTACTGTACAGTAATGACGAGGATGGGAAACACAAGGGTGGACAGAGACTGCAGGGAGCATGAAGGAATGAGCAGAGCAGATGTGGGCACATACATGCAGCACTCTCTGTCCGGGGAGAGAGGGGTTACAGCTATGAAGAGATTACCTCCACAGTCCTGTCCCCTGATGTAAGCCCCAGCCTGAAGTGGATCTGCTATGATTTGGAAGGTGAGGGAGACTTCCTGGGTGAGTGCAGTGCTGTAGACCCCGCTATGCAGACCATGCCCCTCCTCCACTCGCACTCCCACCCAGTATAGGGAGCTCTTAAACCAAAGCAATGCTCTTAAACCAAGTCACAATTTTGAAAAACTGTGAGCTCTTCTTGCAAAACGCCTTCTATCCAATTTACTCTAAAACCGAGGTACCACTGTACCTGGATATGTTCTGCATGTGTCACGTGTGTGACAATATCTACCTATGCATCCATCCCCAAGACAAAGCAGCACAGTCTCTGTAAGGGTACTATATCACAGGCCGAGCAGAGCCCGATCAACGATGTAAACGAGTGCCGATCTGCTAGATCGCCGCTCGTTTACTGGGCCTACTCCATGGCCCAATGATCGTTGAGCGAGGGCTTCAGGGACATCATTACCGATGTCCTTGCATCATACCGTACATTACCTGTCAGGTCTTCTCCTCGCTCTGTCTTCCTCCCCGGGTGCCGCGCGCTCTGGCTTCAGAATGGACTGTCAGCTGACAGGCCACTCAGCCAATCACAGGCCGCGGCGCTCCTGGCCTGTGATTGGCTGAGCGCTCCGTCAGCTGACAGGCCATTCTGAAGCTAAAGCGCGTGGGACCCGGGGAGGAAGACAGAGTGGAGGAGAAGCCCTGCAGGTAATGTATGATGTGCTTCTCAAATTGTCGGTCGCCTGCCGTACACCGCTATTCCACCGTAGCGATGTGCGGTGGAGATGATGATTTTAGGTCTGGCCCTAAATGACCGATCAGCCGATGACACGATCATCGGATAATTGTTCTCTCTATTCCACCGAGCGACAATCGGCCAAATGGGGCCGATTCGGCCGATAATCATTCCTGTGGAATAGGGCCCTAAGGTCCACTTAAATATAGATTGGAAAAACCATAGCACTCCCAATAAAAATATGTGTAAGGGTGCGTTTACACCTACAGGATCTGCAGCAGAACTGCAGCAGATTTGATGCTGTGTTCAGTTATTTAAATTAAATCTGCTGCAGAAAATCAGCTGCAGATCCTGTAGGTGTGAACGCACCATAAAATGGGCTTTATTGCATCATTTGTAGTACCAAAAAAAATGCAGCATTTCTGCAGCATTCCGCTTTATGCATCAATATAACATATGTATAAGTGTGAGGCACTTTCACTCTGATGTTACAGGAAGACAGCTGCATATTTGTCTCATATCTCATATCTGCTGTATGTTCCGCTGTTATCCATCTATGTGTGTATGTACTGTATATATCTACCTATCCATCCGTCTCAGATCTATCTGTCTGTCTGTCTTCTGCTACTTCAGATGTTATTGAATATTGTACAGCTTTTCTAATCTAGAGGTGTGTACTCTGCAGTTGTCAGGGCATCCTGGGTCTTGCAGTTCTACAATGTGTAGATTGGTGAAGCCACCTAAATTAAAGTGGCCAGTTCCCATGACTTGTCAGGCATGAAGGGTTAACAGCCGTCTTCAGCAGTGTGATAAATGTGTTTGATCTGGCTCTGGTGTGGCTTCCTGACAGCCTGCTTGTTCAGGTTTCCATCTGACATATAAAGGATTTACCTGCGTCATTCCTTACTCCTCACGTCTCCCAAGGATTGGTTGTGCCAAGTCTTCATTATTATTCGTATACAGCAGAACGTCAGTGTTCCTGCGAAAGAGTTTTAAACTGCAGCCACTGTAGGGGGCAGGCAGGCTGCACCAGTAATCTTGTGTAAGGAATTTAGGGATGGTCCGAAACTGCCAAGGTTCGGGTTCGTATGAACCCGAACGCTCAGCATCAGATTCCCGCTGTCTGCCCGCTCTGTGCAGTGGGTGGATACAGCGGGAGGACCGCCTGGAAAACTGGGATACAGCCTATGGCTATGGCTGTATCCCAGTTTTCCAGGCGGTCCTCCCGCTGTATCCACCCTCTCCACGGAGTGGGACAGCGGGAATCATTACCGAGAGTTCGGGTTCATACGAACCCGAACCGAACTCAGTTCGGACCATCCCTAGTAAGGATGCAGTCCTATGGATTGGAGCTTTGAGCATCACTTAGGCCTCTTCCACATTGCAGAACATGCATCTGTATTTGTTTCACCCCTGTTTTTTGTTCACAAACACAGGTACAAAATACTGACCCAAATGATGCAGGGATTTTGGGACTAAATCATTGACTGCCTTCCTTTGGACTTTCAAGACCCTTACCAGTCATGACAATGAAAAATCCCGCTCATTGTTTATATAGTCACAGTCTATGAGCGTCCATCTACTCCTTTGCCAGAAATGAGGGAACAACCACCCCAGATTTATGGAGGACTTCAGATGCAATATCTATTCAGTATCCTATATACAGGAGATGTTTGACATTTCTTTGCATGTTTCTTACTGCATTAAAGCTTTTAGACAAGGTATTTCCTGGAACATTACTTTTTGTAGATCTTTATACAGATCCCTTGCAGTGTTTTGATGAAGTGCCAAACAGTCAGGGGAAGAGAGATGATAATGGAAGTCTAGATTATATCACCATATTTTCCATGAAGTAGCCTGTCCATAGGATATATGGTATTTCTGTTATTTTATTCTTGCTTTCCATAGTTTTGGCCTCCATGGCCCCCCTGCTTGCTGTTATTAAATTGAAGCATTAACTGCTCATATTTTGAGTTCCACTCCTTGTGTGGTTGAAAAAATACTAATCAAAAGACTGAAGGACACACTATAGGGGACATCTATGAAGTCTAGCCTTTTTTACGCCAGGCTTATAAATGTCCCTGGAGCTCAGGGGATTTATGTATGCCTCTACATAAATCCTGATCGCATGGAGCCCGTTCATGCAAAATTTTGAAACCTACGCCAGCTCAGAGCTGGTGTAGGTTTCAATATAATTTTTCCATTGGAAAAAAGATAAATGCGGCGCACGCAGAGGCCGCTTCCCCACCCCCGTAACTTTCCCTCTCTGCCCCACTGGCGAAGATGGGGCAGATGCGAAAAAAATATTCGCAAAAAGACCATTTGCGAATATTTTTACGCCGATCTGCCCCATCTGCGCCTAAAAAAGGCATTTACGCCTTTTCATACATGTCCCCCTATGTGTGAACATAGCCTGAACCTGAGAACTATTTTAGCCCCCAATAGCCTGCACAGCTTTGGCTGAGTGTTCAGCCCATGGCTTCATCATCAGGAGTCAGGAAGAACCAACCGTAAGATAAAGACATCCCTGTATGAGGAATTGTGCTGACTCAGATGCTGGGTCTCACCACTACTGGAAGGAATCCCTCATCTTCTGAGCAGAAGGTACAAGTCATGCTGTACAGAGCTGAAGGCGTCTCAGCTCTGTATTTACACAAGGGGTTAGAAAATATCTTTCCTGTTAATAACATCAGTCCAGGAAGCAGGATCTTATAAGAAGCCAAAGCTCTCCAGTGACCTCTGGTGATATCAGTGCTGTGCCCCAAGACAGGGAGATGTTGTTGTCGGCTGGAAATAACTACTTCAACAAGTGCCTTTACAAATGGGTCTGCCTAATCAAAGGGGGTTTAATAGGACAGACTTATGTGGGAATTATATCTCCTCTGCCCAGTCCTTAAATAGTGCAGCATTGTCCTTATAACCTTCAGCCACTTGTAGATTATAAATATTCTGTCTGAGATATTTCTGCACTGCCTTCCTGCTAAGCTTGTACTGTACATAGCATTCTGTCTCAACAAGCACAACTGTAGTGTAAAGCATGGTAACAGCATAGTTTTCTAAACTAGGTACAGTGTGCTGTCTGGCTGTTTGGTACTGTGCCCTGGCCCCTTTTGTGACACCATGGGCAAGTCGATGAGCGCCCCTAACTAATTGCTGGCAGAATAAAGCCCTGGCGTTGTGCAGCTCCATACCTGCCAGATCACACAATGAGACCTTTGTCCTGATCACATTGAACAAATCACCCCATAGCATAGCATGACGGCTGGAAAAAAGAACTGGAGGTCTTGTGCGGGAGCGCTAGAGAGTAGCATTATTAGTGGGTTCTACAAAAGCCAAGGCTGATAAGGGGATTTTAGGGCATCTGGTGCCAGGATCCTGTAGTGTGAAGTGGGGGTGCATGCCATACAGTCAACTTTTTTTTTTTTTTTTTTTGTGAGCCGATTAACAAAGTCTGTGGTAGCTCCAAATATAGGCGCTTATCGAGCAGGGTTAACTATTTTATCGCCCAAAGACATGGGGGCACATACATTTGGGTCTTTAAAATGGACTCAAATGCAGAGTAGTAGTGGCCTCATGGGCCTGAATTCAGAGGAGAAATAATGATTTCTAGACGATTAGATTCAGGCTGGTGTATATTGGGAAAAACAACACTTTTTATGTGTTTTTGCCTGCATTTTATTGGCTAACAGACATTGAAACCAGATGTTAAAGGGGTTATCCAATGCTAAAGAAAAATGGCCACTTTCTTCCTTCCAGTTTGGGTGGAGTTTTGTAACTAAAGCCCCTATTACGCGGGTGACTATGAGGAGCAAACAAGTGCTGTCAGTGCTTGTTTTCTCCTCATTCCCCGCTCGCTGCCACCACTATTACACGCAGCAGCAGCAAGCAGGTAAAAAGCTGAGGGGGCTGCCCAGGTGATTGCTTGATCGTCCGGGAAGCCCATAGCATATAGCAGCGGTCTGCTGCCACCGCTCCTATTCCACGGAGTGACGGCAGCAGATCGTTGCTATATAAGTCGTTTGTCTTTCAACAATGTTAAAAGCCAAACAACTGCAATGATCAGCCGACATCGTTTATGTCGGCTGATCACTGCCTTCTATTACATGGAACAATTATCAGCCGTAACGGCCGATATCGGCTAATAATCGTTCTGTGTAATAGGGCTTTTAGTTCCATTGAAGTGACTGGAGCTTACTGCAAACCATATCTGAACTGAAGCCAAGAGTGGTGCTGCCTCTGGAAGAAAGTGGCCATGTTTTTGTAGCGCTGAATAACCCCTTTATATGAAAGTCAATAGAGAAACCTTAAGTGCAGCACAGGCAACGATTTTTTGTGACAATATGTTGTATATATTGATACAGGAACATGCGTCGTATTGCATTCATGACACACTGAGTTTCCACCTAAGCCCTTCACAGCACATGTTGTATTATTGCCCAAGTACTTCCTGTTTCGGAGAACTCACAGTTGTAGGCTGTTGCTGATAACCATACTTTCCTCTTTTTCTCTCTTTCAGTGCTGCTGACTGCCATTAACTGCTACAGTGTTAAAGCTGCCACAAGGGTACAAGATGCATTTGCTGCTGCAAAACTGTTGGCCCTGTGTCTGATAATCATCCTGGGCTTTATACAGCTCGGCAGAGGTGAGTCAGTTCTTACTTGGAGATTTCACACATTCCACCTTTGCCACTTTTTTACTTTTTTTTTTTTTCCTGCTGTGTTCACATTAATTGATTTTGAAAACCATGACAACGTGTGACCATAGCCTCAAAGCATTGTGCTCATCTTGTATTTCTTAAAACATATGCCAACATATTTACCATCTATATGTAATTGTATTGCTTTACAATTACATATAGATAATAAATATATATGTAAATAAATTCACACGTTCAGTAGTTTTTCTGGACCATATATTATGTCCACAATTGTCAAAAAAATTATTCCCTAGTGCACCTGTAATCCCTATTTTTTTGCAAATATTACAGATGTTTTGTCCATAAAAATAACGGATTCGCAAAAATTACAGGTGCTCTTTTTGACTTCTATGGGGGAATCCGCACAGATCCGTAAAACTACAGATAATGTGAATAGCCCAATAGAAATCAATGTGCTCTAAATTTGTTCGTAATGGCAAATAGTGTAAAAAAGGCCTTACTTTGAAATATGAACATGTAAAAGAGGAGCCTGTGGAGCCTCATTGAAGAGTCTCAAAACACAGGACTAGCCAGATATCCCTCCGGGAAGGACCCAGCCAAGGGGCAGCTCCTGTTAGGAAACCACCAAAACCACCATATTAAGTGGCCCTATAAGTCAATGTAATGACAAGGGATGAACCAAGGTTAGGTAACCATCCACATACAGCTGTTTCGGGGTGTTGCCCCTCATCAGTGTGGAGCAGGATTCTGGCTAGGTGTGAGCAATGCCTAGTAGAGCCATAAGAGAAACAGATTGCTGAACTCAGGGAGACCAGCCAAACGACAACACTGCCGGCTGCTAGTGAAAGCGCTCAATGCAGTGAAGTTCTAGGTGCATTGCCCCCTGGGAAACATGAACATGCAAAAGAGGAGCCCGTGGAGCCTCATTGAAGAGTCTCAAAACGCAGGACTAGCCAGATATCCCTCCGGGAAGGACCCAGCCAAGGGGCAGCTCCTGTTAGGAAACCACCAAAACCACCATATTAAGTGGCCCTATAAGTCAATGTAATGACAAGGGATAAACCAAGGCTAGGTAACCATCCACATACAGCTGTTTTGGGGTGTTGCCCCTCATCAGTGTGGAGCAGGATTCTGGCTAGGTGCTCTAAATTTGTTCGTAATGGCAAATAGTGTAAATAAGGCCTTACTTTGAAATAAATAGCCATAGTCACTTGCTGCTAGACTGCAGCACTTCTCTCCTTCAGCTTCTCCTCTCCCTTCCTGCTCTGTGAGCGCACATGTGATGTCATTTGTGCATTGGAATGTTGGGGGAGAGAGCGGCCTCTTGTGGACAAAGACGTAATACTGCCAATTTCGAACACAGCACCACATTCAACTGTATCCACTCCTGATTAGAAGCACAAACCCGACTTTTCACAAAAAAAATGTGCACACTCCCACTTTGCACAGAGCAAAAATGCTCACAATAATAAATTCCTCTGAATTGGCTGCCATTGCCACTGGCAACCAAGGATATTAATGGATACAAATGAACAAATCCTATCTTAAATGCTGGATGGATTCACATAGTGTAACTAATCACAGTGCCATGAAAGGGTTAGAAGCGTCTTCACAGAATTAAAGGAAACCTTTCAGGTGGGGCAGCCCCCCAAACACCCCCATCCCCGGACGGGACCCGACATACGTACCCTCTCCTGCGAGTCCGGCTCCCGGTCCTGCCGCAGAAATATGGCCATCGGCTCATCTGCGCTTATACATATTAAGCGCAGTTGAGCCGACAGCCATATCTCCGTGGCGGGACCGGGATCGGGTGCCAGACTCACAGGAGAGGGTACGTATGTCGGGTCCCGTCCGGGGGTGGGGTGGGTTCGGGGGGCTGCCCCACCTGACAGGTTCTCTTTAACTTTAGATTTGAGTACTTGCTGCACATATAAAAATATATATATTTATCTACACTTCCGCAGAAGTTCACAAATCCTAAGATATGCCTGTGACGGCACTTTAAACCCATACCTGGTGCTTTAAGTTACACTATGTGAAACCATTCAGACTCCTCCCTAAAGTTATATCTGCAGAAGATGAATACCTGTGGCTGTATCCCTGTTTTCTAGGACTCCCTAGGGCTGCATCCAACTACCGGAAATCAAACGCTGAGTTTTCAGGTTTGGATAAAATAGCCAAACTCAAACATTTTGACAGGTTCGCTTTACTTTAGTTATGTCGGAAACAAGGGGGGAGATTTATTGAATTGGTGTAAAGTTGAATTGCCTTAGTTGCCCCTGGCAACCAATCAGATTTAACCTTTAATTTTTCACAGAATCTGAAAATTCTACTTTACACCAGTCTGATAAATCTCTCCTCTAGTGACTAGGAAATAGTGGAAAACACACATTCGGCAAATGAAAAATCCTGAATATGCCCTAGAACCTGTGCTTAAAGGGAACCTGTCACCCCCCGTGCCGGGGTGACAGGCTCCCGACCCCCCGCTACAGCCCCCTATACTCACCTGATCCCGCCGGGTCCCGCTTTGGATCCGGTCGGGTCACGGAGATCTCAGCCGCTGCAGCCCGAGATGAGTCCAACGCTCATAGAGGATGACGGAGAGGCTGCCATGCACACAGTGCTAGTCATAGACTGACAGACTTTACATAGTCATCTGATGTAAGAAAAACAAACTGCCCCCTACCTTACAGGTGATTTAATAGGCTTTTAGGGACGTGTTCATCCAAATGCTTGCTAACTCTTTCCTATAACAGCCAGGAGAATTGTGACTGCTACGTTTGTCTTTAATACAGGATGCTACTATCTAAGTAATGTCTGGAAAATACAATGATATCATTCCAATGTTTGGTTACCATAAGGAGTATAGTAAGAGTATAGTTTTAGAGCAGTGATTAGTTTTGCAGGAATTATAAACGATTGTGCGGTTTTATGGGAGCACGTGTCTCGGCTTCCCCCTGCTGTATTACAACTTCACCATTTCTCCGCTGCCAACAGCCATCACAAGAGTTGAACACCTCGACTGGAATTAATATGATAAGGCCGCTGCTTGCCTCATCAGAAAATCTCACCCTAAGAGGATTACCTCCAAATCCCACTTATTTGGCATGGCTTTGTACCTAAAGCAACCTGTCTTCTGTCTGCCCGGTTGTTGTACCCGCTGCTTAAACTCAGACTGAATGTTTATCTAATTAGTAAAAGCTTGGCGTCCTCTCACCACAAAAAATACCCACAATACAAATTATATTTTATCCCTTTATACTCCACCTGATGCGTGAGGCTTACAGGAGCAGGGCGCTACATGTATTGTTCTGTGACTTACCACATCCTTTGCTTTACCTGTCTTGGCACTATTTTTGAGCTGTATAAAATTTGAGGTTATGTTCACACAGAGTTTTTTTGTCATATGTAAAGATGAATATTACACACCAAAATACATGAAACATATGTACATTGTTTTTTTTTTTGTTTTTTTGAATACACGTAGCACTTCACGCTAAATTGTGCCAGGTATTATTTAGCTATCTTTTCAAATACAGAGGTGTATCATATACGATAAAACATCACTTTTATTATGTTAAAATATGCTGTAATAGACAAAAAAACAAACACAGTCTCAAAACACAATAAAACTGGGTCTACCTACAGCTGGGGGCTATGTTCACACTACGTATATGTCCGGCCGCATATTTTCGCGGCCGGACATATACGTATGAAACTCCGGCCGGGACTTTACGCAAGTTGCGGCCGGATACGTACGGAACGCAAACTTACGCCCGTAGTGTACTTACGCTTCCTGAGCGCTCTTCGTAGCGAAATCTTCGCCTAGCCCCGGACACCCCACAGAACCTTTTGGATCGGCACAAAAAGCTTGAAAAATGAAGAAATCACCACTACGTACGGGACCGCATGTTACGCTACGGGCGTAAGTTACGGCATTTCCGTCCCGAAATAATGGTCTGGTTCATTTTTTACGGCGCCGCATACGATCCGGGCGTAAGTTCGTACGTAGTGTGAACTGTGCGGCCGTAGATCGTATACTTTACATTGTACGCAAACTACGTAAGTTTCCGGCCGCTTATTCACGGAACGCGCTACGGACGGAAACTTACGTAGTGTGAACCCAGCCTAAGGGGAACTATCAGCAGGTTAGACAAATGTAACCTGCTGATAGCTCCCTATTGCACAAGGGATGCCGAGGAGTATGTGTCTTACCTTCATCTTCTGCACCATTCCCGACCAGTTTTCAACTCCCCCCCAGCACTCTGCCAAAAATCCCCCCAGCCCATAGTTCTCCTTTAATACTAATGTTAAACAACACCATTTCAAGTATAACATTACCAAATGATGATATAGCTTATCGTAAGCTGTAGGTGGACCCAGTTTTATTGTGTGATGAAATCCTTTTTCTTTTTGTTTCTTTTTGCCTAAATGAATAAAAGTGGCGTTTTGATGTATGTGCTATGTCTCTGTGATAGTTGTGCTTCAGCATGGTATCAGAGCCAATTGTTTTCTCAGCAGCTTGTGACTATTCTACGATTCATCTTTTCAAATACACCAGGATAAGTGACACTGCACTTATTCTGAGCATCACTCCAGAGCTGCATTTATAATTCTGTGATCTGCTGCTCAAAACTTGTCTGAACCTATTCCACTATTTATGTGGAATGTTTTGTATGGTGTCAGATGTAATTACTACATCTTTCACAATGCATCACAGCAGGGCCGGGACAAGGAGTTTTGGTGCCCTAGGCAGAGAAGGCAAATGGTGCCCCCCCCCCCCCCCAACCCAGTGTTATTAGAATCAGTGTGCCACAGATAGTATTATGCCCTGAAAGTGCCCCCACACTGTATTATGAGCCCCAATACATTTGGTAGTTACCTTAACATTCTTACCACCATACAGTGATTACATATTGCCTCTGAACAAAACCAAAAGATATCAACAATGATACCATTGAATAATACCGCCACAGTTGTATATAGACCCCCTGTGTGCTGCCCTCAGTAGTATATAGCCACCTATGTTCTGCCCTCAGTTGTGCTATGATGAGATGCCTGCACTGCACCCATGGGAGCTTGTAATATCAGCCCTATGAGGTGTCTGCATACAGAGATTTATTGTCTATGTGCTCCATGGTGCTCTGGTCAGTGCAGGATCAGGATTATTATTAATAGACAACAGACTGCAGCCCCATCAATCACAGGGAGATCAGGGTGACTAAACCATGTCTGATCTGTATGTAACATGTCCCTCAGTCATCACACACACATCTGCCCCCAGTCATCACACACACATCTGCCCCCTGTCATCTCACAAACACACACACACCTACCCCCAGTTATCACACACACATCTGCCCCCAATCACACACACACATCTGCCCCCTGTCATCAAACACACATCTGCCCCCTGTCATCACACACATCTGCCCCCTGTCATCACACACACCTTCCCCCTATCATCACACACACACATCTGTCCCCTGTCATCAAACACACATCTGCCCCCTGTCATCACACACATCTGCCCCCTGTCATCACACACACCTTCCCCCTATCATCACACACACACATCTGTCCCCTGTCATCACACACACATCTGCCCCCTGTCATCACACACACACACATCTACCCCGTTATCACACAGACATCTACCCCCAGTTATCACACACACATCTGCCCCCAGTCATCACACACACACACATCTGCCCCCTGTCATCACACACACACACACATCTGCCCCAGTTATCACACACACATCTGCCCCCCCCAGTCATCACACACATCTGCCCCCTGTCATCACACACACACACACATCTGCCCCCATTCATCACACACACATCTGCCCCCAGTCATCACACACACACACATCTGCCCCCTGTCATCACACACACACACATCTGCCCCCTGTCATCACACACACACACATCTGCCCCAGTTATCACACACACATCTGCCCCCCCCAGTCATCACACACATCTGCCCCCTGTCATCACACACACACACACATCTGCCCCCATTCATCACACACACATCTGCCCCCAGTCATCACACACATCTGCCCCGTCATCACACACACACACATCTGCCCACAGTCATCACACACATCTGCCCCCTGTCATCACACACACACACACACATCTGCCCCCATTCATCACACACACATCTGCCCCCAGTCATCACACACATCTGCCCCCTGTCATCACACACACACACACACACACACACATCTGCCCCCATTCATCACACACACATCTGCCCCCAGTCATCACACACATCTGCCCCGTCATCACACACACACACACACACACACATCTGCCCACAGTCATCACACACATCTGCCCCCTGTCATCACACACACACACACATCTGCCCCCATTCATCACACACACATCTGCCCCCAGTCATCACACACATCTGCCCCCTGTCATCACACACACACACACATCTGCCCCCATTCATCACACACACATCTGCCCCCATTCATCACACACACATCTGCCCCCATTCATCACACACACATCTGCCCCCATTCATCACACACACATCTGCCCCCAGTCATCACACACACATCTGCCCCCAGTCATCACACACACATCTGCCCCCAGTCATCACACACACATCTGCCCCCAGTCATCACACACATCTGCCCCCTGTCATCACCCACACATCTGCCTCCATTCATCACACACACATCTGCCCCCAGTCATCACACACACATCTGCCCCCAGTCATCACACACACATCTGCCCCCAGTCATCACACACACATCTGCCCCCAGTCATCACACACATCTGCCCCCTGTCATCACCCACACATCTGCCTCCATTCATCACACACACATCTGCCCCCAGTCATCACACACACACCTTCCCCCTGTCATCACACATCTGACCAGCCACATACCTGCACTCATACGTTCTGCTTCTATAATGGTGATGGACTAACCAGGAAGTTGAAAAGTCACCTGTGGGGTCCTCATGCTGATCGGCCTCAGGACCCTGTGTGGACTCTAGCTGCCTGCAGCCCCACAGTATCTTGAGTTCGGGGCCTCACAGCAGGGGACACAGGAAGTGATTAGTTAGGCAGGTCAGAGGCCATTCTGTCAGGGAACATCAGTGTGAGATGGAGGCAGCTACTCACCTATCACTGCTGCCTCCGTCTCACAGTGGGAGCACAGAGCAGGGACTGGGGGCTCCTTACAACCCGACCCCTGCATCAGAAGTATTACAGCGAGGGTGCTGTGTACATGCAGGGCTCCAACACACCTCCTCTCTGTCAGGATAAAGCTGCTGCTGAAGGCATTATGTATCAGGGGAGACTTTGGCCTGGGGCAGCTGCCCCCTCTGCCTACGCTCCTGGTAACAGTGCAGGGGGTGGGCGGGCCGTGGGTGCTGAGTCCAGCCTTGCAGGGGGGAAGCATGGATGGGTAAACAGATTAATTACCCATCCAGATTGCGCCCCGTGTCATCTGGCGCCCTAGGCCATCGCCTACCCCTGCCTACTCTTTGTCCCGGCCCTGCATCACAGTAGTACCCTTAGTCTGTGCAGACAGTGAATAAGCATGGGACAGCAGTGACATGTAAAGTCCCGCAACCTGGAAAAAAACAGGAAATTAAATATGCAGCTTTGGTTGTAATTGGAGTAAAAAAGAATGTTGTAATTTATGACCAATATGGCAGAGCGTCTGAAAATGAAGTATAGATTTACACTTGCACCTATGAAAGTAATAAGAGGTGGCTTCTCTGAATTGATTATTCCCATTTTCAGAGGGGAACATTGAAGGCGTCAGCATACATGACTGTTGGGGACACCTAGAACTGGGTCACAGAGCTGAAGTGCTTGCTTTGAATTGCAAACCTCTAGTGACTGAAGCTTTGGAATATTTGCATTTTGGAGTTGGCAAAGTAGACAACAGAATCCAGTTTATATAGGAGATTAGCTGGAATACAGCCAAGAACGTCATAGCTGGGAGGCTGGCCTGATACTTATTAAATAGTCTTTACCTCCATTTTTAGTAAAAGCTGATTAATAGAGTAGGATGGGCACCAACCTAGGGCGGCTGCTGCCAAGCCTCTGCTGCCTAGCAACCACAGTTTTTTAGTGAAGTTGTCAGGCAACACATCCCTAGCAACAAGTCTCTGTCAGGTTTTTAGTCCAAATTACAATTTGCTAAGGATCAGAAAGAGACTTTTGGAGATCCAAACCTCTCCCTTTCTCATCAGACTTCTTTTTAACTAACATTTCTATAGACAGCCAATGAAATAAATTTTAACACTTTATTGTAAGTAGAAGATTGAATCAGCAAGATGGCTCAGTGGTTAGAACTGTCGCATTGCACCACTGGGGTTCAGGATTTGAATACAACCAACCAGCATCCCTGTGGAGTTTGTGTGTTCTTCCTGCGTTTCCTCCCACATTTAATAAACATACCAATCATTTATTTGGAAATTAGATAGATCCATTTGGTGTTTGTATGTTACATTTTGTAGTACTAAGTACTTAATGTAGACAGGAGATTTGTCCACTTTACAGCATGTGCTCCCGATATATCGTGACTGGTCTGCACATTGTGAGGACAGTGTGTTAGAAGGGAAGATAAGGAACCAAACCATCAGAGAACATTTCTGTACACACCCCTTAGAAATAAAAAGTTAAAAAGAGACCCTTTATCCATTGACCCATCTGGTTATTTGATAACTGCACCCACAGCTTTACCCATGTCCTGGACAGAATGATTGTTCAGTGTCTTGTCTAGACACGGGCAATGACATCTTATCTGGCGTCCACATGTATGGTACACTTCCATATGATAGCAGTTTATTGAAAGTGTGTTGAAAAAGTCTTTCAAAATTCTAAATGGTGTATTGGGAAAAATGACTTTATGGAGCCCATGTTTTGGTGTTCACAACATGATAATGTATTTCTGTGGATTAGTATAATTACTATCATGCCTAAGGTGTACTTTTTTAAATATATGAAACCTTAGTTAAAGGGTTTGTCACCCTTATAATTATGGATAAATGAAGCTTATTTCAAGCATTTCTTAAAATATATCATTTGAAAGCTATACACTCACTAATCCCTTATGTACCTGGATTGTTTGGTAACCTGTTGCCCTTTGTTACTGCCTGCCATGCATCCACCATCTTAGATCACTCATGCTCAGTTCAGTTGCAGTCACCTGATCTGTCCCATTAGTACTGGCAGTTGGTTTTCACTTCACATGCAAGCCAGGGGGATTGTGGGAAAGTGTCTGCACTGATGCATGGCAACAGTAGGGTCACAGTTCAAAGAGGAAACCAGGAAATGAATAGATCCAGATGAATAGAAATGGTTTTCCAGCAGGACATTGGCGAGTGTAATTCACTGCCTCCACCGGCTTGTCTTTTTCCCATTGTGCCATCTCTTCCCCAGGTATGGGACACACAAGCACCCAGCAGCCAACATGAGGAAAAGGCCACCTTCTTTCA
Organism: Dendropsophus ebraccatus; assembly: GCF_027789765.1. Taxonomy (NCBI): domain Eukaryota; kingdom Metazoa; phylum Chordata; class Amphibia; order Anura; family Hylidae; genus Dendropsophus; species Dendropsophus ebraccatus. The sequence goes on from NC_091457.1 coordinate 94,631,075, forward strand.
TTGCACTTTGGTCCAGTCCTGATGTTTTGAGGTCATAGAGGTGCTTTCATCCATGCTCAGGTGTCAGCATAGGCATTCTAACCAGACTGCATTGGGCTCCGTAGTGTTTTCTTACACCTTTCTATCATATTCAGTGTTAGCTTATTTAGCATTTGTGCTACAGTAGCTTTTCTATGGGATCAGACAAAATGGGATAGCCTTCCCACTCACATCAATGAGCTTTTGGCACTCTTCTTGCTTGTTCACCAGTTATCCTCCCTTGTACCCCTTTTGGTTGGTATCGACCACTGTATACCAGGGACCCACTACAGGACCTGTATGTATGCATCACAGTTTGGTCCTTATTAAAAATTCTTATGCTTGCCTATTTTTCCTGCTTTAAACACACCATCTTAGACTGTTTTCAAACTGCCTAATATAATCAATACAATTTCACTTGTCTCTGGCTTTACTGTCAAGGCTGATCACATGAATGTTTGTGCCTGTGGGCATTTTCTGACTAATACAGCCACATTTTTGCATCCATAATACGGACACAATGTTCCATCCCGGCTGCACGGCTATGGACCTGAACTAAAAGCTTCATAGGGATCCAAAATGCATCTGTACTACACTAGTCTGCTACTGACCTAGGGGTATATGAGTGTATGATTATGTGGGTGATTGTATGTCTGTTTGTGTGACATTATGTGGTATATACATGTTTTACCAACCCTTGTATGTCCCTGGCCCTAAGTGTTAGATAGTATTTTGCCCTTGAGGTCATGGCACATGTGACAGGTCATGCAGCAGATTAGGCTGAGATTCTGCACACAGTTAGCCAGTCGGCTAGTCAGCTGCTTCAGCTTGGGCTGAGGCTGTGGCTCCTGCTGGATTTATGCCCTATCCCACGTTGTCATGTGTTTTACATCTCTATCACCGCTAGTGTGTCATTGTGGCAGAGTGACTCTAGCCTATCATGTATTAGAGAGCAGGTTAACAGAGATTTCATTGAATGGGTCCTTTCATTTCAATTAAAAATCCTCAGGAGCTTCAGGGATGTAAAAGCTTCTTATGTTTTTACATTTTTTTCCTGTACTCCAGGATAATTTTCTCAAGCCTGAGCCTTCCAAGGACGGATTATGTTATGGAAAGAAGTGGCCTTGTACAGCGCTTACATGGCTCATTGTAGTTTGACATTCACATAGGTTTGTGAGCCATCTGACACAATATCTAAGGATACTATAGCATATTTAGGCAAAATTGTCTTTCAGGAGTTTGGGAAAGACGTTTGAGGGACATTGTGATAGCTGTATCTGTTACTACCCAGTTTTCTTTTAAATTGATATGACCGTGAGTTAGCCAAACAGAATCTTAAATAACTTGAACTACTGATAGACTTGAGAATTTTTATTTTGAAGTGTCACTGTCACAACTGATCACTAGAACGAGCCAGGAGCACTCGGCTAAGCACGTTTCTCCTTGTCATGCTGCTTACTGCTGAAGATGGCCTCTATGGTAATTCTTTGAAATTCAGCAATGAGTTAGATGGGGAAAGAAGCACTTGCCTGCGTGTTTCTCCTGGCTTGTGGAATTATAATTCTTTAATGACAGTTAAGATTTTTCTAAATATTACCAAGGAGCAGTGGATGTTGGGCATGATAAAAAAAAAAAAAACTATATTTACCCCTTGGTACACTGATCACATTACTATATACTGAGCATGTGACTCTGCAAGCAGTCAATTTTTTTTTTTATTTTGCTTCCCATTCCCTGCCCATGGGAACCTCCATGAACCACCTCATATCACTTGCCATTTTACAGTAACTGTGGGGACTCTAGAAGGCCAGACTGTAAGTCTTACCAGCCACATACCACTTACCAAGACTTGTACATTGTCCTTCTATAATATTCATGTCCATTTTTTCTTATAGGAGACGTCAGCAATTTGAGCCCAGAACATTCGTTTGATAACACTAGTAAAGATGTTGGCAAATGGGTCCTGGCATTATACAGTGGACTTTTTGCTTATGGAGGATGGTAGGTTAACTGTTACATATGATCTATAGCAGCAAGTCCACAATGAGATCTGCCTGACCTAAAACACTAGGGATTGCATCTGATTGATTCATTGCTGACAGTTTTCTTTTATTCTTATTGCAGGAATTACTTGAATTTTGTCACAGAAGAAATGATAGAACCTTACAAGTAAGTGACCTGACAGTTCTTACTGTCCTTTTGCCAGCACAAACCTCTAAAACTAATGAATTTCAGGCACAGCCACTTAAAGAGAGGATTTATTAATAGAGATGAGCGACCCTTGAGCATGCTCGAGTCCATCCGAAACCGGACTTTTGGCATTTGATTAGCGGTGGCCGCTGAAGTTGGATAAAGCCCTAAGGCTATGTGGAAAACATGGATATAGTCATTGGCTGTATCCATGTTTTCCAGACAACCTTAAAGCTTTATCCAACTTCAGCAGCTACCGCTAATCAAATGCCGAACGTTCAGGTTCGGATGGACACGAACCCGGTTCGCTCATCTCTATTTATTAACTCCCCAATTGTTACCAGATACCCTTATAACAGAATAAAACTAAAATTTTTTAGTTGGTTCCATTTAGCCTGAACCATAGGCAGAAGGAAATATGGGCAGGCTGCCATATTACATCCGTCTATAACTGTCTATGCTGCAGCGTTTTAGTAGTTTGTAAACTAGCAAGGATTCTGGCATAAAGTTGCCAGAGTAGTCCACATTTTTTTTTTTTTTACTGAGCTTGATTGATAGATCAATAAATAAGTAGGACTGTGCAGCCTCTATATATAATAACTATTTATGTTTTACAGAAACCTACCTCGCGCGATAATCATTTCTCTGCCCATCGTCACTTTGGTTTACGTCCTCACTAACCTGGCGTATTTCACAACTCTTACACCAGAGCAGATGTTGACCTCCGAGGCTGTAGCTGTGGTATGTGACTGATATCCTGAAAACATTTCATGCTAAGTACCCTTCTTCATGTCAGCAGAGCTGTGGAGGGCTGTGGAGACAGTACGCTGCAGCTCTGACTCCTAAATTTTTTATCAGGAACGACCCCAGCTCTTTTATAAATAGCCAGTCAGACAACAGGGGACTTATTTATCACACTGGTGTAAAGTAGATCTGGCTCAGCAGCTTCTCCCTAATGTCCTACATGATCCTGGTGCGACTTCTGAGGAAATAAGGCAAAGATATAAAGCAGATTCTCCTGTGTGTGTACAGTGGATGCAGCCAGTCTCCAGCCAACATGTCCTGAACAACTCAAAACTAGACTAGATGGACCAGGTAGTCAGACATAGTAGACATAGTAGAATAGAGAAGAAATCAGGCGATACCTTTTGGAGGCTAACTGAGTATATTTGGGTGTAAGCTTTCGAGAATCTAGCTCCCTTCGTCAGACAAGATGTTATACAGAACTGAAAAAATCACAGACTTATATACACACTAAACAGAGCTCATCAAATAGTCAGACATAGTAGTAATAATAAAAATGCTTTAGGCCAGACATATTGATATATGGGTAAGACACAGTGATATAGATGTCAGACATAGTGACATAGAGGGGTCAGACATAGGCCCAGATTTATCAGCTCTCTGTCAGCGTTTGTGTTCCTGAATTATCGCAGCCCCAGAGAAAGTACCCGCTCAGCCAGTTAGTGACTGCAGCTGTGTTCTGCCTCACTCACTGATTGGCTAAGTTGGCATTTCTGAGTGGTGTCATGACATCACAGGATCAGGAGCCCAGTGGGGGGGGGGGGGCATGAGCCGTGACACTGTGCAGTGTCACGGGGCATTGGGATGGGTAAAAAGGACTGCTTTAATATTCCACCACCCCCTGCACCCCTGGATTTTTCGCTGTTGCTCAGAATACCCCTTTAATTTCTCTCTCTCTCTCTCTCAAAAACACACACAGCCTGCTGCAGCGATAGCGAACACACATGCAGCCTGCTGCAGCTATAGCACCCACACACACAGCCTGCTGTAGCCATAGCACACGCAGTCTGCTGCAGCCATAGCACATGCACCCTGCTGCAGCCATAGCACACATGCACAGCCTGCTGCAGCCACAGCGCGCGCACACACCCTGCTGCAGCCATAGCACACACACATAACCTGCTGCAGCCATAGTACACAACCCCTAATATGAAAAATAAAAAGAGTGGGGGCTCTACCTAAGTAGTAAACAATCCAAAATTGAGGGTGCCACTCTGTACCAGCAACCACACTACATAGAACAATATAAAGAACCAAGAAGGTACTATGTTTATGAGTGCACCCCACAAGAAAATCACAACAAATAATTTAGAAAATTATAAACACATCAATTTTATTAATACACAAAAAAGTTAAACGCACTAAAAATCCCAATACAGGGGATACAAAATAGTCAGGTATTCCTGAAAAATAATCAGGGTAATAACCTACAGGGCACTAATAAGGGAAGTAAATAGCTCCCCCTATCTGTGGCCGGTCCATATGTTCTGCTATGAATAATAATAGTGAGGCGTAAACCATTTGAAAAAAATAAACAATCATACACAGTAAAGTGCTACATAGTACAATCTAAGTGCATTAGTGCAACAAAATATCTGTGCAAAAATCGCCTAAAAATCTGGCCAAAAAAAATGTAAAATGATAACCTAATAATAAAGGTGAAAATAAAGCATAGAACCATGGACCAGATACAGTCCGCCCTGGAACCATGGACCAGATACAACCCCAACCACCCTTGTCTAATAGGGCCAGTGCTTTATTTCTGATTTTTTGAGGAAACTAAATGTATGTGAGAAAGTGTTTTTCTAGTTGTGATAAATAAGGTACTTAGATTAATAGAACATAAAATATATTGATGAGAAACATTTATAAAAAATTATGTGAAAATACAATAATGAAATTTCAAAAGATTTTCTTAAAAAGCTGGAATCTGAGTCGGTACATTCTTTCCGACTCCAGCCAAAACTACTTCCGACTCCACAGTCCTGGATGTCACATATAGTTATAGACCACTGAAAAATAATAACTGTTAAAGAAATCTAGGACTGTGATGATCAGCAGAAACGACAGGTCATTTTAGTCCGGTCTACTGTTGGGAGGAATCACAACTGTTTGAAACAGTTAAAAATTATTTTGCCCAAACATCCTATTGTACATGAATTGTACATTAGCCATGTCTGTTTTTAGGAAAATGATTAACAAGTAATATGGTTACCACTGCAGCTTTTATAGGGGGTGCCATCCAGATTTGTAAGACTTCCACCCATTATAAAGTGATACACCCCCACACCAGAGTATCCTCAGCTTGTTTAGCTGATTTTATTTTGTATCAGTTGTGTCTTGTATTGTTTCCTCCTAAGCAGCTATATGACAAGATCTTGTTTTCTTTATTACACCAGGATTTCGGTAACTATCACTTAGGAGTCATGGCCTGGATCATTCCCGTCTTTGTGGGATTGTCTTGTTTCGGCTCTGTGAACGGGTCACTGTTTACATCTTCCAGGTAATGAAGGTTCTAGAGACAAACCCCAAACTGACTATGAATTTTCATGTGTCTTTACAATTGATGAATATGTTGATGTAACATGACAAACAGATCGTGTTCTGCCAAAGTAAAGAGTAACCAACCTAATTACAGAAGCTTTATTATCAAAAACACCCTTAGGACAGCGAAGGGCTAGCAGGTGTCTTTGCTTGGATTCACATGTGCTAGATGTAGTGTGGCAGAGCTGCACTAGTTCTGAATGTTAAAATAACAGTGGGAAAACCTTGAAAGGGATTTCCCATTTATTTTTTATATAAAATAGTTGCAAATTTCTGTGTAATATACTTGGACATTTTAGGTGACATTTTGGGAGAGTTACTAGGAGTTTTGGGGCCAAGTTTCAGTCATTTTTTTTCCTGTAGAGAAAAAAAACTCACGCTTAGTGTTTGTTGCCTTTTGTGCCTTTTTCACAAAAAATGGTTAAAATGCAATAGAAGAACACCATCAGAAATATGTTTTGCTTGTAGATGATTTCATAATTCACTAGACTTTGATATAACATGTGGCCACTGGAAAGAAATTGCTGCAAAAAGGGCATTTGGACATGTTGCATGTACTAAATAACATAGCAGCAGAAATTAGGGGGGGGGGAAATATTCCTCGTACTAACTATGAACAAAAATAACAATAATGCATATGTATAGAATCTACCCATTGTCCACCCTCTCTTTGGTTGAACTTGATAGATGTGTCTTTTTTCAACCATACTAACTATGTAGCTATGAACTCTTCTCTCAGTTCACCACTGGTGAAATGCCATTGCCATCAAGTCCCTGATGGACATGCTAGAAATGGAGCACCACAACCAATCATTGGCCTCTTCAATCACGTGCACTCTCATTAGCAGTCCATGTATAATTTTGTTTAAAAAGTAAAAATAAAAAAATTCAGGAAACCCCCTTAGAGTACAAACACACAGGCCAGATCCACAGCGAATTTCTCGCCGCGAAATTAGCAGCGATATCTGCTGCTCATCACTTCCCTGTAGTTTCTTTGAGAAGACATAATCGCAGCGGGATGGAAATCCGCTGCAGATCCGGCCTGTGTGTTTGTCCCTTTATATGATTTTTAGTCCTAAGTGTGTGTTTTTTCCTCCCTCAGGTTGTTCTATGTCGGGTCCAGAGAAGGACATCTGCCATCTCTCCTATCAATGATTCACCCCAGACTGCTTACTCCAATGCCATCTCTCATCTTCACGGTATGTGCCTGGAACTGCACTCTGTACAGTGGTCTGGCTTTATGCTAGTCAGTCTGTGTAATTGATTTGTTGCTAATTTTACACAATTACTTTATTTGGGATAAACATTTGCAATAAACCCATGTTAAATGTCATACCTGCATCAAAATATGAAATTGCGGATTTCAAACCAGTCGATTTTTTTTATTCTCTTCAAAATCCGCAGGCAAATCCACAGTGGCTAATCCACACAGTTTGGTGCAGATTTTCTACTGTAGATTTACTCTACCGTGACTTTGCACTTCTTTCTTTTTTATTGTCGTACCAACTCTGCAGCCTCTGCTTGTCTTGCCTCTTTTTAGTTTCCACATCTCACATATTCCTTCAGTGCAGTGAAGGGGCTTAAATTAAGGGTACAAACACACACACACTGTATGCGCAGCAGATACGCAGCAGATCTGCAGCAGATTTGATGCTGTGTTCAGTTATTTAGATCTAATCTGCTGCGTATTTGTTGCGTATTTTCTGTGTATCGCAGCAGTAAATACGCTGCATATACGGTGTGTGTGTTTATACCCGTAAAGAGGAGAAAAATCAAGATTGCAGATTTTTTTAAAATTATATATTAGAAAAAAATTATAAAAAGCAATCAAAATTTTTCTTTTTACACCAATATCATACCAATAAAAACTAGAGATCATGGCGCAAAAAATGACACCCCTACCAGCCTTGTAGGTGGAAAATTAAAAGCGGTATGGCTCTTAAAAGGTGGGGAGGAACATTGCTTCAATTTCACCTGGACATCCGGGCATCAATGACCTTTGGCATGAAGGGGTTAGGTATAATTGTATCTCCCTAGAATACCCCATTATAAGCTAAAACAAAATGCAGAGAAAAAGCTAATTGGATTGTTTAGACCTGGAAAAGTTAAAAGTAAACTAGAATGTTCCAGAAGTAAAACACAAAGGGCTTAGGTTTATGAAAGCTGTCTAAAAAGAAACTATTATTGATTCCATAGCAGCCAATCACAGCACACTTTAAAGTGACACTGTCACCTCCTTTTTGCATTCTGACTTCTCTACACAGGTGTAATGGGTAAATTAAGCGGTTTTCATACCTTATTTTATATCATACGTCATGCTGCTTGTTCAAGTGAAAAGTCATCTTTAATCAACTGCAGATTGTGTTAAGTGGGTGGGGCTTTGCATCATTAGCACCACTTAGCCCCGCCCACAGCGCCACAGTTGGCCCGTCCCCTTTGTCGGCCATTTGAACAGGCTGGCCTAAAGGTCTAGGCCAACAGTGGCGCTTTGGGGAAATACAGGTATTCTGCCACAGGCAATATCCACAACCTTGATCAATACCTCCCAATAGGTAGGGATCACCACCCCTAACAGTGGCGCTGTGGACGGGGCTAAGTGGTCCTAATGCCGTGAAGCCCCGCCCACTTTTCACAATCTGCAGTTGATAAAGGATCACTTTTTATTTGAACAAGCACTATGACGTATGATATAAAATAAGGTATGAAAACTGCTAAATTTACCCATTACACCTGTGTAGAGAAGTCAGAATGCAAAAAGGGGGTGAAAGTGTCCCTTTAAGTTCTCATAGTACTCTTGAAAAAGGAAGTTTTGGTGTGGTTGGCCGCTATAGACATTAAACACAGCTTTTGTCTACATTTTGCATAAATCTCCTCTGAAGTATAGTAGAAAGTTGCAGAACCTTTCTTTATACAGCCACTAAAGGGGTTTCAGGGGTTCAAACAATAGCTACAGGATAGAATCCACCAAAAAGTTGTTCCCTGCAACACCTAATGCGATCATTTCAAATACATTGTCTATGTGATGCAGCAGCCAATCACAGGTCTGAGCAGTCTCTTCCTGCATAGATGGCACATGACCTCTGAGGCTGGTGATTGGCTTCAGTGTCATGATGTATGTGATGTCATCACCGCAAACCCGTTAGGGGACACCAGGTTTTTTTTAAAACCCACATCACCCTATTTAAAGTGTTACGGTCATTTAAAAAAAAAAAACCTTTGAAATGTCACATAGACATTTCTAAGTATTGATTGGTTGGGTCTTAGGGCCAATGCACACGTCCGCAGATTTCCATACGTGCATGTATGGTTTTCTGCGGACTGAAACCCGGAGCTCCCAGCATCATGATCAATTATGATGTCAGTAGCTCCGATACTGTTTGAAAGTTCGTGCTAGTGTACTGACACAGCCACATGGCATAATTAATCATGATGCTGGGAGCCCTGGGGTCTAGTCTGCAGAACACCGTCCATGCACGGACGGAATTCTGCAGACGTGTGCAATAGCCCTTAGTATTGAGACTTCTATGATCTCTACATATAGCTGGGAGAAGCTCACATCAGGGTGCTTCACTCCTTGGCTCGTCTCCAACTCAAATAGTTCAAGTGGCTATCCAAAATAAATAAAATAAAAATAAGGTGGCAAGCCATAGAGTGAAGTGCTCCAGTAACCAGTGGGGGTCTCAACACTGATCGAAACGTTTGACATGTCTGTGAGACATGTTTAAAAAACTAAATCACATTAATGCTTTTTAAACTTTATTTGTTTAGAGCTACTTTAATTTAAGGAACAGAATGTGGGCTGCATGTTAAAGCTGCTCATTTTTGGTGGCTTTTAGCCATATTTCTGTTCCGTAAAGTTTATTATGTGAGAGAAAGGATGAGAAGGATGTACTTATTCTATTAGTTTTGTAAACAGGGGACAGAGGGCAGTCATCTGCTGAAAATGTGATGTCACTGTTTATTTGGAAGAGATTGCTGCTGAGAAATCTGTTCATTATATAAGAGTTTTTCCCCAAAAACCAAAGAACTACTTGGAAGTATAAGTCATTCTCTGCTTTCAGTCATCTCTTACAAGGGTAACAGATGCTTGTTGACAGTCACAAATGGACCCCATCTTTTCACAGACCCTGAATGGCAAATAATCCTATATTGTCCTGTAAAATTACACTCCAACAGCCCTCTTACCAAATCTCCTTCTGCTGCCTGTGTGTGTTCACTATAGCTTTAGGGGTTATGCAGGATTAAAAAATACAGCTAATTTTTTGCAAAAACAGCACCATCCCTGTCCTCAGGTTGTATGTGGTACTACAATTCAGCTCAATTCACTTAAATGGAACTGAGCTGCAAAACCCACAAGAGTGGTGCTATTTCTGCAAGAAAATGAACATGCTCTTCTAAGCCCGGATAACCCCTTTTGGAATTCTATTCATCATGCATTATTCATAAAGCATCTACATATTGTGTGTCTATATGTAAACCCTCACAAGATCTCTTCATGTAGCATATTAAATGAATCTGTGTTATTGTCTGTTTTCTCTGCCTCATTCTTTTCCTTATTTTTCTTCTAGTGTGCCATGACGCTGCTGTATGCTTTCTCAAATGACATCTTTTCAGTCATCAATTTCTTCAGCTTCTTTAACTGGCTGTGTGTAGCGCTGGCAATCATTGGAATGTTGTGGCTCAGATACAAGAAACCAGAACTGGAGAGACCCATTAAGGTAAGAAACCAATGAGGCCCAGTTAAAGGGGTACCCAGATCTAACGTAGGTTAACATGTAGGTCTCATAAAAATAAATATTTTTGAAAATATATTCATTTAGCCAACTTTCCTCCTCCCGATATGCCTGCACTTTTCCTCCATTCTGTTGTCTAGGTTACCAACCACCTCTCAGCTGTAAAAGCAGTTGCCGGGCTGAAATATTTATATAGATATAGTCAGGGCCATATTTGTCACCATTTATTTTGTCCCTTCCTTGCCTAATAATACTAGCCTGCTAGCACTCCGGATCAGAAGTGTCATTTTTTTAAGCTCCAGAAAGGATGGTACCCGGCTTTTCCTAGTAGTCCTGTGCTTGTGGGTACTGGGGTAACAATGCAGGGTTAAAGCTAGCTGTTTTACAGGCTGTTTACACCTTCTACTAGTGAAGCTTGCAAAGTGAGTTAAAAAAACAATACACCAGAGAAAAACTTTTATTAAAATAAAAAAAAAAGCTGTAAATGGAGGCCACATGTCCCTGTGTGTCCCTGTTGTGTTAGCAGCTGTGACTACTGCATGCGCTTGCGAACTCCAGGTGGGACTGGCATTGCAAGTTTTGTCTGCAGTTAAAAAGCGCATATGCTAAGCCTGACACCTAGCGCAAAAAAAGAGAAGACCACCCACAAAACGCTGAAGTGCTGTGTTCTTATAATGCATTTTTAACATAACCGTAATATAGAAGCAGAGCTGAACACTTACCTCTCCCGTCTCCTGGGGGTGTAGGTTTGGGTCATCGGCAGTATGAACTGCAAATACAGGCCTGGATATAGTGTTTATATAGATTTAATATATATCAATCTATCTACACTATTATATGTATATATTTGAGCCAAGCACTGCTGTTACAGCAGAGTGGTGGATAGTAACCTAAACAACAAGCTGTCAATGAGGAGGAGCCAAGTTTGCTAAATGAATGTACTTCCAAAAATATTGATGTTGCCTACCAGTTTAACCATGCTAGTTGAGATAAGAACACCCCTTTAAGAAAAAACTGAAGTTTTATGATTGAGTAGTAGTAGTAAGGTCTTGGTGCTTTTTGTATATTAACAGTTGATTTCAATAGCTAGATGTCTTGTTTTTTAAGTTAAAGAGGATAACAACACCCATCGGCAGCTGGTCCTGCTCACCTACTTTCGATTGGCAGATTTCTTCCTATACACAGTAATATGGAGAAACCCACCAGTCATTAGAGAGTGAGCCCAGTTGTCTCCTTATTAAAGGAGAAGTCTGGCATTTTCTAAAACCAGGCATCCTGCAGGGGAAGGGGGCAAATTGATCACAATTACTAACTTACCTGCTGCAGAACCCCCATCGGGACCAGCCGCGGGACCCCCACCGGGCTCCGGGATGCCCGGATGTCTACGTCATGACCCGGCTGATGGGTGGGATGCTGCTCCAGTCACTTATTATCTGAGCGGCCAGTTCAGCAGCTGGGGCAGACCTTTTCCCCCCTGGTTGTGGCATCATTACTGTATCATAACTTATGTGAGAAGTCCTCTTTAAAATATGGGGTTGCAGGGCCATCCTATGCCCTCCCTTCCCTGTTAGTGCACGCTTTGCTGGGTGGGTGGGTGTTCTCCGACCGACACGATGGTGAGTTAGTGTAGGGACTCATGTGAACCAGGGGACCTGCACGTGGTACATGGGGCAGTATGGTTTGATCAAATTATATACCAACATCCTGGCGTTGGTTATTAAATGTAGCCAAGTGGCATTAGTGTCAGCCATAGGTGTGAGGTGCAATGCTCCTTTTTCTCCCGGTCCTCTTTAAACTGTACCTAAGCCAGCACACTGGGCATGTTGGTGCATAGAGAGCACTGCTTAGTTCAAGAATATTATGCAAAGTACTACTTAGACTCCTATGTTTGTGGGCTTATAGCAAAAAATGCAAGTACATAGAAAGATACAAACAGTAGATATACTTAATACAATTGTAAAAAAAAAAACAAGATTTTTTTGTAGCAGTGTATATCTCCTGTATTATTATATCTGCTGTCTGTACTTGTTGCATAGCATCGCTTAGGCACTACTATTAAACTAATACCAGGCCGCGTGTCTGGCAGTCAGTGACTTTAGGGAGGGTGGGGTGGATAGATGCACAGCTTGTAAGGACCTGAGAGATTATGTACAATTACATCCATAAAAGATCAAGCCATTAAATCATGTTAAACCTCAGGAATTCATCATCTTTCTGCAGACAATAATGGTAGCCAGGAGGCAGGTTTTTATCCATAGCTCAGTTAATGCAGCTTCTGCTGTAAGGTAACAGAGCGGTGACAATGGCAGTTCCCTCCATTTAACGATAATAATAAGATAGGAAGCATAAATGATGCCCACCGGCTGCACAGATACCAAATCACACGAAGTAGAAAGTCCAGAATCTGTGTACTCACCAACACTGTACCAACGTGTTCTGCTTTCAAATTACGTCAGATTATACCCCTGCCTGTACCTTTATGATCCTCCCCTGAAATAGAAACAAAAGGGTTTTAACATTTATGCCACTAAAATTTAAAGGGGTTGTTCATCAAAAAGTGTTTTCTTTCAAATCAACTGGTGCCAGAAATTTGTAATTTACTTCTATTAAAAAATCGGAAGACTTCCAGTACCTATCAGCTGCTGCTGTGTCCTGCAGGAAGTGGTGTATTCTCTCCAGTCTGGCACAGTGCTCTCTGCTGCCACCTCTGTCCATGCCAAGAACTGTCCAGAGCAGTAGCATATCCCCATAGAAAACCTCTACTGGTCTGCAGACTGGAAAGAATACACCACTTAGAGCAGGATATACAGCAGCTGATAAGTACTGGAAGAGGTGAGATTTTTTTTAATAGAAGTAAATTACAAAACTCTGGTGCTTTCTGGCACCAGTTTATTTGAAATACATTATTTTTTTTATTAACCTTTAATTAGTCCTTTAAGGGACTTCTAATTCACTTTGGGGGAATTTATTAAGATTGGTATCCCAGGCATCGTTCTTTAAGGACAAAAGCTATTTTTTACTATGTTAATACTTATGGAAAGTTAGACAAATTCCTAATGTACATTAATTATGGGAAATGCACATATAGTACTATTTCCCTTAATTTTGTAGATCAGGCAGGGATTAGATTCTGTAAAAAACAGTGATGTCACAAATCAGTTGTAATTCCTATAGAGTGTCCAGCTGGGGGCGCACTATATTTAGAAGTCTATGGCACTGTATTGTGTCTATGGAAATGTATGTAATGTTATGTAGTGTAATGTACACTATGCTTTATTGATTGAATACATTAATGGAATACTTTGGGGAGCAAGTGTCCTTGCTCCCCAAAGTATTCCATAAATGTATTCACTCAATACATTTGTAGGGCACCGAGCAGGAAGGAAGAAAGGTGCCTGTGCATCTAATTACCTCCTCCCTCCCTCCCTCCCACCCTGCATGGTGCTGTGGGACACACATACACTTTACTACTACTACATAGTATGAGCAGATGATGGGGGAGTAGTACCAGGGCCACACCCATCACCAATGCCCCCCGCAACATATGCACTGTACCACTCCTCCCATCATCTGCTCATAGTTTTAGCAGATGATGGGGAAGTAGTACCAGGGCCATCCCCATCAGTTAACTGCCTCCACATATGCACTGTACTACTCCTCCCATCATTTGCTCATAGTATGAGCAGATCATGGAGGAGTAGTACCAGGGCTATCTCCATCAACAGCACCCCCTGCCCCAAGCCGCCGGGGGTGACATCAGGGAACGAGTCGGCAAGACGTGGGGGCGGCGGTGAGCTCTGCAGTCTCCGGCAGGGTATGTGAACTGCAGTGCAGCAGCGGCGGCAGGAGGTGCTGGTGATGGGGTTAGCCTTGGTACTACTCCCCCATCATCTGCTCATACTGTGAGCAGATGATGGGAGGAGTAGTACAGTGCATATGTGGCGGCGGGTGGGGTTTGGTGATGGGGATGGCCCTGGTACAACTCCCCCATCATCTGCTCATACTATGAGCAGATGATGGGAGGGGTGATACAGTACATATGTGGTGGAGGGGGGTTGGTGATGGGTGTGGCCCTGGTACTACTCCCCCATCATCTGCTCATACTATGTAGTAGTAGTACAGTGTATATGTGGGTGATGGGGATGGCCTTGGTACTACTGATGGGATGTAGTAGTACAGTGATGGGAGTAGTAGTACAGTGTATATGTGTCCCACAGCACTGAGCAGAAAGGGAGGGGGGAGGTAGTTAGATGCACAGGCACCTCTCTCCCTCCCTGCTCGGTGCCCTCCAAATGCATTGATTGAATACATTTATGGAATACTTTGGAGAGCAAGGACACTTTACAATTGAATTACAACTGATTTGTGACATCACGTTTTTTTTTACAGAATCTAAACCCTGCCTGATCTACTAAATTAAGGGAAATAATAATAATATTTATTTGTATAGCGCCAACAGATTCCGCAGCGCTTATTTAAATATATAAATACATTACAGGTTATATATTAAATTATACAATGAATAAGTTACAATAACAAATTAGTGACCTGCTCTCAAGAGCTTACAGGCTAGGATGACTGGGAGTAACACGAGAGGCAACAAGTGCTTTATTTGTCAATGTTCCAGTCATTGTACATGGAGTCTCTAAGTGCCTATAGGCGGCTGGGCAAGCCAGTCACATTCCATTTTCTTAGCTCAGATAACAAGGACAGTGTACATAGCACCAAAGAAGTTATAGAGAGGGGATAGCAAAGGGAGACGAGATTACGAAATGTTATAAGCACGCCTGAAGAGATGGGTCTTCAGGGCGCGCTTGAAACTGGGGATGTTGGAAATAAGTCTGAGGCCTTTGGGTAAAGAGTTCCAGAGAACTGGTGCAGCACGAGAGAAGTCTTGGAGGCGGGAATGAGAAGTTCTGATTAAAGAAGAGGTTAGTGTAAGATCATTAGCAGAACGCAGAGCACGGGAAGGATGATAGGTGGAGATGAGGGAGGAGATGTATGGAGAGGCAGAGTTGTGGAGAGCTTTATGGGTGAGGGTGAGGAGTTTGAACTGTGTTCTATATTTAATGGGTAACCAGTGCAGTGACTGGCACAGAAGGGAGACGTCGGTATAGCGGCTGGAGAGGAAGATTAGCCTGGCTATATGTGCATTTCCCAAAATTAATGACAGCCATAGGCTGTATCCCAGTTTTCCAGGCGGTCCTCCGGCTGTATCCACCCTCTTCACGGAGGCTGCAGACAGCGGGAATCAGATGCTGAGAGTTCAGGTTCATACGAACCCGAACCTCGGCAGGTTCGCTCATCTCTAATTGTAACAAACATGACTAAAGTGATGCTGATGTGTTTAGCAGACAGAGGAATGTCTAGATTGGTATCCAAACCTTCAGCTATAATAAGTATGAAGTCAGAACAGGACATTGGGTGCAAAGGAGTTCACTGAAAGCAGAAGCAATGTGGAAAAGGTTGAGGAATTGAAACACGAAAGTCATTAAAGGAGAACTCCAGTGATTTTTTTTTCTTTTAAATCAACTGTTATCAAAAAGTTCTACAGATTTGTAATTTTTTCTCTATATAAAAATCCCCAGTCTTCCAGAACTTATTAGCTGTCATGGACAGATGTGGCAGCAAAGAGCATTGTGTCAGCCTGCAAAGAATACATCACTTCCTACAGGAAATACAGCAGCTGATAAGTACTGGAAGACCTGCGATTTTTAAATAGAAGTAAATTACAAATCTATATAACATTCTGACACCAGTTTATTTAAAAGAAAAAACATTTTCGCCAGAGTACCCCTTTAAAAAGTTGAGGATCTTTTCATGCTGCAGTGCTTTAGCTTAATATATGTAAATCCCCTAGTATATAGTTAGTAATGTAATCACCCCATTTATTGGGTATAACAGTTTAATAATAATCTTGGCAGGCAGTGGAAAGAGTAGATTCCCATGGCTGATTTGTGAATCCCTGTGCAGAGTGCAAGCTGCCTTTACAGCAGTCTTTATTCTGTCTATGAAGCAGCATGCCCACAGCCGAGTCCAGGTGATGGGTAAGGGCCCTATTACACAAACATACTAGCTGACAGATTTTCTTTTTGAGGAATGGACTATAAATAGAGATGAGCGAACCTCGAGCATGCCCGAGTCCATCCGAACTTGATCGTTCGGTATTTGATTAGCGGGGGCTGCTGAAGTTGGATAAAGCTCTAAGGTTTTCTGGAAAACATGGATACAGCCAATGACTATATCCATGATTTCCACATAGCCTAAGGGCTTTATCCAACTTTCGCAGCCACCGCTAATCAAATGCCGAAAGTTCGGGTTCGGATGGACTCGGGCATGCTCCAGGTTCGCTCATCTCTAACTATAAACAGAGAACATGTAATTACTGAGCTTTCTCTTTTTTTCAAATCCATTCATGGCTTTGGCTTAAATAAATCTGTCAGATAATCTGTTGATGTAATAGGCCCCTTAGCTTCGTAGAATCATCATCTGCACTCTCCAGCTCTTTTAATAGATTGCTCCCACATGTATTTTAAATGTCAATTCGCTAATATAACATTATTATGGGACGTGCACCTGTTAGCTGCAAGAGCGATGTCTAGAATAACACGCAAGGCTGGCCTCTGAGATAGTTGGGAACAGTCCCATGGCCACTGAAATCTATTCCCATAATAACAGCTTATTTATGGAGTCGCTATTTTGGGAGTACTTTAATATATTTATTAACATGGCATTAAAGGTGCAATATAGACCTAAAATTTCAGATGACCAGAGAGCAGTAAGGTCCCTAAACTGAAGGCTAACTTGGCCTTGGAGGCCGTAGACAGGTACAATGGCATTTTTACAATGTTTCCACCGCTTTGGTCAGAACACACAGCACTTGCTGTGCTTCTTTGATCTCAGCTGGATACAGTTTAAGGGTTCATTTTTTCCTGTCGCCCCCGTATTGATGTTATGAGTTAGTTCAGACAACAACCAAGGGGGAGGGGGGAGGCAAAACTTTTGACCACTGCTCCTCTTCCTTGTCCTTTTTGCCGCTCATTGTTTCAAAGTTTCCTGGAGAAGTTCACCTGCTGAGGATAGACCATTCACACACAGTGTGAAGTCTGAAAACAGTGGGAGTATAGGGAAGACAGGAATAGTAACAAAGCAACTAGGGCAGTCCCCATGATCTAAGGGTACAGGTGAAGCACACATATATACAGAATAAATAGCATTTTATATATTTTTGTTTGTATAGTCTGTAGGAACAGAAAAGTCTTTGCATACACTTTTGACAGTATCCTGTGTTACTGCCTGTATTATGCTCCAGAGCTGCACTCATTATTCTCCTGGTGGAGTCACTGGCCCTGATTTGTTAATCTGTCTTTCATGGACCGTGATTGGTGGTTATATGTCTGAGACAAAAATGTGGTTGATTTTTTTTGTCTCAAACAGATAAATAAATCTGGCCCACGACTTTACTTATGCTACACTGATCCTGAGTTACATTGCTTGTCAGTATAGGATGAGCAATGTAATATATGTACACACCGATTCACCTAGAACAGGGATGGGAAATCTGCGCCCCTCCAGTTGCGAAACTACAATTCCCTAAAGCTTTGGCTGTCCAGGCATGATGGGAATTGTAGTTTTGCAACAGCTGGAGGGCCGAAGGTTCCCCATCCCTGACCTAGAAGAACAGTGGTTGCAGCTCTGGAGTACTGTACAGGCTGTAACTCAGGATTAATAACGGATAAGAAATGTAATGCATGTCTACAGCGTCTCCTCCAGCAGAATATTGAGTATAATACGGGATATAACTCAGCAATGTAGTATATGTACACAATGACTCCACTGTTTGTGTAGATTGGTTAAATACATAAATTAAATAGTGGAGATCAAAGGTAACCTGCACTTAGTTGGTTCACAATTCACTCATTCTGTATCACACTAAGTGTGTGTTTGTGTTAATGTGCTGTAATATAGGTTACATAATCAGAAATAACCTAACTTGCTTTTTTTCCTTCTCATTGTAGCTAAATCTCTCACTCCCCATCTTCTTCATCCTTGCCTGTGTCTTCCTTATCGTTGTGTCATTCTACATGACCCCCATTGAGTGCTTGATCGGCTTTGTCATCATATTATCGGGTGTTCCCGTTTACTACTTTGGGGTTTGGTGGCAGAATAAGCCTGAATGGGTACAGCAGGCTATACGTAAGTATCTCTTATGACATTACAGTTTACATGTAAGGGAACTCATCTATCTCTTCTTAAATATTACATACAGCTGACCAAAGTATAAGAATATAATCTTGTCCTCTTCAGTATGTAGTCCTTGCAGCTATCCCAGGTATAGGGAATAAGAGTTTTACATTTGCTGTAGGATCAGCAGTTAGGATAAGCTGAGTGTTCAACAAACCAGCAGATACTTATCCATAATCTGTAAATTACGTTCTCTCTCAGTCTCTTTAAAGGGTACCTATCACTTGGTGACAGTGGCAGGATCCCCCGAACAAATCCTGCAGGTGGGCGGTCCTTTTCTGACATGAGCTGTGGTACAGAACTCCCAGAAGTGCCATAGACGGCATTGTAACACACTTCCATTGCGATCTATGGTGCTTCTGGGAGTACTGTACAACAGCTCATGTCAGAAGAGGACTGGCTGTAGCGTGTACTCTCCCAACTCTGTGTCACATGATCAGTCAGGACCCATAGAGCTCCATTATAAGTCCAACTGATCACTTGTTCAGTTGGACGCTGCAGCGCGTCTTCTCCCGGCTCTATCACTCGATCGGTATGGGTCTGAACACTCAGACCTGGACCGATCAAAACTTTTGACATGTCTCTATGACGTGTCAAAAGTTTTCTTATGTGACAGTGACACTGGGAATACTACATAGGTGTGCTGACTCGCTATTGCTGTTTTTTAGTGTGAAGTCTATGCTGTTCAGCTCATTGTTAAAAAGACCCCTGGATATGTCCTATAGCTTTATTTTCCATGTCGGATACCTGTGCATAGTCATGTTATGAGAACAAATGCAGTACCAGAATGCTAGACTAAATCTGGGTAAATCTTTTTATCTGTTGGCTGCATTAATGAATCTGGTTTCTGTGTCTCTATAGATTCCACAACTGTCTTTTTACAGAAGATGATGGAGGTCGTCCCTCAGGAATCCTAAACCTTTGCAATGCCCTGTCTCTGCTACTGTGCACAAGGAAAAGGGTTGTTCTTTAAGTAGCTGACTAAATGTTGCTCTCAGTTACAAACAGAACTATCAGCCCAGATTATTTCTGGGGTCATTTTCAAACCAAGACCCCCAAATACAGACTTAAGACCCCTTTTTTCACCACCCAAAATATATGCAGTTTCTTATCCAACATAACCCCTGACCCAGATTGTATTGGGGTCCTCATTTTTGTAGAGTGGTCGTCTTCTTTTGCTTTATTGTTTTTTTCTTTTTATAAATAAAACTCTGAAATAGATTTTTAGTTACCTCAGAAGCAAAACGGCCACAAAAGTCTGCAAAGAAGTGATCTCTATTTTGAAGTCGATGATGTCTCTGTGATAAAGGTCTTCTTTCCTGCAGCCTCTGCAAACAGGCTTTTATGGCTCATGATAACTCGGACTCTGGAATCACTGGACCTTAGAACCACTGACCAGGCTGACTGTGCAGCTGGAACCCCAAATGTGTTCCCTCTGCCTCAAGATTAGAACTGACTCTATTATGCAATTAACATAAACTACACTGCCTAGTCAACGGAGGACGCTTACACAGGACTGCCAGCATTTGGCTGCACACGGTTTACTGCTGTCTGGTTTGGACCATCCTCTCCACTGATAAAAGTTTAGTTTTGTTTGCAAAAGTTTTTATATTTTGTTGTAAAAAGAAAAAGGTCTTTTATCTACTTATAGCACTTAATGTCCAGTATTGCTGGCACTGCCCTCAGCCCAAACTACTGCAACATTATATGCACAGATGTAGCCATAGATGGGAAAAGAGAATGTTCACTACTTTTAGTGGTGGTGGAGCATGATCTCCAATAAACACAAAGGAGAAAACCCCTGTGTCATGCCCTATTCCCAGATCCTGCACTAGGCAGAACACAGTGTATATTTGCCCAGAATTTCCCTGTAATTAAAGAACTGTTAGTAATATCTGAGCATTCACATCAATTATGGAAGAACTTTCCAGAAAATATCAAAAGGTTCCTCTGATTATGGAGGCACTCCTAACTTCTATGGCCATGCTGAGAGGCAGTACTACAATAAATTATCTCATGTTGTGATAAGGACATGTAAAAAAATATATAAGTGGATGACTGAGATCCCAATTTATCCAGATTCAGGATGCGATTCCCGGCCTTCTCCCAACTCACTAACTGGAGGAACACATTTAGGCTAAGACTATACAACGTCCTTTTTTAGCTGTTTGACGGGCGTTTTTTATGGACGAATGTCATTTTTTGCTCAAATAACGACTGTAATTCCGCACAAAAATGGACGTTATTTCACAAAAAATGTCCATCAAACAGCCAAGAAAGGCAATGTGTGGTTGTGGCCTAAAATGGAATTCCCCATAAAGTAATAGTCATATCAGAGCAGCCTATAATACTAATTAACCAGATACACAACATTTGGGCCATTACTCCACATCACTGTTTAGTAGTAGTTCTCTCGATGCAGTACAGTCTGTTATTAGAATTGTTATATTTTATGTTTTAGATACTAACTTAAATTTATTTTGAATCTCTTAGAATATATTTTATTTATTCCTGTATCTATATATGTAGATATGTTTCTAGTCTTAAAACTCAATAATATATAATTTACTTATGCAGGTATTTTAAAGGGCAACTCCACCTCTGTGTACACATATGCCGTCTATGCATCATGTTCAGATTGTTTGCAATTACTGCTTTATCATTTCTTATACTCCCATTTACATCCAGAGCTGCATTCAAAGTTCTGCTGGCTTCTTCTGGGCTCACAACTTTCTGTAGCCCTTTCTGGTGTCTGTACAAAGAATGCTCTGCTGTAGTGCATTGTTGGAGATGTGTTTACATCTTTTTTCTTTAAAAGAAAAAAACTATTCCAGAATGAAGTGTTGCAGGGTGTACTGATGAAAGCAAATTAGCCAATGGACTTATAGGAGAAGTCATTGTAAATGCAGCTCTCTAGGTGTGAGTTGGGTGAAAAACATCAGGCTATTGCAGATTAGTACAAATATTCTTTAATTACTCCATATTATATGCAGTTTACATGTAGAAGGTGCACCTTAAGATAACAAGGCATTTGCTTTTTACACCATGAAATCACTCCAAGTTCTAGTATACAGAAGACTAGCCATTTAGAACTTAAACTAACTTGATGACATTAGTGACACCTGTCCACAGTGAGAATTATCTATTTGTTTTCTCATTGAATAGTTCCTATCCAACACAACTTATTACTAAACATTAACAAGGTAACAGATTTATTCACTGAATATGTGTCTTCTTTTGTGTGTTTTTGTAGCATTTACAATCAACCTTCAATGTGTCGCTTCCAGGGCAGCTGACCGGTGTTTCTGTTACAGTTTTAGCTGGCTCCACTGCTTTGACATAGTCTGATGTCCAGCTGAGCCACTGCTCAATGTTTATATGGTATTTCTGGACAAAGTATATTCCTATGGTTACTGATTAGAGATGAGCGAACCGGGTTTGGGTTCGAGTTGATCCGAACATGAACGTTCGGTATTTGATTAGCTGGGGCTGCTGAACTTGGATAAAGCTCTAAGGTCTGGAAAACATGGATACAGCCAATGACTATACCCATGTTTTCCACATAGCCTTAGGGCTTTATCCAAGTTCAGCAGCCACCGCTAATCAAATGCCGAAAGTTCGGGTACGGATCGACTCGAGCATGCTCGAGGTTCGCTCATCTCTATTACTGATGTATAACATACGCTCTGGAGGGAGGCATTTGCTGCCATGTAATAAAGGAAGGTCATGGGTTCCTAGTGCATTGTGAAAGGAAAAATGGTTGCCTGCTACAGATATAAAGCATTTGAAGTAGAAGAGGCTGTAGCCAATAATATAATGCTAGCTAGAGACTGCTGTTGACAAATATGTAATTTCTATTGGGGACCTCTGTAGTATGGTAATATATGTTTTGTGTGTAAGGAGCTGTGAGTCCTATTGACTTATTATTACCTTATTACCTATAGCTTCATAATAGTAAAGAATAGCACGTTAGTACCGAATACAAACATCACAGATCCATATGCTTGTTATTTGAGTGTGCATATGTGAGTGTCAGATCACTCTGGGTATTCTCACAAGCCACAATAAGATTTATCAACAACAGCTAGCCTGCATTTTGATGGTTTCCATTAGAGATGAGCAAATTTATAGTATTAACAAAGTGAAGTGCTACATTAGCTCAGCAGTCTTCATTTTAACCCTGCTCCACTCTGGGTGCTTAGAAAAGCTGGATCCAGGCTGGATCCAGCTTGTCCAGGCACCTGGAGCAGAGCAGCATGGAGTGACACAGAGTTCAAAAGCAGCCGGCTGTTGACGGCCAAGCTAAAGTAGAGCTTCATTTGTTAATACTGTAAATTAACTCATCCCTATGTAAAAAATGAAGGTATAGCAAATACAGTGATGGATCCCTGTGAAAAAAAACAACATTATGATATATCCTCCACCCTATGCAGGACTGCATTTAGCTGCTGTCAACAAACTTGCCCAAGTATTTTATAAATCTTATTTTTTTCCATTAAATTGTGCCAACTACAATCAATGTGATTTGTGTAAAAATATCTTTGTTGCAGTATATATGACATAGGTGAACCTGCCCAGGTGACAATCAGTGCAGCTTAAGGCTAGGTTCACACTATTTTATGACGGCCTGCTTTTATAACAATGTCTGTCAATGCACAAATAACATCCATTACTTTTTAAATGGCTGTTATTTGCACAATGTTGGCTGTAGGTATGAAAGACAGCTATCATTTGTAAATCGTGTAAACCTAGCCTAAAGGAGTACATGTCCCTGTTATCACCAGTTAGAATATAGGGTCTTTTAGTATATATGTATTAAGAAGTTTCCAAAATTAGATCAAGAAGCTTACTGATATAACAGTTAGATATATCTGACCATGTTCTTCTGAAGATGGCCGCCATTTTGTTTGTATTGTCAGTCCCTTCTTGTGCTCCTCCTGCAAGCTTTGTCAGTCCTGCCCCTGCTGAGTTGAGTTGTGACCCTGTGTCTGTTAAGCTTTACAGTGTGTGCCTTTGTGTGATAAATGGCAGCTGTTCTCTTGACATTACCATTGTCCACACACATTATCACCTAACTCCAAGCACAGCTCTTCACCAGTCTTCTGTTCACAGAGAAAACAAATGTGTTACATAAATTACATTTTAGTGTATCATTGCTATACAGTGATATTCTTACCTACCGCCAACATGAAGGTAACCAAGGTAAGGTAACCTTTATTAAGCACTTCTTGAATTTAAAGGGATAGGACCCTCTAGGAGATATCAGTCATTCTCCTTATATCCCCTCCACCTCATGTGCTAAGATATAATTGGGGACATTCCTGCCCTTTCGGGACCATCATTTATTTGTTTACTTTGTTGTTACATTTCAGATGTGCTTTTTATGCTTTTCTTTGTTTTTTTTTATTAATATTATTATTAGAGGCTGTTAAAGTCCTGGAGCTATTGTGTTTTGGTTTGTACCTAGGATAAACTGTATTAGTATTCTTTTCATAGGGTTAATGATATTTGAGGCCTTTGCAGTATTTTTGTTACAGCTGGACGTAGAGTTACCTGATATTAGATTTTTGTGCATTTTATGTTTTTTTTTCTTCCCCTGAATAAAGTTGACCACTAAAATAAATTCATGTTTAGTATGTGTCTGTGTATCTGGTAAGGGCTTTGTTTACAACATGCTGTGCTGGTCATGAGTTAAAAGACAGTTTGTTGCAATATGTTAGAGATTACATTGCATCACTACTGCAAAACAAAATACAACATGATATATTTTAAATTGTTTTAAAGGGGTGTTTCCATCTGAGCTAATATAGTTATACTTGTGGGACTTGTCATGTTAAATAAATTAGCAAATACATATTTCCCCTTCTATTGTTGACAGCTCATTTTCAAGGTTACAGACCACCTTTCTGCTCTAAAACAGTTGTTTGACGAGTGTATATATATCTATAGTGTACATATTTATTTATGTTATACAGTTTATATACACAGTACCTCTATACATCTACATTACAGCTATATAAACACCCACCAGACCACTGTTTTTAGAGCAGAGTGGTGGTCAGTAACCTAGACAATGAGCTATCAATATTAGGAGGGAAAGAGCAGAATATGAGGGAAAAAAGGCAGGTTTGGTAAATGAATACGTTTGCAAAAATATTTAACTTGATGAACCCTACAAGTGTAACTATATTAGTTAAGATGAAAATGCCACTTTAATTAAAGAAACCTGTAATACATCAGAAACATATTCTGACATAGCAAACAATGAGGAGTGTTAAATTCAAAAAACTTTACATGTCTCATGATTCAGTGTATGTTAAAGCAGATTCCAACAAAAAAGTGAGCACACCCATGTTTAAAGTATACAAGACTATTTGAATAGTCTCAATGGGAACCAGCCACCTAATAGTGCAGATTTATCAGTCTGTCCCCAAAAAAAATGGTTTGCCCTCAGCAGCCAATCACAGCTCATATATCATTTAATTATAACTAAGCTGTGATTGGTTGCTGTGAGCAAGCCAAACAATTTTTGTCTAGGACAGACCCATAAAACTGGGCCATTGGTTTGAATTCATAGATGCCATTACACCAATTCTGGTGTTATTGTGCCAATCTCATAAAACTTTTAATGCACACACATTTGTATCTCTAACTCATGGCTCATAGCAAGAGATATGACCTCCCACTGCATGAGAGATTTACTAGACTTTACACCAGGAACTGGCCTACATTACAGCAGAAATCTGTTAAGTGGATAGCAGGTGTAGATTTCAGTTTGTGAAACATGAACATGTGCCGGTATATTAAGTGGCCTGCACCCCGAAATTCATTTGCTGCATCTAATTTAAATGCATTTTGTATTAAGACTGGTGTCGGTTTTAAGGAACTTCCTCTATAAGATATGTAGTGAAAGGCTAAGTTCACAGTACCAGTCGTGGATTATAATAGGTCTGTTTTGGACGGTAGCCCGGGGCCCATGGACACCCAAAAAGACTTTTAGTGGTGTACTGTCTCCTGGCTACAGTTCTGCCATGATTTGCAAAAAAAATGCTTCTTTTTTTTACTGCAGTTTTGCACAAATCAGGACATCATGACATTATCTATATTGTACTATGAACACTACACTAGTGTTGCCATAGTTACAGTGGGATAGGGGGGCCCAGGCTTGGTAAACAGCCCAGGGCCTATGGTAGAGTTAATCAACCCCTGCACAGTACGCTTAAAGAGGATGTACCATCAGACCTCATATATTGTGATATACATACTAATCTGTTGGCGCTGACATGTAGAAGAGGCTGGTGTGGAGCATTTCTCTTTATCCTGCCCGGTCGGCCTATTCTTGTATGGGATCTCGTATACGATGTGTATACGCTCCGGCCGGGATCCCATGCGGCGCTGCAAAGAACTGACATGTCAGTTTTTTGCGGCCGCAATTCACACAATGAAGCGAGCTGCCCCGACCGCTTGCTTCATTGTGTGCTATGGGAAGTTCTGATGCAGGCGGAATGATCTTTGCAGAGACCGGCCGTTCCATGACCCGGCCAGGTCATGGAATGGCCAGTCTCTTACGCAATGTGCACATAGCCTTAGGCCGCATTCACATGTTCCGTGTTCTGCACGGAACACGGCCATGGAATGCCTGTAACGGACTTCTTCCCCCACCCGGGCAGCATCTGTGATAAGATGCTGGGAGCGGGGGAGCTGTATTCATATGCACTGTGCTGTAATGACAGCGCTGCACGGCTGATTCATTACAGCACAATGCATATGAATACAGTTTCCCTGCTCCCAGCATCTTATCAAAGGGGTGGGGGAGAAGTCCGTTACAGGCATTCCACGTCCGTGTTCCGTGCAGAACGTGGAACATGTTAATGCGGCCTTAGTGCAGCTTAGTTCTCATTCACTTCAATACAAGCTGAGCCGCAGAAACCCAGAGTCACCACTGCATAAGGAATGGTGCATGTTTTCCAGCCCCATTCATTGTGAATGTGCCAGAATTAATGTATAATGTCCTGTCCTTTAAATCTGCGGACCATCTCTGAGAGGTAGAACAGTATACCTGTCTAATTTATGATTGCCGTGATAACTTGCTATCAGGGCCGTCTTACCCATTGGGCATGGTAGGCGGCTGCCCGGGGGCCCTTGCGTCCTAGGGGGCCCCTGCCCACTGTGACAGCGGGCAGGGGCCCCCTAGGACGCAAGGGTCCCCGGGCAGCCGCCTCCCATGCCCAATGGGTAAGACGGCCCTGCGCGCCCCCCTTCCCCTTCTCTTGCGACCGCAAGCACTTTCTTACTTGCGGTCGCAAGAGGAAATCCGGCCCCGGCTGATGCGTCGCTCCCTGGGGGATTCTCCGGGAGCGCACGCATCAGGAACCTCAGTGCGCGTCGCTGGGGCTTCCTGTACCGGAAGTCCCGGCCTGGGTGCACACTGAGCTTCCGGATGTGTGCGCTCCCGGAGAATCCTCCGGGGAGCGACGCGTCAGCCGGGGGCAGAAGAGGAGAGGAAGCAGCGACGGGGGAGCGCTGGTAGGTGAGTTGGGTGTTTGTTTTTTTTATCTGCTTTGCAGGGGGGAGCCATCTATAAGGGGGGATACGGGGGAGCCATCTATAGGGGGGGATACAGGGTGGAGCCATCTATATGGGGGATACAGGGGGGAGCCATTTATAGGGGGGGATACAGGGGGAGCCATCTATAAGGGGGGAATACGGGGGAACCATCTATACGGGGGGGATAGAGGGGGGAGCCATATATAAGGGGGGAATACGGAGGAGCCATATATAGGGGGGGATACAGGGGGGAGACATCTATAGGGGGGATACAGGGGGGAGACATCTATAGGGGGGATACAGGGGGAGACATCTATAGGGGGGAGCCATCTATAGGGGGTGATACAGGGGGAGCCATCTATAGGGGGGATACAGGGGGGAGCCATCTATAGGGGGGATACAGGGGGAGCCATCTATAGGGGTGGATACAGGGGGAGCCATCTATAGGGGGAATACAGGGGGAGCCATCTATAGGAGGGGATACAGGGGGGAGCCATCTATAGGGGGGGGGGATACAGGGGGAGCCATCTATACGAGGGGGGGGATACAGGGGGGAGCCATCTATAGGGGGGGATACAGGGGGATCAATCTATACGAGGGGGGGGATACAGGGGGGAGCCATCTATAAGGGGGAATCAGGGGGGAGCCATGTATACGAGGGGGGGATACAGGGGGGAGCCATCTATACGAGGGGGGAGGGATACAGGGGGGAGCCATCTATAAGGGGGGAATACGGGGGAGCCATCTATACGGGGGGGATACAGGGGGGAGCCATCTATACGGGGGGATACAGGGGGGAGCCATCTATAAGGGGGTAATACAGGGGGAGCCATCTATAAGGGGGTAATACAGGGGGGAGCCATCTATAAGGGTAATACAGGGGGAGCCATCTATTACGGGGGGGATACAGGGGGGAGCCATCTATAAGGGGGGGGGATACAGGGGGAAGCCATCTATAAGGGGGGGATACAGGGGGGAGCCATCTATAAGGGGGGGGGATACAGGGGGGAGCCATCTATAAGGGGGGGATACAGGGGGGAGCCATCTATAAGGGGGGGGGGATACAGGGGGGAGCCATCTATAAGGGGGTAATACAGGGGGAGCTATCTATAAGGGGCCAATACAGATGTGCAGTGTGTAGAGAGATGAGGATGGTGACAGAGTGTGGAGCCTAATATGTCTGTCTGGCAGATTCTGTGGATTTGTGGCTCGGAGAAGTTCTCATAACGGCACAGGGCAAATGGAAAAGAAGATGAAAAGGGAAGAACTCTGATCAGAGAAGACGTCCCATGTGAGTCACTTGATGTATCTGCACTGTAATGTACTGTATATGGTGTACAGAACCTGTGTAGAGCTGGGTACCTCTATATGACTGGATGAGGTGATAGTGATCTGTGTACAGTGGATTAGTCAGTAGCAGCGGTGGTGTTAGTCAGTATGCGGTGGTAATATTTGTTGCTTGTTATCTGGCATATATATAGAGAAGGGCAAAACAACATGTCTCATATAGACAGAGGGGCAACAACATGACTATTATATTATATATGAACCATGTTGTTTCCCTGTATTCTGTATACAGAGAAACAACATGGTTCATATATAATATAATAGTCATGTTGTTGCCCCTCTGTATATATGAGACATGTTGTTTTGCCCTTCTCTATATATAAGCCATGTTGTTTCCCTGTATATTGTATAATACAGTATACATACAGGCAGACAACATGGTTCTCATATATAATAGTCATGTTGTTGCCCCTCTGTATATATGAGACATGTTGCACTGGTGTGACAATAAACCCTGCAGATTGCTGTTGGAAGTGCTGTCTCCATTGCGTTTTTTGGATACTTTGAAGCCAACCTGGTCTGGTTTGGTGCGGCACGCACGCACGGTTATTTTTTGTTTTTGCGCTGCTGAAAGACTGTTTTGTGAATTAAAGTTTATGTTAACAATAATTTGTATTTTTTATTGTACGTAATTGTACTGGCTAGGGGCGGGGTTGCAAAGATTGGGGGTTTTGATGGCGGCGGCCGAAGGGGGTGGGGCCCAATTCGCACCTCTGCCCAGGGGCCCATAATGCTGTTAAGACGGCCCTGCTTGCTATCCTCCACCTGAAACACAGGAGCTGAGCATGCTTTATAGATGGGGGCTGAACTTAGCCTAAAGATGACTAGTCAGTTTTATTGTAAAGTGCACTACATAAAAACAAAAGCCCCCAGGAATTTGCTAAATTTCCTTCTTTTTTTATTTCATCCCTCATTTTTTTTTGTTTCGCAGTACATTTTACGGCAAAAATGAAAGGTGTCATTACAAAATACAATTGATCCTGGCTGTGTAGATGAAAACACAAGAATCAAAATTGGTTAAAGGGGTTATTTAGAATTATAAAAACATGACGCCCCCTGATAAAGCGACCTGTACGCGAAACGTGCGTCGGGGTTATTGATGCCAGACACCACGATGGGTAAGCGTCTTATTAGACTTTTCTAAGTACTTGCGGGTATGGGCTGACATTGTTTTTAGCCATCCGAGGCTGTGTGGATATACTACATGGTTAGTTGTATAATGACTTAGACGTTTACATGGTATAGTGGTATATAATAGGACTTTGTTAGACCGAGGTGTTCTGGTTGTCATTTTCTGCTGGATTCCCTTTTGCACTAAAAAGATCTTTTAATTGATTTTTATGTTAAATAAAAATTATGATATTTAAAATTTAGCTTTGTGTGGTGTAATTGTTATTCTTAAAAAAAAGCTAATTAATCCTGTATATAATCCTTGGACCTGTTACGTTGTGGTCAATTAACTCTGCAGGGCAGAGACCAATGCTGATAGTGTGTGTCCATTGGAACTATTGTATATAAATTATAAAAACATAAATGCTTTCTTCCAGAAACAGCATGATTCTTGCCTCCAGTTCCCAGTTTTGCAATTAAGGGCCTTTTACACAGGCCGATTGTTGGGAACTTGCATTCCGGCCAATGTAAAAGTGACAGCGAGGAGCCGGAAAACACGTAATCCTCGGCTGATCACATGTTTACAGCAGAATTTAAAATTTATCAATATCGGCCGCACATCTTCCTGTGTAAACAGGCAAAGTGACATATGCATATATCCGTGCTGCCAGTTTCCAGATGCCTAGCAGACATGCAGTGCACACTTAGGGTCCTATTTCACGGGCCGAGGAGCGATCAACGATGTAAACGAGCGCCGATCTGCTAGATCGCCGCTCGTTTACTGGGCCTATTCCACGTTACCGATGTCCTTGCAGCCCTTGCAGCATACATTACCCGTCAGATCTTCTGCTCCACTCCGTCTTCCTCCCCGGGTCCCGCGCACTCTGGCTTCAGAATGGCCTGTCAGCTGGGGTCCCGGCCTGTGATTGGCTGAGCGATCCTTCAGCTGACAGGCCATTATGAGGCTAAAGCGTGGAGGACCCGGGGAGGAAGACTGAGCGGAGCAGAAGACCTGACAGGTAATGTATGCTGCTGCTACTTCTCAAATCGTTGGTCGCCCGCCGTGCACCGCTATTCAACCGTAGCGATGCGCGGTGGGGGAACAATGATTTAAGGTCTGGCCCTAAATGAACGATCAGCCGATGACATGATCATCGGCTGATCGTTCTCTCTATTTCACCGAGCGATAATCGGCCGAATGGGGCCGATTCGGCCGATTATCGTTACTGTGGAATAGGGCCCTTACTATCAGCACTCCTGTGTGATTAGGCGTCTTCACCTTCTTTCTGACAGTGTCACAGATGCATCATCCCACCCTCCGGCCTCCAATGTATCTTCAGGCCGCTCCTTCACAGTGATTAACAGCTGGAAGAACGGGGCGGGAGATACAGTGGCAGCAGCAGGACGGACCTGTGACAGTCAGAAAGAAAGTAAAGATGCCAGATCACACAGTAGCGCTCTTGGTAAGTATGGACTGCTGATGGTGATCATCATCTGGAAAATGGCAGCACGGATGCATGCAAATTTGTGCTTTCAGATTCCCTTCGTTAAATGGCCACACGAACAATACATTGATTGTTCCATTTTTCCAATCACTCAATTATTGTGCTATTTTAAGGCCCTACAAATGAGCCCCGATCTTGCTGACCTGCACCCATTTACGCAAGCAGCCAAGAACCTTTAGACCTAAAAGGACCATTAGGCTTATTCACTTCAATGGAACTGATTTGCAAAACCACACTTAAACTGGAGACAAGAGTGGTGCTGTTTCTGGAAGAAAGCAGTCATGTGTTACTAAGCATGGATAACCCTTTTAAAGCAAGACACCACATGGTGATAAAGCTGCAGGGTGGAATGTTAGATGGAGGGAGGGTGTTAGATGGTGACTGGCCATCTAATGTTTTTTCCATGATAAATATTATTTATTTTCTGTGATGTGCACCACTATATGATTCTTATTGAAAACAAAGGGATTTTTACATATACAGTCATGGCCAAAAGTTTTGAGAATGACACAAATATTAGATTTTCACATGATCTGCTGCCCTCTGGTTTTTATGTGTGTTTGTCAGATGTTTTTATCACATACAGAAATATAATTGCAATCATATTATGAGTAACAAAAGCTTATATTGACAGTTAGAATGAGTTAATGCAGCAAGTCAATATTTGCAGTGTTGACCCTTCTTCTTCAGGACCTCTGCAATTCTCCCTGGCATGCTCTCAATCAAATTCTGGACCAAATCCTGACCGATAGCAGCCCATTCTTGCACAATCAATGCTTGCATTTTGTCACAATTTGTTGGTTTTTGTTTGTCCACAAGTTCTCAATGGGATTAAGATCTGGGGAGTTTCCAGGCCATGGACTTAAAATCTCTATATTTTGTTCCCTGAGCCATTTAGTTATCACCTTTGCTTTATGGCAAGGTGCTCCATCATGCTGGAAAAGACATTGTTGATTGCCAAACTGCTCTTGGACGGTTGGGAGAAGTTGCTCTTGGAGGACATTCTGGTACCATTCTTTATGGCTGTGTTTTTAGGCAAGACTGTGAGAGAGCCGATTCCCTTGGCTGAGAAGCAACCCCACACATGAATAGTTTCAGGATGCTTTACAGTTGGCATGAGACAAGACTGGTGGTAGCGCTCACCTCGTCTTCTCCAAATAAGCTGTTTTCCAGATGTCCCAAACAATCGGAAAGGGGATTCATCAGAGAAAATGACTTTACCCCAGTCCTCAGCAGTCCACTGCTTGTACCTTTTGCAGAATATCAGTCTGACCCTGATGTTTTTTCTGGAGAGAAGTGGCTTCTTTGCTGCCCTCCTTGAGACCTGGCCTTGCTCCAAGAGTCTCCGCCTCACAGTGCATGCAGATGCACTCACACCTGCCTGCTGCCATTCCTGAGCAAGATCTGCACTGATGGTAGCCCGATCCCGCAGCTGAAACACTTTTAAGAGACGGTCCTGGCGTTTGCTGGTCTTTCTTGGGCGCCCTGGAGCCTTTTTGGCAACAATGGAACCTCTCTCCTTGAAGTTCTTGATGATGCAATAGATTGTTGACTGAGGTGCAATCTTTCTAGCTGCGATCCTCTTCCCTGTTAGACCATTTTTATGCAGTGCAACGATTACTGCACGTGTTTCTTTAGAGATAACCATGGTTAACAGAAGAGAAACAATGATGCCAAGCACCAGACTCCTTTTAAAGTGTCCAGTGGTGTCATTCTTACTTAATCATGACAGATTGATCTCCAGCCCTGTCCTCATCAACACCCACACCTGTGTTAATGGAGCAATCACTGAAACGATGTTTGCTGGTCCTTTTAAGGCAGGGCTGCAGTGATGTTGAAATGTGTTTTGGGGGATAAAGTTCATTTTATAGGCAAATATTGACTTTGCAAGTAATTGCTGTTAAGCTGATCACTCTTTATAAAATCCTGGAGTATATGCAAATTGCCATTTTAAAAACTGAAGCAGCAGACTTTGTAAAAATTTATATTTGTATCATTCTCAAAACTTTTGGCCATGACTGTACATATACTGTTTTCTGATGCTGAATACAGGCCAGTTTCCCCATTGGACTACTAAAGTAATGTTCTGAAATAAGGAAACTCTCATAATGAGAGTAAGTACATCTGTGTGGGTCAGATTTTTACCTATGTCCCAGTAGTGCAAGGCCATGGTCACAATGTTTGCTGATATTGCCATGAAGGTCAATACTAGTATACTAATACTAGCTAATAACTTTGCAAATACTAAGTAAAGACTCATCGACGATGTCAGTGGTTAATGAACTCAAATACCTTTATTGGCAGCTTACTTTGAGGCACCTTTCCTGTAAGGCTGGCCTCCTGCTCGTTTAGGAAGTCCAAGTGTTACAAAGCATAGTCCATTGTTTTGCAGCTTGGAAGGGGAAGTGAGTAGGAAAGGTTCATACTGTGCAATTTAAGGTCACCAGGGGGTATCAACGTGGTTTAACCCCTAGTCTGTGTGTGCCTTTGTGCTTGTAAACTTCTATAGCATAACATCAAACTATAGACATCTCACATCTGAGCTCATATTAGCCATTAAACAGCAGGAGGTTTTACCTTGAAAGCAGACATCATGTGAACTCCACTTTTCATTATTGCTTGATTTGGAACAGCCAGAAAGAGAACGTCAGCTCTGCAGGCCAGACATTTATCACTAACAATGTTACTTATCTGCAAATGAATTATAGGATATTAATTAATTGGATGCTAACAAATTTCATTGTTGATAGTTTTAAAGTGACACTGTCACCCCCTTGTTGCATTTTGACTGCTCTCCACAGGTGTAAAGGGTAAATGTTACAGCTTTCATTACTTATTTTATATCACACCTCATGGTGTTTGTTCTGGTAAAAAGTCTTTTTTATCACCTGTGGATTGGTATAGGTGGGTGGGGCCTCGCAGCATTTGTACCACACCCTTAGCGCCACTTAGCCCTGCCCCATCCGTGACATCATCGCCGCATAGGGTCCGTCCCCTCAGTGGCCATTGGTGTGGGACAATCTAGGGAGGTGGGGCCTAGAGCTTTAGGCTGGCCCTTCCAATGGCTGCTGAGGGGGCGGGGCCTATGCGGTGAAGTCACGTATTGGGCCGGGGCTAAGTATCGCTAGGGGCGGAGAGATGTGGCACAAAGGCCACGAGGCCCCGCCCACATATACCAATCCACAGGTGATAAAAATGACTTTTTATCAGAACAAGCACCATGAGGTGTGATATAAAATAAGTAATGAAAGCTGTAACATTCACCCTTTACACCTGTGGAGAACAGTCAAAATGCAAAAAGGGGTGACAGTGTCACTTTAAATGTAAGTGATCAGTGATTTCCTATGGACATCGGATCTCTGCTCATTAGCATAATGAACGTGAAGAAAAGAAGTGAGGATTTCTCTGCAAGGCGACCAGCAGATCCTTATTACAGGGTATGGTGCTGTTTGCCCTGGTCCCTTGCATAGCAGGTTTCCTTTAATAAAACTGAGGGGAATCAATGTGCTGTGTATGAGGGGTGCTGATAAGTCCTTGGCTTTGCAATTAGAATTTTAGAGGGGTGGATTATGAAGACAGGAGTGCTGCACTGTGGTGCTGGTTTACAAGGGAAGCAGTATGTATTAGTGTAACTTGGTGTTGGGCTATACAGGTGGAGCAATTTTTGTTGATGCTTTGTTGGTTTATCCAGCTGGAGCACTGTGTATTGTTGCAGTGTGGTGTTGGATTATACAGGTAATAATAATAATAATAATAATGTTTATTTGTATAACGCTGCGGAATCTGTTGTTGCCATACAAATAACTATTATTATTATTCTGCACTATAGTGCTAATTTGGTGCTACTCAGGGATATTATGTGCACTATCTGGCAAAGTATAGTAATATATGTTTGACGGTGAGCTCTCAGCATCAACATGGGTTACCGGGTGAGGCCGGAGGACAAAAAGTTTAAGAAGCCCTGCATTAGACAACAAATGCCCCTCATACTGCAAAGTAAAAAAAACTTGGTTGCCAGATTCTGAACTGATGATCTCCAGTGATGACAATTCTAGAAATCATAGATGCTATCTATGACATGACTCTAAAAAAACTGAAAATTTCTGCTTTGAGGATACGCAAGGTTCTAAAACAGTCGGGTCTATAATTCTTGATCAACTTGGCATGGGAAAGGTGTCCACCGAGTGGGTTCAAAAATTTTGTCAGCAGATAAGCATGCCTGAGTGTAAGCCTCATGGAGAATTCTGCAGCATTTTTACCTGGATGCTGATGTTTTCCTTTGTCGACTGGTGAACATGGATCAAATGTAAATTATTATGCATCAAAAGAGTCAAAGAGAAGTTAAAACAATGGGGACACAGTGGTTCCCCACATCCAAAAACTACAGAGTGCAGAAGTTGTCAGGTGCAAAAAGTTGACCCCAGGCATCAAGGTGCTGGATCATCCTCCTTATACGCCTGATGTGGAACCCTTATAGGCTATTATTTGAGGCTTGCCTCAGAGAAATTCCCTGTTTTATCCGAAGGTTATAATGTTACCTTTATTTAATCAGTTTAAAATGTATTTAAAAAAAAAGTAACGATTTTGAGTACAAAGTTAAAACACTGCTGTCCAGGTTATTAGCGATCTGAGTGATTTGTCGGAGAATTGCTGTTGCGGGATATACTCCTTGCTATCGGATAAGAAAGTGACATATCACTTCTTTGAGCAGAAAGTGGAGGCGCACGAGAAATACCATTGAATCAATGGGACAGGATTAGCCAATAGACCTTTTTAGACAGATTGATTTGGATGGGTTTGTCATAAAATACTAGATCTAAAATTGCACTAAAATTTGTCAGTTAGTCAGTTATTTAGTGGAGTTACAGAAAAGGAGTAAACATGAACCCCTCATTAAAGGCGTGTGGTGAAAGTGTTCTCAATCGATGGATCCATTTAGCTTTGACTTGTTAGACCCCACACAAGGTGAGGCTTCTTGGCACCATGATACGTGTTAACATGACATGCTAGGCTGGTATTGTTTTTTGTGTTGGTATTACTAATGTGCTTTACTATCATTTGTCTCATTTGTTGTATTGTTGTCCCAGTGTATACTAAATTGCACGGGCACTTAGCTTAGATAACACCTGTCATTTGGCAATTTAAGAATTTTCAGATTTGATATTCTTTGGATTTTTGAATTTTTTTTTGTTTTGAAATATATTTGCAGAAGGCGCACGGAGCCACAGGCAAATGAGCCAGTGTTTTAGGACTCCCGGTGCCTCCCGGTGTGTTAACATGCATATCAGAGAAATAGCTATGTATTAGGGTATCCAAATTCCTCCTGCGCCTGTAGGTGATGCTGGGCGATGATGTTAATACAAATCTGGGTCTGCCTGAGCACAGGCCAGAATTTTTTTGATGATGACACAAATTTGTGTCTTACTGTTCTGTCAATTTTTTTTGTTGTATTTGAGTTAGGTAAGGAGTTATTTTTTGCTCTGAAGTAGATCATACATAAGACTTTTTTTGTATAGCCTTTTTGTACAAATCTTGCATATAGAATGTTGCATTCTTGTTGAAAGGCCTCTTTGGTAGAGCAGTTTCTGCAAGCTCCCAAATTCTGTCTCACCGATATACCTCTTCAAAGTGAGGTTGGATGGTGGCTTTTGTAGAAAACGATTAGCGCCTTCTTGAATGGTTATGGCAGGATCCAAAAAATTTACCTGATTGAAGCTGATTTCACTGGTAAATTGGAGTGCGGTATGCCATGTGGGGAGGAAGCAGGCCCCGGGTTGCCACTATGCCAGATGGTATGGTCATGGTTATGGCATGAGGGTATGTGGCTAATCCACGGGAACCTTACCACACGGGCCACCATTACTTCATTGCCCCTAGTCAAGGCACCAATGAGACCAATGCCAGGGTTCGGAAACAACGGGAGTTGTATGTTTATTGGAACAGCACCCAAAACCCAGATCTTAGAATATACAGGAATCTTGAAGAATACGCCAGGTCTTGACTGGACCAGAATGAGTTTTTGAGATATCTGACAGAGGAGTGGTAGCAAAGCGTCCTTCTCTCTTGAGGAATAGAGAGGAACTAACTTAACCCCAGCCAAAAGCTCGATGGCTATTGGAGTTGCTATGGCGGCCGGGGAAGTCACGTGATACTAGGCCACGGCCTTGCATCATCACACCACATGACCAACAAATATGCAAATCAATATACATAACAGCATTATGATAATATAAGATGCAATACTAGACTTAAACACTGGGGGCAACATAAAACAAGCTTTTGCAGTGGCCATTAAACTTTTCCAGAACCACACCAAGCAGGATATCTGTATAAAGAGAAAGAACCTCTGTGCTGGGACACTGCAGGAGTCTGATTTGGTTGTTATTTAGGGCATCTACGAATTCTTGGAAGAGCTCTACATCTCCATCCCACAAAATAAGGACATCATCTTCTAATATATATTGGCTCACTACGCAGTATTACACATGATAGACTTAGATACAGCAACTGAGGAAAGGGTATCATACATGATAGGCACTTAGACACAGCAGCTTAGTGAACAGTACCACACATAATAGACTAAATACCTTCTGTCCCTGGAAATGTTTTAATATGATTTATTTTATACCATTAGCATATCATTAGAACAGAGGATATGGCTTCAGCATTCACAGTGTCTCTTAGCCATAACTATATTACAAACTAACAAGAACCAGTTCTGCACAGTTTTGTTACATGATGACTTTGTAGGAAACATCTCTCAACAAATAAGACTTCTATTGTGCTTCCCTCCCAGCATCTGTAACATGAAAAACATGGGCCTTTGGGCTGTCTGGATATAATTGACTAGCAAATTTCCCTCCACACATGGACTGAATGAAAACCACCCCAAAGTCTGAGCCAATCAGATGTCTCACTTTGGAACACCCCCTGTCCCTTCATTGGGAACATGATTTGGCTTTACTAATGTTACTGCTGCAGTTAACCATACTGTTCCTGTTGTAAAAGACTAAAAATGGACACTCTTCGTTCTGCCCTATACAGATAACTATGTCCCATTATGGACCCTATCTGATATACAAAGGGCAAAGGTATCTGCTCCATTCATGAGCGATAAACAGGTCAATCTGAGGCTTGTCCAGACATTGAGTTAGACTTTGACGTATAAGGGGCCACCCTGGTATTTCCCTATTTATGTTCCAATACTCGCAACCGAGTGGGACTTAAGGGGCTATGTATCAGGGTGGTTTGGTGATCTCCCCACTGGGAGGCACCCCCTTGGCAATAGGCTTCCCTCCCCTGGAGCGATATCTGGCTATTCCCGTTTTGAGACTTGTAACTGAGACTCCACGGACCCTTCTTTTGCAGATTTAAATTTATAGGGGGCAATGCATCAGTGGAGACTCTTCAGTGAGTACTTTATCTGATTTTTTTGTCGCTGGTCTCCCTGAGCTCAGCGATTGCTGTGTTTTGCTTGTCCAGACAACCCATTTCATATAGACTATTATAAAATTATCAGATAAAGGGAACCTGACGCTTATATTTATATTATATAATCATCAGCAACATGTATTACACCTTTATATAGCTTCCCCCCCCCCCCATTTATGGATGTCAGCAGTTTTATGTAAAATAGACTTTTATAAATCTCCCGCACTATATGTAAATGACCCACAGGTAGTCATTTGGGTGCGCCCACAGTGCCCTTGGCTGTAATCACTCTCATTCAGGCTCTAATCATGCCTACTGCCTAATGATTGCCAGCCCAGAAACATCCAGACCTCAGCGCTTGTTGACATTGCATTGTGTCTGTGCTGTCAGTCAATAGGAAAAAAACGGAAAAAAGCCTAGCCTCCAGATTAAAGGAGTTCTCTACCTGCACCCCCTTTCCTGCAATGCTCAGGGAGCGAGTGGCTGAAAACAAAAACATTTACCCTCCTTCCCGGCTCTAGTGATGCTGTCTGCATTTCGCAGCTGCGGTCCCCAAGTGAATGGACGCTTCCAGGTTTGAGACGGGACTTGAGATGTGACATGGTAGGCCCACTTAGCTGTTCAGCGCCAGGTGGGACACCGCTACAGCAGCTGAAGTGCTAAGCAGGCCTGCCATGTCATGTTTCTAGTCCCATCTCAGACCAGGAAATGCCGAAAAAGGGGTCTCAGCCTAAGTACCCCTAAAGAAGCCTTTATGTAAGGGAACCCATGATATACCATGGGCCTGGGTGAGACCCCACTACCACATAAAAAGACACCAGTATTATGTATTGCACATGGTGGGTGGGGGATCTTGTACAGATTTTGCGCTAGGGCCCAGGAGTTTTAGGTTTTGCCTCTGTTTGACAGCAATGTTACATGACAGCATGTCTCTATGGATTGTACCACATCTAAACATTATAAAGGAAGCATTTGTTCTCTGTAATGTTAATGTACTTAGTCGTAAACCACAAGTATCGGTTGAAATTTCTTAAAATTTTGCAGAAGCTGCTGAAAATAGATTAAAAAATGAAAAAAATAAATAAAACCAAAACAGGAAAAGAGCAGAAACTTTCATCACAAAAATTACAGGAAACAAAATCTTCAGGAAAGATGAAAACTTTGATTTTTATAACCTCCATGCTGCTGGAACAATCGGAGGCTTTCATGTGTAGGAGGTTTTGCTGTTCAGAAGGAAATCCGACTGCCCTGAAATTGACTTATTGTGTGACTGTTTGTCCCTCAGAGCTGATTCACATAATAACCCAAATACAAAAGAGCTATACTGGTCCACAATAAGGCATATTTCATTTTAGAAGACCCAACAAATCCATACACATCACTGATTCAAAGGGGTTGTCCACTTTCCAATGAAAACTAATAAATGGCTATAAATGTGTGACTTAAAGGGGTAGTGCGGCGCTCAGCAATTATTCACAGAATAACACACATTACAAAGTTATATAACTTTGTAATGTATGTTATGTCTGTGAATCGCCCCCTTCCCGTGTCCCACCACCCCCGCACGTGTACCCGGAAGTGTGGTGCGATATATATACCTGACGAGTGTCGACCCCCGTCTTCTGTCGATGCAATCTTCGGGAGGCCGGCCGACTCGCTGCAGCCGTCCCGCATGCAGCGTCATCAGCTGCTCTGCCGCGATTGGCTGAGCATAACTGTGCTCAGCCAATCGCTGAGCACAGTTATGACGCGGCAGAGGGGGGCCGGTAGGAGCGGGTCGGCCGGCCTCCTGAAGATGACGTCTTTGAAAAAGATGGCGGACGGGGTCGGTCGACACGGATCAGGTATGTATAGCGCACCACACTTCCGGGTACACGTGCGGGGGAGGGGGGACACGGGGAAGGGGGCCATTCACAGACATAACATACATTACAAAGTTGTATAACTTTGTAATGTATGTTATTCTGTGAAAAATTGAGTTCCGCACTACCCCTTTAACCCCTTAGCGACCCATGGCGTATCTGATACGTCATGGTGCCGCGCGGGGTGTTCAGAGAGGGGTCCCGCCGGGACCCTGCTCTGAACGGCGCTGATCCCGGCTGACATGTGCAGCCCGGCAGTGCATCTAACAGCCGCACTTAGAGGCTTTCCTCCGTGCATCCCTGGTGTCTAGTGGGACAGATTTATATAAATATAAATAAATAAACAAATAAATAAACATATTTAGTATCGCCGCGCGCATAATCGCCCAAACTATTAATTAATCACATTACTGATCTCGCACGGTAAACGGCGTAAGCGCAAAAAAATTCCAAAGTGCAAAATTGCGCATTTTTGGTCGCATCAAATCCAGAAAAAATGTAATAAAAAGTGATCAAAAAGTCGTATATGCGCAATCAAGGTACCGATAGAAAGAACGCATCATGGCGCAAAAAATTACACCTCACACAGCCCCATAGACCAAAAGATAAAAGTGCTGTAAGCCTGGGAATGGAGCAATTTTAAGAAACATATATCTGTTAACAATGGTTTGAATTTTTTACAGGCCATCAGATACAAGAAAAGTTATACATGTTATATATTGTTGTAATCGTAACGACTTGAGGAACATGCATAACCAGTCAGTTTTACCATAGGGTGAACGGCGTAAATGCAAAACTCCCCGAAATCAAAACGAATTCCTTTTTTTTTTTCAATTTGACAGCGCAAATGATTTTTTTCCGGTTTTGCAGCATATGTTATGGAAAAATAATGCCTGTCATTGCAAAGTACAAAAGCCAGAATCAGGTAACCAGGAACACAATCAGAATAAACACTAGGTCAAGGGACACTCAGGAACTAAGGCTATATCGCAGGCAAGGAGGGAGGGGAATAGACAGGCTTACATGGGAGGTTAGGGCCTGGGACTCCAACCTCCTGTTCAAAACAAAAGCTGACTGGCATCTGCCAGTCAGCATCACAGTAATGTACAGCTGAATGCCCGGCCGGGGAGCAGTACGGCCCTGGCTGCAATGTGGTAGCTAAAGACACTGCTGGCACGCCCCTAGAAACTGGCCGGGGCGATTACCAGGGACACCATCAGCGCATCTGACAGGCAGGCCGTGCACTCCAGCAGTGTCGGGAGCTGAGCGCACAGCCCGGCTCGTGACATGACCTCAAAGCAATGCATTGAAGTCAATGGAATGAAGGCCGTCAAATGCACAGTGTATTAAATGATGGACGTTGTCTGTACGGACGTCAAAATAATGATCATGACAAATTTTTTCTGACGTCTTTCGCAGCTGACTTTATTTTTTAGTTTTTTACACACAGTTTTTCTTTTTTCCTTACTATTAAACTCAATGGACTTTTCAGTTAAAGACCCAAAGGCCAATTAGTGTACCCAAGCTAAAATAATGTACCAACAGCCGTCATTGTACTGACGGGTGGCTAAAAAGCCAGTAAACGGACAGGAAAAAACGTTGTGGGAATATAGCCATACTGTGTGTACCCTCTGGATGACTCCAGCAGCAGCCTAAGCACAATTACTGCTCATAAATGCAGGGCATGTATTTCCAGTTGTAACTGGTGTCTCAGACAGAGTTTTTGCAAATATGTGCCCTGTGGTTATGATTTAATGGAAGCCTCTTAATCCACAAATATAAAAATTCCCATACTTTCAAACCTAAAATTCCATAAGAGAAGCGATTAGAGACCAGGCTTAAACTTGAATATAGGGTGCGGTAAACACCAATTATTGTCTTAGGTAACAGTAAGGGACACATTAATTCAGGGACCTGGGTACAGTTTTTATATTTTATGTAGTATATTAAAGGGGTAGTGCGGCGCTAAAAGATTATTCACAGAACAACACACATTACAAAGTTATACAACTTTGTATTGTATGTTATGTCTGTGAATCGCCCCCTTCCCGTGTCCCACCACCACCGCCCATGTAACCCGGAAGTGTGTGGTGCATTATACATTACCTGACCCGTGTCGAGGGCCGTCTGCCATTTTGTGCCAAACGTCATGTTCGGACGCACGGCCGAATCCCTGCCGCCGTCCCCCCCCCCACTTCCGGGTACACGGGCGGGGGTGGTGGGACACGGGAAGTGGGCGATTCACAGACATAACATACATTACAAAGTTGTATAACTTTGTAATGTGTGTTATTCTGTGAACAATTTTTTAGCGCCGCACTACCCGTTTAACTTGTCAGATGGGTTTTGTGATCTAAAACTATCATTTTTTTTAACACTGTGACTGTAACTATGTACGTTTTTGTGCAGCATGCAACTAGTAAAGATTGGCCCTAACACACTTCCAGGCTATGTATGAGCTATTTGACCAAGAAGGAGAGTGATGGGATGCTGCGTTAGATGACATGTCCCCCACAATCGTCTTACCTAACGCAATTAACATAGTTCGGCCCTATTACACGGGACGATTATCATGCGAAAAATCGTTAATGCGTTAAATAGAGATGAGCGAACCTCGTGCATGCTCGAGTCGATCCGAACCCGAACTTTCGGCATTTGATTAGCGGTGGCTGCTGAAGTTGGATAAAGCCCTAAGGCTATCTGGAAAACATGGATATAGTCATTGGCTGTATCCATGTTTTCCAGACAACCTTAGAGCTTTATCCAAGTTCAGCAGCCCCAGCTAATCAAATACCGAACGTTCGGGTTCGGATCGACACAAACCCGGTTCGCTCATCTCTAAATTTAAACGATAATCGTTCTATGTAATTGCAGGCAATGATCGAAAACTCGTTCATATGTTGTTGATTATTGATTTAGGTCTGAACCTAAAATTATCGTTAATCGTTCGCTAATTGTTCGCTGTAATTCCACATTCGTTCGCTCAAGTTCTGCATTTTTTCACTAATCGTTCAGAGTAATTGCACATTGTTCATTGTTTTGCTGGGATCAGAAGGAGTAAACAATCATAGTAAGGATCGCAATAACGATCGTAACTACCGATTATCGTTCTGTGTAATATGGTGAATGATTTCAGGTTAAAGATAAACAATCTCGTCGCGATCGTTTATCGCTAGTCGTTAATCGTTAAAAATTGTTCCGTGTAATAGTACCCCTAGACTGCTGGGTGAAGGAAAAGCAACAAATAAGCACTTACCTCTAGGAACTTCTTTGAACAGGAGGCAGAGTCTAAAAGGGTGTGTTAACCTGGCCTAACATTTACTTTTACACAATGACCTCAGTAATTTAAAACTACATCTCATCTCTACAGGGTTTGATGCCCAGACATCTTTAGCTCCTTTTCTTTTTACATTTTTTTTAGTCCCAGAGAGGCATCAAAGGATTAAGTATAAAAAAGCCCCCCCCCCCCCCAATCAATCCACAATATTGCTTCAGACCTCAACCAGACCCCAAATATATACAGACTAGAGATGAACGAACCTTGAGCATGCTCGAGTCCATCCAAACCCGAGCGTTCAGCATTTGATTAGCTGGGGCTGCTGAAGTTGGATAAAGCTCTAAGGTTGTCTGGAAAACATGGATACAGCCAATGACTATATCCATGTCTTAGGGCTTTATCCAACTTCAGCATGCTTGAGGTTCGCTCATCTCTAATACAGTCATATTATAATCTGTCACTGTCTATGACCTTTTGCACATGTACTTAAGGGAAGTCTTCCTGTTAGATGTTGCCTTTAACCTTTAACTACTTGGACCTTTATTGGCCGGGGTGGGGCAGTACAGCTAGGGCTTCTTTTACACTGTCACACACTTTACAAAACGGTAAATGGACAGGAGTAGTTAGTAAATGAACTGCAGAGCTGCCTT
The DNA here is from genome assembly GCF_027789765.1 of Dendropsophus ebraccatus. Classification (NCBI taxonomy): domain Eukaryota; kingdom Metazoa; phylum Chordata; class Amphibia; order Anura; family Hylidae; genus Dendropsophus; species Dendropsophus ebraccatus. Next base: position 94,675,337 of record NC_091457.1, read on the forward strand.
GGAGCTCACAATCTAGTTGTCCAGGAATAGTTTGTGGTGCCATGTAAGATTCCAAGAGTACATTACTAGCCTCAGAGCGTTCCAAGATTTTTTCATTTGACTTAAGAAATGACTGAGAAATGTATGTGACACATCAATGTGAGTTATGCTGAAAAGACATGAGTGACCTGGTGCTGCAGGACTTTATTGACTATAGTATGGCTATGTGAGTATGAAACTTCACATTCCAGTCATAGCTGTGCAGGAGCTTGTGGCCTGGAATAGTGCTATCTCTGCCCTAAGCCACTTCCACCATTGAAATCAATTTAGAAATCACAAATACAGATCATATGGTTACAGAATTAAAATAAAAATAGAACACACCAGGGGCATGGGTAGGATTCATGGTGCAAAAAATTGTACGGAGCCCCGTGAATCCTGTAGGCCCCTCTCAAATCCAATTTTGAAAACCATTTTATCTCAGGGATATAATTAAATCTGGGATGAAGTGGATACTGGTTGTTTAGGGCCCTATTACACTGAGTGATAATCGGCCGCCAACTGCGCATAGCTATGTGTAATGGCAATGCGAGGCCAACAGGGAATGTGGAGAGGTAATGTATTAACTGTTTGGGCAAGGGCTGCATGAACATCGCTAACAATGTCCGTTCAGCCCTTGCTAAATGATTATCAGGCCGTGTAAAAGGCCCAGTCAGCGATTGCAAATCTAGCAGATCGGCACTCGTTTACTATATGCATCAGGCCTTTATTGGCCTGTGTAATATTACCCTTACACTGATTTCAACACCCAGTTGTCTGTGGAGCCAACCATCCTTCTTACCAACATAAAAGAAGCCTGCTTCAGTGGGAGAGACAGAGGGTCTAATTTTTTTTAAGGCTGTATTGAAAATATTCCTTTAAGGACTGAGGCTCCTGACCAGAGAGGTAGCATAAGGTGTGGATGAAAAATGTCAGAAGCATTTGCATATGCAGTATGTGTCCCATTGTTTTAAGAGGAATATGTGGTAAAGGGCGTATTGTGAACTGTAATTTGTATTTTTTGTTTTCAGTTTCTTCCATAGAAAAGACATTGTGGAGGGACTAATCTATATAAAAAATATACTGTAAAAAAAGAAATGAATGAAATCCATAAATCCAAAAGGTAGAAGTCAACAGATGCTCATAGCTAGGTTTATAGGTGGAATCAGGAAGTTGGCAATAAGGGTGTATGGACTGACCCCCCACTTGCATATCACCCAATATCTACTTCATTATTCCTCATTTCTCGCTGGACACATGAATTCACAAGTGAGATTTTGCATGCTAGCACTTTCACAGTAGACGTCTTACATTTTTATCACCAGCAAGTGATACTGTTTTCCAGGGTTTTTGTCAATTCTTCTGCACTACATTCCTCTGCGACTCTGAATATACAAACTGTGTTAGATTTCACTTGTAGGAGCTAATGAGATTAGTGTATAACGCAAACACTAGTCCCATCACTGGCCCCAGAAGCCTCCCTTGTACTTACTGACCCCTTGAATATGCAATAAAACAACTCCACAGCATGCACGAAAATTTTACTGTGATCGCTCATAAGGGGTGCTTGCAGTTAAAGAGCCAGTGTGGGACAGTTCAGAGGCCATTTTCAGAACTAGGAGGCCCGTACAACCACGGGTGCTGCAAGTGATGTCAGTTTAGGGGGCCCAGGCCGCTATGGCGGTAGTTCTGCCCTTGGCTGAACAAATGTTCCTTATTTAGACCTCTTTCACACATCTGCAAAATTTGTCCACAACTGCAGATCTGTACTTATGGACAAATTTAAAGTGAATGTACCACTAGATACATCGCTTTGTGTTTTTTACATGAACAGACCAGCATGGGGATACCAGTGCAGCGGTCCTTTTTTTAAACGAGCGCTGATTCATGCGCACGGCGCTGGTCTCTTCCCGCGCACTGGCCCAGCATAAAGCCCTGTGTGACCATCTCCCCACTCTTCTGTGATTCTAATAGAGACGCATTACAGAGGGGAAGGGGTTTCGTCAAACTGGGGTCTGGCGGGCCCCAGTGCTTCATGCTGAGCCGTGCTCAGTAATAGAAAGGAACCATGTGCGCGCATCGGGCGGCAGTTCAAAAAAAGATCCGCTGCACCATCATCCCTGCACCGGTGACGGTCTGTTCATGCAAAAAACACAAAGCATTGTACCTACATTTACCTACATTGGCCCACATTTACTAAAACTGTATAAGTGCAAAATTAGACTTGACAATCTTTAAATGTGTCATATGTATCAGCCTGTTTGATAAATCTGTCGCACTTAAAGACTGTCTAGTTTTTTGGCAAAAAGTTTACACCATCTGCTGGAAGTCCACCAGAATTTTTAGCCAGATTCAGGTGCATTTTTGCTGCAAAATAGACCACACCCCATTTGTGCACAAATTCTGCCCCTTTTTCGTACTCGGAAAAGTGTCTGAAAGTAGTGGCATAATAAATGCACTGCACTTTTTCAGCCAAAATTCTGGTGGAGACACATTAGTGAATCTGGGCCTTTGATTTCAATGTGCTTTTTCAATTATTTACAATTTTTTTAGCGGATCTGTAAATAGGGAGTGATCTGTGCCGCAAAAATAAAGGACACGTTGTAGCACAGACCCGCAATTGCAGCAACGGTCAATGCCTGTAATGTAGTGGTCCATGAATTTGGTCAAATGGTATGTCAAGAACATCTTTTTTTTCTATAGCAGTTTCCCAATTGGCTTTTGCAGTGTGATGTTGCGCTTTTCTGTTTTTGTGTCTGCACATTGTCAATCAGGACACGTGGAGCCAAAAATCACACCCTCATACATCAGCAACATTGTGCCACTATTGGTGACTACTTGCTGGTTTATGCCATATGTGTGGAACACAGTGTGGGAACATGGCCTAAAGGGACCCAAACCTGGAGATGCCGATGTCTGAGAAAAAGGGATATGGTCAATAGAAATTACTTAATATTTTAATGTCCCAGATCTATGGTGCCATAAAATAAATGCCATTTTGCTCCATAGTCATCGACTCTTAATTTCATGCATCTTATTGTCCTACTGCTAAACTTTACCTATTGAGCGTCTCTATGTGTCTCGTCTAGGTCCTTCAGGTACAATTATCCTTCCTTGCATCATTCTCCTAATATGTCGCATTGTGGTAAGCAGTGGGGAAAGAACATACGCCCCACTCTCTCCCCCAATGGGAGGGCACATTACATCCCGCGTCTACGTGGGGGGCATAAGTACATTCCTGGCTTTGCTGAGTCTGCTCATGGCCTATTCATGTGGAAGGTCCTTCCACCTCACTGCACAGTGCGCCTGTGATATTCCACTGTGCAAACTGGTGATGAGCTGCAGTGGAACTGGACAACCCATGTAGTTCTCACTATTTTACAAAATGCATAGGGGGAGATTTACAATGCTTTACTTTGCACTTAGGAACAAGCGTCATTTTTGTTTTATTCATCTGGCACCCAGGTGGGAATAAATGTGTGAAATTGGGACATGTACCACACCATGTGCCAGACATACATATCACCATTTGGTTCTTGATCCCCTTCTAAAACTAAGGTTCCTCTCTCCAAATTTCTTAGTTTGGTGGGGCGCCTAGAACTAGGAAGAGTTCAAATTGTTCCAATGTGCTCTCGGAACTTTCAGGATTTTTTGTACCCCTCTCTAGATTCACACTTCCACGCAATCCTGTCTCTAAGCTCTACAGGCAGCTCTTTCCTCCTCATGGCTTGGATGCTGCTGTGATATACATTATCAATTATACCTTACACTTAAATTGCGGAGTAAAACTTTTTGTTTTATTTTACATGACATTTGCTTAGTGGTGAAGTCACTCCTACATGCACAAGGCTGGATATAAATGTATATTTGATCTAAACTAAAGGCCATAAATACAAAATGGCTGCTATGGAAACCATGCCCCCAGTTCCCCCCCAATTGTCACGCAATGTTGCCAGGATTATCGGCAATATCGCACAGCTATTGAGGAGAGAATCCCCAGCCTGAGACAGAACATGGAGATACGGCGGGAGCAGTCTGTTGATGTGTGACTAATTTACAATGAGTCACCATTGTACTGCATGTAAACATTACAGCTGACATACGGGACAATGTAGGGATCCAGCTGCGTAATGGTTACAGCTAAGGGAAAAGGTAAATGGCTTGATGTAGTATGTAGTTGTATGCACAGTGCAGGCATGTAATGATCTCAGGCATCTAACAGCTGAATCCAAAGTCACTTGATGCCAGTATATATCACTAAAGCATGAGGAATTAGAGAACATTCCCACTGTAAAACTATTTGATCATTCTCCCCCATAATCCTCCACTTAAAGGGTATGTTCGCACACATTTTAGTTTAATTGCAGTAAAGGCCCTATGACACAAAGCGATTATCGACCATAATGGCCAGTAATCGTTTTGTGAAATAAAGGGCAAGGATCAGCCGACATGCACAATGTTAGCTGATTGTTGTCTTTCAACATGTTGAAAGACTAACGACTAGAATAGCAACGATCTGCTGTAACAGGAGCGGCGGCAGCAGGCCGCCCATATCTCCTATGGGCTCCCCAGACGATCCTGCAGCTCCCTGCGGCACCCCCACACTTACTTGCTGTGGGTGTGTATAATAGCGCCGGGGAACGAGGAGAAAGTAAAAGCCGACCTGACAGGGGCTTAACGCAATGAAAGGCGGCTGGGGGCATTTAAATGGTTATTGCAATGAAGTGATGCAGCAACACAATGAAATGATGCAGCAATGCATTGAAATGATCAAGTACTGCAATATAGTGTAAATTGCAGCATGCCCAGTGTATGGTGTTTGTTTGTTTTTTTAGAACTAATTTCCTATGCAGTGCATTATCACATGACGCCTGTGGCCACAGTAACATACACACATAAGAGCCAGTAATAGATAATCCTGGCTAACACTGAGATGAGGAGCTATCCTGAGTCACCTGCACCGGAGCAAACACAATCTGCGATCACAACATGATAGCTGCATAATGGAAACTACTGGCTTCTGGACCCTTAACTCATTAACTGCCAGGCCAGAGTCACATATTTGGAGGTGTTTTTACCTGCATTTTTCATGGTGATGTTAACTAAAAGTCAATATAGGGATATATAAAATGCCCTACAAAGATTTTTTTATATGCCATTTTTCTTAACTTTGGGGGCGTTTTATTGTATCACCTAATGACAACAGATGGATATATTAGGCAGCTAGTGAACAGTCCGTTTTTTGATATGTTGAAAGGCAGAAAAATAAGCAAAAGTTCACACTGAGGAACAGGCAAAAAATTTCAAGCAGAATCTGTGCTTAAAGGGGTATTCCCCCCATGAGCTTAAAAAAAAAAAAAAAAAAAAAAAAATGCTCCCAAACCTAGCTGGTCTTACTCACCAAGTCCCCCTGAGTATGTTGAGCCGTCTCCCGTCTTTCTAGCTGCTTCCGTTCCATAGTTACATGTTTTCTAAAAAGCTGATCTATATTCAACACGGCGCCGGCCAAAAAAATACATCTCCCATCATGCAATGCTTATGCCTGATTGGTCCATGATGTAGCAGAGATGATATCCATAAGATATAGCAGATTTGAGGTGAGGCAGCGGAGTAGCAGAGGTGAGGTAGCAGGGTTGGGGCAGTGGAGTAGCAGAGGTGAGGTAGCGGAGTAGCAGAGTTGGGGCAGCGGAGTAGCAGAGTTGGGGCAGCAGAACAGCAGAGTTGAGGAAGCAGAGCTGGGGCAGCGGAGTAGCAGAGTTGGGGCAGCAAGGTAGCGGAGTTGAGGTAGCTGAGTTGGGGCAGCGGAGTTGGGGCAGCGGAACAGCAGAGGTGAGTCGAGGGGGTCGCGGGTGAGCATGGGGGGATTATGGGGCGGCACTGTCAAGGGGGGGAGTTGACAGCCGCATGTGAACGGGGGTTGGGCGGGCCGCACTGTGCACTGGACGGGGGGTATTGGGGGAAGCTCACCTGCGCACTGTGTGTCCCCCCACCCCCCCAGAGCACTGGTCCCCCCTGACTGTCCCCCCAGCCCCGTCACTCACCCATGGCCGTCACCAGTACCCCCTCCACGGCGCTCACCCGCGGCACCCGACCATCCCTCTGCCACGCTCTCACCCAAGGCAGCTGCAACACACTGATGGGGATGGCTGCTGTTAGAAAGGGAGACAGCGAGCAGTGCAGCTGTCACTGTCTCCCTCTCAGTCAGTCATCCCCATCACCCACACTGTGTGCCCCCCCAGACCCAGAGCACTGTTGCCGCCACCAGTACCCCCCACCGGCGCTCACCCGCGGCACCCGAATCCCCCACCAACACCAGCCTGCTGCTGCAATCGTCGGTGATTGGGATGGTCGGGTGAGCGCCGCGGGTGAGCTCCGTGGAGGGGGTACTGGTGACGGCCATGGGTGATGGGGCGGAGGGGACAGTCAGGGGGGAACAGTGCTCTGTGACTTCCGCAGGTGACAGCGGGGTCGGTCCCTCTCTCACAGCAGCGTGAGAGTGTGTGTGTGTGGGGGTGGCCGGTTCGGGTGCTGCGGGTGAGCAACGGTGCGGGGGTCACAGTCAGGGGGAAACAGTGCTCCGGGGCTGGGGGCACGCGGTTCGGGTGACGGGGTTGGCTGCTGTGAGAGGGAGACAGTGACAGCTGCACTGGTCACACTCTCCGTCTCTAACAGCAGCCATCCCCGTCAGTGTCCTCCCTCACTTCAGTGTGCTGGGTTAGAAGCCTAGCCCGGCCCATTGAAGAGGAGAAGGACACGTGATGCCATCTCGGAGGGTGCGGGCCAGGAGCAGGGAGCAGTGTCGGGTTGAACAACAGCCAACTTGTGATGACTAGATGACTGGATCAGAGTGTGGTGACCCAGAGGGTGCTAGATGGAACTCGCAAGGACAGGTGTTGCAGTACCGCTGTGGCACTTGTCACCGGGCTCGGAGTGCTATATGCCCTCCCTTGATCTGAATACATGTTGGAGATCAACATGAGTGATATTAGGTATTTTTATATGTATAATATTGAATGAGACCTAATATCAAGAAAGGTCACAGGATGGACAAAATCTGGCTGAGACATTGGCTGTTTGGAATAGCAGTACAATGGACAATAGGCATTCATCAAGCTTATGCAAGAACACCCTAGGTGCTTGCTATCATCAGACCACTACAATGGACAATAAGAGATTGTATGCAAGATCACCGAGGTGTATGTTATCATCAGCAAGCACATGCCAATTCACATACAATGGACAGTTGGATAATCAACAAGGTATATGTGGGGCCAGATCGTTTGCCTTGGATTTGGATCATAAACTCAACCCTGGTTGTGCACTTCAGAAGACTCAAGGAGTGTGATGTCCTCTTATCTGTGTGGAGGGCAATTGGAGTGGCCAACTGATATATATCCTGGGTTAACAGAGGCTGCCTCAGGCCCAGTGAGTTATCCATAATACAAGGATGCCACCCGCAGGAGGGCTTTTTATTTTCTATGGCCGGGAAGGGGTGGATGAAGGCAACAACGTCCACTTACCTCCCCGGTTCCAGTGCCAGGACCCATATCATGCTGCTCCTCTCTGCAGTGCCTAGCTTCTTCCTGGTCTGTGACGTGGTGTTTCCAGCCTGCCCAGCCATTTAGCGACTGCAGCGCGATCCCGCCTCTGCTGATGAATGGCTGAGCGGGCTGGAAACGTCATGTCTCAAGTCGCAGTAAAGTAACTCAACAGCACGATGTAAAAAATAGCGTGTGGGTGCGTGCCTCATCAAACCGGACCAGGCTGGCAGCAGAAAATTCAAATAGGCAATGGAGACAGCACTTCCAAAAAATCCTCAGTTAATTACACACCAGTGATGCATAACTTTGGTCACATACATACATTTAACCCATAACATTGTTTCTTTCAACTGTGCCCGACATATATATTATGAGCAACATACTAATAGGACACTGGCCCTATTACATAAGGGGGGTCAGGGAATATATCAGTAATAGGACACTGGCCCTATTAGATAAGGGTGGTCGGGAAAAAGTTGTCGGTCACTATTTGGCAGTTTGTTTCTGAGCTGGAAGAGTCCATTGTGTGGGGGGAGATCTGTGCTGTTCTCTTCCTGGATGCTGGATGACTGTATATGAGCAGCAGTGTAATATGAAGATATCCTGTGTAATATAGAGGATGAGGAGAAGACATAAGTAGTGTAGCAGTAACCTCTGTCCTCAGTGTGGTGTTTTCTCTCTGGGAGAAGATTGTGTGTTTTTCTTCAGTGTTCTATGGCTGCAGTAGGCTGTGTGTGTGCTATGACTGTAGCAGGCTGTGTGTTTGCTATGGCTGCAGCAGGCTGTGTGTGTAAGCTATGGCTGCAGCAGGCTGTGTGTGTGTGTGTGCTATGGCTGCAGCAGGCTGTGTGTATGCATACCTCCCAACCGTCCCGGATCCGGCAGGACAGTCCCGGTTTTGGGGTGATGTCCCGCCGTCCCCCATGTGTCCCGCTGTCCCCTACCCTGGCCAGGCCCAGGCGTTCGCACCGGCAGCTGCCGGGTGCAGAGTGCGGCCCTTTTACTGTGAGCGCTCTTGACGAGCGCTCACAGCGACACCTACTGGCCAGACGTATGCCGCTCCCGACGCTGAGGAGGCCATGCACAGGCTTCTGGTGCAGGCTTCCTCTTCCAGCCCCGCACTCCTCTCCTGCTTGGCACAGATGATGTCACATCCGGTGCCAAGAAGGAGAGAAGAGTGCAGGCGCCGTGGAGCTGGAAGAGGAAGCCCATAGTTGCCAGGAGTCCTGGGTATGATCCGGTAAGCCCTGCCCCCAACGCGGTAAGCCCGCCCCCGGTGCCCACCGCGGGGCTAACTAACCAGCAGAGTACACAGGGCCAGAGGAGGAGAGGCGCCATGGACAACTGGAAATATGGTAAGTATAATGGTTCAGTCAGCTTACTTACCATGTTTCCAGTTGTCCATGGTGTCTCTCCTCCTCTGGCCCTGTGTACTCTGCTGGTTAGTTAGCCCCGCGGTGGGCGCTGGGCTTAACACGGTGGGGGCGGGGCTTACCGGGTCATACTCAGGACTCTTGGCAACTATGGTAGCCAGCACCAGCAGCTCCACGAGATTGGGTACTAAGGGGGTACTAAAGGGCATACTAAGGGGCATACTAAGGGGGTACTAAAGGGCATACTAAGGGGCATACTAAAGGGCATACTAAGGGGCATACTAAGGGGGTACTAAAGGGCATAATAAGGGGCATACTAAGGGGGTACTAAAGGCATACTAAGGGGGTACGGCATATTAAGGGGGTACTAAAGGGCATACTAAGGGGGTACTAAAGGGCATACTAAGAAGGTACTATGGGGGTACTAAAGGGCATACTAAGGGGGTACTAAGAGGTATACTAAGGGGGGTACTAAAGGGCATACTAAAAAGGTACTATGGGGGTACTAAAGGGCATACTGAGGGGGTACTAAGGGGCATACTAAGGGAGTACTAAGGGGAATACAACATAGGGGCATGGTATATACCATGTGGGGGCTAAAGAGGAGGGGTTATATTATGTGGGGGCTACAAAGGGGGCTATACTATGTGCTTTTGGGGGGCTCCTGCACAGGAATGGGTCCTATACTATATAGGGGCTGCTACGGGGGAGGGCTATACTCTATGGGGACGGCTGCACAGGGGGAGGAGAAAGATGGCAAGAAGCACAAAATTGAAGAGGAGAAGACGTCCCCTGTGAGTCAATGAATACCTGCAATACAATCACCTATCTGCAGAGACAGGTGATGCGGTTATGAGGGGCGTGGCTACGGGGGGGGCGTCCCACATTGCCGTGACTGTCCCTCTTTCCTCCGCGCAAAAGTTGGGAGGTATGTGTATGTGTGCTATGGCTGCAGCAAGCTGTGTGTGTGTGCACACTATGGCTGCAGCAGGCTGTGTGTATGTGTGCTATGGCCGCTGCAAGCCGAGTGTGTGTGTGGTGTGCGCTATGGCTGCAGCAAGCTGTGTGTGTGTGTGTGTGGTGTGTGCGATGGCTGCAGCAGGCTGTGTGTGTGCTATGACTACCAAATACCGAAACCACCGGCACTCCGGTCTCATCTGTGGTGCGGTGCACGTAGTAAAATTGTTGCATCAATGAAGAAATCCCGGCACTCGCAACTGTAATAACATGTGCAAATCTTTATTGCGTGAAGGCTGCACGCGTTCCGACCTCACCGGTCTTTATCAACAGCATACAGATCACTGGTTAACGGTACGATTTAAACAGAAAGAATCGCGCCAAATATGACGTCACTATTCCTGGCCTCCATAGTGACAGCGCCAAACAAAAACAAACAACAATCCAAACACATGGCTATAGGAACTATATACAGAGCGCATAGAATGAACGTAATCAGATAATGCAATAGTGCTCCGTAGACTGAGCGGAACTAGCGTTTATCCCACTCTTCCGTCTTGAATCTGAAAAGGAAACATAATCAATAAATGTGTCATATAAATGTATCTTAACCCAAGTGGCTAATCTCATAATCTCTATTTAAACCGTGTGGTTCTAGTGTGCGGAGGTGATGGATCCAGTACGCTTCCCTCTTCCTCAATAACTGTTTCACATCACCTCCTCTTCTCGGCTGTTTGACCTGTTCAATAATCTGATATCTTAGTTGTGAGATCTGATGTTTGTGTTCATGAAAATGTGCGGGAACAGGTAATAATAAATTCTGACGCCGAATTGAAGATTTATGTTGGACAATCCTCTCCCTGACTCGTTGTATTGTTTCACCAATATATAACAAACCGCAGGGACATTTCAGACAGTACACGACATTTCTGCTATTACAGGTGAAATGACCCCTGATCTGGTATGTCTTTCCCGTATGGGGATGAGAAAAAGTATCACCTTTAATGATATTAGAACATTGTTGGCAATTAAGGCAAGGGAATGTACCATTTCTCAAGGGTCTAAGTGTCATCTGTCTGGAGATGTCAGATGTCTGACCTAGATCCGCTTTGACCAGTTTATCCCGTAAATTGGGTGCCCGTTTGTTACACAGGATGGGTGGTGATTTGAACTCCTCTACTGTCGGATGTGCCTCACTCAAAATGTGCCAATTTCTTTGGACAACCCTATCAATGATATAGTTCAAGGGATGAAATTTCCTTACAAACGGGATCCGCGGTAAGGGGTCGCGTGTCCTGTTGGAGTTATTGCCAGAGGTGTTCGTGAGTAACTTTCTGGGATACCCTCTTTGTGTAAAGCGTCCCTTCATCTCTTCTAAACGTAGTTCACATTGGGCAGGATCAGTCACTATACGTTTGACACGCTGAAATTGAGATTGTGGTATGGATTTTTTTGTAGCATGGGCATGACCACTCGAAAAATGAAGTAGACTGTTCCTATCTGTGTCCTTACGATATAGATCTGTGTGTATCCTGCCTGTATTGTCCTTAAGTATGGTGGTATCCAGAAAATTAACTTCAGTCTGACTGTATGTTATCGTGAATTTTAATTCATCCCAAACCTGGTTAATGGCAGTGTGAAACAGGAGAAGAGTGTCAAGGGGTCCCTCCCATATGCAGAACACGTCATCAATAAAACGAAACCAGCATTTAGCCTGGCCCAGAAAATCATCTCGGATATATATATATCTCTCTTCAAATGATGCCATATATGTGTTTGCATAGGGAGGGGCCACATTTGACCCCATCGCCGAGCCCCTTTGCTGTACATAATACGAATCCCCAAACAGAAAGTAATTTTCACGTAGTACTAGATTGAGTAGTTCAATAAAAAATTCCCGTTGTGTAGGAGTGTATTCAGAACTAGCGAGTAGATCGTGCACTGCCTGAATGCCTTTCTCGTGCACAATCGACGTGTACAAACTCTCCACGTCGATTGTCACGAGCCAAGCATCGGCCGTGATGGGACCCAGAGCACTGAGTTTTGTCAAAAAGTCCCCTGTGTCCAGCAAAAAGGATCTAGTTTGTCTCGTCAGTGGAGTCAGAATTTTTTCGAGAACAATGGATAGAGGACTCAAGACTGAGTCCGTCGACGCCACAATGGGGCGTCCTGGAGGGTTGTCCAGTCGTTTGTGCACTTTGGGTAGTATGTACATGACCGGTGTTATAGGTGTTTTATTAGTGAGGTAGTCTGCCATGGCTGTATCTATGATGCCTATCTCAGAATATTTATGTATGACTCCTTGTATTTTATTCTGAATGGTAGTGAGTGGATTGCGTGAGACCCGTAAGTAGGTGTTTGTATCTGACAACTGACGATATATTTCTCTTATGTACATGTCTACATCCATAACGACAATTGATCCACCTTTATCAGCTGGCTTAATTATACATTTTTTCTCGTCCAACAGAGATTTAACAGCTGCAAAGTCCTCCTTAGAAAAATTCCCTTGTAGCTCATACAATCCCCTTTCATAGTCTCTTCGGAATCGATCTGCCTCTGATTGGACTAAATGAACAAAAGTCTCTGTGGCATGATCCGTTTTAGGAGGGTTGTATGTGCTACGATTTCTCAGTCCCAGGTTTTTGAGGAACAACGTCTCACTAGATGCATTAGTGGAAGTCACAGGGGAAATGTCTCTATCCATCTTAGAAAAATGGGTTTTGAGTCTCACGTTTCTGAAAAAACGTGATAAATCAATGTCCATTTGAAAGGAATCAAAACGTTCAATTGGACTGAAGGACAGACCCCTTTCTAGTACACGCATCTGTGCAGGTGTAAGTGTCATAGAAGAAATATTAATCACTAGTGATTGGTTCCTACCTGGGACCGGGTCACTGTTCCAGATGTTCCTTGGATGTTTGCGGCCCCCTCTGCGTGTCTTTCTGGTGGCTGGCGTGGACGGCCTCTCCGGAAAAAAGGACGCTGGTCTTGGGGGGCACGTCGATCGCTGCTCGAGCTGGATGAACGGGAACCCCCTCCGCGTCTCCTGGAAAAACCTCCGGCACGAAAGGATGGATCTTGCCATCTGTAGACCCTCTGGTTGTTGTAATCCTCGATGTCACGAAGGTATTTATTCCTTTTCTTTGTTTCTAGGTCTTTGCGATGAGAAGCCAAGTGTGTTTCAACGGTCTCTTTAAGCTGTGTGTATTCCTCTGAATTCAGGGAGTCACGAAGCTGGCTCTCAGTAGTTACCACTTGTTCCCGTAATGCAGTCACCTCCTTTTGAATTCTTGAAATGGTCAAAGTCATGATATCTTTAGCACATTTATTGAGAATTTTCTCAAAATCAGCACAATATGCAGAATCTTCTGTAAAGAATGTGGGTCTCAGGTTAACTCTCAATCCACGAGGAATTTTGTCGGCTCGCACGTATTCAGCAAGCGTTGCTGCGTGCAAATCATAGCCCAAGAGTTTTTTAGAGTCCCGTTCATACGTGCGTTTCTTGAATTCACTGGGTGGTATTCGTAGGAATTCAGTCGGGGTTGTGATTTGATTCAAAACCCTTGTAGTCTCCTCATCATTAAATGTTAGCGTTGTGCTAGTGGAGGTAGACATGTAGATCTTCTCCGGGTGCTCGTATAAATATTAATAGCACATGTTATTACAGTTGCGAGTGCCGGGATTTCTTCATTGATGCAACAATTTTACTACGTGCACCGCACCACAGATGAGACCGGAGTGCCGGTGGTTTCGGTATTTGCTATTAATATTTATACGAGCACCCGGAGAAGATCTACATGTCTACCTCCACTAGCACAACGCTAACATTTAATGATGAGGAGACTACAAGGGTTTTGAATCAAATCACAACCCCGACTGAATTCCTACGAATACCACCCAGTGAATTCAAGAAACGCACGTATGAACGGGACTCTAAAAAACTCTTGGGCTATGATTTGCACGCAGCAACGCTTGCTGAATACGTGCGAGCCGACAAAATTCCTCGTGGATTGAGAGTTAACCTGAGACCCACATTCTTTACAGAAGATTCTGCATATTGTGCTGATTTTGAGAAAATTCTCAATAAATGTGCTAAAGATATCATGACTTTGACCATTTCAAGAATTCAAAAGGAGGTGACTGCATTACGGGAACAAGTGGTAACTACTGAGAGCCAGCTTCGTGACTCCCTGAATTCAGAGGAATACACACAGCTTAAAGAGACCGTTGAAACACACTTGGCTTCTCATCGCAAAGACCTAGAAACAAAGAAAAGGAATAAATACCTTCGTGACATCGAGGATTACAACAACCAGAGGGTCTACAGATGGCAAGATCCATCCTTTCGTGCCGGAGGTTTTTCCAGGAGACGCGGAGGGGGTTCCCGTTCATCCAGCTCGAGCAGCGATCGACGTGCCCCCCAAGACCAGCGTCCTTTTTTCCGGAGAGGCCGTCCACGCCAGCCACCAGAAAGACACGCAGAGGGGGCCGCAAACATCCAAGGAACATCTGGAACAGTGACCCGGTCCCAGGTAGGAACCAATCACTAGTGATTAATATTTCTTCTATGACACTTACACCTGCACAGATGCGTGTACTAGAAAGGGGTCTGTCCTTCAGTCCAATTGAACGTTTTGATTCCTTTCAAATGGACATTGATTTATCACGTTTTTTCAGAAACGTGAGACTCAAAACCCATTTTTCTAAGATGGATAGAGACATTTCCCCTGTGACTTCCACTAATGCATCTAGTGAGACGTTGTTCCTCAAAAACCTGGGACTGAGAAATCGTAGCACATACAACCCTCCTAAAACGGATCATGCCACAGAGACTTTTGTTCATTTAGTCCAATCAGAGGCAGATCGATTCCGAAGAGACTATGAAAGGGGATTGTATGAGCTACAAGGGAATTTTTCTAAGGAGGACTTTGCAGCTGTTAAATCTCTGTTGGACGAGAAAAAATGTATAATTAAGCCAGCTGATAAAGGTGGATCAATTGTCGTTATGGATGTAGACATGTACATAAGAGAAATATATCGTCAGTTGTCAGATACAAACACCTACTTACGGGTCTCACGCAATCCACTCACTACCATTCAGAATAAAATACAAGGAGTCATACATAAATATTCTGAGATAGGCATCATAGATACAGCCATGGCAGACTACCTCACTAATAAAACACCTATAACACCGGTCATGTACATACTACCCAAAGTGCACAAACGACTGGACAACCCTCCAGGACGCCCCATTGTGGCGTCGACGGACTCAGTCTTGAGTCCTCTATCCATTGTTCTCGAAAAAATTCTGACTCCACTGACGAGACAAACTAGATCCTTTTTGCTGGACACAGGGGACTTTTTGACAAAACTCAGTGCTCTGGGTCCCATCACGGCCGATGCTTGGCTCGTGACAATCGACGTGGAGAGTTTGTACACGTCGATTGTGCACGAGAAAGGCATTCAGGCAGTGCACGATCTACTCGCTAGTTCTGAATACACTCCTACACAACGGGAATTTTTTATTGAACTACTCAATCTAGTACTACGTGAAAATTACTTTCTGTTTGGGGATTCGTATTATGTACAGCAAAGGGGCTCGGCGATGGGGTCAAATGTGGCCCCTCCCTATGCAAACACATATATGGCATCATTTGAAGAGAGATATATATATATCCGAGATGATTTTCTGGGCCAGGCTAAATGCTGGTTTCGTTTTATTGATGACGTGTTCTGCATATGGGAGGGACCCCTTGACACTCTTCTCCTGTTTCACACTGCCATTAACCAGGTTTGGGATGAATTAAAATTCACGATAACATACAGTCAGACTGAAGTTAATTTTCTGGATACCACCATACTTAAGGACAATACAGGCAGGATACACACAGATCTATATCGTAAGGACACAGATAGGAACAGTCTACTTCATTTTTCGAGTGGTCATGCCCATGCTACAAAAAAATCCATACCACAATCTCAATTTCAGCGTGTCAAACGTATAGTGACTGATCCTGCCCAATGTGAACTACGTTTAGAAGAGATGAAGGGACGCTTTACACAAAGAGGGTATCCCAGAAAGTTACTCACGAACACCTCTGGCAATAACTCCAACAGGACACGCGACCCCTTACCGCGGATCCCGTTTGTAAGGAAATTTCATCCCTTGAACTATATCATTGATAGGGTTGTCCAAAGAAATTGGCACATTTTGAGTGAGGCACATCCGACAGTAGAGGAGTTCAAATCACCACCCATCCTGTGTAACAAACGGGCACCCAATTTACGGGATAAACTGGTCAAAGCGGATCTAGGTCAGACATCTCCAGACAGATGACACTTAGACCCTTGAGAAATGGTACATTCCCTTGCCTTAATTGCCAACAATGTTCTAATATCATTAAAGGTGATACTTTTTCTCATCCCCATACGGGAAAGACATACCAGATCAGGGGTCATTTCACCTGTAATAGCAGAAATGTCGTGTACTGTCTGAAATGTCCCTGCGGTTTGTTATATATTGGTGAAACAATACAACGAGTCAGGGAGAGGATTGTCCAACATAAATCTTCAATTCGGCGTCAGAATTTATTATTACCTGTTCCCGCACATTTTCATGAACACAAACATCAGATCTCACAACTAAGATATCAGATTATTGAACAGGTCAAACAGCCGAGAAGAGGAGGTGATGTGAAACAGTTATTGAGGAAGAGGGAAGCGTACTGGATCCATCACCTCCGCACACTAGAACCACACGGTTTAAATAGAGATTATGAGATTAGCCACTTGGGTTAAGATACATTTATATGACACATTTATTGATTATGTTTCCTTTTCAGATTCAAGACGGAAGAGTGGGATAAACGCTAGTTCCGCTCAGTCTACGGAGCACTATTGCATTATCTGATTACGTTCATTCTATGCGCTCTGTATATAGTTCCTATAGCCATGTGTTTGGATTGTTGTTTGTTTTTGTTTGGCGCTGTCACTATGGAGGCCAGGAATAGTGACGTCATATTTGGCGCGATTCTTTCTGTTTAAATCGTACCGTTAACCAGTGATCTGTATGCTGTTGATAAAGACCGGTGAGGTCGGAACGCGTGCAGCCTTCACGCAATAAAGATTTGCACATGTTATTACAGTTGCGAGTGCCGGGATTTCTTCATTGATGTGCTATGACTACAGCAGGCTGTGTGTGTGTGCTATGGCTGCAGCAGGCTATGTGTGTGTGTGTGTGCGTGCTATGGCTGCAGCAGGCTGTGTGTGTGTGTGCTATCGCTGCAGCAAGCTGTGTGCTAGTGCTATAGCTGCAGCAGGCTGTGTGGGTGTGTGTGTATGCTATGGCTGCAGCAGGCTGTGTGTGTGTGCTATTGCGTGCCCTTCTATATCACTGTGTGACCTCTATGTCACTATGTGTGGCCCCTCTCTATATCACTATGTGTGACCCCTCTATATCACTATGTGTGACCCCTCTCTATATCACTATGTGTGACCCCTCTATATCACTATGTGTGACCCCTCTCTATATCACTATGTGTGACCCCTCTATATCACTATATGAGACCCCTCTCTATATCACTATGTGTGACCTCTCTATATCACTATGTGTGACCCCCCTCTATATCACTATGGCTGACTTCTATATTACAGGTATCTGGCATTGTTAGCAGTGTTTCTGTGTGTATGGTGAATATTTAGTTAGAAACATAGAAGATTGTCAGCAGGTAAAGACCACCTGCTCCATCTAGTCTAGTTCTGAGTTGTTCAGGACATGGAGGCTGGAGACTGGCTGCATCCACTGCACACACAGGAGAAGCTGCTTTATATCTTTCCTTATTCCCTCAGAAATCGCCCCAGGATCATGTAGGACATTAGGAAGAAGCTGCTGAGCCAGTGTGATAAATAACTCCCCAGTCGGGAGTCTGAGTGGGTCCTGATAAAATTCAGGAGTTGGAGTTGGAGTCGGAGCTGCGGCTTACCGACTTCACAGCCCTGGTTTACAGTTTGTTCCTGGCTTTGGCTGCAAAAACCTGTCAGATATTTGTCACATAATCTGTGTGTGTAAAGGGACCCTTATGTTGTGTTTACACAGACAGATTTATCTGACAGATTTTTGAAGCCAAAGCCAGGAATGGATTTGAATAGAGGAGAAATCTCAGTCTTTCCTTTATGACCTGTTATCTGTTTATAGTCTGTTCCTGACTTTGGCTTTAAAAACCTGTCAGATAATCTGTGTGTTGTAACTTTCTGCTGGAGGTCTCTTACCTTCCTCCCGGCAGTCAGCTCTGCGATCCATGTATAGAGTCTGCCACAGGCAGCTTCTACGCCTTGGTCGCAGATAACACTGATCAATGCTATGATATGGCATAGCAATGATCAGTGTAAGCAATGTAATGTAAAAATGTTAAAGTTCCCTTGTGTGTAAAATTAAAAATTTAAAAAGGTTTTAAAAATCATGCCATAGCCCTCCTCCAATAAAAGTTTACATAACCCCCCTTTCCCACTTTATAAAAAAAATATAAGAATAAATAAACGTGTTATATACCGTAGCGTGTGTAATTATCCAATTTATTAAAATAAAACAATATTGTTCCCGCACAGTGAATGGTGTAAACAAAAAGCAGTAAAAAAAAAAAGCAAGATTGATTTTTATTACAATTTATATAAAAACAATTAATAGAAAGTGTTCAATACATCCGATTTACAGAATTATGGTACTAAAAAAACTATAGATTATGGCCCAAAAAATGATGCCCCATGCATAGGTAAAATTTAATTTTTTTAACCATTCCTAATTGCAAAAAAAAAGTTTTACTGTTAAAAAAACAGTAAAACATTAGAAAATCTATATAAACATGCATATCGCTTTATTCAGACTGACCTATAGAATAATGTTATCATGTTGGTTTTACCATAAAGTGCATTACGTAAACACGGAACCCCCCAAAATTTGCGCACTTGTATCCCCCCCCAATTTCACCACATAAATGATATTTTGGGGGTTTTGTGATTCATTTTATGGCAGATAGAATGGCAGCATTAGAAAGTACACCTGTTCCTTAAACAAAAAACAAGCCCTCGCATACCCCTGTAAATGGAAAACATTATAGCTCGTAGAAGACAATGAGGAAAAAATAAAAATGCAAAACTAAAAATTGGTGCCTGTCCTCAAGGGGTTAATGTCCTTAGTTCATTATATTTCCTAATAGCTCATTTAAGCAAATTTTAATTCCCCTGCTTGTTTGACCGACCCACCCCATTCCGCATAGCCACTTTAATAAATAGACCAAATTAGCGTCATTGCATGTATGGAATCCTTTCATGGGTAGTTGACACCTTAAGCGGGGTGATATACCTCAACTCCTTTGATTATACTGGTACAGTGTTGGCACTGCATTGATGCAAATGTATCCTTACGTGAAAGTCTGTCTGCTGACCTCTTTTCTTCTTAATATCACTTCTGATAAATTTGTCGGCTAATGACTTATTTTTCCTATAGCCAAAAACAGGTCTTTCTTCTTTAGGGTCACATTTAAGTAATTCCCCAGGTTTCAATACTGACTGTCTAATTACCTAGAATGTCTGTCATCTGTCTCTTCCCTGTGTGCAGACTCCAGACAGAACTCAATGGATGTAGACGACCGATGTGACAATGTGGTGCGGCGGTAAATAATGCAGTGCTGCGTTCCCTGGGACATGGAGTTAACCCTTATAAAGCTCTAATTGTAGCATAGCCACTAATCACTCCCAGGACCCTTCTGAATGAGAACCAGAATGATTTTTGCTTTGTTTACTGAAATGTAATCTAACATACAAGGGTCTGAGAACAGGAAAGAATGTAAATGTAGTGGCTGAGTCATCTGCTGTGCGTCACCCTATTATAGGATTGGACACGCCTGAGATTTTATAAGTCTGTTCCTTTCTCTTCCAGGACTGCAGTGTAACGTCTCAGACAAGACAATGATGCAACACTGGCGGGGAGATTACACTAGACAAAATCTGGAGGAATCAATGGCATAACCTGAAATATGCTGCCCCCTGTAGGATATTATAGGAATTGGACCCAGCATGGGCCATATAAAGAAAGGGGCTTATTCACATGTGTATCAGGAGCACAGGTGGCCGCAGTGGTGCACATGTAGAATTAAACAAACAAACTAAAAAAAAGACCAAAGCTCCCCAATCCAAAAAGAAGATATACCCCAGCAGTATATACTTATACTTGTCATATATAAGATGTATTTTGGCAAATTTTCAGCATTTTCCATTACCACCCACTTTCCCAAATGTTGTTTAAACATATTTGGAGCATTTCTTTTCAGATACACTCTACTTTCTGCCACTTTGTCTCTTGTTATCACTGTTTTCTGACCTTCTGCTCTGGTCTCTGGCTTGGCACTGACCTAACCTTTACCCTTTGGCTACTGTAATACAGTTATGACCAACATGAGATTATCCTGGTATTCTGCATAAAATAACATACGTCAGTGAGTGTGTAAAAGGTAAAGAAGACTCCTAATAAAGTTGCACCAACAAGATCATGATAGAGAGGGTCCACTGCTAGTGATGAGCGAACTCGCCGAACGTTCAGCAAGTTTGCGCAAAACTACCCACTACCTGTCCCAGTAATATACCAGCTGCCGCAAGTGTTGTCACTCAGCTCACTTATGGGGGGCTAAGACAATAAAGATGGCCTTCCTGCCACATGATATTTATATTGGATCACAAGCAAAATTGTAGGCAACAAAGGGCTCTCCCATCAGTATATTCCCATAAGTGTGATGGAGCTGACACCCTGGTAATTCAGGGTCATATCCTGATTCCATTGTTATGTAACACAGTTAGGTTCCTGAGTTTTAGCTTTGCTGAAACGGCACAAATGACTTTCCTGCTGAATGAATTCATTAAAGAACAAGAGCACAGGCCAGTCCATCCATAAAAAATCAGTGACTACAAATATGGTGTCAACCGTGAAATCTGCAGACAGGGATGAAACAATAATCTGTGTCAAGCCCATCATTAATATTACAGAGGTCAAGGGGCCAAAGAGGCTGAGCTTGGGTGACGGAGAGTGACAGACTAGACAATATAAGGTAAATTAATATCACAGAACATAATGTGGGGATTTAATAAAATCAGTGTCTCATGAGCCTCTACATGCATCCAGGCATATAGCAGGCTGTGTGCCAGCAGTGACATTTCTACTAACATATATACCTGATTACAGCCGTAAATTGTAGTACATTTGGCAAGGGGGAGGCCACCCCCCTTTGTGCCATGTCATAGTTGGTGACCTCGCAAAAAAGTACAAATTTTGCACAACTGCATTGTCTGTATAGAAGACTTTAGACTTTTTGCTTTGAGTCGGTGCATGGCACATTCTTAATAAATCTGGGCCACTGTTTTATGTCATAAAGGGAACCCCTAAATGTTCAGACAGAGAGATGCATGGCCGATAACAATGATTCTACTACCTGCACAAAAGATCAAATCAGCCGATGAGTGGGTGTTTCCTCGCATGTCGGCCGATCGCTGACCCTGTTATGGTGTGTTTACACAAAACGATAATTGGCCCGATCGTACGATTAACGATGTCGGAG